>NC_134511.1:19953907-21153907 GCF_027942865.1 Odontesthes bonariensis
ACTTTTTTTCTCTTTTTGACAGAAGAGAGAGTTAAAGTTAGTGAGTACACTAATGTTACAATGCACAGAAGCTAAATCCGCTGACTTTATTTTAGAGGAGTAACACCTACATTCAGGTAGGTGACATACAAACTAGAATGACTAAGAAAACCAGTACAATTGGCCATCAGGGCATCAAATTATACCTTAGCAGAAGCAGTCCTGCACAGCTGGCTTACTTATCTTACATGGTGCTGCATCAATATCACAGAGTTAATCCATCCACCCACCTAAATCCTCTCTCTCTGGCTGACTGAAAAGAAGAGTTCAAAAAAGAAGTGAGGAGGAATCACTAACAGGCCTAACAAGTATTTTCAGCTCATGATGCAAAGCAGCTTGACATCACTTTTTAAACTGGAGCAACTGCCTGTTTTAGACTTAGTTTACCACCCTGCTTTGAACCGCCTTCTTAGCCAAGGGAAAAAGAGGTGGGGTGGGGGGTATTGTCAGCATGCTGGCATTATGGGAATGGGTATGAATCAGTCAGAGGTTGTGTTGTAGATTTCTATAAAATATCTACATGCATGTTTGAATCAGCTTTGTTAAGTCACATCATCAGTTCCTAACTGCTGTACAACACCGGTAAATCCATTTGTCGCATGAGAGGACTTGACACATGAAAATGTGAGTAGTACATGTTTACTTATGCATTCTGATCCACCCGGCATGTACTGAAGGTTGCATATATTCCTGGATAAAAACGTATCCATCTCTTGCTCTTGCACTCGATTTCACAATTCTTTCTATTCCTCCATGTCTTCTCCCCTGTGTGCGTGTCGCAGTCTCTCACTCACATGTCACATTCTTTCATGTACTTAGCTTCTAAGACATTTAATCCTGTATGAAGTAAGGCTGTGGGCGAGTGGTTGAATGCGTGGGTGGGTATGAGGCCAACTGAGTCACTAGAGTTGATGGGCTGGTGGAATTTGGATGGGTATGCAGCTTGAGGGTGTCAAAAAAAAAAAAAGAAAGAAAGAAAATAGAAAGCTTTTCGCTATTTGATTGATTTTTTATTTTTTTGTCCAAACAAACAAACAAGGAAGATTGTCTTTTCAAGCCGATTTCCACATCAATCCTGGCATAAAATGAAAAGGAGACACGTGCCAAGACCTTTTAAGTCATTTTGCTAAACTAAGTCATGGGCAAAATGTAATGTTTCCATTATTATTGATCAAATTATTTGGATTATTTTCTTTTTTTGTGTGTGATCGTTCTGAAACGTGCAACTTGTAAAAGCCATTGCTTGGTTTAAAAGTATTTCGAAAATTCAGATTTCTGCCTCTTGATTTTAATTAAACCGTTAGTTAACATGTCAAGATGTCTGTTACATGGATTATCTAAGTAGTGATTTCAGCCTTCATTTTTCATCAGTAAGTTACAAGATTCTTTTTGAGCACCGCATCCTTATTTATAAGTCAAAGCAATTCTTTAATTTAACTTAATTTAACACTCCCAGTCCAAACCATTTGAAGCTCCGTGTGATATGACGTGACAACTAAAGCCAATTTGTGATTAGACACATTGCAAATGCGAGCATGGTATGTGGAAAATTGTTGGGTGTTGAAACTGAACCTGACTTGGGCCTGCAACAGCCCAACATGCTGCAAAAGACTAATTAAAGGTAACAACGACCCCGGCTGTTTCTAAAATACACCCCATTGTCTGCTAGACCCATCTCCTCATATAGTAAATGCCTATATCTTTCTATATAATTCCCTAATAATCCCTCCATCATTCCCCTTAGCCTTACCCCAATTAAGACTCTTTGCCTACCTGCCTCTCTCACTCTCATCCATCCATCCATCCGTCACACTTGCTGGCCTGCTCAGGTCATTATCCACTGCGATGATGGTTTTGTTGCACTAATTAGCCTAATTATAGTTGTCAGTTATAACCTGGCCCTCTGCAGGGACCTTGTGATCCTACTGTGACTCTGCTTGACCTTGGCTATTGAATGTGTGCATGTGTGTAACATCTTTGTAGCCGTGGCTGACCTCAGCACAGAGCACGCTGTCCCCCTTTTTTTTTTTACTTCACTTTGTACTTTATTTCTTTAAATTGTAGTTTGTTTCTCTTCAAACCACTTTCCACTTTTTTTTTCATACTATTATACTGTTTTCATTGCTTCCTACAGTGTTAGGAACTACGACCTTAAATAGCGGACTTTGTTTAAAGAACTATTGGTCCACTCAGTTCAATTTGCTCTGTATTACTGTTGTTTCACAGCATGTGTTGCCCCTAACCTCATGCATTTTATTTTTCTGCTTGAAGGACTGTACTGACTGTAAGCTCTGAGTCCAGTTTAGCTCTATTTAATTTCATCCTATAGAAGAGTATGAACATAGCACACCAGCTGCCAACCAGAGGAGGTCATTAGCTCTTGAGGTATAATAGGTAGGAGCCACAGCTTATTGTTTATTGACTTTCCTCAAATTAATTACCTGTTGTTCTGATCTTGTTGTTGACACATCTGTTTTGGACTAAACCTATCCTACTGTAGAGGCAAATATAGGTGCCTAGTTGTACTGGTTGTACTCTAGCACTAGTTATGCTCTTAGCTGTTTGGTTTTGGAAGGAAATGCACTTATGATTTCTTGTGACCTGAAGTTGTTTTGCCTACCGATGTAGAACGCACTTATTGTAAGTCGCTTTGGATAAAAGCGTCTGCAAAATGACCGTAATGTAATGTAATGTAATGTACTCACTATGTAAACTTTTGGGTAAAAAAAAAAAAAAGAGCAAAAGAAAACAAAAGAAGATGAGACCTCACTGCTCAGGAAGGTTAACAACAACACAGGACCATGAGCCAAAGTATCAAGACATGTTTGTATTTTTGCGACAAATAAATGTGGCGAGCTAATGAGTATCATATGTCAGTGTGAGAAGTGATTCTGCATGAGAAGGGCTGATGCAAATGATACAGTGCAAGATGGGGTGAGTCTCCAACCAGCAGTCATGATTAGGTTCAATTACAGCTAAATTCAATTACATTGAGAATTAAAGTAATTCAGTAAAAAAGTCTTTTAGTGTGGTAGGCACTTCATCCTTCACTCTTACAGCCATGTGACGGAGGCAACCTGCATATATGCATCCAATGTAGAGCAAGACTACGAGCAGTTGTGGTACCTTTGCCTGCGTCATCCACAGACAACACAATGCTACAGTAAAATTGCCCAATTCTTATTGATCTGAACAACAAACTAGTTGCATTTTTTTGCCTTCCAGCTCTTGGTTGATGGCTTTCAAATGTTGGGTGGAGAGTGCTGAAATCATTAGAATACACTGAACGCATACAGCTACGCAAAGATTCGTACAATTCCAAGTCTGATTTCTGTTCTCGTGACTCTCCTCAAACTAATTAAAGTCTTATTTCAGTCACTTTCGACTTAGAATAAACTCTCTGTGTGACAATTCTGTTCATGACCAAGTTCATATCATGTACTAGTATACAAATATCCGATGCATATTGCTCGACTATATCATGTGTTTCTTGTTTGCTAATTGACTTTGGCTAACTGAGCGGAGCCATATTTTGCTTATAGCACATGGGGATGGCAATTTTTTCCTCTTGATGACTGTTTCTTGCACTGACGACCAAGACCACAATTATTTGAATATAAACGCAATCCATTTTCACTTGCCTGCTATGAATTCTCTAAGCAATTGCCTGTACAAGGCAGCTGACAGAAAAAGCTCTGCAAGCGTCTCGTCTGTTTGATGCGAACATTTGCATTCACACATAGAGCACCTCCGGATATTGTCTGGAAAAATTCAGTGCTGCAGTGTATGTGTGAAAACAGCTTGTTACCTCATTCTTAATTTACAGGATATTCTGTTAGATGCAGTCCCCTTGCATTTATTGTATCAGAACAAATATATCCAGTATGCTTACACATGCCTTCATGGTTCTTGCACACCCTGTGCATTGACACCTCTACATGAATAGTCAGAATGTTTCAAACTGAAAGAGCGCATGTCTTAGCGGTTTCAAATGACTCCTTTATTCTGTTCGATTGGATTCTATGCTGTTCTGTGCGCATAGATCCTGCTTGCTACATGCCATTATTGTGATGGATGTAATGCTTTACGACTTAATTGTTGCTCAGAGCCATGTGTTTGTGAGAGAATTTACATTTATGGCAGTTTTGTTATTATGATACATGTGATGCAATTTGTGCATGCGGAGTCCATGCTTGGTTGTAAAAGCTGGGCCCACTTCTACGCTGTATCAGTCTTAATGAGAGGATTCCTGCCTAAAGGTATGACATCTCCTCCTGATTTTTCTCTTGCATGTCTGTTTCATTTGGACTTCTATTTCCACTCACTCTGCCTCAAACCCCCTGCAACCACTAAGCATCTCTCCATGTCTGACCCTCGCTCATTTTAGCACTCTGCATGTGTTCTCTTTTAGAGCCCCTCCGTCTCTTCCTCTCCCAGGCATCTTTCTGCTTTAATGAAACAGATGTCCCTTCATTAATAAAGACCTGGTCTACCATAGTAATGAAGGAATGTGCAAGAGAGGGGGAGAGAAAGACCTGCCAACAACAAAGTGCAATGTGTTTCTTATGCTACGTGTTATGCTGCTAGCAAGAACACCGACTGGAAGCAAAAGCTAAACAAAAATATAAAACGCGAATATTGAGCTGAAATGTGCAACAAATGTCATAGCTGCACTAGAATATCAACAAATTGATTATGCATTCAAATGTACACCTGAAGCAGAAGCACAGAGTGAATCTCTCATGGCCAGTAATGTGCACTGTAGCTAAAGAAAAAGCTCAGTTCGTATAAAGAAGAGTTTAAGTAGCTTCCCGTTGTGCTCTGAAGATAATCTCACGTCTTTTCCCCTGAGAATCCCACATGCTGAGACATACCAGCTGTTCTACCACTCTCACAACACAGCAGACACTTTGCAAACATGGGTCCATCTCACAAGAAAATGCAGAGATGCTTACTAACACATGCACAAACAGATGCATCAAAATGACGGCACAAATTCACACTTTTGCCACTCAGCTTAAGGCCTTATGAGCTGTCTACTATTACAACAGGTGAATCAATCAGGTTATAATTTTCAAAAATGCAGTAAATACTTATATCTTCATAAGGCCAGAGAAGATCAGCTCAACCGGTGAATTGAAGAAAAAGGCCAGATGAAAGTGTTAGACAGGGGAAAATAAGGGCTGCAAGGCCCAATCCCATGCTGATATTGCATGCCATCAGTTTTTATTTCAACCTGTTCTGCTGTAATTCTAATAGGACAGAATCAAGTGTCCCACAGGCTTTGTTGTCCAAGAGCTTACTACTGCTGCTTGCTTGTTTGGTGCCGCACTTTATTGGGCTGTTTTTTTTAAAAATGTCATATCCAGTCGGCAACACTTCTTTTACATAATCGTCACCTGTGGAAAAATATGTCACATAACCAAGAAAGGGCACATAAAATGTAAACTTCTTTTTAGAGACAAACTGAACAATATTTCCTTCTTCTTCCATGCTGCTCCATGCAGGTTACACAAACAACCCTATACACTCAATCTTTATTTGATCATTAACCCAGCCTCGTCCTAGATAGTAATTGAAACCAAAATCAGACTCACTTAGAAAGGTTTTTCCAATATAGGCTAATTGACAGAGGACACTGACATCTGCCTTGGCTCATAGCTGAACACTGTCTCACTCAGGTAATGGAAACATAAGAAATACGTCAACAGATATTGGGCACAGGCTACCTCTCACTTACCTTTTGCATTGCACATACTACAAACACAGTGCTGGGCCTAAACAACAGAGGGCTGGTAAGGAAAACAAAGACATCTGTGTCCACTTTCAAAGGTGTGAGATGTAATTCTTATGATAAATTCCTGTTTTCAGATATATCCAATAAGTTTTTAATGCTGCGTGGTGTGTAAATTGCAGCTCAACTGATTTAGATTTAGTGGCAAATTTGACTTGCAATGAGTCCTGACACCAACTGTGCCAACAGTGCAATGCAATCACAGCCATGGAAGTCACCTGCCATCAATCAAAAAGGCCAACCTGTGGCTTCACTCAGCATGAATTACTTGTATACAGGTAGTTACGGCATGCAAATTTTTCATGAGTGAAATTCATTAGCGTTTATAAATCAACGGAAAATCATGCACAACGTATACGACACATGATAAATGCAGATTAGAAATGAACAGGAAATGATGAACGCGTAATTTATGGCTATTTTAAGGACAGCAGGCCTGGCATATTAGGGTTGTGAAAATATCTCACATGGCATTATTAGTCAGGCTATGAAGCCGGTGTCCAGGTTAATAAATGTTCCTTTCAATCGTTTAAGCGATAAAAACAGATTTTCCAATATGCATCTATTGTTGTGGAGCCTGGCAAGCAGAGTTAGACAACGAACCTTCATCTGAAATGAAAAAGTTACCTCTTTTTGCATCGTTAGAATCACAAACTACCCGGTTCAATCAACGCTTTAGTCAATAAATACTGGAAACAGGATCTCAGCCATCTGAAGTAGCTGTCGTGTTACAGTCAATCACTGCCCTTTTTTCTTTTTTCTCCTCTTTTTCTGTATTCCACACATGCTGTCAAGACTCTACAGATGGAATTAGATTTTCATCTTTAGGAGGGAAGGAAGAGAGAAGAGGAGAGTTGGCAGGGATGAGAGAGCCACTTGAGAGCACTGACACCTACACAGAATTAGAATGCTTTGGATTACACCCGTGAGGTCAGATTTACCATAACGAAGGTAAATCAAATGTTTAGCTCACTTGATTGAAGAGCGAAACAGACTAAGCAATGAGAGGTTAGATAAATGATGGATAGATGCCAGATGGAACACACAAACCTGGGCCAGTTGGGAGCTTATCTCTGCCTAGAGGGCAAATAGACCACTGCAATGTCTGTGGCCTGCCAGAGTAAATAAATCAATAACCAAAAAAATAATGGAAAGCTGAAAAAGAGCAAGATATTCATATGGATTTCATGTCTTGTTTCCATGATGGCACCCTACACAACAGATCTAATATAAAATATTGGATATCCAGCTGAAATGCAATAAAGCTAAATTGAAAATTGTGAGAAAGCAATTTTCAGGCCCAGATTTGAGGGGTGACCCATCTCAACACACTCATACCTGTTGCATTCCTTCGTCATACCATGCTGTTTACTGCTTCCGGACAAATGGTGGTAGACATATACAGACGGAAAAACAGAAGAAAAGACACAAAAGACATGGCGTAATGAGATGAGTAATGTTGAAAATGAGCATGGTGTACACACAATGCACTAATATAGGGAGGGAAATGGGGAGGCACACAAAGGAGCACAGAAATGATCTTGAGTGGACAGGAAACGACTTGTGCAAATGTGGTCTCCCCCAAAAAATGGAGTTTTAAACTAAGTAGCTGTCATCTATCTATCATATAGTCATGCTAAAGAACAGGGAAAAAAAAGCTGACATGAAATAAATATCAACTATCTAGCTGTTTTTCCTTCTAAATGTTTCAATGGGCAGTCGTTTTAATTTCGAAGTTGCACCAGGGTGAGTATCTCGTCCCGCTTGACGCACATATAACATGCACAGACACTGAGATTTCTTGCATTAACAGCGCTGCCTAAACACGGACTCTCCCAACATTCAACAGTTTACAAAGGAGCAAGGTTCATCAGTAACAAAACAAAAAAAAATAAATAAATAAATCAGCAGTAGACAAGTCTCTGTGAGCGATAATGTGCATCTTCGCCTCACTAAACACAGAAACATGTCCTCTGAGAAGCACATGCACACATATAATCACACCACAAACACCCATTAAAAATGCATCAGTTGTAAGGGGAGACGGGACAAATAATTGATTTCAGCAGAAGTACTGTAATTGTGTTCGAAAGAGATGTAAAAAAGGAGTGAGCTGGATAGACAAAGAAGAGCAAAGAAAAACAGCAGCACCTGGAAAGAATGCCAAAACAGTGGGAGGTTTGGAAAAGGGACAGAAGCAGACGAGAGGAGGATCAAAGAGCAGGACGAGAGAATAACAAGTAGAGACGCCAATTCCGATTTCGAAAAGCAGCCTCATACTCTTACCATAGGTGCTGAGCACTCCATCAGCATTTGGAACTTTAAGGCACAGCCTCTAATGTTGTGTTTAGAAACAACATTATGTTATATAAGATTCTACAAACCCATAATGGCAAGGTCGAAAAATTTGCCTGAACTCAGACATAATTATCGACTCCTTTTAGTCATGGAGTGGACAGATAAAAAGCTTTGACCTGTGTTTGTGTCATGCAATACAACACTGCCCACTATAAAGTTCAGAATAACATTAACACCTGACTTCAATACGTACATAACTGTGTCTGTCTAAGTAAAGAAAAAAAACAAAACAGCCAGAACATTTAGAGAAACTGAGGGTTTGGAACATTGAGAGCACTCAGTTTAAAAGAACAGGGGTGGGTACTTCAGGAGTGGTTTCCGTGGACAATTTGATACCAATAAAAAGTTGGTCGGAATCCGCTGCGGTTGTTGCACAGCCAACCACACAGCAGATTGTGTCCTACACTGAGGAAACAGCTCCAGTTTTTCACTTGATTTATTGATTGAGTGTTTATTTCGAGCTTATTTTCAGGCAGATTACAAAATAAATCCATTTCCATAATACATATCAATTTATATATTCATATAGAACAAAGGTAACATAAATCAATACTAGCTCGAAAGGGAGTGAGATGAAGTAAAAAATACTTATTTTCTCCCACCCCCATTCAAAAATTATAATTTATAAGGATGCGTCTTACATACATTGACATAGTTTTTAACTTTCAACTTAATTTTAACATATTATTACACATATCTTCTCATCTCTTATTTGATGTTATTATTTATTATTTAATCACAATTTATAAGATGATAACATAATAGCCCGTGAATATACAAAATTTCTTCAGTTTCGTATTTTTTCATTACTTCCACTTTATATCTGGCCTTGAACTGTTGAATAGAAATACACTGCTTAAGTTGTTCCTTCAACCCATTCCAGAGCCGAACCCCAATCACAGACACACACATGCTTTTTCTGGTGGTTCTCACCGCTGGCACTTTAAATATTTTACATCCCCTTAGGTGATGTTCTCCATGTCTCAATTTAAAGAGTGTTTGAATATTATCTGGCAGATTATTCATGCTGGCTTTGTACAATAATTGAGCTGTATAAAAGTTTACCGAATCCAGCAATTTGAATTGTTTAGATTGCAGAATTAATGTGTGTGTGTGTGATCATAAAATCCAGCTTTGTGTATGGTTCTAATAGCCCTTTTTTGCAATTTCCAGAGTAAATTTAAGGAGCTTTTGTAGTTATTACCCATCAATACCATACATTAGATAAGGCAGCACAACACAACTATACAACAGATGGAGAGCTTTATAATCCAATACATATTTTATTTTATTGATTATTGAAATGTTTTTTGAAACTTTATTTTGTATGTGGCTGATATGAGCCTTCCAATTTAGTTTACTGTCAATTATCATTCCTAAAAATTTGTTTTCTGAAACATTTTCAACTATAACACCATTTACTTTTATTCCCAATTCTGTGTTTTTACAATTTCCAAATATAATTACTTTAGTTTAATCTAAATTTAAAGATAATTTGTTCAGGTCCATCCATATTTTAATTTTTTCCATTTCCTGGTTTGCAATATTCATTAGCGCTTTATAATTCTCATGGGAAAAAAATATATTTGTATCGTCTGCAAATAATATCATATTTATTGCTTTGGATACACTAAAAATGTCATTAATGTATAAAATGAATAATTTTGGACCAATTATAGATCCTTGAGGAACTCCACAGACAATATCTCGATGCTTTGACTCATACTCACCCATCTTAACAAACTGTTTTCTTTCTGATAAATAACTCTTTACCCAATCCCAAGCCACTCCCCTTATACCATACCTTTCAAGTTTTTTCAATAAAATTGAATGATTGATGGTATCAAATGCTTTTTTTTAAGTCAATAAATATTCCAGCTGTAAATTTTTTACCGTCTAATGAATTTGTAATTTCCTCTACTGCTTCTAATACTGCTAATGTTGTTGAATGGTTGGATCTAAAACCATATTGACCATCATTTATTGTACTACACTTATCCAACAAATTGTTCTAACCTTTTATTAAAAAGTTTTTCTAAGATTTTAGAGAATTGGGGAAGCAGAGAGACAGGTCTGTAGTTTGTGAAGATGTGTTTGTTTCCATTTTTGAATATGGGTATTACTTTAGCTGTTTTCATTTTGTTGGGAAATATTCCAGTCTGTAATGACAAATTACATATATAACACAAGGGCTTCAGAATGGCATCAATAACTTTCTTTACAATAATCATATCTATTCCATAACAATCAGTGGATGATTTACTTTTGCATTTGTGTACTATAGTTTTAATTTCTGCTTCACTCACATCTGAAAGGAATATGGACTTTGTATTTCTAACAATAGGTGAGTCATTTATATCCTTGACATCTGGAATATTTCCTGCCAAGTCCGGGCCAACATTCACAAAAAAGTCATTGAATTTGTTCACAATGTCAATCTGATCTGAGAATTCATTTTTATCATCAATAAAATATTGTGGATATGAATCAGTTTTACTATCACCTTTTAATAACTTGTTTAGGATGTTCCAGACCTCTTTGATATTATTTTTATTTTCATTTAATACATCAGTATAGTATTGTCTCTTGCACCTTCTAATGATGTTTGTCAGCTTATTTTTGTATTTTGTGTAACGATTTTTTGCTTCATCAGTCCTTAATTTTATAAATTGTCTATACAAATTATTTTTCTTTTTACTTGCATTTTGTATGCCCTTAGTTAACCAGGGGCTTTTTATATTGACTTTAGTCATTTTGCATTGGCGCACAGGGCAACATTTATTGTATAAGGAGCAGAATGTTTCCAAAAAATTATTGTAAGCCATGTCCACATTCCGTTCCGTGAAAACATTCCTCCACTCCTGACTTACAAGATCACAATACAGGTTGTTAACTTCACTTCACAGAGAGTAAATGTCTCACACTAAAAATGCCGGTTTCATCAGACAAGATTACTTCATGACATTTAGAGGCAAGTCATTTTCATCGTGGGCATCATCTCTCTAGCACCTTATTCTTTCCGACTGTGTGAATAAAAAATTGCTATTATTACCGACAGAGGTGTTAAACTCTGTTTCCTTTCAGCTTTTCGTACCGTTTGCAAATCAGAAAAAAAAATCAGAAAAGGTTTTATTGCCAAGTAATTTGTACATCACGAGGAATTTGGCCTGGTCTGTTTGGTGCCATAAGAACAAGAAAAAAAATATAGTAATAATAGAATAAAGTAATAATAAATGTAAAAAAAATTAAAAATATGTGCAAAGTATTTGTAAGAAGAGTGCGTTAATGTAACGCACTCTGTACTGACAGCGAGACAGAACGTTAATATAACGTTAATATATAAGTGTCAGTGGGAATAAGGGGTCATGTCAGTGGGGTACAGCGGGCCTTGTTGGTGAGGCCAACTGGCCCGAGCTCCTCTTTGGTGTAGGAATGACACATTTCCGTGACATTCTTTTCAATAGTTTTGCCCCAAAAAAATAGATATTAAGAACCTTCCATTAGGTGTGAGATGGAGTGAAACTGCATTCATCTGCAATGAAGACACTGAAAGGTACACAATCATGAAAGCCGACTGGCCTTGGCTGTGTAGTGACACTCTCTTGCAAAGAAATAGTATAAGGCTTGTGTGCTCAAAATGCAAGAGCGCAAAGGTTGAGGTTTTACAGTTTGATTGAATTCTAATTACAAATGTGGTTAAATTATGGTCAATTCACTTACAATACCGAGAGGAGAGCTCTGCTTATGACTGTGAAATCAGGCAGAGGAATATATAAGTATATATAAGCCAAAAATAACTTGCTCTAACGTAAAGGTAATTAACAAAGAATGAGGTGGAAAAGAAAGGAAAAAGCTCCTGACACTTGATTTAAAATGTTAATCTGGTCTTGACCTTTTAGAAAATATCTAAAGGGGATGAGTGTAAGGAGAAGCACACATATGCCTGCTGCAACCTCTGAGCCCAACGGTGATGTTAACCCACAGCTCCCATACAATAATGTTATACCATATGAATATGTTGCTTCGTACTGGCAGTTGAGTTCTCAGGAGCAGGAGGGAGAAAAAGACAAAGAAGGACTGAAGGGAAGGAATGAAAAAAAAAAAAACAGAGGGCAAGACTTTAGAGAGAGAGAGGGAGCCAACAGGGCCTCTTCTCTTCATTCATTACAGATTCATTACAGATAAGAGTAGTTATAGGTCAGCATGTTACACACACACCTGCGCAAGACTGCGTGCATGATGTGGCTCTGGAGCTTTCGCTATTTGTCATGCGTTCACGTTTCAGCCACCTCCAGTTCCTCCACTCCCTTTTCTGCTGTCAAGCTTTCCTATTTTTTTTTTTTTTACCACTTCAACTTCACACACTCTTGTACCCGAGTCATTTCACTACTTTATTAAAGTAAATCATGGCAACGTAAGCGGCAACCTCATTCTATCATCGTATGCTACAGTGAGTTTCTAGCACACTGCTTTTTCTGTGGCACCGCCACTAATGGGCAGTGTACGCAGGGGCACGATATGCTTTAAAAAGTGTAATCTTCACTGCTTCGGAGCACACACTTAACTTGCGTATCAGCATATTAGCTTGTGCGTACATTAGGCGACACTGTCTGTAGATGTCCATATCATCAGTCAGGTCATCAGTTAAAACAGTGTTTGAGGTATTTAACCACAATAGTCCGGATAGCGAGAAGTCAGGAAATGCTCATTTCAATCCTCCCTATGATATTACTCTTCTAGCTAATATCAAACTCTAGACCATATTGAGAGCAGACCCTCAGTGACTGTTGAAGGCCAGCAGTATATAAACAAAAAAAAAATCCCTAAATCATCTGCATACATCAAGTGGTTAATCATGGTACCACCAACTATACATCCTGTTCCACAGTTATTTAGCAGCTTTGATAAATCATTCATAGAAGACACTGATGAGAAAAAGAGACTAAATGCTTCCTTGTATCACCCCACTGTGTACGTTTAATGGGGCAGACACGCTATTATCCCATTTTACACGTAGTGACTGATGAGCATACCAAAAAGGCAAAATTCTAACTCGAGATTTGGGAGCCCCTCTGTTCCGTAACTTATGAAATAACTTTTTGTGATTTACAAAAATCAAAAACTTTAGAGGCCTCAATGAAGCACACGAAAATTGTGGAATCAAGCCTGTTATACAAATCAAAGCAAAAATAAACATGTCTGCACCGCGTCTGGATTTAAAAGCAAACTGGTTGTCGGAGGTTAAGACAAAAAGTTCCACCCTGTTCAGTGTGGTCTCTTCCAAGACCTTCGATAAAATGTTGGCAGGAGCTATGGGCCGATAATTATCCCTGCTATCTATTTTTCCAGCTTTATCTTTTATAATGCGCACTAACACAACAGACAGAATAGAGTCAGGCAAAATGCCATGAACTGAAAACCCAGTAAAACAAATGGCAAGCAGAGGACAGAGTTTTCTACTTACGGATATAAAGTGCTCTGCAGAAATCTTATTCAAACCACATGGCTTATTGTAATTTTGATTAATCTCCTGAACTCTTTATGTCTGAAGCTGTGTCCCTCCTCTTGGCTCTCCCTCCCTTCTATTTCCTTTACAAAGTCTCATGCTTGCCTTATATTCCGTCTCTGTATTTCTATAATCTCTATATTTTCTTTGCTACTATAACTCCTTTAAGGTGAAACTAAACTAAAAGACTTGGAGCTTTTTTTTTTTTTAAATGTGTCCTTCATTTGCTTTGTCTATAGCCTGAAAACTTCTTGTTTTTCTTACTTCCTCTCACTTTCCACCTTCGCAGCCTCCCATCCTCTCTTGTTCCTTTGCCCTCTCTGTCACTCTTTTCCCTGGGCTACTCAAATTTTTTTTTATTTTCAAAACGTTGTATCCTTCCAGTCTCCTTCTCCCATCCTTCTGTCCCTGCTCCCGCCTACTCTGGTGTACCCATTGTCATTGTTCAGATAATTATTTATTAAAGTGTTTATGTCACCGCCTTCCCTGTCTGTCTGTCGCTGCCATCTGTGCCCAGTTAGGTGCCCGCCTTCCTGTGCTGCTACGTCCTGCCCGTGGGGGGAAAAAGCCATACATGGGGGCACAGATCGGAGTTTCCCACACAAACACGGATGAGCAAAGCCGCACACGCACATATCCTGCTGACAGCTCCCACTCTCCCTCTGTACTGCCCCTGGGGCTAGGTGGGGTTAGCAGGGATGAGAGGCACACAGCAGTGGCCACCACAGTCCCTTCTGTCCTGTCCAGTCCTGTCCTCTTTACTTTGTTCTCTTCTGTCAGTAGCACATATGAAAGAAGGTGGTGGTGGTAGCAATGTCACCTTGATAAACTTTTTTAGAGGACACAGTAAGCAAGCACAGCAAACTAATTGTAGATCACTAGGAAACGCTTCATCCACCTTTGAGGGGCAAGTTAAGTGCAATGTTAGTACCTTGCACTTGAGATTTAAAAGGTATGCTGGGAAGCTGTAAACAGTTTGTTGATGCTCAGCAACAGGAGGCTGTGCATCCTTCACCTCAACAAATCCCAATTTGGGCACAAAGCAGTCATTTAGTTTTATCTGAAGGTTGTTTTTTTTAAACACAACCTATGGCACCGTGATCCATACCATGCCGATGCATCCTGAACTCAGTCCTCAGAAAAAAGGAAACACGTAGAGATAAACTAGGAAACACACGAGGGGGGTCATAAACATAGAAGGAATCAGGGAAAGCCTGTGGGGCTATGAGGGGGTTGTGATCATGCATCCTGGATCTCAATAAGTAAAGAGAACAAATACTCTCCATCTTCTCTCCTCCTTCTCTGCTCGTCTCACAAGTCATTCCAAGTCCCCTGCCGTCCATTCCCTCAACATGATCTCTGTCTTCTGGCTTCTTCCTTTCTTGGCAGTCCATCTTGTTCATCTCCTCCTCCCCCACTGCAGCTCTTTCATCCCCTCTTTTTTTGCTCCATTTCTCACAGCATTTCTTCAGCTTTCACTTTTCACTCGCCGTCACTTCTTTTTTTTC
This sequence comes from Odontesthes bonariensis, assembly GCF_027942865.1. Lineage (NCBI taxonomy): Eukaryota > Metazoa > Chordata > Actinopteri > Atheriniformes > Atherinopsidae > Odontesthes > Odontesthes bonariensis. Next base: position 19,969,113 of record NC_134511.1, read on the forward strand.
ACGCTCACGTTTCACAAATATTCTCTGTTTTGGTTGTTGTCGGCGTGTGTACATAACTACTGTATAAGTGTTAACTCTGTTTCTGAGTAGAAGGCTGGGAGGAAGGCTGCCAGGGAAGGTGGTCGTGGTGGCCTCTATCAAGGAGTCTAGAGGAGTGTGGGTACTTCAGGGAGTACTCCTCAGGGAGTGTTCCTCATTAGCCTGAATGGTACACAAGAGAGCATGTACAAACTGTGTGTATATGTGTCTGTTTGAGTGCCTCTGTCTATAATTAGGAGTCACAGTGAGTAGCACGGTGGATCACAGTTAGATAAGTGCTCTGGCAGCTAGCCAGGATTGGAGCAAGCCTCATGCTTGCACACACATAAACATATACCCACACCCACACTGACAGCTCCCACTTCTGTGGTTCTTGTATGACAGTGCGGAGTGGTTGATGGAGATGAACTGGCCTCAGTCTCCCCTGAAGAAAAAAAAAAAAAAAAAAAACACCTGCGGATGGCAGGGGCCAGTTGGATTCATCCAGTTTTACCATGAAAATATCCATCTCTAGCTGGAAAGCACATTCACAGATGCAAACACCCACACACCTGTACTTTCTTATCTGCCTGTCAACAGCAGGCAACATTGTAATCAAAACCAGCACCAAAAATAGAGGACCAAAGATGTCACACTGCCACAAATGCACGCATGCACACAAAAATGCTCACAGCAGGGAGTAATTCTCTTTCAACTTCAGGGCAACTTATAAACAAGTGCAAAATGCACACACAATACGTCTCCAACATGCAACCTCCACCTGAGTAAAGAAATCTTTCATCTCAGTATGACTGCCACTGGGCAGGCTTGAATTCCCACACACATAGAAACACACAAAGAGAGGGAGTCTCTCTATCACTCCCTCCACCTGCTACCCCTTCCCACTATGTCTGTATCAGCGGACCACCTGTGCCACACACACACATATGTATGTATTAACATAACTACTTGCACTGCTAGCTGCAGATGTATGCTTCGCAAGGCACTTAATCACAGTCAGTGCATTTACAATTCAAATGAGTTCTTAGAGGCCCCTGCGCGCCTGGAGAGTCTTGCGCTGGGCCTTTATGGGGTGCTGAAAATACTTCATCGTAATGTCACTGTATTTGATTTTCAGTCAGAGTTCTAAATGTCTTTGACATCATCTGCAGCTTTATGAGTCATAGGCTTCAGTTTTATCACTCAGTGCCATACTGCTATTTGAAAAAAATCCCACTTTTTTGTAAAAGGTCGAATCCAAGTCGGAGGCTTGGACCTGAAAACTAAAAAGTAAACTTATGTGACCAAATGACATCTTTTTGAAGGAAAAAAATGGAAATGAAAAAAAAAAAACGCCCACAACAATCAAACAGAAAGCACTGGAATGTTTAGAAACTAAAACAGCCCAAAACATGAGGGGCTCTGCAGCTAGTCCCCGGAACACTATTGGTACCTAACTAGTGAGCATAGGTGAAGTAAGGTGTCTAAAGAGCCTTAATGACACCGCAGCCACAGCCTGCTCACTCTGCTGCCATCTGAAAAGATATACAGAGGTATCGGCCACCATGCCAGCAGATAGTTATGTTCCTTGGGCACAACAATAATTCTTGTTTTCTGATTTGGTAAATAATTCATTTTCATCTAACATTTGTTTTCAGTGAGTATGTATAAAAAGGGACTACCTCTTAAACTTTGTTAAACAATATTAAGAATTCAATAAATCTTTAATCTTGTTGTTATGGAACATGGCTACAGTCTTTGTATTTCTGTGAGGTCAGAATTCCCCACCACGGATGTACAGCGCATGCATAAATGGATGTCTTATTTTGGCACAAGCATATACTGGACATAATACAAACGGCATCAAGAAGCTGTCACGATCTGTGTCTTTTTGTGTTTTTTCTGTCTTGTCTTAGTCCTGTTCAATTTCCCACTTCCTCAGTCTCTCTTCAGTCCGGTCATCAGCTCCACTCGCTTCACCTGTGTTATTTCCCTCACCTGTCTTCACTCACCAGTCACCCTCTTCTGTATCTAAAGTCCTGGTTTCATTCACTCTTTGTCAGATCCTCTGTTTTCCTTAGGATGTCCTCTGGAGTTTTTGTTGCTGTCCTTATTCCTGGCTTTCCTAGTTCGGTCCATTTTTTTTGTTTTTGTTTTCTAATGTTCTTTTTTTTTTTGGAAATGGTTATCTGGCTTTGCCGCGCCTTTGGTTTAAAATAAATGGTTTTCTTCTCGTTTCACCTCCTGGCTCTCGAGCTGTGTCTGCACCTGAGGCCTCCTTCCTCGCCACCGCCGACATGTGACAGAAGCACCACTGGTGGTAGAGACTCCGCCAAAGAGGTTACCACTTGATTTCACCTTGTTAAATAAATTAAGTTTACCTTATTAAGGCTGTTTGCACAGCAACAAGTTCAAAAGTGACTAATAATTCAACAACGCAGCATTACTGTCAGTTTAATGAGCAAAAAGATTTACCGACGCACGCACACACACACACACACACACACACACACACACACACACACACACACACACACACACACATTAAAATGCATGCATGCACAAACAAAGATGATGAGACATTTCTTGCCTGAATGTTTGCGTAAAAATAATACAAACACACACACACCCACGTTCAACACAGGCATGGAAGTGCCTAGTTGCCCTTGCATAAATGAAGCAAGCAAATGCCAGTCTAATGGCTCTTACTGTCGCTTTATGCTTTAACCTTCAACCTTTATTTTCTTCGGGAAGCACATGTGCACACACACAAACACACAATTTACCAAAATAGGTATTTTGCAAATGATGTCTAACATTGAATGTGTCCTTTCTGAGCGGAAACTTTGGTCTTTCAGTGCATGTATTTTGTCAATACTTGTGCCAACGAATACTTGTGAGATCGTGTTATGCGAGTGTGGCTGAGTGGAGGGTCAACGGGAGGATCGAGCCGGTTTGGATAAGGTCGCAGTTCACAAAGGTCGATAAAACACAGTGTTGTGGGGATTGCAGTTCAGAGTGCAATGACAAGCAGGGTTAAAGTTTGCACAGAAACAGAAAGGGAAAGGCTAATACACTGCATTCAAACACTGTACTCCTACAGCATGCTCGGTTACAGTCCAGTGCAGTCCGTGTAGGTATGCAGGGGATGGACATTTAAAAAGGTACATTTGTTCAGCTGTCCTTCCCAGAGGCATTTTCACTTTGGGAAATTCCTGAACGCCCCTGTGTAATAGCATTTTCTGTGGCGTGTTTTATGTTATAGTCTTGTTTATTTCCCTTACCTGAATGTAAGATTACAACACAATCTTGTTGGAAAGCCTTTTCCAATCTTGCCAGACAGTTGGTTGCTAAGTTGTTAGACTACACTGTTCTTCTTTGTAACATTTTTCTGTACACATAACATACTGTAAACAAAATGTAAAAGACTGGGATGAAATATGCATTTTGATTCTTTTAAACATGCTAAAACTGGCATTTCAACACTAAAATGCCCTGTGGGCTTACAAATGTGCCAACTCCAAACCTATGATTTTCCTATTAGAGAAATGATCTGGACATATCTGAACCACTGTCTAATGCTTGAATTTTTTTTTTTTTTTTTTTCCTCCAGTCTGACAAAAACTATAGAAAATATTACTTCTGCAGCAACTTCCAACAGAGAGTGCTGTTTTGTTATCTCAACTTTAAACAGAAAATAGATTATCTTTGAACCAAAATCTTTCTCGGTCACCGTCCACTTGGGTAGGATGAGCTTCTTTAGGTGCACTAGGCAGCATTCTTGTCTACATTACAGGACAAAGCAGTGCAGGTAGCATTCATAACACAAAAGGTCTCCATACCAGGACTTGATTTATGTTAACAACTGTCTAATCTTACTGTCCACCATTATTTTACTTCGCAAAACCAACATTCGGCTTTTGAGAAGCATCTATGAGCACTTAATTTACCACACTTTTCATTGGCAGATTTTTTTAGGAGTGCATTTCACTTAAACCACTCGTTAAAAATATTGAATTCAAGTGTGTGAAACCAAATTTTTTACTAGCCCTTAAAGTGATACTCCGGAGTAGATTCAACCTGGGGTCATTTGAATCGTGATATCCAGCCAAGTAGCCCACCCGCAGTTTTTTCGATATTGGCTGATCATCAGCTGAGTTACTGAGTTATCCCGAATAGCTTCGTACAAGGGTTAATGGATCCTGGTCCGTATCTCCAAAATTACCACACTAAAATCACATGCCATGACACCAAACTTCTACAGTAGTACAAATATGGTCTGTACTCACCAAACGATGCATTTGGACGTTTGAAAATAGTCCAGGAGTTTATCATTATCAACACAAGCCTGATTACTTCTCTGCTGCTAAAGCTGCGTCGACGTCACTTCAGGGAGCTGGGAGCTTCAAAGTAAGATGAGGGTTGATCTACTACTGTAGACAACAAAGCAAGGCTGCTCAATTTCTCCATTGATAAAATAATTTCACAACTCTACAACATAAAAATTCATAAAAAAACATGTAGAATATAGCATATACTTTGTTGTCTACAGTAGTAGATCAACCCTTATCTTACTTTGAAGCTCCCAGCTCCCTGAAGTGACGTCGACGCAGCTTTAGCAGCAGAGAAGCTATTAGGCTTGTGTTGATAATAATAAACTCCTGGACTATGTACAAACTTCAAAATACATCGTTTTGTGAGTACAGACCATATTTGTACTACTGTAGAAGTTTGGTGTCATGGCATGTGATTTTAGTGTGGTAATTTTGGAGGTACTGCCAGGATCCATTAACCCTTGTACAAAGCTATTCGGGATAACTCAGTTACTCAGCTGATGTTCAGCCAATATCGAAAAAACTGCGGGTGGACTACTTGGCTGGATATCACGGTTCAAATGACCCCAGGTTGAATCTACTCCGGAGTATCACTTTAAGGTACCAAAACTGCAGTCCATTCCAACGTTGGAAAACAAAAAGCAAATCAGCACTTCATTAGTCGATTTGTGAAGTAAAACAATTGTGGAGCAGGACCCAATCAGCCTTGATTACACTTGAAGATTAATCAAGCCTTAGTAGCAAGACCCCCTGTACTCTATCTACTACATCAAGGTGGACCACTACAAGACACAGTCATGTCCAGTCAGGTGATATCAGAACAGAGACACTCACTCAGCTGTCTCCTTGATGATAAAGTGGCGCTCCCATGCGCCTTGATGCCCTGGAAACAAAAGACATGATGACACATAGACCAACCGATAGAGATAAAAATTTAAAAAAAGAGGGGGGATGGAGAAAAAGAGGGATTTTTTTGTTAGATCGGAAGACAGCAACAAAGCTTTGTATTCCACAGTAATTATTCAACATTGATCGATTTGTCCTACAACACTGCCTGACGTATTTCTTAAAGCATATAAAAAATATGATACTTTGTGTGATTTCTCAGCACTTAAACCACCACAAGTTCTGTCCAAACTAAGCAAGCAAGCGTCACTGATGCAAAGCAACACAACAAGTTGAATGCTGGTCCCCTCAGTCAGACACAGCCATGTCTTAACCCATCGTTTATCCATTCAGTCATTCACTCACTCACAGCTATATGAGATGTGGACATCTGGTATCGTGATGGACTGTGTAGGGTGCTTTGCATCTATGACAGTGGTTCAGATAAGCAGCAAAGAAAATAAAAAAAAGGTGGGTGACACAGTACACGATTTGTAAATACTGGTGGTTTGCTCTTCGTGCACCCACACCTTGCCAAAAACTGTACCAATTTAAAAAAAACAGTGTGCTTCAAAGCCATGAGACAAGGACACAAGTTTTGTGCGACTGTGTAAACATGTGGGCAAAATACCCGACAAACATTTTCATCTGCAATTACCTACGTTATCCATATTAATGTTGTCCCAGCTGGAAATGTTCTATTCCTGTTTGTAATCGTTACGGTTTCTAAAGTCTGAAACAAATATATGAGGAATGTGAGCAGATTAGTAAACACTTCGACCCTCTACTAAGGTACCAGGCAGTTTGTATGCAAATCAACCTTTACATGAGCATTTGATGACATGCAACTACAACGCAAATCTAGTCTGAGGAGTCCAGCAGATCTACAGCATTTTTTGCTGATTGCATATTAGTGAGCCACATTAATGGATCCTTCAGCTACAATTCGAGGGTCTGCTGAGGAGCTGCAGGGGGGTGACTTGAATGTTTACTTGCTTACTTGTATTGTTGCGCAATATTGTGTTTTTACAATCCTATGGACTTCAAATCAGGCCTTAATGGTGCTGGTGATGTGTCAGTCGTTTTACAACTGACTCTAAAAAAAATCATTTTGTTGATTTTATTTCACAGCATCATAGTAGCTAGACTAGGAATTTGCCCAAGGAAAACTTTCTCTGGAGAAGAGCAGCGTTACACAAAGACAAACACGATCATGTTAAAAATACACTTAAGTTTGCACTTAAAGGAATAGTTCGCCGTATCACGACGGGCTATGTAGACCGAGCAGTCCCCTACTTCCGAGCAGTAAACACCGTAACAGGCGCGGCTGTCGGCATGATATGAAGGGAGAGAAAATAGCGCCAAGTGATTGTGAGGTCTGACTTTTTCCTGGACGACGATTTCGTGATGCAAATGTATTACTCTTTTGAACGCATATTGTTTTGAGAAGCAAAACGCTTTATTTTTGTAGCCCCAGCCAACTAGCCGGACTACCTTCATCAACGCCAAAACGATAATATTGCTAGAATGGGATGTCATACAGCTTCATGTCAAAAGAGGCAAACTATCCCTTCAAGGGTGCACTTAAATGATATAATGTGATCAAAAAGAGGGCTGCTTTTCCCCAGAAAAAGTTTCTGTTGTCCAATGTTCCCCCGACAAAATTGTTTCTCCATCATTAACAGAACAACATCAGATAAAACCATATGAGAGGACGGGGTTAACAAGGGTTGGTGAAAGATTCTAATACAGTATGAGCGGTGATGACGAGGGCAAAGGCAGGGTGAAAGAGGAGCAGTAATAAAAGAGATGATGGAGGGGGTGGGGGTGCGAACTGAGTGGGAAACAGGTGAAAGGCTGATTATGATGCTGAGAATGAGGAAAGCCGGTGTGAACTGATATCCAGGAATGGATGAATAAAGTGCAAAAGAGACGATGATGCTGGAGCGAAAGAATGGCAAGATGGGGAAAAAAGCAAGTTAAGAAGAAGGGCAATAAGCAATAAGGATGACAGGAAAGGGAAAAGATAAATATGAGGCGGAGGGTAAAGGTTTTATGGGCTCGTCAAGAAAGAAAGCAGAGGAAATATGAAGATGGTCAAAGAAATCAGAGCAAAGAAAACAGATGAATACTGTATGTGCTGAAAGTAGGGAAAACAAAAGGCAGGGGCATTTTTAGGGAGTGGCGTGTCAGAGGAAGACAACTGGAAATAATGTCATTCAGAGAAGGGGTGACGGATGGAAGGACAAGAAGTCCAACTGACAAAAAGAGAAGAATGTAAAAAATCTATGTAGGGCAGAAAACTGCATCTCATGCTCCTCCTCTTTCCCTCTATCATGCCTTCTTATTTCTATCCCTAGCAGCACCATTACTCAATAAGGACTAGGCTGTACAAAATGATCCAGTTTACAGGAATAGGAGTCGAAGACCTACATAGTCACACTCAGCAGTGGACCCTCCATCCCTCCTCTGAAACTGGCACAGATGTTGAGAGTATTAGTGATGCAGAATCATGTGATCATAGCTTATTTTACATATTGATTCAGGGTTTCCAGCCATGGGAAGAAGCATGATGCGTCAATTAGGAAATCTCTCCCAACATGGGGTTTGCTGAACATGTTCTGTGTCACAACGGTAGACAACAGTAATAAGTGGACGTAAGTAAAGGATTCTGTTCCCCCGGGCTCACTGGATCAATAACTCTGGACAAAACAACCCCATGAACAAAGACAATGCAAAAGAATCAATGAATGCACAGCTTTTGTTTCCACAAACACGGGGGCAATCATTTTTACATAGATGAAAGGTGACACGTATTAGGGATTTTACTGCAACTGAGAAGGGTCTCTTATGTGAGCGTTAAACTGCTAAGGAGCAGTCACAGAGACCGAAGGACTAAATTCCAATTTTTACCAGTTTTACATTAAAAGCTGTGAACCTAATCCACTTGATGATCAGCTAGTAAAGACTGTGGGCAGTTGAAACTAGTCGGCGGAGTGCTTGCAACTGTATTTTTCTTAATGATGCAATTTAATCACAAGAAAATGGATAAAGTCTACTCAGCAGGTAGTGTTTCACAGCTCCATGGTGCTGAGTCATCCAAGCACACATGACAATTTCTAGACTTATTGGTATTTTTTATTTAATCCAGTTCTAATGTGCCAAACTGTGCCCCTCCAAAACACTATCGGAGGGTAACTTGTTTTGATGGAACCTGTGGCAAACATGCAAGAACGCCTCTAAACCAGCAAACACGTTATTCGTGGACCATTTATCGTGCGGACAACACAAGGCCTGGCTTACATAACGATGCACCTCTTCCTTAAACTTGCCATTGTACGCTGCAGATTTAGAGGCTGTTGTTTGCAGCTCATTGAAGTTCACATTAAGATGGTTAGACCCAGATAGCAAAAGAGAAGGAGAATGTTGTCTTAACTAAGGGACCAAAAGGTGGGGATACATCATCATTTGACCTCTCTTCACAATTGACTAGGATAAATGAGATGACTTAACCATATTTCAACCTTTAACATATTTCCTTATCGCTTACAAATACCGGTTGACTTTATACTATTACACTCCCTGCTGCAATGCTTTTATTTTATGTGAAGCACTTTGAATTGTTTTTTACATGAAATGTGCTATACAAATAAATTTGATTTGATTTATTAACATGTACGTACGTATATATATATATATATATGCCTTTAGACTGGAAAAGAAACATTTTTCACCTTTCACACACAGATATGGACGTGAACTCTAACTAGACCTTTTTCATTTCATTTTCATAAAAAAAAAAAAAACCCACACAGGCTTTTTCTCTGCATGAATATTTCCTTCACACCTCCACAAAATGAGAGACAAAGACGGAAAAATCTGCACAATCTACTCAAATATTTTCTGTATTCAAATATATAATACCGAACGCGCAGACAATGAATGGCCCACAACTATCCGTCTGCTCCTCTCATTCTTTTCAGAAGGGGGATAAGGGATTGGCAGATGGGTGAAGCAAGGAGAGGAGAAGTGAATGAAATGGGAGGCCATAAAGAAAAGTTAAACAAATCTAGTGAGTATATAAAATGACAGAAGAGCGAGAGAAAGAGAGAGAGAGAGAGAGAGATAGACAAAGTGAAAAAGGCTACAAGAGTGAGCTCACCGCCACAAGCTTTTGATTCCCCCCATAAAATGCTCCTTTTAAAAATGCCCATGAAATTAACTTGCTGAAAGAAAGCAATCTCAATCGATTCAATCTGTCTAGAAAAAAAAAAGAAAAGTTTCAAATAGCCCCCATACTTCCAGCTCTAAAGAGGCTCTAAGGGACATAAAATAGCACCTTGCAGTTTTCCTGTCACCTTACCTTCCAAATCTACACTGGCACCGTCATAACCAGAGAAATGTTAAAAGTGTGGAAATAAAAATTGGGTCAGTTTGACCTTTTCTATTTGGCTCACTCTGTACTGCCACTTGTTTCTGGGTGAATAGAGTCTTTATCTGTGGCATTTTTGACAACATGGCAAAATACCATGTTGACATAGTCAAAAATGTTTGGCACATGCAAATTATTTCAATATGCGTCCAGCATACACAGGGTCTCACATTTTAATTATCTTACACATGTTGTATCTGCAGATTAATGCTTTATTTCGATTGATTTTGACTGTGATTTTATATGGTTGCAGTCCTCACCACTTGAAAAGAAGACGTATAGTACAAAAGACACGCATGGCTTGGGTGCACACAGTTCGGCCCACTCACTTCTATACGTGGCTCAGACCGAACATTAACATTTTGAAGGATATCAGTTTCTGAAACACACAGCAGGCAAGAAGCTTAAGAAAAAAGTGAGTGATGTTGCTGGAAAAAATTAACTGTGCGGAGATGTGTGAATGGAAACCCATTCTTTGCTCCAGAGCATAACCGCTGTAAAACAATCGGGGTAAAAAAGGCCCTGTGCCAATCCCACAACTACAATTTTCCATGACCGCTTGCTAACATAACACTCAGACTTGACAGTCACAGAAAATAATGGCTTTACATTTCTCACATCATTGTAGATATGTGAAGATAAGTGTCCTATAACCAACAAGAAAGTGTACGTCCTGGGGTGAAGCCCGCCCCAATTAAACCCCTCTGTAGGATTGAACTGACCTCTGGTAGATGGAAAGGACCGGCCATAACTTGCATAAATAAAGGAAGACAAATTCATTCATGACAGCTGTGACAGTCTTCTGAAATAAGTTGCCATAAATTGGACTGAGAGTCAATGCAAATGTTCATTTAAAAGAACAATGTGGCTGATCAGTCAAGAGGGAGGCATGCGCTCAAGAAATCTGCGTGACTTTTACTTTTCGTGACCTTCCTAAAAGTCAGCAAGACATAAGGCGGCCCTGTTAAAGTAGATTTAAAAAGGAACTCTGCCAAAACTTGGCCTCAAGTAGAATTTCTGTGGGACAGAGTTGGGGCCAAGAGCAGTTCCTGGGACACAGTGTCCAATGCAGGAAAACCAGGGCAGATGTATCCCTGATGAATTCCTAGATGGAGAGAAGAGGAAAAGAGAGGAAAGGAGAGGAGAAGAACACAGAGAGGAGGAGAGGACTAACTTGTTTAGTCTCAGCAATCAGCAAACAAAAGCAGGCAAAGGAGAAAGAGAGGAGGATGAGGGAAAGGAAGACAGCGTTCCACAAAAGAAGGAGAGTGAGTTTGAGGGAGAAAGAATGAGGGATTATGCTCGACCCTGAAAAGTGGTAGAAGCAGTAGAAATAGTTGCCCCACTTGTAGACACACTTTTTCTTGCTCGCTGACTGTCCTCGATGCACTGGGGTAGCTAACCTATATAGGCTTGCTCCATGCAGCATCTCCCACACGCTCTTAGACATACATGAAGACACATTCATTCTCTCTCTCGCTCTCTCTTCCATACACACATGCGTGCACACATGGGGGAGCGGTAAGGAGGGATGCTAAAATCAGGGCACACATGCTGAAAGCCACTGCTGAGTTAAGTCACCTGTGCTGCTAGCCTAGCTTGCTAGCGGGCAGCCAGCTGCTCCTCTAATTAAGAGCCCATCTTCTCGAGGGGCCTGCATATGGAGGGCTCAGTAGCTGGGTGTTGGTCGAATAAAAGATGTACTGCATAAGACAGATAAGGTTACTGTGGTCCTGAATGTTGGAATATTACAAAACATCCAACATATATGAAACACAGTCATAAGAGCGCAGATATAGGACTACTGCTCTACTACAACTTTAGAATGGACCTTTTCAGTATATATGGTATCCTGATATCGCCAATTACCACCTGCAGAGCAGAAGAGACACTTAGTGGCACTTCTTGAATTCAAATGATTACTGTCCAATTAATCATACCACTTCACCGCAGAGAGATGATAGAATTGATTGAATCTTTTCATTTTAAATTCAAATCACACTCAGTGAATGGCTGAAAGCGACAAAGGATGTTTTTTTTGTTTTTTTTTATTAAACGTTCTGGTGGTCCTGGTGAGGAAAATCAAGTTAATTGTCAGAAATTTGTTTTAATGAAAATCTATTCAAATTAATTAGGATGACGTGAAAAAAAGAAAAAAGAATGTAACCTCTCAACACACGCCTAATTCTTTCTCTGAGGTTATTAGCAGGAGAAAAACATCTGGATAGGCAATACGTGACAGAGCAGTTAAAGATAATCTATGCCCCTGTTAATGGCACGACCATACTGATGACTAACTTGAACCATATGAGGCATGAAAATACAGAAAACACACAAAGAGCCATAATAACAACTGAATTATACTGTCTGGGTATAAATATAACCCATTTAACTTAAGATACTTTGACATTTTCAGCAGCATTTTATTGACTTTACTGTTCAAGGCCAGGACTAATGGCTTCTTCACTAAACAAATACGCACACACAGACAGTGACAAATACACTGGCATGCATATAAATTCACACACTAATTCATAGTGCACACACACACTCCCACAACTCTGCTCACTTTAACTTCCAGTACTGACAAGCATGCAATTGCCTGTGGTTGTTCAGGCTACAGAAGAAACACATTAGTCAGTGGTAGCAAATGAAGAACAATGCACACATAGTGTGTGTGTGTGTGTGTGTGTGTGTGTGTGTGTGTGTGTGTGTGTGTGTGTGTGTGTGTGTGTGTGTGTGCGTGTGTGTGTGCATGTGTGAGTTATCTGAGTACAGATAAATAAAAAGTAAAGTGAAGAAAAGAAAAGAAGCGGTGTACAAAAAGGAGCATCAGTACGATGAATGATGATAGGTATGATAAAATTACAGGATTCAGAGCTATGACTTCATTCGGATGAGGCAACAAAGTGGCATTTTTATGAGGCACAGTAAAGATCTGCATTGTCTGCACCTGTTGTGGAGACACACTGTGCATACCTGAAGATGTGAAGGGAGTGTCACTGGCAATGCCGCACTGCTCTGCAGTTTCAGAGTCAAGATTCAGTGCATGTCTGTCTGTCTATCACTCACCTGTTTGGACTTTGGGAAACTTTTTGGTGGATTTTGGCTTTTAACAAAAACTGACGCGTCCAAACTTGTTTTGCTCCTGGCCAGGCAGACTAAACATAAAGAATTCTGCATGTCAAGTTTTACACAGAACTGTAAAAAAGATGCATCCATTCACCTGGTGAACGTCTTTCTCTGCCACCTGGGGATGGCACGCATGCGTTTAGTCTTTAATTTGAGCGGCACACATATTTGAGGCTCAGACACATCCAAACCAAATGCATGATGAAAACACTCAGCAGATCTGTTCAGATCCTGTCACCCAGCAGGATATCGCAAAATAAAAGTCAAAACACTAAACTGTTCCATCCAAGTTCAATACTCTATACAGATTTCAGGTTTATGGTTTGATATTATGACAGAAGGCTTCCTTCAATACCATGCATTAAAAGCAGAATCATAACTATCGATCGAATTGTGTTATTTGATTTCATGGCTAACACATCTGTCTTTCCTCAGGAAATGTTTAAAGTTGCTATTATTGTACCAAGCTCTTACATAAGTGCACCCACCGTTGGCCACACTTTCTGCACATGCGATAGAAAAAGAGGATCATTTTGACTGCTCCTAACTGCTCTTTGCCTGCATTTACAAACCTTGTATTCTCAACAAGTATTTGCAGCTGGTCTCTCCTTCTGTCTGTCTTTGCGATGAGCTCATAGTGGTGAAATAATCATTTTAATTTTGCCGGTAAGTGAGCAATGTAGAACTGACAATTCTATACAATAATTTCACAGAACACTTGGAGAGTGAGATACTTCACTGCTCACCAAAAACCTATTTCTGTTGCCTCCAAATAATGCATTCATTTTGCTCTTGACATTGTATAATTGAACTCAAACACCATCTTTTGTGTGCTTGTGTATCTGTGTGGGTAAGTCAGTGAGTTGTGTGGATATTTTGCACCTATTTACTCACACAATGGAAAAGCTTCTTCCCTTTAACAATGTTTCTTGCCAACTTTATACACAACAGGATAAAATGTTTAAAAGAACCTTTCGGAGCAGAGGAAAAGATGAGGAAGGTGTTTTAAAAGATAGCAAAGGGAGACAAAGAGACAGACCCTAAAACTCTACTCCTGTTTCTGTTGCAGGCAGCCATTTTTAGACAGTCATCCATTAGGTCTGCTGCGTTCCCATACTGTCAGCCTTTGGAAAAGCCAAAGAGGCCATGTCAGCTGAGGGTTTTCGGCAGGCAGGAAGCCACAAAGCACACTTTCTGAACACTATGGGAATTTGGAGCGAGGAGGGGAGAAGCTATAGTATTGGACTATAAAATGAAGCAAAACATCTTTGTGTAGCCTAAGATGGATTGGAGCTTGAGTTCAACTTGAAAAGATACTCTAAATGATACGAAAAAGAAAAAGGTGAGGGTAGAGACCTGGCTGCTGTACTCAGCATGAAATGCTTGATCACAAAATAGATGACGAAGCAAAACAGGAAACAAAGAGCAGAGGTGCTTGAAGTGACCGAATTTAGTAACGTGGAGTCTGCGTCGGGTGTCCGAGAATCAAGTGTGCAATTCCTTGCTTGTGTGTTTTAGTCTAACAGAGCTAAAGAGAGACTGTGAGTGTCGTTTGTGACCATTTTACCTCTTGCCCCGTGTGCTCTGTCTGGGTTGTGCGATCAGTCGTTTGGCAGTCTTTCATCTTCAGAGCGGCTTTGGCACTGTCCTGCACAGAACACAAACACACACCCATCAGCTGTGTCCATATCTCACCAACAAACATCGAAGGCCCGTGCTTTGCCTCAGCTCACAACACGTGGTACTGCTGGTTTCCATGCTTTGGTTGTCATCCAAAAAAAAAGATTTTTTTCTTTAAATTGCAACTTGAAACGGCCTCGACCACCTAGTTCCAGAGGTCATAGAGCAGGACGGAATTGCGAGAACGTTTCTATAGCTAAACATTGGAGCAGGGACCCTCCAAAAAGTGCATAAGCAGAGAGGAATTTATATCTTTTTAAAAAAGTGACAGCTCGAGCTTGCCAACCCGCTAGAAAGGTCCTTCTCGGAGATAATTAATAGGTTTCCTCTGGCAGATTTACCGATGGAAGTGTACAGAGAGAAACACTGGTCCTTTCCTTCAAAATACAGGGCTTTTACCTTGACCAAGAACCTGCCAAATCCTCTGCTTCCTCTACGTGATTATTTTGAAAACACAGGTTGGAAGCCCTTAGAGGAACCCAGCACCATTTCCACTGAGAGCACTTTACGACGATGTCACTAATCATTCTGACACACTTCCCGTATACTGCTCATGGGTTGGAGAACAGGATGTGTTGAACGTTTCAATGCCTATGAAATATGGAGAAATTAATCGACATTGATTTAAATTAATCAACCAAATTAGGACAAGGTGTAAGTATGCGTTTATAGAAAGGAGAATAAAAGAGAAACCGTTTATGTTATCCCTGTAAACCCGCATATGCTGTCCTCTTCAAATCCAGCGAGTGAGGTCACAGCCCGAGTTAAAAAGCTGTTTTCATTAATCACGACTGTCTGCATGAAAAGCAAAAGAGGGCTTTTTTTTCGAGCTAAATGTTGCAGTCGGAGCACCCGCCGAGAGAGAGGAGAACTCATAAAAAGTGACAGCTCGTGATGGCTAGCCAGCTAGAAGGTCCTTCTATGAGATAATTAATAGGTTTGCACTGGCGGATTTACAGGCGGGGGGCAGAATGAGGGGAGCACTGGCTATGAGCTGCCCTTTCCCTCAAACGGTGCACTTTAACTTTGCTGCAGCCGGACAAGTATTCCTTTAAGACTCTCACACACACAATCGCATATCACACACACACACACAAGTCTTACATAAGTGTGCAGCTTCATAAATTTGAACCAATTCCAATGACCTGTGTGCCAAGGGCATATGGTGAAGATAAAAATAAGGTTAAGCTCTTGCGGCAGCAAGGATACTGCCTGGTATCCATTTATATACACAGATATATACATGGACGTACGTTTCATCGTAAAACAACTAACGCAAGCCATTACATGATACCAAATTAAATCCAGATGGTGATAGGAGCTGGAGCATCGCTGTCAAAGAGAAGAAGGTTTATATACATACACGTAATTGCATGATCTTAACTCATTAGTGATATGGGGAAAAATTAAAAAAGAAAAGAGATTAGGGTGATGAGGAAGGAAGATGAGTGCGATTAAACTATAGAGGGAATGCACATGATGCCAAAGCACTTTGAATTGCCCTGTGTATGAATTGTGCTCTATAAATAAAATTGCCTTGCCTTGCCTTGCCTTGCCATTACACATATGACTACCCTCAAGTTACACCCAAGTTACAGCTAGCTCAATGGCCGTGGACTGTTTGACCGGCTGGGGAAACAGAAAAAAATCATCCAAAATGTCGAAGATCTATTGCGCAATTGACAGAAGCAATCGATTGAGAGAGGAGTTGGGTTTTCTTTTTACAAGGCTCTAAAAGGTAAGGAGAATAAAACTGAAGTCCTGCCATTCACAGAGACGACTCAGAAATGTGGATTTGCTGAGAACACCGTGTCCAGTGTCTTTGATTTCCGGATAAAAAGGTTTTCTTGTACAACAGCTCGATGATAAGCTATCAAGCATCTTGCATTTATAGTCTGTGTCCATCAAAGTTTTTGCATTTGATGGCAAAAGCATGCGAACAACACTCCTTTTCAGAGAGGATTTTTGGATGATTGTCACGATCTATGTGTTTCGTGTTTTTCTCTCTAGTTTCAGTTTTGCCAGTTCCCTGACCTTTTTCCTCAGTTCCCTCCTGCCTGGTCATCAGCTCCACTCCCTTCACCTGTGCTCACTTATCCTCAGCTGCACTCATTCACCATCGCCCCCCTCTGTATTTAAACTCCTGGTTTTCTTCATTCTTTGGCAGATCCTCGTTGTTGCTTTTCCATTGTTTTCCCCTGTCAGTTCGTGTTCCTGCTCCTGCATAGTGTTACAGTCTGGTATTGTTATTTCTTAGGGGTGTTTTTTTTTGTTTGTTTTTACAAGTTTAGTTTATGGTGTTCCAGCTTGGCTGCGATTCTTGTTTCAGTTCTCCATTTTTGCCTCCTGCTCCGTGTCTGCACCTGGGTCCTCCATCCTCGCCCCCACTACTGAACCGAGCTAGCCAAGACAACAGTAACGGGTATATTCTGCAAGTGAAATATCTACAGACGTTGTGATGGATGATTTAATTACACCTGTCACCTGCCTTTGTAATCCTGATCCCCTGGTTCGCATGTCATGTCAATGTTATAAACCGAGGGGGTAACGGGTTAAAGTTCATTACAGACCACAATAAAGAAGCAAGAAGTGTAACCCTAAAACATTTCAACTATCTCACCTGTCAAAACTGTGCTCACGTATAACATGAGCTGCAGAGTGGAGCCAAACAGAATGACAACATGGGACTTTGCCATCTTAATTCCGTGAACAAATCCTTCTTTGAAGTTCAAACGGACATCCAGACTTTTACATTTTTTCGGGCTTCGCTTTGTGAATTTTCCTGGCGTAGAAACAAAGTATATATAAACGTCAGGAAAAACACTAATTCTGGCCAGATATTAGTGTCCATGGTCTGCAAACTCTTTAGTTGGTCGCCAGGAACCCAGTCGAGACCTCACAGCCTTTAATTTAAGATGATATCGATTTGTAATTCTCCCGATGCCACAAATAGCAGCGGCAGCCATGCTGTATGTTTTGCCACTCAGGGGGCTGTCAATTCAAGCGCTATGGACATGTCTAGATAGAACACTGATGTAGGTGCACTCCCTCTAAATCCACTGAGAGGCAATAAATAAGTGTGATGATCCCTTCATCCATCTATCCATCAGCTATGACAGGTCATCTGACCACAGCTAACATGCACAAGCCAGGAAATCCCCAAAATATAATACAAAGCATAAAAACAGGGATGATACTGAAGCCAAAGAAACCTGACACTGTTTGCCATTGATGGGCAGCCCACCTTTTCTTAGACTGTCAAGAAATCTGGTAGGTATTAAGGTGGTCAACAGGTGGTCAATACTGCAGGCAAGATATTCCATATCAGTGACACGTATGATTTAGAAAAGAGCTCCATAATTCTCTAAATTCCTTTTCACTCCCACTCAGGTGTTCAGACAGTGTCTCCAGAGGAAGAGCGCTAAGTAATTCGTTACACAACACAGAGCTGCAGGGGACTCAGACTCAACTCATTTAGGTAATATACATTTACTTGTAAGCAACAAAATTTTTTCCAGATGGTTAAACTCAAATTTGTTCAGGTCTAATTTGCCTTCGTAGACGTTAGGGGTGAGGGGGGGTCGTATATATATGTGTATATATATGTATATACACACACATACATAATATGCATTTATATTCAGATGGAAATTTGAATTAATTTTCAAAGATAAGTCCCAAAAGAAAAGTCCCAAAACAACGCGTACAGAAAGCAGAATTATACTTCCACACTGCGAACACTGATACTAATACAGATTTCCTCAGATTCAGTGATAACGCCACATGAGTTGCATGGAGCGTTCGATGCAGGCAATTGAGGAAGAAAAGAGAGGACAGGTGCTGCTGACGGGAAGATAAGAGCGATGATGGGAGGAGACGAAAGAGTGGAAATAAAGTGCCAAAAAGTGATGAAACAAACAGATGCCTTATGAGAATCAAGTCAGTGGGTCGTACTGGCAACTCTCACAATGCCGCTATAACACTAGCACATTATTCTCCTACGGCCTGGCATTATGTCTGCATTCCATTACTTTGAAAGAACAGGTGACAAATTACAGACATGTGGATGACAAATGATGAAAGATTTTTGCTCCACGGAGCATTTCTGCAGATGTTCCATGAATCAAGCTTCAAAAAACGCTGGAAAAAGTAATGACAAGACAATATATCTTTCGTTTACATCTCCATATTTCATGAGTATGGTGTGGATATTCAACGTGGAGATAACTCTTTGCCTCCCATCCTTGTCTTTAAAGGCACTTTTCAAATAATATGTACTGCTCTTTTCTCTGGACTGGAGTCCTTATTCTTAAGTTATTAAACTATGTTGGCATGAACAAGCAAATTAACATAAACAAAGAAAAGAAAAAGACCGGTTCACTGATGCCGTGCCTTGAGACACTGACGGTATGACTTAAAGCTCATCCTAACGTCACTGTCACGCTTGTTTCCTGTTTCTTTATTAAGGTCATTCTGTTCCTGTCATTCTCTCCTCTGCAGCACGGACCGTACACGAAGGAGGAAAAACTGACTGAAATGCTGCTATAAAAATGTTCTCGGTTGCCTGAAATGTTTTATTGATCTAACGAATAGGTTTTAATTGCTTTGAAAGATGCGCGCTTCAAATGTCTTTAATTCATTTCCCTAAAACTGATGATATGAAAACATTTCAGATGTTTTTTATTATTCATTTCTCAAAGTTGAGAAGAAGACCAGAAGGATGAAATATAAATAGATAAGCACCTTCTAAAAAAATGTCTTCACTAGATTCATTCAGAATGCTCATTGCAGAAGAACCGTCACGCATATATTATAGTCAATGTTGGCACAGTTAACCTTCCTGCTATCAATGCCAGAGAGCAACTGCAATTTAATACCACTTCCTATGTCAGGAAGACAAAATGAAGTAATTTTTTCAGTATCAACCGAGAAAGATGAGGCAAAAAATTTCCTGGGTCAGACATCATGAAAAATACAGATGTTGTTCTGCATTCCATCTATAATCTGACAAAAGCCACCGACGCCCAAATGAACATGTATGGTTCGTGAGTGCATCTTACCAGTTCACTCTGGAGTCTGAGAATCAGCTCATCTTTCTCTCTCACTTGTTGCAGCAAAGTGTCCTCTCTGCTGAGATCCTAAACACAAGGAACAAGTCACCATGTTTAATTTTCCTCTGAGGGAACACGTTCCCACAAAAAAGCACACATCAAGCCAAAGACGTAACGACGTACAACAGTGTTTGTTTAGAGCTATCACTGAGAGTTGGTATGTTTGCAAGCATTTTGTTTGTATTCATGAGGCATGTGCATAAAATAAAGTTGTCATTTTGTGCATGTTGCAGGACTGCGCTCCCTTCCTCCCTCTCCATCTCTGTGATAAACTTGTTGTGTCCTATGGCAGCACCCTCGA
Source organism: Odontesthes bonariensis (assembly GCF_027942865.1). Classification (NCBI taxonomy): domain Eukaryota; kingdom Metazoa; phylum Chordata; class Actinopteri; order Atheriniformes; family Atherinopsidae; genus Odontesthes; species Odontesthes bonariensis. The sequence continues at coordinate 19,989,006 of NC_134511.1, forward strand.
GCACAGATCGCTTTAATGTGACCTTGTGTTGTCAAGGGATATTACTGTAGGGATGATGGAGCTACGCAGAAAGAGGACATAGAGTACAGATTAATAATAACCCTAATAAAAATAACTTCATTCTTGCAGCGCCTATCACGACAAGCAACAAAATGTCTGCCCGCCTCTTTTTCACTGCCGTGGTTTTGTAACACGAAGACCTCTTTCCGAGCAAGGTAACAGGAACAAGTTAAACTTCCATTGGAATTCAAAAACTGATGCAGACACAGAGCAACAAAGTGAGAGATAGTTAGCGGAACAAAAATAACAGACGGTCATTACCTCACCAAGGACATAAAAGCAGAGGAGAGAAGAGGGGCAAGATAACAGGAGGAAAATGAAGGGGAAAATGTACAGAAAGGGGGACACTGACAGAGGGAAGGAGAGGACATAGAAGGCCTGAGGCTAAGCATGACGGTCTATAACTACAGGGAGCTATCTCGCGAAAGGACACGCTGAGAGTCAGAGAAAGACGGTGGGGAACCACACGGCTGCACGACCATCCTTTAAATGACCTCACTGATGTAAAAACAGACAGCTAGCCTGACACCTTTCCTCTAGGTACATCAGAATTCAGCAAAGTAAAAATGTAACCTGTGCAGTGCATGATTGCAGTGCATAATTACAGAGCACCCAAGAGATCATGCGGTAGGGGAAAAAAAAAAAAAAAAAAAGTTCTGTGAAATCCGCACGAAAAGGATGGCTAATACAACACGTGCCCACAGATTCAAATTCCTCACCTTCAGCGCACTGAATCTAAAATATGAGGAGAGTGCGATCCATCTGCAGTGACACCTTTAAAGTAGGAAGTTAACGTGATGCATGTTGGTTGCTTGGAGTGCTCAGTGCATGAGTGAGCGATCATTAGTGTTGTGAAGGCAATGGATAAACAGAAATGAAAAAAAGGGGCATCACTAAAAAGAACTGAGGATTGTTATATTACAGCCACGTAGAAGAAACCTCTGGAGCTTATTGTTGGGGAAGTTCATTCACCTACAGCCAAGAGAGGGTATTGTGGGTAAGCGTTGATTAAAAAGAGACTCAGAAAAGACCAGCGTCTTATCATGGAGCACGGATAAAATGTTGTGTTCCACGTACTTGGGTTCAATTTTTTCGGGGTTGCGTGGCTGGAGAACAGCATCGTTGGAAGATGTATGCAACGGTGTGAGAGGAAGAAGAATGGGCTACTAGAAAAGGAGAACAACTGGATAAAAATATGTCCAAACAACTACAACAATCTGGCATGCGTCTGCGGCAGCACACTGACTCTCAAAGTGGGAGTTTCTTTGAGTGTTTCTTTTTTCATCTCTCTGCTGCTGATTGTGGGTCTGTATGAGGCCAGAGGAGTCTGGTTCGTGGTTTTTGGTTTTATTCGTTGAGTTTGCTGGGCTTTGGATTTGGGGCCGGCTGAATCCGACAGCCCACTGCGGGGTCGTTTTGAGACCTTCTTCTTATTTGTTTGCTTTAGCCAGAGCTCCTTTCCTCGTTGCCTGAGTTTGTTGTATTGTATTGTTTTGTTGTATTTCATATTCCATCAGTTCCTTTCTAACGAATGTCAAGGGATGAGACTAAATAAACAACAGGAGAAACTTGTGCGTTTTCCCCTGTAAAATTTTGTAACTCTAGAAACCTGACGAATAACTGCATAAAGTTTGCAGTCCCCCAAATTCTGACAGTGGAAAGAGAAACGGTGGTCGGATGCAGTTCAACTGGAAAGCATTTGAGAAGGTTTCTGTTTGTCTCATCTAGCCGTGACTATACAAGTAAACACTTTCCACGCAAACTTGACAGCTACCAAGAAAGTAAGTAGCCACTTTCCATGAATCCCGAATGCCAACATAATAAAAATTGTTTTGCTTTCTGTCCTCCTCGTTTTACACATCTAAATGATGATTAAGCGTGTTTACCTTAGCAATAGATAATGGTTTAAAAAGGAACTAATTAAAAGCTCTCCTATCTGCTTCCATGGTGATAAAACCTACAAAATGTGTTTTCCACTTCGTGATGGGAAAACAATTAACTAAAACAAAACCCAGCGGTGTTGAATCACAATAGCACCCCGTTTCTCTGCCTTAACAGGAGAGATAAAGTTATTTATAGATAATAAGGATAATTTTTTTTCTACTGCCAGAGCATGCAGCCCAAAACTGACAGGCATGAGGTTTGGGTGGGACTGAAAAATCAGTAACTTGCTGTGACAATTACTACTTTAGTCAGCCTCACCTGAATAGAAATGAAGGCTGTACTAAATGAGCTGTCTGGCTACCACCATGCAAGGGGTATCTTTCTGTACTGCGTGTGCATGTATATGTGTGTGTGTGTGTGTGTGTGTGTGTGTGTGTGTGTGTGTGTGTGTGTGTGTGTGTGTGTGTGTGTGTGTGTGCATGCATCACTGTTTATGTTAATTTGTCCAAATGTTCAGAAGAGGCTTGTTACCAAATCCATGAAAACATAACTGACCTGCTTGGTTTTTTTTGCAGGTCAACAAATAAAAAACACCTCAAGTGGGAAGATGAAGAAAGAGAACAACAGGCTATGCACAGGTCACTTGGCATGTGTATGTCAATATACATGAACTTTTGTAACCTTGTGGCCATTTGGTTCAAATACCCATTGCTTGATCACGCACCGCCCCGCAAAAGAATCATTTAGAGTAAGAAGGGCATCAACAAACCAAACATTAAAATGAGAATGTTTACTCTGGCACTGAACGATGCGCAGAAAAGGGCATTAAGCCTCCCATCAGGTGGCATTCCAACCAATTCTTCAAGGCAGAATTGAATGGAGGAAGCAATGGAAGAAAAGTGGGGCATGCGAATTCATTTCTAATGTGATTGGGATGGCCTCAGTAGGGATAAATCTGATCAAAATCATTGGAGTGCATCCACTTTTGTAAAGCGATGTGCCTCAGAATAGAGGTTGAGGCCTCTTCATGCCTGCAATCAGTAACCAGTTGAAGGGGTACAGGGATGAATTTCCATTTCCCTTGTGGGCAAAAATGATTCACTTTTGTCAGATTTTTATTTCTTTTTTACAAACATACCCTCAAGAAAAGGTGAGGATTCTTTATCTATTAATTCAACGACCATCCACTGCACCTCAATTTGGAAAGAAATGCCTACTCCTTTGTTATCTTTATATCAATTTATTCGACATTTACATTTTCACCTCTTAAACCACAAGTGCTTGTGACATAAAGGGCTTAAGGGGACATCTCACTACGTTCAAAGCCGCCTTCATACCCTACTTGGAAAAAGTAGTCCCTCATCATCACTTCCTTTTAAACGGGATGACAAGGCGTTGAGAGGTGTCAAAGAAACGGACACAAAAAGAGCACAAAACAATAAAGCAAATCAGGAAAGCTTTTGCTTTGAACTGCTGCTTTAAGGTGGTGGCAGTATCAACGGAGATGAAGCTCGCAGGGAAGCAGTTCCAGTGTTGTGAGCAGGTGTTTCTAAAGCTCAATCGACTTTAGCTTCGAATGTAGTCAAACATTCATGGTGACGCAAAAGAAACACCACTCCAGGAGTAGCATAAACAACCAGGAAGTCGAATTGTAGGCAGAGGTCCGAGAATGCAGAGTCTTGTGTATGATCTCAAGAAAAGAGATCTACAGTCAGACGTGCACTTTGACAGAGCGATAGACAGAGCAAAAATTAACTTCGGTATGTGTTTGGAGTACATGATGTAGTCAGAGTAGTACTGAATTAAGTCCACTGCAACAAATGTATGATTTTCGGTGCTTGGCTAATGGTCATTATTGGCTGATTTAAGCCAAATTAGGAACCTCTCGTAGGCTATTCATAAATGTTGTTTATACTCACTCTACTTGCTGTGTATGGAATGGATGTGCTCATCTCATATTATCATGTGAATAGACTCTAGGTCTTTGTGATGGGAATATAACCATCATTCTGTTCTTATCTCTAGCATCTCACATTGCATTTCTATTCATAAACGTGTGAAAAGGAATCACTGGCAATCACACAGATATGTGCACAAACAGATGTAGCATAAAGCTCTCCATTTCTTTATGTACTTGTCTAATATTTGTCGAATTTGTCAAATGTCAGCAAGTTACAATTTGAAAATACTGCTGTGAGGATATCAACCATACGTAGAGAATTTAATCACATCATCTATGTTCTTACTAAAGTGCGCTCGTCCTCTGAACATACTGTACTGGAGCAGATTTTATGATTCAGCTTCTTATTAATATTACACAGACTGCACCCTTATACCTATCACCTCTAATAACTCCTCATATACTTGTAAGACCTTTAAGATGATAAAATACAGAGCTCCGGACGACCCCAAAATGAAAAGAGAAAGAAAAAAAAACATCAGCAGCAACTTTTTCTTGTGAGATGCTTCTTCTCTTGGAATCTTCTACAGAATTGCGCTGTTCGCTCAGAAATGTCTAGAAAATAGGCTTCAGCCCCATTAGTTTTCAACCAAGCGCATCAACGCAGATATCCATCTTTTGCGAACAAAGTTATGTTTATGCACCGAATGTACAACTGTATATGGGTGCTTTTCTATTCTATTTTCTATTCTTTGGACATTCAGATTCACATTTCTTTTCATCAGCACACAAGCAGACAGAAAAAGTTCCCTGTCAAACCAATAATGCTGTGTTGATGCCAGATATATTGCCAACTGCTTCGACATGCAGAAATGTAGCAATAGCCACCTTACAGTTGGGTCAACAAGCAATAAATGCGGTACAGAGGACAATAAAAATGAGGCAGTGGACTGGACTTCTACTTAATTTCCTCTTGCTCATGTAAGAACTCACAGACAAATCTTCACGACTATACTCAATTGGATGCAACTCAAAATCCAAATGGGGGCCGAAACCAAAACCTTGTTCATAGCTAGCGTTGACGTGTGCCTTGAGTGGCCTTTTGTCCAGGAGGACAGCTCTGAATGCATCAGTTCACACCAGAATAAATGCACGAATAATGATCAGGTCTCCAATCCTGTTGCAGCTTACAAAAAATGACCCCCCCCAAAACTTACAAGACTTCACCTTAACAGATATACTCTTACTCTGCATTTACTTTGCACCTCTTTACATGTTCTTCCTGCACTCACACAGATTTAGTACTTAATCTGTATGCCAAGGATTCACACAGTACGGAAGCCTGACTGTTGTTCCTCACTTGTCCGTCACTCTGAATAACAATGTCTGCCAAATGACAACATATAAATGCATTTGTAAAGGTACTCATGTATAATTACATGTCGATGTGTCTGAGTGAATCTGGGCTCCTCTGAAACTTAAAAGCACAGCTTACCAAGCTGCTGAGCTTCATTTAAAATGACAGGAAACATATAACTCCTGGGAAAATACCAGACAGTGTTTATGTAGAGGCCGAATGTAAATATAGAGGATGTGAAAAAGTGTTCTACTACTTTTTACTCTTTTTACCCAATGAGGAAAAAAAATAGAACACTGACATATGATGGTTTAAAACTCTGGGGGGGAAAAACTTTTTAGGCAGATCAATCAAACTTGTCTTTCTGCAACCAGCCCAAGGCTGAGAAGGCTTTATAAGATGCTCGGCTAATGAATAATTTAAGGAGGTCTATTCAAATTTCACTGATAAGGTTTTGATTGTATATTAAGTGGATTTCGAGAAACACTGCCTAATAATAAAAAAAAAATTTTTTTTAAAAGGAGCCCAAATTTAAAGAAGATATGGAATTCAGGGCATCGAATCCTGGGAACTCTTCTAATCAAATCACAGTCTCTTTCGCCCATCACGACACTTCAGTTTGTGGCAGTGAGCGTGAGAAGCCGCCTGATCCCAGCTTTTGGCGTAAGGCTCAGACGAGGGAGAGAAACCGCGCTTGAAGAAAATGTTATCTGGAAAGAGACAGTCAAACAAGACTCTGAGATGGAGAGTGAAAAAGACCAAGGATCGTGTCAGCCTGTTTTATTCTACAGCTTGACTTTTTTATTGTACACTGTGTGTGTGTGTGTGTGTGTGTGTGTGTGTGTGTGTGTGTGTGTGTGTGTTACCACGACAGCCCGTGTTTTACTCGAATGCCAGAGTTTGTTTTGTGTTCAAATAAAACTTCAATACCTCCATGTTTTGCTACAGGCACTCACTGCTTTTGCCGTGTCATCTTGTGCATCGCTGTGAGGAGCTGTCTATAATTAAAAATTCAGTCACTAGAATGATACATTATTCATTTCTAATTATGCAGCATCTGACACAATGATAAACGTTTCACTATAAAAGGAAGATATTCGTGTCTGCTGTCTGCTGAAACAAGGATGAAAGTACACAAATGTCAGTTCGACATTGTTGATACTAAAGTTCCAGACTTTTTTTTTTTTTTTTTATCAACACACTGTTGCTTGGAATATACCTCTGCCAGCAGCTTGAGCGTGGTTTTCTCGTTCTTTCTTCTCAAATACTGTAAAGCACTTTAACTGGGACAAAAAAAAATCGTGTCATATGCGTCGGGTTTAAATTAAACTAGGGCGCACTGTGACACCGCAGCCTCTCAGGTGGCTACCGTAGATTATTTTTACACCCACAGAGTCGTTTTCTGGAGTGCCAGGACAAACTCTTCCTCCCACCCTCCCTCTTTTTTTCTTCAGCTTTCATCCCATTATTCTCCACCTCCTTCGACATCAAACCGTTCCTCCGTTTTCGCCCTCCCTCACTTTCTCCTGTGCTCTTTAAATCAGTTTTGCCTCTTTTTCTCTTGTCTAAGGTAATGGAATCAAACTGAAAGGCACGTACATTTGACAAGTATAGCTCCCATACCCTCTCCAGAGCCTCACTCCCTCAAGTTTTCCTCAGTATTTTGTACTGTCAAATAATGTGTTATTCTCAGGATTGCAAGTTTATCCTCATATTTAGTTTCAACTCATGCAACATGCTCTCTCCATCTTTATGGGTTTTTTTCTGTGCATTGGGCTCTGTCAAGGGTTAGCCTTTGCCTCTTTCTGCCTCCCGTCTAAGCTCAGTCCGTTCAGCTGTGGCTGTTCTCTTCCCGCTTTTTAATCTCCGAGTTTCTCTCTTGGTTACATGTGAACAAATATGTGAATAAATAATGAATTATAAACTAAATAAATGAATTAATGCAAAAAATACATATGCATAAGTTGCATTCTTGTCAACATCAAACAGAAATGAAAGCCGGTAATTTTTAGACATCTGATCATAAACTATAGGCAATGACTGTGCATGAGGCAGGAGTGTCAGAGTGTCTCTTTTTTATTCCCTCTCTGACCGACCTGTTGACGTAACAAAGCACAATAAGGACACTCTGTAGGTGCACAAAGCTGTGTTACAGGTGCTGCTGCCTGCTCCTCTCTGCCACTGACTCTACACATAACAAGCAGGGAGGTGTGCCTGTGTCACAGGTCACAGGGCAGGATTGGAGACTGTGACAGTCGGCAGGTGTCAAATCTTCAACACATAACAGAGACTTAGAGTGGATCTGCAGTGTGATAAGTCCTCAGGAAACATTGCCTGAGTAGAGATTCTATGTGTATTCACAAGGTCAAAAATCAACCTCCTTGTTTATTTCAAACAAGCCGTGTGAGACGATGATTGACAAGCTACAGCACATAGATTTGGAGGGGAGCCAAACATGGCAACCATGGAAAGGTTTAGGTGTCTCCACCAAATGCAGTGTGTTCACACTTCAGTGAAGTCTGGAAAAAAAATCTGTGGCTCACTATGCCCTCCCTCTTCCATTGCTCCCCGGTGTGCTCCTTTACAATACAAATACAAACAAAAATTGCAAAAACAAAAAACAAAAACTACCCTGTAAATGTGTTATTCGAAGATCAGCCTCAGGATCTTTCACGTCTAGTCTGCAGAATATATCTGTGGTTTAGACAGTTTGATTGGAGCATTTGTCTTTTTTGTTCCTAATGAAAACTCTCCATCTGATCCCACTTTCTCTCTCATGACCACCTCTTCTGTCTGTTCATATTCATATTTGAAGAAAGTTTAAGCCTAAGCGGCTGCATTCATGCTGTGGCCCACCCTACATTTTTAATTTTTCCTTATCATCCAGCTGCCACTGATACTCCATGTAGGTCAGTAAGGAGGGCAGCCTCTTTCTCTCTGTCTCACACACACACACATACACACACACACACACACACACACACACACACACACACACACACACACACACTCACACACTCACACACACACACTCACACACACACAAACTAATCCACTGCGACAATCCCAAGGAAACAACATGTCCGCATGTTGTCATTTTCAATATAACACATACCAGCACACAACACAGATACCAGTGCACTCACACATCCTTAGGGCAGATGTACTGTATTTTACAGGCTTTTTTTCATAGAATGACTGGTCCTGCGACTTAAATATGAAAATATATATAATTTAACATGTTTTTAAATTTTAATTCATACTGACTGACATGAACCAAGGAGTAAACATAGCCATCTACAGCCGCGAGAGGACACGCTTGGCTTGTGACAACTATATATGCTGCTCCTGTACCACTGAAACATTAACTTAAAGACAACTGAGAAAGACTGAACACAAACTAAATGCCGCCAAAAACAAAGTCCTATTCTGCAGATTACAAAATGCAGGTAGTAAAATATGCAGCCAAAAACGGTAATCGAGCAGCAGAAAGACAGTTGGAGTGAGTGAGAAACTTGTGAGGGACTGGCGGAAAGCAGAGGTTAATTTTAGTGCCGTGAAGAAAAGAAAGAAAGCTGATCGCGGGCTGAAAGCAAGATGGCCAGAGCTGGAGGGACGAGTCCACAGGTGGGTAATTGAACAACGTACTGCCGTTACGTTTCCACGCCCTGGCACTTGCCGAGGAGATGAATGTAAATGACTTTGCAGGTGAGCCTTCTTGGTGTTACCAACGCAACCGCCTCTCTGTCAGAGCACGGACAACGGTGAGTCAGAAACTGCCGGCAGACTTCCAAGCCAGGGTCAACAGTTTCCGTGAGTTCATTGAAAAGCAGGTAACTGAACACAACGTGTCACCGGATCATATTATCAACATGGACGAGGTCCCCCTCACGGAAATAACTTGCCTTTCCAGGTTAAATGTCTCATCTTGGTCTTGGATTGTGTGAAATAAATTTCTAAATAAATGCCACTTTTCTCCGGAAAATACGGTACACTCAATAAAAAGCCGTACTAAGTATTTCCTGGCAGCGTATGTGTGTGCTGAAACACCTGAAGGAAATGCAATACCGTGCAATGCAACAAAAAAAAAAGAAGCATCACAGAGTTGGGACTACTGTGTGCTCGCTCCTCTGACAGTCTAACGAAACTCTGCAGCGACCTAACTATGTCTCAGGGAGAAGCTTTCCAAATGCCCTCCCTTGGTAGACTTAAACCCAGCTCTCACACTGACATGCTAGTAGACACTTCAGTTGCTGCTCACACACATGCTCCCTACAGAGATTAATAAATCTTATCCAGATCGCACAGCTCTGATTGACTTGGTTGAGAGAGGGCGTCTGGAGCCTGTCAAGGCAGGCAGTGCACTTTGCCCCTCTCTCTTTCAATTTATACCCTCCCTCTCTGACTTTTCATTACTCATTTCACAACCCTTTTCTTTTATATCCCCCCTCCACGTCACACGTGATGCCGCAGTACCGCTATCTTTCTTCCTATTTGATCTCCTCGTGATTTATTAGGAGCTGGTGTGGAAAAAAGGCCGTTAATTGTTAAGATAAGGCTGAAATTGAAGGATGCACGCGGATCAAAGGAGGATTAAGTTTCATATTCCTAATCACAGACAGACTGCTGTGCTCTTTTTTACTTCACCCGCTCCAAGTGATATTGTGGCTCATGTGAGTGTGTGGTGGCTGCGTAAAAGCACGACAACGGATGTCAAGAAAAACATTTTGTACTCTGTGGATAAATTGGGGAGGGGGGAAAAAAGGACTTTGGTGAAATGCCTCACTGTTTTATGGAAGGTGGTCGAACCAAAGTTTGAGGGATACATTTGTGAACAAAAGAAGGGCACGGGTCTGTGGATCCGCTCCCCAAGAAACAAAATATAATTACCGTTAGTGAGTTCAGGCTCAACAAACGAATCAACTGCAGTAGCGGAATGCAAAGAATTAGTTTCACTCAAGTACAAAAGTGGATTGCCGGAGTTTGTCACGTTTCTTATTATCATAATTCATTCTTTTTCCATTTTCCTGGCTTCAAACCAGGGGTGACAAAGCCTTTTCAGTGGCTGCTCCTAAATTATGGAACAGTCTGCCTCTTCATATCAGAGCTGCTCAGACACTGTCAGGTCAAGTCCCTACTTAAGAGTCATTTCTTTGCAGTGGCTTTTCAACACAGTTGAACACATTTATCTTGACCTTTTTTGTATTTCGATTCCGTTTATGTTTTATTCCCATTGGACGTTATTTGTTTTCAGACTGTACAGCACTTTGGGCAACTGAGGCTGTTGTTAATGTGCTTGTTTTTTTTTTCCTACAGATCTAATTGTATGGAGAAAAGAGATTAGATGCTTTGTTTTGTGAACGAAAAAAATTGCATCTTTCAAGCAAAATGTCCGAGCTCCACCTTCTATAATCTGTGCATTTACTCCTTTCTTCCTTTGAATATATTGGTAATTTAGACACTTTAGAGGTTTGCAGCAAACATTATAAATTGGGGACTCAAGATATTAGAGGCCATTTTCAAATTTTTTGAATACCAAACGAACTCTTATCAACGGAGAAACTAATCAGCAGACAAATACAAATAACCGTGACTTGCAGCCGATATGTGACAACAGGGCTCATGTTTTATATTAGCCATGTAAAAATAGCAAAGTGTAATGTTAATATGTGCTTAATTTTACTGCACACTTCATTTCAGGACTTCTACTTGTGGAGGGGTACTTTTACAGTGTTGTGCTAGTACTTTTTATTCAAGTGAAGTCACTGAACTTTTCTTCTACCACCAATAAATTGAGACCTGAAATCATGAGATGAACCTGAGCGGCTGCTGTAGAGGGGAACTGTCAGTGACTGCTCACTAAAGGCCAAACATAGACTGCGTTCTACCCAGACGTAAGTTAATTTTTCATTTTTGAATTCATTTGTAACTTTTTACATTTTCACAAAGGATTATATGTCTTGGGTGCTGAAAAAGCTATGGAGTCACGAGGCTGCCATACACCACTTGCTTTTGGACTACACAATGCACTGAGGGTCACTGTTAACTCAAACGTCAGACTTCGTAAGACTTCGCTGTCAGTTAGTTACCGCTACATGAATAAAACAAGACGCAAAAAAACTGACTGAGTCAGTTAAACGATGACACAAAGATTTGATGTGCATTATTTTGCACCGTAAATGCACTCACAGTCTGAATCTGAGTGCGCTGGGCTGTCTCAGCGCACTTGAAATGGCAATCTCCCCCGTTTAAAATTGACATAAATAGACGCAATAATGTGCAGAAGAATGGGATGAAGTGATCTGCTTCAGGTTACCTTAAATGGAAGGGACCTTTCACTGCAAGGGCTGATGGGCAGAGACTGGAGACTGCTGGCAGGACTTGTCTCTGTGCTCTGTAAAACACAAAACCGCAAACTTAAGAATGTCATCAAGAAGATGTTTGGGACATGCATTATGCTGATGAGAACTGAGTGACATGCACAGCAAGACTCTTACAGGATGAGTCTCAATCAGTGTTTGGGTTTGTGGAAAAAATGGAGGCCTTTGCTAGATGTCTTAGCATTCTCTTCCAACTCTGCTTCTCCACCGCAGACTTCCACACCTTCCTAGTGTTTTTTGAAGATTATATGACACGCAACGCTAAATGTATTCTATTGATTTGGGTTGGAATCAACTTTGTTTTCACAAAATGCAGAGATGAGTGAGATGGCTCCAGTTTATTTAACTAGGTTCTTACATAATCTCTGTGTTTTTTTTCGAACATCAGTTAAGATCGGACACATTTTGGCGAAGATCTGTGATGCAGGTAACAACAGAAGGCAGGGCCAGCAAGAGGGGTTCCAAAACACACGCGCACTCACACACACACACACACACACACAGGAGGCTCCATGCAGACACGCATCCATGTGACGATGGATGCACATGCTGTCCCATGCATACATGGACACAGAGAAACTTCCACAAAGAGCAGGTGCTGGTCTAAATGTCACATGGGAGTGATTATAACGGGACAGATGGGAAAGCAAGAGAGGATAAAAATCAGACGTTGAGACTGAGGACTGTTGATATTGATGTGGAGCTGCATACTAATGACATGACAGCGCTACATGACAAAGGCAAATGAGGAAATGGGGAAAGGTGAAGCGGAGTGTGAGGTTCATTACGCTCTCAACACAGCTGGATTTCCAATAAGCGCTACTTCTTGCCACGAGTAGAACTTTGACAGATTAATGTGCCGCTTTTCAGAAGACAAGACCGTACCAACGGCTGTAAAAATGTGCTTTTTAGGACGGGGTTCTGATAATATTGCATTTTTGAGCTACTTGATCTAAGTTCTGAGAAACATCGGAGCCCAAATCTTTGCACAGCATAAACTTGATGGTTTATTGGTTTGGCTGACCTTTTAAAGACACACACCTCCCTATCAGAATTATAGGTGTGCTATGGCGCCAGGCCCTCAATGTGTCATCAGTGATCAATGCCTTTCCCTATGTAGAGAGACAGGCGTGCACTCACTGACACCCCTGTGCACACACAGTCTCACACACACACAGCATCACTCCTTCGTTCTCTCTCTAAAACACAAACACATTCTCTTTAAGGTCACCCCTGTCCCACAGGCCTTAACACACAACTGTCCCCACAATTAGATGTGGCTCGGTAAAAAGCCTCTCAGATTTAAGAATTGGCTTCTGGGGAGCCATGAATTTAATGACGTGCACTACACTGAAACTGAATGCATACAGATGATGAATGGCCTTAGAAGGGAATGCAGGTTTTGCAGTTGATGCACACCTTTAATTCACATTCACACATGACTTCAATCAAGAAATGAAAACCTTTAAATAAAGAAAAGGGAGATTCATTCGTACTCCCTCTCATTGACATTTGGCTTTCCGGAGAAAGTCAGCCCCATTCTAAAAAACTCTGTCACGTAATTTAATTCTTGGGCAAACTCAGTGAAAAGACTTTCAACTGGAAATGTTCTACTTTTCACTGAGCTCATCTCTTTCATAACTTCATTTACGCTACGACACAGAGTTTAGCAGGTGGCGAGTCCACCAAAATGTTTAGAAAATGTTAACGGCAGCCCAGTTGCTCCCGTATGACCACGTTTTATCTTTTTTTTTCTAAAGCCGATTATTGAACAGCAGCTGCCTCAGGGTTTGGAGTCGATTGGACCTGGGCCTAGTGGATATAGCACTGTGTCCACAAAGGCTGTAGGAGTATGCACTGTAATAAATGAGCCATCTCAGTTTAGCTGGAATCCATGCCGGACATTGACTAATGGGGATCGTTGTGTTATACAGCATTATAGACAGTGGCAGTTTAGAAAAGTTCCTCCATGCAGCCGACAGGATAAAGTGCTGAAAGGAAAATCATTTAAGAACAGAGCGTGGGTGGCTGAAGTGCTACTTTGACACATGCGATACGCAGCAAACATCAGATATTTATAATAATCCGTATTATTTGGCTCGTGGTCATATGTGTCTGTGTAATGAAGAACATTCCTCTGTGATTTTGATCAGCAAAATGTCTATATTTGTCTAGGACTAGGCTGTCTCTGTGTTCGCCCTGTTAAGGATGATGACCTCCCCAGGGTGCGCCCTGCCTCTCACCCTGTGAGAGCTAAGAAAGGCTCACACAATAAGGACAGCAGAGAGGGCAAAGTATATTTTCTTTGTCGTATTGCTGTGTATCCCCCATTACTCTTGCACTAAATCATCGCTTTAATGTCGCTCTACAAATAATTGTTTAATTGTTCTTGTGTCTCTTTCACGGGGCTCCTGGCAGAGAAACAGAGATGAACAGCAAAGGGACCAGGAGAAAGCTGTAGTCATGCCTCTGCCAACCGCAATCCGCTGCTAGCTTTGATCTGTTGCAGAGTTTAGAGATACTAAAGTGCGTTTTTTTTTCTGAAAGATCTCGTCACTCTTACAAAGGTCTTCTCTGTATATTTCTATTTAGGAGTTTGGGTTTTTATAACACCCACGCAGAGTATTTGGTATGTATCAGTCATCCATGTAGATCACTTTAAAACATCAATACGCACTTCTAAATAAATGCTCCTATGAAGGATGTCCTCACAAATCTTTTCCAATCCATCGTTGAAGCCTCTGTCGCCCGCAAAACTAGCTGCAACTGTCCTTCTGCCATGGTTTTCGACAACAATGTAAAACTAAGTTCACTGTATTCACGGCATCATCCTGCTCTTCAAAAGAAATATCAGTAGGTGGAATCATTTAAATGCTTTAATATTTTAAAACAAGAACCTTATTGCATTCATTTCAAATTCTGGCTCTGAGCAGTTCAGCTGAAGAGACAGCATGACTGCTCTGTTAATATGGCTCCCTGGTTAAACCTTGTGAAGCTATTGCATTATCTCAGTGCCTTTCTAGGTGACCATTACAACTAATGACGTCTATAATAGTGTGAACGTCATTTTTCCAGGGTTCCAAACATTTCCATTAAAGATGGACCCATAGCCTGGGGGGAAACTTTCCCCTCTAAACAGGCTGAGGCATTTAAAGATCAGAGTTACACGCGGGAGAGTTCAACTGTTCACTGTGAATGTGTTTGTGTTGACACTACGAAGGCAGACATTCCAATAAGTTTTCCCATGTCCTCCCTTAAAATGTAGAACATGAGTAAATCAACCACACAAAGCAAATTAAAGAGATCCTTTAAAGTTGGGAAAGAAACCACTTTGACGAGATTTCATAAAGCTGGTTGTTGAGAAAAGCACCAGGCATGTTGGCTCCACATCAGCTTGCATTTATCATGTGCTAACTGCTTGCCCTTTCTGGTTTAAAACAATGTGATGCAATTACAAATTTATAGGAGAAGTTTCTTTTTCAGTCACGCGCTGGAGTGCCTGAAATAAAGCAGTCTTTTTTAATTCCTTCATCACTACAAAAGTCCTTGTCAAAAAAAGAGCCTGTCTGCTCACGCTGTGTGAATATGTATGACCCACCTCCTGCAGCGTCCGTCTCAGTCTGAGAAGCAAGGTCTTAACAGCAGTACAGTCCTGCTGCATTAGTCTGAGTGGAAGAGTCTCCAACCCCGGGGGTAAAGGCTCATCTTCTCTACCTAAACCCGGCCCTGTGCTCCACTCAGCGGGCAGCAGGCTGGTCGGGCGGCTGGGTTCCCTGGAGGAGAAATTGAGAAATTTAACGTTAGTATGAACCAGCGTGAAAACATGATCATTGACCTTTCCTCACCTCTCCCCGCTGCTTTCATATTTGCCTTTGGTGGGTACTGAAGGTGTTTATGATAGATTACACAGCAATGTGGAAACAACAGCTGTTTCTAGGTATCCCAGGAATTTGTGGGATTTCATGTGTGACTGACAGAAATGCTTAAACGTGATCGGAAACAAAAAAGTTTGGCAGTTCGTAGGCCAACACTGTGTGCCAACTTGGTGCAATAGCAAGAACACACGCAGATGTGTGTGTTCTTGAAGCCGGAACACACGCATCTTATAGCAACAGTTTTCCTGCTGGAATCAAATGCTTTAAGACAAACGACAGGACGGAGATCAACGCAATCATTGTTTTAATCAGCTGTCCCATTTCAAAGCACAGCCCATGAAACAATCAACAGGCCTCCGGAGATGATTGTCTTTGGTCTCCCGTGCATGGCCTCTGTTATTTGTCTCACCTTCAGCACCTACAACACAGTTGTTGCAAAGTACCTCAACGATCTTTCTCTGTTTTTGACTTCCAGCCAACACCGAAGCTAAGTCCCAGAATGGGTCAGAACTGTCATTATTTTCTGTTTGGGGTCCGCCTTAATTGTTCTTTCAGTTTGTGGGACTACGAGCCGGTTTTAAAGGCTCAAGGGGCACAGCTATATTCTCATATAATAGTCGATGAGTGCTCTGCTTTGCACTTCCACTTACGCTTGATGCTTTATGCTTTCCACCTTGGAAAACAATGGAAACAGTTTACTTGGGTTGGTAGCTGTACACCTGTGTGGATGGTGTAGTAAACGAGGACTAAAGAATAGAAAAGATTCATGCTAAATTAGTTTTACATATATTCACATTTTTTAATGGTAATGCAACTTAACATCGGATCGCGGGTACTTGCAGCAGTTCAACACAGACATGCACTGCATACATTCATGGCTGTATTTAATGCCATTTTAAAAGTGACTCGGCATCATCAGCTAAGAATGAAAATGTAGAAAAAATCTCAAGAAGACCCTTTTCTGAGTACAATGTGAGATTAGAAATCCAAAAGTGTTAATGGGCAAAGAAAAAAAGAAGTTCAGCATCCGATCGGTATTTCATGAAATGTTGCAATAACTTTGCTTTTTGCACATTTAAACATCTAATGAGTCTTTTAACCGCTGACACGACTAAAACACTATCTTAGCCGGCCATCTACTCCCCATATTGGCAGTTTTAAATTCTTCAAATGTCTAAAAAAAAAAAAAAACATACACCAATAGCATGTTGAATCTTCAGTCTCCATTTTGGTGTGCTCTGAAGGAGCAGCACTATAAACAGTAAGCAACTCTTCAGAAGCACATCCTTTCAGATATCAAGAAAGTGGAAAGCAATTCAAATCGAATCAACAGATTAATTGAATACATTTCATGGACTTAACTCTGGCATTAACATTTACCTGCCTGGTTGTGATATTTTGAGAGAAGAGCATAAAGAGGGAGTATGCGTCTTAACTTCTTTATGACATTTTCAAAAGGTGAGCTGAGAAATACCACTCCTTCCGTCTGCAAAGCACACAGACAACCTCCGAGTTCACAGTCTGCATAACAAGAGGAAAGAGAGAGGGCGAGGTGGCAATAAAGACAGGCAGAGGTAGTAACAGGCAAGAGCATCTCTTTATCATCAAGAGAACATGTACGCTTTGACTGATGGCCATTTAGGAGGAAATGAGAGGCCTTTTGTCCCGTTCTCTCAGAAAAAAATACAACAATGGAGAGGAGTGTTAAGTCTGACAGTAAGTTATCCTGGAAAACCATTTGGGAGCAAAACAAGACTAGATCACAAAAATATCAATCACCATTTAAAAGGACATCTACTGAAAAGGTCGGGCTGAATTGCTCCTACGTACTTTCTTCTTCTAGTTTACCATCGCACTCCTCTTTCGTCTTTTCACTGTCATACGTGCACCTTTTCCCGTGACCCTGAACTGGATTGAGTAAATGGATGGATGGACCCGCACCTTTTCCCCCAGCTTCCAGTCAAACCCTCCCATTCACCCTCTCTATTCGTGAATCTTAACACCTTTAACACTCTCTCCGTGCTGCCCTTCCTTGATCCAGCTCCGCATTACCTTCTGTTCTGAGCCTTTGTCTTCCATCGCGGCAATTCTTTCTTTACACCCTCGCTTTTTTCCCCTTTGATTTTGACAACCGCCACGCTAAACAGAAGCAGTATCAAAGCCGAAGGTGTCCCCCTGGGGATTCTGCTGAGTACCTCCGACAAATGTCGAGGAAACAGGCAGTCTTCTGAGGACAGGTGAGTGCTGTCTGTCAAGGAGCTGCGAGGGTTTCTATCCTGTTTGGCATCTTTAGATATAGTGAACTTTCTCAATTTTTTTTTTCTCCCTTGATATTCAGGTGGGATGAGTCGAGAGTGAAAAAATAAATAAATGATCAATCTTATATTCTCTCTGAGCACGGTGTCACACAACACAGCGCAGTGTTTTTTGGTTTAGTTTTTCTGCATACGTGTGTCTCTTTGTATTAAACTCTTGCCCTTTGTCTGGCTTTTACACCGGGGTTTAAGGGTTTGAATTCTTCTTTCAACCCCATCGAATCCACAGAGCAACAGGGAAATGAGTGGGAGAGGAGTTCAAACAAATCGTTTCTCATCGAAAAAAAACAAAAAAAACATTGGTGTGCAGCATTTACTCTCTCAGGAGACTAAGAGATGAGTGTTGCTGTTAAAATTGAGCAACCGAGGGTCGTAAATTGTTTTACTGTGGACAGTATTCGTTAAAAAACTAATTTCTTTGTCATGCTGTCTGTGGAAATGAAATGAAATGATGTTTTCACATTGCCTCCATGCCAACGAAGTAGCTTCTACAAACTCAGCAACTAATTAGTAATCTCCCTGTATTGTAGCAAAGTAAAATCCTTGAATTTGACAACAATGCAGTCAGGTTCGCATCTGGTGTCATTCTGTATCCATCTGGTTTTTACTTAGACAATATTCAAACATAATTATAACAGCAATCTGAATGGGGAAAAAAAAACGCATATTAAAGCTTCTGCTCTAATATGCAGATAGTTTAGTGATTAAAATTTGAAAAACATTAAACTCTGCAGAGAAACTTTGCAAATTGATGTCCACTTAGGTCCATAAATGGCTCATTGGGATTGACAGTTTGTATATTTTGTAGTATTTTACCAAAGCATATGGAAGTTACTCGCTGCTGGTATTTTCACACTCACGTTGGCAAAGGAGTTTTATTTTTAAGGAGCTCAAATGGAATTTAATATCAAACAAATACTCTGTAGAGAATCAGTGGCAGACAATGACTCCCTAAAGTCTGGAATCCGTGGACATCACAAAGAAATCGTTTTTTCTTTCTTTGGGGTTCTGTTTCAGGCCTTTACTGTGGCTGATTTTTTTGTTTGTTCATGGGGGCTTTCTGCTCCTTTTAGTTTTGCTTTCAACAAGTGAAGTGCAGCTCGAATGGGTTGAGTTCAGATCACTGGCTCGCCCGTTGCAGAATGTTCTACTCTTACCTTCAAAAACTCCCGGTTTTCTTTCTCAATATGTTTTGGGTCACGTCACTGTCCATCTCCACTGTGAAGCCCTGTCCAATCAAATGTGTTGCATCATCAATAAACACTGCTGTAACAGTGCCAGTGGAAGCCATGCATGCCTGTACCATCACACTGCCACTACATCTATAAAAACTAATGTTCCACGCCCTCTACATCATCTTTTCCTCCCGAACTTCACATGTTCGTCTCGGTTTCATGTGTGTGTGTGTGTGTGTGTGTGTGTGTGTGTGTGTGTGTGTGTGTGTGTATGCATGCATCAGCAGGTCAGAGAATATCTATTTAGACTGCAGCTACAGGGGGGTCCAGTTGTTTTCCAGTTAAGCACGAGTCTCATCCGCAGGTAATTACCCAACACATACTATCTCACTCACACACACCCACACACACACCCACCCACACAAAGGGAAGTGCACCGCGCAGTGGAAGACAAGTCTGTTCAGTGATGATAGATGTTATACAGGCAGGGAGGCCGTTCCTCTACTCAGGGTCATCTGTCTTTTCACTGTCATGAGCTGGTAGCCAGACACTCTCACTCCATTTCTCTTTTCTTCAACTCTCTCTCTTTTTCCCTCACACTCACACACACCCCCCACACACACACACACACTGAACCTATGAGCAGGTTATGCACATTATGTGATTGCAGAAAATAGCACCGTGTGACCGTAGTCAATTAAGGGATTATAAAGGTGGCCAAAGTCCTAATTTGAATTGATGGAGATGTACGACTACCCCAGCTGGTGGCCAAAACTGGTACTGCATGAGTAAGCCAAGGCGCAGATAGATGAACACGCAGGTTGAAGTGCAGTCAAGTATGTTCACAGAGATTTTCTCTCAGACTAATTACAAAAGGAAAGAAATGTAAACAAGAGACGAGTATAAAAAAATGCCCCAATTCTTTCCATTGTACACACCATCCTTTGCTCTCTCCGTTCTTTCTCACTCATATCCTCCATTCTCTTCTCTTTCACTCGCTTCTATGCCATATATTTTCTCCCCTCCTCTTTTCACGTCTCCTCCTTCCTTAATATATAGGTTTTTCACCCCGTCGTTTTCTAACTTTACATTTTCCACCTGTCTAACTCACCCCTCTCCTCTCGGAAGCCATTTCTCAACAGCGGCATCAGAAGTGATCCATTTCACCAACCTGAAAAAGCCAATTATCTGTCTTTTTATGACTTTCATTATTTTCACCAGTGTTTATTACCAGGCCGTTGGCTCCCAGCACTGACACATGCCTTCGCATACGCAGGCATGCACGTGCACGCACGGGCAATAAACAACACACGCAGAGCCCGCAACTTAGACACACACATACATGCATACTTTGATGCCTTGGTTTGCATAATGTTCAGTTAGTGTGTGAAGTGACGATTAATGGCTGCTTGTCAAATAAATAATGTGGGATTCGAGTACATTATCTTTAGCAGCAGTAGGAAGCGGTGGGCTGCACCCTTGTCAATCATCGGGTAAAAAAAAAAGAAAAGTGCATTGTCTTAGGAATGATAATAGTAAGGGACACTTAAACACTGAAATGCCTTGAGAAAGGCAGTCAGTCTCCTCTGCCGACTCTTTCCTCATTAAATTTTCACTGACAACAAGGTACATATTAATGGAGACAATTGAATTTGAGTCTATGGCTGTGTACATGTGTGAAATGCAGACATCAGCGTGTAATGCGACTGCTTGTATGCCCATGCAAGTGGAGTTCAAACAGTATAGCACAGCTAAGGGAGAATGATCACCCTCATTTCTCACTCCTGCTTTCCACCTGACAGACACAGCGCAGTCATCTGCATTCAGCACCTGAGGCTATGGATGCTTAATGCTGCCATTAAACTCATCTCCGACATAAAGTGCATCTGTGACTAAAGAGTGAGCACAAGCCAAGCTGCAGGCGGGGAATTTGATGGCGAACTGAAATCTCCACACACAGAAAAGACGAACATCTAAAACTAATGTGATATGGCAGGGTTAACTTTCTGATTAACCCCTGTGTCCTTACTGCTCTCCAATGCTCTCTGCACTTTTCAAGTTTTTTTGCAAGAAAATCTGCGATCCGTTTGCATCTGGATTCAGTTTCTTCTTCTTCTAATCTCTCTGACATAGCATCTGTTACCTTCAGGGACTGTCAACTTATCCTCTGTAACGGAATCTGTGACGTTAACCCACAGAACAAGTCTGAGAACCACCACATTAGCCTATTGTGGGAAGAAACTACAGAGAGTTAACAGAGCACACTTGTGCTAATTAATATCGCAATTTCTTGTTGCTTGGAGAGATCCAACAGTGGTCCCATGTGTCACATTACACTTTCCAATTTCAGAGAACAATGCCAAGCCGCACTGTCTAAAATTTCCTTCCATATTTTTAACCTGTAGGAAAGCCTTGAAGCATTATTTCAACAAACTAGAGCGTTCTCACTTTTAAGCCTTAAAGCCTGCTGTGAGTTTGTCCACGACCAACACTCACTGCCGCAGGGAACATGACACAAGTTGCTTTTTTCAGTTTATAATGTCATGCAAGAACTTTAGGATTTTCTTTATAGTTACTTAATGACAGGGGCATGTTTTAAGGCCGCACTGTCAGTTTTCAATTTTAAATGAGAATATGGAATAAAAAGCTGGAATGCCACAGGTGACAAGTGACACAAAAAAGCAACTGCAGATTGACTGAGGACTCATTTTTCTTTTAAATTAAAGTCAGTATATCCCGGTTAAAACTGCAATTTCTGCAGCCAAAGGCAATAATCATTTTGAGGACGCATTAATGTTTATCTTGTGCATTAGTCGAGGATATTTCATTTCTTTGCTTTCATTCCAAAGCCCTGATGGTAAAGGACACAAAAATTCAACTATCATAAAATGATGTTGTGATAACTGTGACCCTCATTTTGTTTCAGCTGACCCGGTAACACCTAAAACATTAAGTTGGACTTGCATGAAACGCTACATACCATAACCTTGAAAATGCACGTGTATGATAATGTGTTCTTATTCTAAGCTGAAAGTGTATCACAGCCAGCAGTACTTCGCTGTCACTGTGTGACACAGATCTCACATTGTGAAATGTTGGTTTTCTAAAGTAAACTGAGAGTAAAAAAACACAGAGGACGGCAATGTACATTTCAGTTTTCAGTAAGAAGATAAAAAGGACGTGTGTTGTCTCTGTGCTTTTCATCTCAATTCCTGTTGTTACTGCCAGGCTGCCGTATTTCCTATCAGAGAGCCAAACACATTTCGAGATGAGAAATAATTCAGTTTAGTTCTTTTTTTTTGTCCTGGCATAATTTCCACCACCATTACAAAATAATAGCTATAATGATCAAAGGTTTCCGTGCTGAGTCAAAGCAAAGTAACGTTTTTAAATTATCTCTTTCGTGGCACCTCTGCATTCAGGTCAGATCCCTGCAAAATGTCTGAAGAAAAGTTACTTTCTCCCATAACACGTCAATAAGTGACGATTCTCTTCTTGTTTTTGAGTTGGTCAACACAAACATCATACTTTGCTCCCAGGAATGCAGGAAAAACTAATTGTGCATAACTGAGACATAATATCAAAACATATCTTATATTTTTATGTGCTTGAAAGCATTTATTTGGATGTTTGTCCAACTCAAAAACTTCAACTCTACACATCACGACTGATATGTTTGGGGGCACTCATGTGCCACTGAGCAAGCGTTTCAGATCTGTCAGTAGACAGTAAACTACCCGGTCTTTATTTCCACCCAACTTCGGCTTCAAGTCATGATGCGTTCACTGTATGCCGGGGGTAGGAAACTCCAAATTCTATGTATATCTCTTGAGAAATACATTTTGAAATCTCAAGAGACCCTTACTGGTTAGATAACTGTTATTTACATTAGAAATAAAGACATTTTGCTCCAAACCCAGCTTGCTATTTTCCCTCGTTCCTGTTAATACATTGTAGGAGAACATCTCTAAAATTGTCAACAACATGTATTTTCTAACAACCAAGCCTTTGGCAAAAAGGTGCCTTTATAATCCGAAGGGGCTTTTTCTTACAGATCCTGTTTTTCAGAAATGTCGAAGCGAGCTGCTACAAAGCCCAAACCTGAACAAGCCGTATTACATCGGCAACTAATTCGAAAGGGAAGTGCTTACCATTCACTAAGTGTGTTTTTGTTGTTTGAGGAAGCAGCACACAGGATGGGAAGCATATAATGTTTCACTGCAGAAGGCAACATTTAAGCATTTTTGCTGTAATCTCAACACGCTCAATCAAAGCAGACATAGTCTGATGTAATCCACCACAAAGAGAGACAAGATTCCAAATTCTAGGGATGGACGATTATTTTCATTTACTTTTTGAAACCTAACTGAACCATAAGAAATCGAACAGATTATGCAGCTATCGTATTGCTATGGAGACAATACTTTTAACCAGCAGCTGGTAGTAATTACTGCTACCACAAAGTGGCAGTAATGTATGGAGGCGCTTTGTCAACTGCCATTAAAACAACAGAAGAGTGCTTCGCCACTGCTAGGTCATGATACAAAGTATCAGCCACCTTAAGCTTAGATACTAATACTGCTCCATAATATATCAAATATTCATTTGCGACTGAATGCAGCATCAATAGGCATGTACTGCGACCCACCATTACTATAACAAACTTGTAAACGTTGGTGAAGCATCCCCTATGTAACAGTTCTTCACGTTCGCCTCCAAAAGCTTTAGCAAAACACAGACCGACACTAAAGCCAAGGGTTAATCAAGCCGACATGCAATTACAGAATCAGCCCGTGACTGCACACAAGCCAGGATTTTTGACTCACCTGCAACCTGCCCAGCTTTCCGCTACGTCACTTCAGGGTTTCTATCTGCAGCGTAGTGCCTTCTGTCTCAAAAGAGGCGAATAGGAGGGATGGAGGGGCTCCACTGGTTCTCTAACACTAGCTGCTGTAAAATGCAAGGCTGAAAGGAAGCCGTTACACCGTGTCACAGACCATTAATTAAGACCTCTGAATATCATGTCTGCTTGTGAAAGAATTTCACAATATGTCTCCTTTAAATGAACAAAAAAAAGGTACAAAGGTACCACATATTATCCTTCAACTCTGCAGGATATTAAAAAGAACACATAATGCTTATTTCAAGCTGGGTATTTTCATTGTATGATATTTATCTCATGCTGCCTGTTATGTGGCCTCTCAGCTCAGCTGCTGTCTGTAATATATAGCTACAGGCTTTTTAAAATCCATAAAAGCCCATTTTCTTCTGACTGTCAGGCTTTGTGGAAGCCTGCTGAGGGGCAGCGCCCAGTGCTTGTGAGCAGAGCCGCATCTTTCTGCCAGTGTAGAGCTTCCAAAAGCCATAAACCTACTAACTAACACAATTTCTCATCTTTGACTGAAAAAGACCACTTCTCAATTTGCTCTTCTCGAAAGATAAGGGTGGAAAATGCACTCTTACCTACTGAGAGAGGCCAAACTAGCTCCCTGTACTTTCAGTCATGGCTATGCAGAAGTATTTGAAATATGTATTATATATCTTAAGTGCACTGTTACGTTTAAAGAAATCGGTGACAACCTTTTGCCAACTCATTTCAAAAGTGGAAAAAGACATATGAAACTGTTAGTGCTAGGAGCCCTTTGCAGATTGAGTTTTTGGTTCAAAGGCATAATTTCTATATAGAAATATATATATATATGGTTGGGGACCTTTGTAGATTTCTTCACGTATATCTCTTGATAAATAAATTTTTTTGATCTCAAGAGACCCTTACTGGTTAGATAAATGTTATTTACATAAGAAATAAAGATATTTTGCTTGCTATTTTCCCTCGTTCCTGTTAAAACATAGTAGGAAAACATCTCTAAAATTGTCAACAACATGTATTTTCTAACAACCAAGCCTTTGGCAAAAAGGTGTCTTCAAAATCATAAGGGGCTTTTTCTTACAGATCCTGTTTTTCAGTAATGTCGAAGCGAGCTGCTACAAAGCCCAAACCTGAACAAGCCGCAATTCATCAGCAACTAATTCGAAAGGGAAGTACTTACCATTCACTAAGTGTGTTTTTGTTATTTGAGGAAGCAGCAAACAGGATGGGAAGCATACAATGTTTCACTGCAGAAGGCAACATTTAAGCATTTTTGCTGTAATCTCAACACGCTCAATCAAAGCATGTTGCAGACATAGTCTGATGTAATCCACCACAAAGAGAGACAAGATCAAGAGAAACTTAAGTTCAAGAAAGCAAACATTAAAGCAAAATGTCTTATGATCTGTTACTAACAGTGACTTCCACTTCTAGAAGCGATCATCGTGTGAAAAATTAAGCAATGCAAAGCAAAGGAATCTCTTATTTGTTGCCAATCTAATTTTCTCTCTGAGTTACAAATCGGAACCTCGAGTTCCTGCTCAGAGCAAAGCACAAAATAAAAAAAAGAAGCTAAGATGAATTTATTTCCCTGTGTTGAACATTTAATGCACCCACTAGGGTAAAGTGAATAAGCTGAACAACAATTCAGAAAAGAGATATTCGTGACAGCAGATGCACACACTGCAGAAACTTGAACATGTTTATGATATTTGTCTTCAAATTGAAAATGTCAGCGCAGACGGTGTAGGCATAGCTTTTGCTCTGAGGCATCCTAGAAAGAATGTGTCAAGCACACGGATTGTTTTATATATAATGTGAAAGTGTCCACAAACTACTGATTAATACAAAAAAAAGACCAAGTCGTGTGGGCTCTTGTTGAATAAATGAATTTTCTGCATCATTATAAGCTCACCAACTGAGCAAAGAGAGAAGGAAATTACTCTGTGTTCTTTCCAAATCCTACAGTACATCGTATGTGTTTGTGTCTGAAAATCTCGCTGCGATGCATTTCATCTGTCCCCAGCTCCACCTCAAAGCTCAGCTGGATTCATGACGCTCGTCTGTTTTTATAACTGTGCACGTGTTTGCATGTGTATAAATGTGGGCGTTGGACTTACTATGAAGGAAGACGTGTGCGTTACTTGAGTTGAGTAAATCGAATCAGGTAGGATTAAACAACATCACAGCGGATACTTTATGGATCATTAACATTAAACTAATTTGTTCTTATGTTTATGAGTGTATGGTAGGCAATTCCATAATATTTTCTTTTGCAAGTATCAGCGGGCAACCGCAGGACCAACTGGGAGTATGTCACTATGAACCGTATCAGCCCACCGCTCAGCGGTGTCTTAATATCCAGCTGACCGTGGTATCAAAGCTATGATATCTATTCTTTCAGTCTTCTTGTTGTCGCCATCGATGCTGCACTTAATGTCCCTGCTAATTCAGTTTCTATCGCGCCTCTTCTTTTTCCTTCTTAAAGACACAACACAAGCAGACGCTGGGAAAAAAATAAGACACTGAACCTCACCCACAGAAAAGACCCTGACATTTTCTTAATCAGCCTAAGTATGATACAGCCGCACATTCATCCCCAAGGAGGAAGCGCAGATATGGGAAATGAGACGCTCCTGGTGGCCCATTGCATGCTGACAGGCAGCAACACCTCTGAGTGTTCGCATGTCCTCTGCTTGGACAATCTTTCTCCTGCATAGTAATCAAAAGCAGTAACGAGCGAAAACGAGGAGCAAAGAAGGAAAGGAAAGAAGAATGGCATGGGAGCACTCAACATGCAGACTGCCGTTACCATGGCAACAGGCAAGCCATATACCGACTGTCAAAATTTAATTTCCTCTGCGTCACTTTTATAGGGGAGACCAGGGAGGAGCCAGTGTCTTAACACAACACGCAACACAACACAGGCATTAAAGATACATCACACAGAGAGACACTGGCCTAATGTGCCCTGCACAAGGCACTGAGACACATTCATTATGAGAGGAAGCCACTGGCAGCGATGCACAACAGGCTGAAGAGAGCGACACGTACAAAGCACTTAAAAACTAAATACTCATCATTCATCCACCCTGTAACTGATGCCGTCTACATTCTGCAGATATGCGGCCGCGTTTATCTGTAATAATTTGATGGTTGTTGCATTATTTGTGCCGTTGTTAAACCTAAATCAGAGAAACAAACGAAACCACTGAAAAAGCTGATTGAAGGAGGGAAAAAAAAAGGAGATCCGACATAAATCTGACTTATTCTACTCATCCCGCTCGATGTGGCCTTTCACTACATGTAATGTAAAAATCAGAGCTTGTGAAAAGTTTGGTGGGGGGGGGGGGGGGGGGGGCTGCAGCAATCAGTTATCAATGATTTTATGATTATAAACTGTTGTTTTGTTCTATGTTGCTGATAACCGGTTCCTGCTTTTCAGCAGCTGTACAGCATGTACAAGCTAATGGGGGACACTGTGCCTACATGTCTGCATGGATTTTTTTATTCATTTCAAAGTTATTTAGCACACTATATCGTTTCCAGTTTCTCTTTCCAAGCCAGCCTCTCCAGAAAACTTCCCTTGCTGTTTTGACTTTTCTTCTTCATGCCTATCTATTTAAAGAGACTAGAAAATGGATATTCAGCACTTGGGAGTTTACTGCGATGGCTTTTGTCACAGTTACAGATAAGTCCTAAAGAAAGAAAAGTATACACTTGTCATCAAAATCATCCAACCATCACACATTAAAGAGAAAGCATGCATGAAAGACTGTGTGTGCGCATCCAGCAGATGTTTCGTGCAACCTGTCAGGTAGTCCTCTGCAGCTGATACTCTCTCTGGACAGGCTCACTGACTGACAGGTGTGTACGTGCATGTACTTGTATTACTCTTGTTGTGGGGACATTATTCTCTTTACACGGCCACATTGTGGAGAGTAGCTTCCCTTTTGGGAACATAAAGTCCCCCCCCCCACGAGGTCCCATGAGATAAATCATTCATTGTTAATATCACATTTTGGTTTTAGGTTGGGTCAGGTAAGTTATTGTTAGTAATACGGTTAAGTCTCGTATAAGTCGTGTAACGTCCTCTGAACTGTTAGAAAAACTGCTGCATAAATGCATGTGTGTGTGTGTTTATGTTTTCTTGTGTGTGAACAGAGGGGAGCTCGCTTTGCCTCCAGCAAATCAATGTCCCCTCGAGGGAATGTGGAACCTGAGACAAACAGCAAAGGAGACTTGGAGAAAAAGGAAGACTGTAAGAGAGATAGAGGAAGCCTTGGGCAAACACATTCTGCTTTTTCCCCTTCCAATCTCGGCTTCTTCACTCACAGACTTTACACATTTTCCAGTGCAATCTGTGTGGAAATGTTTTGTTAGAGGAAATCGGATAAGATGCTGAACTAAACCGTGGGAAATAAATTAACACCTGCCAGCAGCTACATCTTAGTCTGGGTAAGAAAGTTACATAGTACCTGGCTCCACTGTCCAATCTGCTCCACCATTCCCAAAGCCAAAACAAATTGAGGCATAAGCATGTTAGCATGGTGACATTAGCAATAGTTTTCTCAATTTCATAACGGATTTCAAACTGAGAAGAAAGATGAGTCTGAAAGTCAGTCTTTTGCTCACTGGAGTGATCTGTAGCTGTATGATCAACCCAGTCATTTATATGTTGGATGAAACTTCTGTGTCGCTCAGCATTTAAGCTACAAAAAATGCTGGGGTGTGGTTGCATAATGCAACCAGTTCAGTAACACTCGCATCACCCTCCCCTTCCAAGTATCCCTGAGAACCTACAAAAGTTGTAAAAGAAACACAGATATGTAAAAGTCCCTCAATAGCTTAAGTGTTCGACTCCCTCTGGAGATGTATGGCCTTGTTCTTAGAAGAAAACTATTCTGATTTTCATGCGATTAGATACTAATTAAGACATCAATCATGAATATTACATTCCATTTCTGACAAGACTTCCCCTACATTCTACACATTGGACTTTTATTAAAATCTGGAGAACATGATTAGGATAGTCATCACGAGCAGCACAGTGGTGTGGTGGTTAGCACTGTCGCCTCACAGTAAGAGGGTTCTCTGGTACTGGAAACCCTGGATTCCTCCCACAGTCCAAAAATGTTTGGAGCATGCATGGTTGTTCGTCTATGTGTTGGACCTGTGACTGATGACCCGCCTAATGGCAGCTGGGATAGGCTCTAGCAGCCCAGAATTGGATTAAGAAGGTAAAGATGGATGTTTGGATGGATAGAAGTCACCACTCAGATACGCTGCAGTTTCATTTTAAAGCTAATGAGGCCTCTTAGCGGCACCAGCGGCATGATTCTGGGAATGACTCGCATCACAAACCTGACCAAAAAAGGTAATTTCGTTGTCAATGGGTATAACGTACTCAGCTGTGGAAAGCAGCTTGAGTCAGTAAAGCTCAAACAACATTTGAGTGTTGCTTGAGCAGAAAAAAAAATGGAATTCGTGGCAGAGATAACAAAGAGTCACAGAAGCAATCAAACCTAGCTGTATAATAGCAATCGCTAAATTTAGCATTGGGCTGAAAAAGGCACTAACATTTGCTAAGAACTAACATGATGCAAGTCATGTTGCTATGACTGTCAATCTAAGCAAGAGCAGATGTATTCTTTTTTTGTGCAATGAAAAAGAGATTTAGCACATGTTAGTTAAACAAAAAACAATGTAGCTCCTCCTACACATCAGTATGTCAACACAGTGATGTTAAAGTTCAGCTTCAAGCACAGCTCTGCTCATTCATATATTTCCTTTCTCTCATAAAGGTGTATTCTCATTCTCTTTGATTGGACTTTAGGGGGATGAAACCGTTTCTAAACCAATTATGACATTTCCAGACTGGATCGCAATGTGTCATTCAAGACAAACCCAGTCGAACTGAAGATAATCGGTTTCAGCGGAATGACATTTTAGCCACCATCTTCAATGACGGAAGAAATAATGCAAATATTTGAAAGCGTGCTTGTGGGCAGAACTGCTCCTCCCCAGCTTTAAAAGACGCGTGAGACTTCAGTAACCGATGAAGCGCCAGACAAAATAAAAGAATAAATAAACTTAGATGGGTTGAAAAGGTTGCATGAATCACTGACGCCGTCTAGATGCAGAAAATATCTCTATTCACTGAAACCTTCCCAGAAAAAAAGTAAGTCCAGGCCAGCTAAATGTCTTAATGTTAAGTAGAAATCTCTCAACCTCTACTTCTAGACCACTCACAGAAGTTGACTTACGGTTCCCACAAACAAAGAGGATCACAGACACAGTTTACTCACAGGCAAGCATGTTGAACAGATAGATTTCCTCTATGAGTGCCAGTAGCAGGAATAAAATAAATTCAACTAGGGAGCAGAGAGAGGAAAAATGAAAGGTGAAGTAATAATCATCTGCAGGCTTGTCAGGCAATCCACCAGGCAACAATACTGGTGATACATCCCTTTATTATACTCCAGCTCCATAAAACTAAATAAGCCCTATCCACAGAGCTGCTCCGTGCGTGCATGCACCTTTGTGGAGATGAGAGGGTGCGTGTGTGCTCGATTGTGTGTGTCCAGCAAGATGTTGCAAATAAGTGGCCAAATCACATCACGTATGGAACGGTCCCTGGAAGTGGGACTCATAAGTGCAAACAGAAAGTCTGTGTGTTCTCGTTCAGCCGCCGGCTACCGGGACACAGGAGAACAGAAAGGCTACCAGCATATTTATTCAAAAAGACTTCATTTATTTATCTATTTAGCTTTCCTCTTTCTGTCTCATCTCAAAGGGAGGGAAAGGCATAAAACAGGTTGCATTTATGCAGAACATTCAATTTCAGCAGTTCCGGGAATAGACAATAACCTTCTGTTTTTCTCTTGTAAGTGTATGAAACACAGATCCTCGAGCCCTCCACGTGCTCCAGTGGTACAAGACAGGTCAAACAATACCAGACAAATGCCCATTAGTCTTTTTTCCACGCTACCGTGGTCCCACAGTCCCACAGTTTTAAGGGTGGCGACCACATCGAGTATGGAGAGAAAATTACATTCATAGGCTTATTTTCTCTATCAAAAAGGTAGACTTACCTTTAGGGCTTTTTGAAGATATTGTAAATTCAAGACACACAACCGCACGAAAACAAAAACTTGTTGTCATTTGCTTTTTGCTGGGACTAACACTCTAACACTAACACCCCCCCCCCCTTGGAGAATAAGACAACATACACTGTGTATTCTTTATTATAGCACACATTTACCTTTGATTGTTTTCTTTTCCCGCAGAGCGATCACCCGATGGGTCCATGGGGGAGGGGAGCAGGTTGAGACAGGAAGTCAGCGACTGGCTGGAGTCTTCTCTGGACACTGTGGACACATCCAAATACACCTATGATCACTGCATTAAGCTGTTACGTCTCGTCTAAACCGATTCTTCTGCCTCTCGAGGTAAAAAAACGGATCTTAGCTCATTTTAGCCAACAAAATTCACAACTTTCTCCCTTCATTCAAGGTAAACACAAGAAACTTGTGCTAAAGGAAAAAAAATAAATACATAAAAAATGGACCAGACTCCGTGAATAATTCCCTATACTCCCTATATAGACCAGTGAGCAGTGCTGACCAACATATCATTGGGGTCATCAGGTGGGAACCTCCTTTCATCAGTGTTTCGTCTAGTTGGGCCTACGACACCTCCAGGAGGCTAGACAATGACCACAGGCGTCCCAGAGTCACCCCCCTAATGCCAGCCAACACTGCTCCTCACACCACAACAACCATCTTTTTTTTCTTTTTTTTTTACAGCCACAAGCTACCCCAACCTCTCACCATCTGCACACCAGTCACAGCGGGGTGGGGATGCAAACCCTGGTTTGGGTAGGGGTAGAAATAGAAGAGGCAGGACAAGACAGACTAGCAGATTCAGCAGACAAACTCATCTAAACAATCCTATAATTTCAAAAAATGCCAGCAAAAACAAGACCATACACCACACTCAATGCCAACTCACCCAAAATGTCCGCCTAGTTTCAAAATGATCACATGGGCCACTCCCTCCACTAAAATATCTTGAACTTCTTCTTTGCTTTTTCCAAAAGTCTGTTTTCCCTAAGGGCTCCCCCTGCTGGGCCCCCAGCTGCTATTGCTTCTTATAATCCAAATCCACTAACTGGACTTTACTGCCTCATCTGACACTTCCTTCACTATTTTCCTCACACTCTGTCCACTTACACCCAGCACCCTCAACAATGAGACAACAGATTTTGCAACAAACCCTCTACATCCTACTTCCTAACTTTCCATCCTCGCTGCTCTGCTTCTGCACCCAACTCCACATATTGAAGCTTTTTCCTTTCATATGCTTCTGCTACTAATTCCTCCCAATTCCTCCCCAAGGAACAGTCAGCTCTATGAAATAGACTCTCATTCTACTCCTAGACCACAAGTCTATATCAGGCCTTAGATTTGTAGAGGCTATCTCCTGGGGAACAACAAGCTTATTTCTTAAATCTACTTGCATCTCCCAATCACAAGCATACCTATATACCTATACGTGTTGTAGTTTAAGAACAAGACATCCAGTATGTTAGAATGTGAAGTAAGAAAGGTGAAAAAACTTTAAAAAATTTGGTCTTTCCTCCTGTCCGTGTGCGGTTTCATTCCTGCAGCTGAACACTGCCGGCTGTAAATTGCTTTGAAACAGCTTTCTTTTTAATAAAGGCTTCAACAGGCCACATGAGAGAGATAAAAATGTGAAGTGCCAATGAGTGCGTGTAGGTGTGTGTGGTCGTGGGATAGGTGTATTTCTAGTCGTGCATGTCTGAGTGTGTGTATAAATATATCTTTATATGAACCTGTGCACATCACTGAAATTGCAGTGTGTATACTGCCGAAGGTTTGTGAGCGTGTGTGTTTTTAAATGACTCACTTTGATTATGTCGAAGAACCTTACTCTTTTATTGCAAGCGCAGTCTTAGTCCCTTGACTTTATGAGTACAATTCATCAAGCCTTTAATTTCATGCTACAGTCTGCAAACCATTAGGTCTAATGACTAAGCATTCACGCTGGTGTGCTAGTATGTATTAATGATGGTGCCTCCTTTAGCTCCGCATCAACCAGTGTCTGTAGAGATGCTATCGCTACTCGTGTGTGTGTGTGTGTGTGTGTACTTTGTGCGAGTGTGTGAACAGTCAGTTCAAACCCAAACCTCTCCGACAAAACTCTTTAAACCCCGTAAGCTCATGATATTTTTCTTATTAGAGCTGAAAAACCTTTTGTAGTCTTTACTCCACACTTTTGCTGAGCATTTTAAGGTAATTTGTCGGAAACTGAACTAGTTTGTCGGGCGGTTAAAAATAGCTTAGAGACAGAATAATCCAGTCTCCTGTTAAGATGCGCGCGCCTTTGTTGAATTTACCATCAGTCACCCGCTTTCTGAGTGACTCAAAACACAGAAATGAGGAGCGATCGTAGTTCAAGCTTAAATCTATTCCACTGAGTAAACACCACACACACACACACACACACACACACACTGCGGTTAAAACATGAAAGCAGCATTTGCAGGTTGAGATAATTAGAAACTTAATCAATACTGACAGTATTTACAATGGCTTGCTAAATGGCCCATTTACTATAATACTTTTTTTGTAAATAACCGTCAACAGTGGAAAAGTCAGTCATTTAACTTCAACACATCTACTCGACTGAAAGATACTGTAAGTAAATGTCTTAAAATGGCACGAATGTGCAACAAATACACTCGTGAAGTTACAGTCTGATGTGGGGAGCTTACAGGAGCTCTCTGGCCTCAGTTTAATGGAACATTAATGCGTTGTATGAACAGAGGCTGAAGTTACTGCTTGGCACGCCGTGCTGCACTGTGGTAGGGCGTGAGCAATAATTCTCCTCTGACAGTCACTTTTTAACCATGAGGCATGTCCGTGTGACTGAAATGCCAAAACAACAAAGGAGATAAATCACTGCAAATGAGGCAGTTGAATCGAGGCTATGGCACACGTCGAAAGACGCAGGGGGCAGTACAGGTTTCTTGTTTGTCATGGAATAGATGGGGCTTTGTGTGGAAACGGAGTGATGGGGGTTGAGGAGAATGACAGCAAACAGGAAGGGGAGGAACCGAGGCAAAGGTGGGGGAAAGAAATCTGTAACACATGAGACAATAAGAGCAGACGTTTACTCAAGTCGATTGATACAATTATTTCCTGGGCTGAAAGCTTAGTCATTAAAAGGTTAAAAGAGTAACGGCTATTGGCTAGCAGCCTTGAAATCTGCATTTGATCTGAATGCGACAACGTCACTGAGCCAACTGCAGCAACAAAAGTTACCGTGTCGATGTCGCTGATCATCTGAGAGGTCCAGGTCGAGCATGAGATCGTCCTCGTCCAATTCTGAGGAACCAAGGTTGTTCAGTACATCCTGGTGAAGGAAAGAAAAAGAAAAAAACACTTGAAACGCTACTCATCTGCAAAAATAACGACAACAGCACGATTAATGTAGGCCTTCTATATTTCAAGAAAGAAACGTTTATTCAACATGAGCTGGAAAGAGAGAGGAGAGTGAAAGTAAATCTGAGATAAAGTATCCGATAGGAAAGCATTATATTACATTATCAACTGATTTTCATCAAATCAATTCAGGTTCATAACATTTATTAAAAGAAGACAGACACAAGGTTACAAATATTAGCTATATTAGAGAGGGAAATCATTTATTAAGGTATGAGCTTTCTGTTCTTTCTTTTACTTCCCCTGCAATCAAGAAGATATTTGGTCTCTCTAAATCCCAACTCATGAAAACATATTGCTGCAGTATGGTTTGGGAAAGCCTTTAATGTGCCAAATGTGGCTGTACTTTTGCGTGACATCTGTCAACTTTCCCCGTGTCTGACAAGCAAACAACTAGCTGCTGATCGAACCAGAAAAGCTTTGCCAATTGGCAGCATTCAATGCGCGTGGCAAAGTGACGGAGCCCATTACTCAGTCATGCAATTTTCTCAACAGCATGATCAAGAATAAGCATTTGTCTCATGGCTTTTGCAAGCTTTGAAAAAACAATATCCAAAGGACTTTCAGCACCAACAACCTCCAAGTGGATATCATTTGCCATTTTGATGCTGATAACCCAACGCAAACAAAATTCTGACTCTCCCATAGGGGTGACTTCCAATAACTCACTCAGAAGTTATAACAAGTAAAAAATAAAACTGAACTAGCATGAAAATATCTAATAACATTCCTCTTCCCTGACTGGCCCCCTATTATGAACAGGATCCCTGCTGGCATAAGTTAAAAAACTCTTAAAACCTTTGTCTTAAATGAGCAATAACCACAGGACTGTTGTGAGTCATCATACATCACTCGATGCCAAAACACTGACGACCTTTCAGTTAATGCTCTCATGTTCTTGGTGTTACTTCGAGGTTATAATGATGCAGGCAGACGAGGGGCTCTTTTTTTGACTTAGATGTATTTCAAAGGTTAATAGTGCCATCTAATGGTCGTAGAAGGTCATGCAGAAAAGAAGTTTGAGGACTGAAAAGTTGCAAATAAATCGACTGAAATACACGTTTTCATATACTTAACACGCGTGTATTTAGGTGAAGTGAAGCTTTGCCAACCTCTAAAAACATATTCACAGCATCAGTAAATTCATCTGACCGGAAAAGAAAACAGAGGCACGAGGGGCAAAATGATGTCAAATCTGATTCATATTCAGGGCTCATAACATGTGGGTGGAACACAAACTTTAGGACAAACCATTAAAAATGTGTTCCGTCTATCTACTGTGACATATTGGTTTCACAGACTTCCTCAGTTTTTATTACTACCTCAAATAAACGTTCAGGGAATATTTAAAAAAATGTCAAAGATAGTAATAGCTCACCAGAGCTTGTCAGAACACCTCCCATTGGCTGTGAGATTCTGCCTGAGTGTCTGTGATGCACAAAAAGCAAGACTTGTGGCATATCTGTAGATGGATCAGAAAATCCAATAACCAACTCTGCTCAGCTCTCATCGCTGTTGTTTGGACATAAACACCCTCCCGGTCATTTTCTGTATCGATCTCCTCCCATCTGAGAGCAAGAGCCTCGATGCACTGTGACATTCCTGACTATTCGACCACACCTACGAATTTCCTACCAGCTAAATCCTCCTTTTCAGAGGCAAGACCCAAGCACAACTAATGTGACTGAGTGTGAACATATAACATTTACAATGCTGTTTTTTTCCCTACTGGATACTCAGTGCACTCAATATCAGAAAATAACAGAATGCTTTTTTTTTGTAACGCACCTCACAGGACTTAATTTCAGATATCGAAGCTAATAGCTAAAAGGGAATAGAAATGAAGACCCATACTGTTCAGACTTTATTGGAAGCTAAATTACCCATTTTGACATGACCCTCTAACCATAGAAATGTGTTAAAAGGATCTCACAGCCTCACAATGTCCTCTTTTTACCTTGCATATGTGATTTGAGTGAATTCTCGAGGTAATAGAGATCATATCAGATTCAGGCCTCATTAAAAACCCGCCTATATCTCTTAGCTGCCAAGCAAAATGACATTAAAAACAGCGATACAAGGGAGAGAAAGATTCTCTCCGTCCATTAAAAGCCACTGGTTTCTGTCCACACTGTTTGAATCACATGTTCGGTCAAAGGAAATGACGTGCTTTCAGTGCTTGAGGGTGGCAAATACATTAAGATGAAGGAGGAACGCTTTGGCTTTGCAGCCAGGTATTATAGCCTCTAGCGATGGAGAATATACAGACTAACAAATTACTTTCATTCTATCTGAGTAGGTGCACTTCAGAGCCAGTTGTGTTTACAATGTGCCTGAGGAGATGGAGGATTGACTTGCCAGTCAAATTGTAAATCCATTTTTTGAATAAAACCAACATGACAAAAAAAATTGACCCGCAAGCGTCTACAGTTTAGCACCTGACATTTGTGGTTTTCAAACAGTTACTCCCATCAATACGGATGAATCAAACATCACAGCAGATTTCAAAAGAGGGGGAGAAAAACACAAACAAACAAGCAGAAAAAATTAAAGAAATATGCCTCGGCTTCAACAAGCAATGCCATCCTAAGATACCAGGCGCAAATGTTGTTACACATCTTATCCAGATTTCATGATCAGAACTTTAAGGTACATATTTTCACGTGTTCTTGTTGTGCACGGTGAACAAATTCTTTAGAAGATGTTGAGAATAAAGCTGTAGGAGCACAAAGTATGACCACTGTCCCAAATTACAGGGATGTGCAGTATATCTACATGATATATTCATATTCTACAATATGCAGTCTCCATCAGGAGGCCAAGAGGACTTTTTTATGGATTAAGATAAGTCAAGGTAATAAAAAACTATTCTTTCTCTTGACTTTACTGTGTATGTTTGCTCTTCAGCTTTTGAGCCATAGTTAAAAATAAAGAAAAGTGTCCGTGTCTAATGTGACCAGTAGAACAATTCGGATATGCCACGTTCGGCCATCTTAAGAGAGGGGTGGTGATGGACCTCCAATCCAAAAATCACTGTTAACATCCTTGTTTTACAGTATCACTGCATTTCTAACAACAGCAGAGCCGAAAAGGCTAAACCTGCACGTTAGAACATGATTTTGGATTAAGTAATGACTAATTCACCCGCTTACAATTGAATCTGAATGTGCCTCACATTATCCTTTTAACCACAAAATAGTAGTACGACTGCTATTTAATTCACAGCATTTTGGCTCATTTAACCACTGATGCCATACACTATAAAGGGGTTGTGCATTGGATGTTTCACTAACCACTGTGCGCAGACAACTCTATTGTTTTTCCCCAATCATCTGGTTGCAGTTATTAAAAACTGTATCTTAGAGGGGGAGAGTGTCCTTATCTGTTGTGTGATTAACACAAGTGTCAGTGTAATTAGCCTTTTTGAGGCTGCAATTAGACTACAGTGTGAAAACAGTGGGCACTCTGCATTACATCACATGCTGCGAAGGACCTGCTGAAATGCACAGATAAAACAGTCAAAGCAAAGTGGTTTGCAGGCAGCATACGCTGGATGTCACTCAAACTGCTAACAAGTGTGCATGTTCAAAGTTGCACCGCTCGTCTCTGAGATAAGAGAGAATTTCTTGATAATGCCTTATGCAATTATTTTTTTTTGTGAGCTACTTTTGAGTGTAAGCACCGTCAACCTGACACAGTATCATCACAGCTGTCACTGGGAGACTTATGAGAAGCCATCGCTGAATACGCTGGTGAGGTAAACATATCACTGCTTCTCAAATGGATTTAAAAAAATAAATAAATAAAAAAAAATCAATAAGTGTAATGAGATTGGCAAACAGCTAAAGCAAACACAGGCTTGTTTGAGTTCACAGGAACTCGCAGTACATTTCTTCTAATTCAACAAATTAGCCAAAGCAAATCTTTACACTTGATGATAATTACAATGTGCCCTGGCTGTGATTATAAAAAGAAACAATAAAGCTCCATCAGAACACACATTAAATGTGGTATACTTCAGCGTGTCCTGTACAGCCGTCGTGTCACATGGCAAATGGATGAATAAATAATGCTCACACCATTCTAAACCCTTTATTCACATCCCTGCTGTGGTTCCATGATTGATTCCTTGCATATTCTTCATATTTATCATACTGCAATTACACTCAAGCAAGGGCGGAAACTCAAGTATCTAAAGCCAATGTTTTTCCATTAGCTTCGAGTGCAACCAATAAAATGTTATGAAGCTAAGAGTGGTGGAACATGGTTTAATATGCACTCCCTGGCTCTTACCTTTCCTCAATGACACAGGCCCTTAAAGGGCCCTTCTTAGACAGAGAGAAGGAAAGAGGAGATAAGCCAGTCTGTAATGTACAGAGCAGTTTGCTGTGTATATCCCTACCCTGCTCAATCTCCCAGAGGAAGCGTGTAGCCTCTTCTAGAATAAATGGGAGTGATTTAAACTAACGTGCCTCCCCGCTGAGCTTCTTTATGTTTGTTGTGAGAAAACCACCCCGTGCTCGAAACTAGCTGTGGCCTTTAGCCAGAAACAAAAGTGGATATAGCTACAGCATGCGTCAAGAAAAAGATATGTGCAATGTGTGCTACCAGACAAAGTAAACAGAGAGGATATAAGGCTTAAATCCGACAGATGAGCGAAGAAGCTTTTCTAAGTACTTTTATGCATCCACACTTAGGCTGAACTTCAGAAGTTTCCCCTTAAATAGCTTTGAATTCAAGAACATCAAACTTTTTCAGTTTTTTCCAGATATTTTCAAGGGACGTTTACATACTTTAGGGTTTTTATGCTTAAATTATATATAATTTGCAACAACTGTCACTTGCTGCTTCTAGAGGTGCCACAATGATGGATTGTGCATAAAAATCTGCTATTCTCTCTGCGCTCTGCGTGTGTTTTTTACTGTGTGTGTGTGTGTGTGTGTGTGTGTGTGTGTGTGTGTGTGTGTGTGTGTGTGTGTGCAACCCCTGCAGCCTCTTTTGGCTGATGGGACCATCAATTGAAAATTAACAGTGAACTCAGTAACCATTAACAGGAATGAGGAGTTTTTTTATAGTTACTTTACACTGCAATACAGAACTAAAGGCACTTTGTCTGGTACTTATGGTAGTTTTCATATTTCCGTGGTCAAGCACACGAGTACTGGCCAAAATGAGTGTATCAAGCAGTAGATTACACCAGAATACGCCAGCAGCTGGCTGCAATTATGGCCATATTGCCCCTGCTTCATTTCTCTCCTCTTTAAGTGTGGGAATCTACCTGCAGACGTAATGGCAGTTAATCAGCTATTATCCCTGTTCCGAATGGGCAAAGCTTTAAGTGCGAGTTA
Organism: Odontesthes bonariensis; assembly: GCF_027942865.1. Taxonomy (NCBI): domain Eukaryota; kingdom Metazoa; phylum Chordata; class Actinopteri; order Atheriniformes; family Atherinopsidae; genus Odontesthes; species Odontesthes bonariensis. The sequence continues at coordinate 20,028,699 of NC_134511.1, forward strand.
TCAGTCACAAAAATGACAATCTAAAAGTCAATGGCATCTTGGCTGAAGTGCAATTCAACTTTGGGAATCTTAAATACCTGTGAGTCTCTTTTTATTTCATGCCCATATTTTCTGGTAATGTGTGTATAAATCTTCTCCTTTCACCTAAGAACTGTGAGTGTACGAGTGACTACAAGGCCTTATAGTGTGAGGAGACTGAGAAAGTGTCCTGGTCATTTCAGTGAATTTGATGCATATGAACATGTACAGTATATACATGTATATCTGTATATGTATATGTATCTATATATATACAGATATATAGATACATATATGTACACAGACAGCTTAAGACCTACCAGACTTCCCAATTTAGATGATGAGGAGTTGTTTCTGTGCTTGAGCAGACCACATCCCTCCATGCCAGGGGCATCCTTGTGGTTTCCATGGATACGAGGCCCACCAGCTCCCTCAGATGAGGAGCGTAGACGCCTCTCCATGCGCAACACCTCATGGTAGGGGCTGGCACTGCTACACATAGAAGCTGGAGAAAAGAAAGAAACAAAGAGAATCGCAAAGTCAGACACACCGAAAGATATATTGAATTTAAATGAAACTGTTGGGATATGATCATCTTTTTTATTGTATTCTAATGAACTCAGACTTACTTACTGGAAGGAATATGGTTTCTCTCATAAAACTAAATGACAATGCCACTTTTACTCATTCAGCACCATAAATTAACTTAAATCTCCCCTTCATAAAGCTGTTCAGCAATATTGCTTTCGTTGAAATGGTATTTATTGTTTCGCAATAATCAAGTTTAGTCGGATTATCTTACACCAAGTTTGCTATATAATAATAAAACGAGAGAATGAATGTTGGATTTCAGGGGAACCACTCCTCGATCGGACACGCAGGATGTTGTTAGAATTGCTCTATTTTCCATCTACAGACACATCGAAGTGAAACATCCTCTAATAAAGCAAGAGACCATTTAAAAAAAAACAAAAAAAACAGGACATGATTCTAGCCCTTTTCTGTCTTCCTCTTTCTCGTTCCTCCTCCACCCACACATGCACTCGGATGCATACTGCACAAAGATAGCTTTCCCTGTGTTTTTGCATGTCTTCTTTCAACAGCTCTGTTTTTGCATACTCTGTAAAATGGTAAGCACCAAAGAAGCCACGTGATCACATTATTTTCTTCCTCTTTCAACCACAGTGCTGTAATTTCAGACAATCTCATCCGTAAAGATGAAAAGAATATAAGGAACCACATCACAGGGGTCTGTGATAGTGAACGGATCAAACTAGTTTGTGTTTTTCACACCAACACACAAGCTCACCCTGTTTTCTCTTGAGACTGTTTACATCCCACGCGGCTTATGAGCAAACAATCATAATCATCATTCCTTACTTCTCTGCAGGTCTGGATTGCAACACCCATGTGTTCGCAATATCAAAAAAGAATGTAGGCCATTAGTGCCACGCTAAGTGAGTGTTGGCAGATGGTCCTACCATCGTGCCAATTTTGTATTGCACAGCAGCACAAATTGTGCGAGTTTCTGTTGTAACAGAAATATGTCACCCTGTTTGTGATAGTTATATTTGAGTGAAATAGTTATCTATACTTTATTGTTTTTTTTATTGCTAGTTCAAAGTCTGACACGAGGCAAACAGTCGTGGGGAATCGTGAAATTGGGCTACAGATTAATGGGGAAAGTTTCTCTCGGTGTTTCTTCCCGTTTGTTACCAAGTGAAAGCCAAACAAAAGCCACTCGGTAAAATGCTACAGGAGCTAAAGTCAAAGTGATCGTCATCTGAGGTGTACATTTTCGGAATGCTGTCGGCACTGGTTTATTAAGCTGTATTGCCGTTTTACAGATTACCTGTCCAGACTGCTGGTAGAATGACTGACAGCATAACAAACTGGCAAATTTCTTGTTATATTGGCAGTTTTTTTTCCCCAAAACATGGAATTAGGAAATCATTTTACAGCTGGAAAAGCTTTATTCTCTATGTGTCAAAGCTTATCATTGACTTAAAGGTGGGGTATGAGATCTTGGAAAAACAGTTCCTGCAAGCTATATTTTTGAAAATACACAACCTTGCCTCTCCCTTCAGCCCACCCCTCGAAACCACGCCTTCAAAACACATGAACGAATCACGAGTCTGTGAACGCGCAGGGTGGAGGGGTGAGGGGGGCTGACGGTTGATTGGCATGTCAGAATCCAATAGAAGTAACTCTCATCATTACTTCTATTGGTCAGACATTTCCTCTTGCTACACCCCTACAATGGACTAAAAGATAAAAAAAAAAATTCCAAATATTTTAGTGGGTGCAATGGGGTCGTGAGGAGGTTTTCAGACAATATGATAAAAAATGCTCCAGAAAACATCTCATACCCCACCTTTAAGTGTTATTTAAGTAAATTTGCAACACCTCCAAACCCAAACTCTAACCAATCTGTAATGAAACGTCATAGATTTTTATTGGCCTCCATTTTACACTTGCTCAGTTATAAGAATGTGGAGGTAGTCAAAGCAAACAGCGCAGAAGGAAATTTACAGTCAAGCTCATTTTGGCAGGTTGCTGTTCATTATATTGAATGTCACTGTTTAGCTTTAGATATTACATTAGACATATAAGGAATAATATAATATTATCTCCTTGAATCAAGAGGAAAGTACAGCAAAAGCCGGAAAGTCAGTGAAAAGTCACGCACACACACATAAGTCAACAAATAAAGAGCATTTTGCTCCATTTACAACAAACTAGACTGTTCATAACCACACCCACTGCCGACGCACAGCGAAACGTAAGTGCGGTTAATGCCCCGTCCAAGTCTTTCATGGAGCTGTCACCACAAAGGAATTTCAATCAAGGAGCAAAGAGACATGAGTTGAATCATAGAAAAGGTTTGTCTGTGTCTGACATCCGTGATGAGAACTCTAGTTGTGTAACTGTTTGTCACTGACTTTGCGTGTGAATCAGATTTTTTTTTTCACATGTCGCTTGCTTGAGTTTCATACCTGCGTGTGGTTTCCTCAAGTGAGAGGACCTAGGTTCATGGCAGCCGCAGAAACTTCCTCTTTCTTGAAAGGAGAGCGTGGTTCTCGCCCTCCTTTCCGACTGCTCTGGGTTGGAGTGACAACCCTCACTGCGCACCACGCATGTCTCACTCTCACTTGTGGTCTCTGTGTGGTAGCCGGTCTTTTTCTCCAGCACCAAATCCTTGCTCTTCTCGGGTGGTCCCTCTTTCTTTGCCTCCTGTCTTTCCTCCTCCCTCTCCTCCCTCTCCTCAAGCGATTGTTCCTGCAGAGGCAGGCAGGGCACCGCTGTCTCGGGCTCTGAGAGGGAAACAGCGGTTTCATAGTCTGTGTTGGCCGTGCTGGGGGGAGGAAGTAACGGTTTCTCATCGCTGGATTGGGCTGGAGTGAAGAAAACCTGGACAAAGGATAATCTAATGAGTACGTGAACAAACATATTTCACTGGCTGTCTCATGAGCTTACAAAAGACTTGTTTTAGTATTTTTGAAGAGCTTTGAAGAAGCTCAAAAGGCCAAAAAAAGAAATAACAAAGCTGTGTTCCTGCGGACCTTTAACGTATTTGAGAGCTCAGGGGTGACAGATTTCACCAGCCAGTTTGCAGACAGGTGCATTTACATTTACCTTAGCTCCTTTAGTAAAAGGATGTCTTATTCTCTCAAATTCACCTCACGTTTCAGGTTGCAAAAGGCCTTATTGAACAGTTAAAATGTTAGACAGGAGCTATAAGACAGCTTAGCCAAAATAAACATGGAGGGGGGGGGGGGGGGATCAGCACTTTACTAAGTGAACAACAGGGTACCCCCATGGAGGTGGTTCTTGATATCCAAAGACAACTGTGGTTGAAATATTCCTGTTTTTTCTGGTTCTTTCCTTTTAGACGTGTAATTTCCTCTTTGAAAGTTAGATTAGATTAGATTGTACTTTATTCATCCCACAACGGGGAAATTCACTTGTCACAGCAGCAACAACACACATGAACAAGAAATAAAAAAAGAGAGAAATTAAAAAAAAAAGAGAAAAAGCAAGTACTAAAAAGTAAAGTGACCAAAAAGTAAAGTGACCTAGTATAAATAATATTGCACATTGTGAGGTTGAAATGAATAAAAATATAAATAAATACGGAAAGTCTGTCAGAACACTGCCTTTTATTTTCTTAACCTCGTTTGATTACAAAGCTTATTCGATAAAAGCACTGCACTACCTGGGAGGAAGAGACCACCGCGCTGAAGGTCTCTGTAGCAGGAGGAGGGTCAGGTGGATCAGTATCAGTAGCCAGCCCAGGCACACAGGCAGAGACTGGAGTTAAACCAGATCCGGGACTGGGAGCTGGAAGTGCGTCCATCTCAGATACAGAGTCCTCTGTGATGGGAATGAACTCTGAGGGGGTAATGGCTGTGGTTCGATCTTCTGATATCATTGGGGACTGGAGCGAACTCTCACCCCCCGGACCGACTAGTTCACCAGGCCACGACCCTGGAGTGAGCTCTCCTGCCCCTGGAGTGACAGTGGTAGAGCTTGGAGGTTCCAGATTGACTTCTGGGGGTCTGTGGTGATCAGATGTGCGGGAGAAGCGGTGGTGAGCTGAGAAAGACTTGGGCAGTAGTTGTTTTTTCTGGCGTGATGAGCGCCTGTTGTTATTACTGCCCGCACTACAGTCATCGAGGAACCCGGAGTCGTCCCCTTCATTTGTCCCTGAGCTGCTGATGCAGTTGATGAACACGTTTCGATTGGTTGTGGAGGAGGACGAAGAGGCCTTTTCAAAGTCCTCAGTCTGAGAGCGTGGGATTTTCTTTTGCTTGTGGCTGCCAAACCCAAAAGAGTGGCGTGACTTGGGACGCCCGCCACCCTCACTGAACCCTGTTGACACCGATGTCGTTACTGTCTGCTGGTTATTTCCATTTGCATCAGTGCTCTGTGTCAAAGGAGGTGTGAGGTTTGGTTTGACAGGCTGAACTCGTGGCTCACTGTTACGTTTAGCTGTGAAACTGAGCGATGGAGTGCGGAAAAGGCTCCGGCGTTTCCCGGTGCTGCCAGAACTGGAGTTGGTGCTGGAAGGAGAAGAGGTGTGGACGCCGTTTCCCACCCCGCCTGAAGACGGAGAGGAGGGGAGAGACTCCTGCCTCTTACTGCTGCTGCGGCGAAAGATTGGCAGGCGGGACACAAGTGTGGAACGGCGAGTGCCTGATTCCCCCATTTAGAAGCTGAGACAGTGAGGCACTCTGTGGGAACAAACAAACATCGACACAATGAGGCAACAAAGCTGAACAAAAACAGTCTGTGAGAGGACGTGGTATTCTACATCCATCCATCCATCCATTATCTTCCGCTGGTCCGGGGATCGGGTCGCGGGAATATTCTAATATTCTACATATTTGTGTTTAAATGAATGCAAAAAGCTTCAGTGCACAGACTGTTTTTATAGAGACATTAAGGGTTTTAATTAAGGGTTCACACTTCCCATTGAGCTGAACAAGCTCCTGCTGGATCTTTACCCCTCAAAGGCTTCTGCTGCAAATAGTTGTGTCAAGTTTGAACAATGAAAACCTTTCAAAATGCAAAGTGGTCCTCAACTCTGACAACACACAGCATACTGAAGATATCTAGACGAGGTGGAGATCAGTTTTTGGACAGATATGAGGAGATTAAAGATAGTCTGCCACAAAGAAGAGGCCTCACAGTGTTTCTGATGTGCATCGTGAGGTCAAACAACATGATCTGTACAGAAAACACAAAGCTTATACCGACAAAATAAAAAGTTCTAATTCAATTTAAATGTGATTACAGCGGGTAAGAGATGTGGGAAGTTGGGTTCGCTAAATAAAAAAGTCCCGATGAAAACTTTAGAACCATCTTATATCTCCGCCATATATGAATGGGCCAGATTCCAAACCTAAGCGTGTCAGCTTCGCACCGCAACTTTCTTCCAACAAATAATGATGTGTTCACCTATCAGTGTGCATACACGGAATGAGCTGACTCCGATACAGTCCTTCAGCTCAGCTCTCACAAGCGTAATAGAAAGAGATTAAAGGCTGAGAGCACAAGATGCCAAAGAAGACAAAAGAAACCAAAACAATTAACTGGAGCTCTTAACAGAAACAGTACAGAGAAGTTTGATGGAAAACCCTTCATTTCCTCTCCCTCGTGCTGAGTTTTTCTAAGTAATCTTCAGTCCAAACACAATAACTACAGTTTTAAAAACGTTGAAATCTAGGTCAAAGTCTTACAGTTAGTCCAAACTGACCAAAAGTCCCCTTCTTGACTCATAGTAAGATGAAGCATTCACTTCAAAAGATACTCACGTTTCCATTGTTTTCTGCCAAAAATAAGCTTAAATCATGATTTTGTCCTTGTGCTGTTGAAGAAGTTGCCTTCTAGCTGTAAGAGACTCAGGTGTTTTTGGTCTCTGTGTAATAAGCTTACATTAACACCCTTCCCTAAAGTGGCTATTAGAGTCTGACCTCCTTGAGAGCAAATTTGATAGGGTTTCACCTCACTATTGTCCCACACAAGCTCACTTCGATCACGCAGGCTAATGTGAATGGTGAACTGATGCTCACCGCGTGTGTTGTGGAGTTTTAGTCGGTGCAAACACAAACAGTTGCAACCAGGTGCATGGATGGAAGAGGCAGTAAATGGTACATTACATAGGAATATAGTCTGGATTAATGTGTTACAGTCCATGGGCCAGCTTTCTTAGTCTCGAAAAACCCAGGTGAGCTACATGAAGCCCACAACCCCTCCTCCCCTACACGTCAGCCAATAGTCCTCCTGGTGAAGCTATGATCTCCTCCGAGACAACGGACAGACGTCACAACCCAGCCATTTGACCAGGTCATAGCGCTCTGACCTGGCTCATTAAGACAGGCTTAACACCCTCCACACAGTTGGACAGAGATTAAAATAGATTGAGAAGGCCTCTCTTGTTTATCTTACCAACAAGAAGGGGGGATTAATATTCAAAGTGATGGCTAAAATGTATCAGACTCTTTACGAGAAGTAAAAAATCAGGTTAATCTTACATCAATGTCGATGACAACTATTAATAGTCATACCGTACTTACAATGGTGTTTAGTCCTACTGCAGCTATGCAACTGAGACATTTCTCGATCTCCTAAAACAAAATCCTAAAGTGCAAAAAGGAAGGTAGCGCTGCACTGGATAACTCGCTGGCATCCTCGCCGCTCAATTACAGCACAGCAAACGAGACTACCTGCGAAGGAGAAGCAAAGCGCCACCTCATCTCAGTTCCTCTTCCCGATGCAGCGCTGCTGTGATGAACTCTAAACCGAAGCGAATCGGCTGATAGTTTACATGACTTCCATTTCATTGTGGATGCAGAAGTTTAAGGTCATTCGGAGAGGACCAAAACTCACTTTTGTTTGAATGCTTTTCAAACATCTTCACTTTCCTGACATTTTGCCACTGCCGCACACGTAATGTCCACACCTCAAATCAGTCAGATTACCACCAGGCAAGTTATGCCCTGCCACTGCGTGGCTGCTCCTTTCTTACCGGCACACCCTACAACTTGAGCCCACTCTAGCTGATGATAAGTAGACTGATATCTCATACTTTACCCTAACAGCAAACTCAGGTTTCATCAGTCAGTTTAAAGGAATATGAGGTGTGTGTGTGTGGCGTAAATGACTGGGTGTTTCCACCGAAACAGGTTCTTGATGGGATCGTTTCTATCTTACAACTGTATAACCATAATCATCTCTTACATCTCAAAGAGGATAATATGTCAGTCAGTGTCATACTGTTGTGCTTACTACTGAAACCCTACGCCCATATCAATAAATATATTGTGGCACTACAATGTATGAACAGGGAGATTTGATTCTGAAGAAACGTAAATGTAGCCTGTGAGGAAAACAACGACAACGTGAATGTTACAACCAAGTAGAGAGGGATGTGTTGCTGTTCTTTTAACTCGCATACAACACAGATTATAATACTCAGTCTATGTGACATCTGGGTATCGCCTACAGTGTTTGGGTCTTGAGTCTGCCTGTGACAGAAACTCACAAATAACCTACTAAATCAGTTGAAACAATCTGTTTGAATATCATCTGTTTACGCAGGATTTGAAATGACAAAATGTAATCTCTCCCCTTTTGCCTGACAGAAACATTACTCACGTGAATACAAGAAAACCATCTTGTTATGAGCCAATAAAACTACAAGAAACCAATATCTTGACACCCCTGCTGTTTGGAAACAGGCAGAGCTCATCGCGAACGTTCATCTATACACTCGATGTGTTAATAGGGAAGACAGTGGTGGGCCAAAAGCACCAACGTAGACAAAACTAAGAAAATACATGCAAAACAAAGGCGGGTATGTTCCCAGCGCAGAGCCTGGCTTTTAAACGCAAGGTTTCGACATCACCAAACAGTGGCTGTTAAAAGCAAGCAGCAAACGAAAAGCACACAAGCACAACTGAGGGAAAGATTGTTAAGGAGCGATATATCTTAAACTAAGTTACTTTGACAATATTATTCAGAGCACTATACGCAAAGGTTGGATGAGAATTACAGCGACAGTATAACACAGTTATTACTATAAGTTAGGTCATTTATTAACTGAAACAGGATTTTGCATTACATGCCTGCGACATGTGGCATTGATGGACACAGTCACACAGTGATATGCAGGTTTCAGCTTAAGTGACTGAGACAAGAGACAGCTGTCAGACTTCATAACTCTTACACTACAGGCCAAGACGTTTCACAAGGGTTTTCACAACCTCTAGATATAAACACTCCGTCTCTCTTAAAAGTGTAGCTGCTTGTGTTTCTTGCACCTCGTCATGACTTGTGATTGGAGGCTGGCACTTGCACGGTCTGTTAACAGCATGAATCTGTCCTCAGTGACTGGGCCTAATCGTGTTGGTACTGTGTACAACAGTATAATCAACAGTAGTTAGAGCCGCTCCACAACACCGGCTCCTCCTCATCAGGGTTCACACGAAATAACCATACCTAGTCAGCATATCAAGCGGTGTACGTGGGGTTATCTTCACACATGGAAATGCATATAACCAGCAGCAGCAGCCCTGCGGGCCGCCTCAGCTGTCAAACCAAAAACGTCAACAACGCTTTGAACCTTAAATCCCTACTAGCTAGCTGGCTCACTTCACTGACACTGAGGCGCTAATCATCCATGCGACAGTATATCGATACAATAATGTCTACGGCTTCCTCCACACCGCAAAGGTTGACGGTACCCGGCGGAAGTGCTCTGTAAAAGGTACGTCCAGCGGTCTGGGCGGTCAGGCTAGCAGACAGCGGACAAACACTAAAACGTCAGTTAACGCACGTACGCTACCTTCAGAGGGTTCGCAGAATCTCTGCGGAGGCTCTTCAGTGCAGAAAAGGTTGGATATATCTTCGCCTTGTGCTCACGGGAGTTACTGTAACCGACATGAGGATGCCTGGAGTCGTACAATGGTACTGAAATCGCACTGAGGTAGTACCTTGTGTGGCAGTGACGCCAATATCACACCTCAGTGACGTGGAGTCTCTTTCCTCCTTCCGCGTTGCAACGACGGACCGCGAGCGTGCGCCGCATTACGTCCTTACGCCTCCTTCCTACAACATCGCATCCCTCAGCAGGTGGATAGGTGGACAATTCAGTCGGTTTTCTGACGAACATCAAATGTCTAAAACTAATCGAAGTTGAAAAAAAAAAAAAAAAAAACATTTTAATGATGGCAAAGATTTAGGGGGTGGGCTTGGCACTCTTTGCTTCCCTGAAATGTTTCCTCTTTCTTTGTGCTACCATATTGGTTTTTTTCCCCATTTTATTGAGCCAACACATTGGAATTCAAGTAGGGAAGCGACAGCATGTACGGATACCTCAAGACCCAAATCATTTGTCAGTCTTTAGTAGCTACCTAGTTCACGCCTCAAAAAAAGGTCCTATGAAGAATCCGTAAAACACAGTTCACCACCTGAAAAATTTCACAAAACTAAAAACAAAGGCCTCGAGTGCTTCTATACTGTCCCAGATGCAAAATCTATGGTTTCATGAATACGCATCTTAAATTCAAGACCGTTAATAATCCGTTTGTCTGCAGAGGGATAATGTGGGACAATCTTAACAGTAGAACAGAAGAGTGTTTTGTGAAGGAGTTAAAACCGTTGATTTTTGCCAAATGACGATATACAGCTATTTAATAATGAATCCAATATTTACACGACTGCAGAAACATAATGTAAACATAGACAAAAAAGAAATTTATTTAAAAAGTTTTATTTGTTGAAACCCCTACAGAGCAAAGCACACGTGTAGCCTTTCCAGCAAAACAGTAGTTCCACATCTTTACATGGTATATACATATACAGACACCCACCACTTTGTACACTAATCACGATCCTCAGCAGAAAAAAAAGACCACGTAGGGACTAATGCACTATGACAAATCTAAGTGTTTCCGAAGGAGGACAAACATTTACTATGAGAATTTAAAATTCAAATCCATCTCAGAAAAACCCATTTAAAAGCTCAAAATAGCCTTTCAACTCAGTGCAAAATGTCTTTAAAGGCATCTGCGTCCTCTCTTCGGTTCTCCAGCCCCTTTTGATAATATTGCACACACACACATTATACACACCTGCAAAGCCAAACATTTGCAGACATGCTACAGATTTCTAAAGTGCTAGCTTGTATGAAGATTGAGAGCCAGCCTGCGCATAATATAGTTCCAAGTTTATAACTGGAAAGCAGGATAATAGAGGTGCATTCTAATTTATTTTGTCACTGTATTATAAGTCTTATAGTTACCTACAACCGTGTTGTGACTACCAACAAACGCGAAAAACAAACCTTAAATATCTAAGAACATTCATCTATTTGTTCTGTAGTTATTACATTCTGTGTGGAAAACAACTGAACTTGCGCTTGAATGCATAGAATTTTGAAAAAAAAAAAAAAAAAAAAGTCTGTATTAAAATGAATTCAAAAGGTCTGCAAGGACTGGAGTGAAAATGAATTTGCACATACCTGCGGGACAAATTATGCACAATGTCACAGGAACTAAACATTACATTTTCAAGCTGGAGAACATTTGTGAGGTTTAACATAGAAGAACATTTATTAAACATTTAAATCCAAAGCAAAAAAATATATATAAGTAAGTAAAACCAAAGCTTCAAACCAACACCACAGAAAAGGTGGAATAGGAGGCGGTTCGATTTGATAAACTCCCTTGACAAAAGGCAGCGGAACAGGGTAACATCTGCTTACAGTAATTTCCATCAACAATGATCCACCAGCAAGCATCAACTAATTACATGAACATTTATGATGTACTTTATCTCACTGAAAAGAACAGTCTGGATTAATATGAACTATGCATTTAAAAAAGCATTTCAAAAGATCAGCTTATTGTCAGACATGAACAAAAAGCTGAAAGAAACTCAACTATCACAAAGCGAACTGTAAAATCAAACCAAACGGTTTCTGTCAGGAAAGGTACAGTAGTTAAGGTTTTCCAGGCTTGACTGATAGAGGTAGGTAACACTGGGCCCAAATCAGGGCCAGAAACCTGAGAAAACACACACAAACCGATTACCCTAATCCTCCAGAAATCTAGATATATATAGATGTACAACAAACCCATGTGCAGGCACGTATACAGTATGTCACTATGAAAAAACAAAAACAAAAAGTCTTTAGCGTGCTGTCAGACTTCAGCATCTGAGCTGATCCAGTCAAAGCAAAGCATCAACTTGGGTGTCTGACAGCCAAACACACAGGAAGATAAAAATCATGCTACAGTTAATGTGAGTACACAGTGCAATTTAACAGTGGTTTTGACAGCTAAAGGTGATGTTCTTGCGAGATAGCACTTTTTGTAAGAACCTGAATAAACTGTTAAAAGGCTGCGAGGCCACACAGCTGTGTGTGTGTGTGTTCGGTGAATTCAAGTCAGCACCAGAGCAAAAAAAAAAAAAAAAAAAAAAAAAAAAAAAAAAAAAAAAAAACCTGGCCATCAGTGATGTTGCAGTTTTCAAACATATGTGTATACAAGTTTGTGATGTTAAAAAGTTACATTGTGCTGTGCAACAGAAAAGTGAGTCATTTGTAGACACCATTTTTAAGCCTTGGCAGACCTTTGCGAGTGTGAATGACAGACAGTGTGCTGATTGCGGAGTGTCGACTACATTTAAAGTAGAGAAGCCAACTAGGTAGTGATCAAACTGATTAAGTTTATCATGTGCATGGATTCATTCATTGTGCAAAACCAGCTAAAAAAATAACTGTAGAAAAGAAAAAAAAAAAGAAAAGGAAAAGTAGTGTTTTCAGTGATGAAGTTAAGAGTAAATGGTCATAACTGACACCAGTGTGTGATCAAACTATACCTACAGTAAATCCACAGTATTTATATTTGTGCTGCGACACCATCATCTGCTTAATAGAGTAAACCCAGTGAAAAAAAAAAAAAAAAAAGAAAAGAAAAAAGGCAAAGGCACTAGCTTTAAAAAGTAGCTACAAGGCTCTCAGAGCAACAAAGATGACACCTAAACTTGTGCTGCTATGTTCAAAGGAGAAAACAGCCAATGACAACTACACAGTAATTTACACACAATATAATCTATAATAATAAACCTGACATAAGAGAAAGTGTAAGCTTAAAGGTATGTCATGTTAAAACAAATATTTAAAGTGACTGCAAACTGTGCAGCCAGTTCAGTGTTAACAGCTGATCCCAGCTGGCAATTTAAAAAAAAAAAAAAAATCTACATACAATTAACAGATGCAGAGACTTTGGTATGCAGAGGAAACCTTTTTACATCTATACCAAACTCTGAAGACCTCTAAAATGTGGACAACTCACAGGCCTGTCATTTCAGATCATGTGATCTTCAAGAGAGCGATTTAGATTTAGATTGAACTTCCGTCACCCTGTCAGTAACACCAGCTCTTTACAGAACACGTCAAATATTAAACAAATTCAGGTGCCAATGCGTCAACATCCTCCATCCCTCCTCAGAAGGTCAGTCTCTTAGGAGTGATGAACTCCTCCAGTTTAATCTTTCCGCTGCCCATGAGACCGAAAGCTGGATACATTGTTCCAGAGCAATCCACCTGCCTCTCGTAAAGGCACCGCATGGTGTCGGCATCGTAAAAATACACTCGGCATGCGTCATAATCCAAGCAGATGCCCAAGCGCTGTGGCATGGGAAGCATGCGATTGCCAGGGTCGCCCGACGGTGCGTTTGCTGTGGAAACCGAAGAGGATGAAGAGGCCTTGGGGATGAAGAGTTTGCCCATGCCCAGCGTGAGGAGCGTAAAGGGCTGGGACACCTCATAACATGCGTCTTCACTGCCGCTGTCATGCCCACTGTCATGGTCATACCTGGTGAAAGAAACGAGGAGGAGCATATGATTTTTGGTTGAAGTGGGTCCAGGGGTAATTTTGGAAAATTTAATTAAAAAAAAAAAAAAAAAAAGTAATGCAGAGTTACACCTATTGATCACCATCAAACACAAATTTGCTGATAATTTTCCAATTAGTTGTTTAAAGTTATTAATTCAATACTGTATAAGAAATTTTGTCTGATGGTCCAAAACACAAAAGCATTACAGGACTTCAAAGACACCTGGCGAGCACCAATATTCAGATTTTAAAGAGCTTTGTGAGACAGACTGTAAGAGGGATGGTTAAGCAGGAATAATATCAATCATTTCCAGATAATTTCTTTCAAGCGTGTGTGAGGGGTGGTGGAGCATATTCAGCCCTTTAATTAAAGGCTGAATGCTGCGTGATGCTCATCTTATGCAATTACCATTGAATTAATTTTCATTTGTTTAAATAATGTGCTCCTTTACATGCTTTTACATGAGCTGATTTCAGTGAGAAAGGCCAGCTTTGTCAGGAAGTAAGCTCTTTACGAGTTTATACCGGTTCTCTTACATCACAGGATTAAGTTAACACCTCGCACTGTAGTGAGACTGTGACCGAGTTTGATCTCAAGACCTCAAATAAACAAGGTAAACAAATTGGTTTACCTTGTTTATTCATTATGGACAAATTGTAATCGTTGCTGGTACCTTGGGCTGCTGGTATCTCTCGGATTGTGAAACCATTCAAGCAGCTTGGTGTCAGAGGCCACTCCAACTTTAACCATGTAGGAGTGGGGTTCCACTTTAAAGGCCCAATAGTGTCTGCAAAACAAAGGAAAAACATTGTTAGTGCAGGGATGGAGGTTATGATGGCCAGTTATTTGCCAATAAACTATTTCTGATTTGTTCTCAACTGATTGGAAAAATGGACTACGTGAATTTGAAAAATACCAGGTTGAGTTCCACCTCTGCTCCATCTTAAATATTTCAAACTCTGACTTGCCAATATATTCATAAATTAACTAAATAGATCTCTGCTTTTGTTTCATAGCCAACATGTGTGCATTTTACACTTTCTTACATTGAGGCTCATTTCAGTGTTAATTGAGCAACGCAACTGCACATACCTTCCCTGAGAGATTCCGGTGTCCCCAATTATGTAATCTAGGCTGATGTAGCTGCCCGTCTGCACACGTTCTGCTGCAAGGAGGTAGGCCATTCCTGCCACGCTCTCCACAGTGTCTCGTCGCTTATTTAGAACCAAACGCTCAGTGCTGAATCCACACTTGTCACTGAACAGGAAGCCAAAAGCTGCAAGTGACGAGTGGAAGAGAGAATAAGCCAGTTGATCAGGGAGGAGAGAGCAAATTGGGAAAAAAAAAAAACACAAAGAAAGAGTATTTAACTTGATTCATTTGTAACACTGGGTAAATAGCGAAAACTGACACAGGAGGGCGCTGTAACACAATCCTAACACTGAAACAAAGACCCACTTGCCCATTGAAACTGAGTCCTTTCTGCCATTTAAGAACCTCATCTGCTTGAAATTAAATGCATGCTATAAATAGTTCAGGGGCCAAAGGCCATATTTACCATAATCCAGGACACATACAAGCTGACATATTATGCCTGTTCACTCAACCATCCCATGCAATCTGAAGCCAACACAGGGGAAATTCATTTTCATAGAGGGAAGTCCCAATAAGTGGAGCATGATTGTAGTATATTTCTGCCTAAAGGGTCAATAGGCAGCTACGCAGCAGTTTTATGATATGTCATCCTTATCCAGTGGTACTGGAGACAAATTACTTTAAAAGTAGCCCTTCAAGCCCATTGGCTATTGAATATGGTGATCCATGTATAGCCTCATTAAAACATACAGTGACAAAAGAAAAAAAAAAAAAAAAAAGGAGTATTTGATGTCACTGTCATGATCATGTGCGTCTGGCTTTGTCCATTTTAGTCTGACTCCAACCACTCATTCATACACATACCTGACAGCACAGAAATGTGGAATTTAAATATAGATAAATGACTACGTTTTTGCGGGACACAGGTCAAAGCCCAGTTGTATCCAATTAGAAAGATGTTGCACAAGCTAATTTTAATGCAGACACACAAGAGGACAATGCCTTTAAAAAAAAAATTTCATATAATTTTAAATATTAAACATTCCTGCTTCTTGTCCATGAGTGAGGAGTAAGTGGTATTACTACTGAAAGGTCCACAGTATATCCAACTCGCTGTATATATTAGCTAAAGCTGAACAAAGCAAGGAAAATTGAATGATTGCCAAGTAGGAAAATAAAACAATGATACACTCCCTTAAGGGGGTCAAATTTGAAATGAAGTTCAGCAGATGGTTGAGGAAGATTTTTCTCTTCTTTTTTAAATCCAAATTCCCCATTGCCTTTCTTAAGCTTAACTTGCCAGCAACAGATATAACTACAGGTTTCTTTTCAAGCTGTGGTGCTGTACTCCCACACATTCAGACAAAAGCCAAACTGGTTGTAGCCATGTGGAACTCACAAGCCATTACCATGGTGATCAACTAAAAGCAGCTCTGTGCTTCATTACCTCCATCATGCAAGCTTCAAGAGAATTAAAAATTTAACAAACAGAAGCATCTGTCGTCTGATAGTTTTGAGCCCTGTGTGCAGGACTAACACAGACCTGAAGAGAATGAGAGCAAGCAGCTTCTTTGGCCAAAAAGAGGCCCAATAACAGGGGCTAGTTCCCCAGTCGTTCTTTTGCCTATTAATTATTGGACTTGACAACACAACAACAGCTTGTACTGACTGAACTTAAATTTGATTTAACATCAGATCAAACATCTTCTGCCTCCCAAATTCCTTTTGGATCTGAATCATAACATCTCCCCACATGTCTCAGAGCTTACCGGGTGCAGGTGGTGTGTGGAAGGTGACCTCGGGGCTGTAAGGGCTAAACATGGAATTCCTGCAGCTTCTGACTCTGAAGGAGTACAGGCTGTCAGGGTCCAGGTCATCCACAACAGCGCTGGGTCCATACACCCTGTCTGTAGCCCTCCAGATGCCATTGTCCTCGCCATCCTCCTGGGACGGGGATTGGCTTGGGCCTCTGAGTCTGGAGAAAGAGGATTAGAATACATTTTTGGGCTGAATCCCCCCCACCCACATAAAATAGCCTGTCTGTGGCTCTATTTAGTCCTCCACTCTTCTCTTGCAGTTGTGTTTGAACCGACCTGCGATACTCAAGCACGTGGTGATCTGTGGCCAGGTGGTCTTCAGACAGCCTCCAGCAGATAGATGCCTCATTATAGACTCTGCTGTTTGACAAATCAATCAGTGGAGGGTCTGGAACTTGAGAGAAAGAAAGCAGCTAGTTATTAAATGAAAGCCAGAGAAAACATGTATAGTGGAGCAGAAATGGAATGATATGTCAATACCAACTTTTTTTAAAATTATTATTTATTTTTTAAAAACAGTTTATTTTCTGCCAATGGATGTAAGAAAATAAAAACACAGATCAATAAGGGGAGGAAACAAGAACTCAAGGGAACTATGGTAAAATTCACTAATGCTTAAATCATGCTAAATACTGCACTTAAGCTTCAACTTGGGTTTAAGCAAATTAAGCAATGAAAGCATGGCAAAGATTAGATTTGTTAAGGTCAGAACTTTCTTCTCTGGAGGATGGACAAGACTACCTTGCATAATGGAGCTTAAGAGGTTTCTACACCAACTGCCTGGAAATGCACTTTGGAAAAAAATAAAAAAACTCCCACCACCATGTCTCTTACAGTGAACATTTCCTCTATCCTACTTTGTGAGCACAGTTAGAGTCATTTGTCCACTTGCTGAAAGAGGAGACTTCCTGAGAGGGATCGAACATCTAGCACTTGCTTTACATTCATCAACAACTTCCGCTGTGTCCATATTGATGTCAGACATACTCAGTGATGAGTTCTATTAAAGGGTTTGCAAGATTTTACCCTTAAATAGAAATACATTGCTGTAACCATCTTTCTCTTCACAATCAGGACATTTTCTATACAGCACTTCTTATAAGATCTCCACCCCCCACTCCCTCATCTTTGTTGCATTTTTCACCCACATTCTCTTCTTCACCCCAATTCCCACTTTTCTAAAGCTCTTTTCGTCCAGCCAGCTCTTTTCAAAAAGCCCACTGCTTTTTCATTAATGAGTAAAATGCATGTGGGTAACAAGCTTTACTTTTTAAATACATAATGCAATAAATACATTTTTAATAAAGACTTTGTTGTCAAACCTAAACTCTGTATCTTTATATTCAGCAAAGAATGGATGAAAGCTACATAAGAACAGCAGTCTTTTTGTTTTATCCCCCTTATGTCTTGCAAAACCAAATTTCTTGAGTCAAGATAATTAGAAGCTCCATTCCTTCATATGGATTAGTCATCATGAGGGAAAGTATTGAGTTAAAACTTCCACACAAAATCATACACAGGCTTTTGTCCGTTTCATACATGACTTGCAACATAAAGTCCATGAGAGGATGTTAGTCAAATCTAAACTTTGACTCCAAGTTGGACCAGTTGAGAGAGGCTCTGACCTCTGCCTGACATTTGAGGAAAGAAACTTTGAGATGGAACACAAAAAGAGCATTTACACTTAACACACTCTTTCACAGCCCCTCGAGAAGCACAGCGGTCAAAAACTCGCAGAACAGCAAAGTTTCCACTGGAGTGGACAAAGCTTTAAAGGGATTTTATGACCAGGAAATATAGACAAGCTACAGGCATCAAGTAAAATCCAACGTAGGGTGCCTTATACACAAACATGACTGCTATGCAGAAACTTTGAAATGCCGAAAAGAACTAGCATGTTTCTAACAATACCGAGGGGCATGTATCCAGAGACAGCCCTGGTCTGTCTACTGCTGCATTATCAGCCAAGGCTTAAACTAAATTACTGCAGTATAGAAGTGCCTCCACTGCATTTCCTCCACCGAGTTCAGCACGTGCCACTGCAGACAAGTCCTGCCGGCCAAAGACGCAGCAATACCTCTGCCACACAGCTGCTGCGAACAGCACCTTCCCAACAAGGATGCAGCAGTAATTGGTTCGGACATCATTTTTACGTGGAAAGCAAAAATAGCAAAAAACTAAAACTAAAGCCTTTATTGGCAGCGACTATTGCATCATAAACAAGGTCTGTCCTTAAACAGAGATAAACACGAAGGTTTTAAATGCACGATATGTGGAACAACTTTACAGAGAACATGTGCATAAACGTTTGTGGCTTTAAAAATAAAATCTTAATACTTTCCTGTTTGCAGCTGTATTTGATTGAATTGCAGGACTTTAAAGGATAAGACCGGTTTTTTGACATTGGGCCCTTGATTTCACATTATAACATGATGTTCTACTCACCCCTGCTTGTTGTTGGTCATTTGGAGCTGTTCCGAAGATATTCGCGAGGCGTCCGGCTGCTCTCTTGAGATATTCGGCCATGAAACGGTTTCCTATGGGCAAGCTCATACAGGCACAAACTATGCTGTTTATAATTTATTAATTACTCTACACCAGCACTGATAACGTGGAGGTGCGTCGCTTACTTAAAAAAATCCGGGTTACTAATTTTGAATTTTAGCCGAATGAATAAATAGGCAGCAGGTCTGTGGGCTGCCTGTGGCAGTAGCACGACGAGGACGTCAGTAACACCCACTTTACGACAAAAAAAATCAAAATTACAATAACCCGGATTTTTTTAAGTAAGCGACGCACCTCCACGTTATCAGTGCTAGTGTAGAGTAATTAATAAATTATAAACAGCATAGTTTGTGCCTGTATGAGCTTGCCCATAGGAAACCGTTTCATGGCCGAATATCTCAAGAGAGCAGCCAGACGCCTCGCGAATATCTTCGGAACAGCTCCAAATGACAAACAACAAGCAGGGGTGAGTAGAACATCATGCTATAATGTGAAATCAAGGGCCCAATGTCAAAAAACCGGTCTTATCCTTTAATACCATTCACAACACTTTTTACTCCGTTTTGAAACAACTTTTTTTAATTCCATCTATTGCATTAATACATTTTCTGTCACCTTCAAGAGCTCTGAATAGCTTTGTTGAGAAACGTTATACAAATAAATTCCGCCTTGCTCAGTTTTTGGGATGGTCCCAAAGCCCACTAAACGGTCACCAAGTATGACTGAAACAACCGTCACAACTCAGTGTCACCATGTGAAGCAAAGACTTCTTCTGCTCACTGACACGGGAACCTGTCTGATAAGAGGTGACCTTTGAGTCAGCCTCGCCACGATTGACATTTGGCTGCATCTGGCCAATCTCCAACATGATTGTTTTATGGAGATAAATAAGTAGGATTCAATGTATATATGACTATGCGTCTGTGTTAAGGCAGTATTAGTCGATGGTGTAGGCAAATTCAGTACAATATCTACCAATTTAGGCACCAAGATGCATGTAGCATCTTAATCTGACAAGGATTAAAGACGTCACAAAATCAACAGAGCGGCTGTATGATAAGCACCAGCATGGAGACTGGAGGTTTGTTTTGGACATTTTAACTTCAATAAAAGTTAATGGACATCCCAAAGAGTTCAATGGATCGCATCTTTAAAAAAAAAAAATAATAATAATAATAATTCAGTTTTTTATTTATTACAGTGAATTCATGAGTTTGTTAAAGAGATAAATGTGAAAAAAAAAAAAAAACCTTGCCCAAGTGTTCTGACAGTGGAACAGTGCAATACAAGACATGAATATTCCTGTTTATTGAATACATGTCATTACAAATTGCTCTTTTCTGCCTCTTCATCACAGCCTTAAAACAAGGGGCTACCTGAAACGGCCTTTGAAGATCAGCAGAGGAAAACGGGTAGAAAAATCCACTGCATCTGCAGCTTGACCTGCTTATCCCAATTACCTGCCCACAGACAAGCTCTGACTTCTTAGCACACTTCACATGGTTGTGCATGTGAGGAGCAGGTGATGACAAACAGCTTATTCAGGCCTTCATGTTTTAAAGAGCAAATGTTAAAAGCACAATCACTAAGGTACGCAGGATGAAAATGGCATCGCACAACAAACTGGACGTACCTCCACCAAAGCACATCTCTTTCAGTAAAGTTTCTTCTCTGGATGTCTCCAGCACAAACTCATCAAAGCAGGGGTCAGCTGCAGGATGGAAGGTCCTCAGAGAATCTGTGGCTCGCTGGATCCTAAAAGCATACAAGGCAGACGACATGATAAAAACTCCTATTCTGGGCTTTTTTTAATATGCCTTTTAATGATAGGACAGCTGGAGAGAGACAGGAAGCAGGGGGCAGAGAGAGGGGGCAGACATGCAGCAAAGGGCCGCTCGGTGAGGGACTCGAACCGGGGCCAGCTGCAGCGAGGACTGTAGCCTCTGTACATGGGGCGGCTGCTTAACCCACTACGCCACCGACCGCCCCAAAAATTCCTATTTGGAAAAGAAAACTAAATATGCCACAGCATCTTAACCTTGTGTCAAACATTTCCCAGATTATCCAAAGCTGTTAATGCAGATCAATTAGCCAGCTTAGAGCTGAAGACGCATCAACGCACTGCACTGAGTGGACACTGCAGCACAAGTCTTGACTCAGTTGCTCAGTTTGGTAACCTCAGAGCACGTGGCTTGGTGTTCCTGATGAGCTCAACACCAAAATAAACACACCAAATCCAACTTATGAAGAACACAAAAACAACATCTCTAAATGATACACAAAATACCTATTGTTAACTCATTGGCTGCCAGCCATTTTCAGGTCAGAGCCACCCATACTGCCAAGTGTTTTTCAGTATTTTGACTGATTTTCCAAGACCCACAGAAAAGTGTGTCTTATGACTATGTACACACCGAAATTACCAAAAGAAAGAGTAGACTCTCTTCTTTGATCAGGAAAAAAAAATTTGTTTCTACCATTTTCAGTCTTTTAGTAATAGACAGTAGAACATAGGTTGGTTTCACCAAAATCAGCTGTTTGCACAAAAAAAGAAAAAGCGTGTTTTCTCCATTTTTTGGGTCAAAGTGGCACTGCTGCCACCTTGCGGGTAATTTTGCCAGTATATTCTCTGTTTAGTGTTTACAAGCCTAAGATTTAGTGACGAACTCCGCTAGATTGTCCCCCAGCCCGCGCCGTTAAAAAACGCAATTGACGTCTATAGACGTCTTTGGCAGTGAACATTTTTTTTTAAATTGACGTCTATAGACGTCAATGGCACCGAAAGAGTTAATGTCCTACAGCATATCATGATAAAGACCAATTCATCTATGTGGTTAGATAACAATACCCCCCCCCCCCCCATTTCAAAGGAATATTGCATCACGTCTGTTAGTTTTCTTGTAGTTAAAGTATCTTGTAGCTGGTGAACGTATCGACTCAGGAATGTGATAAATGATTTGGCCAATAATCGCCCCGCTGTGTACCTGACATGCAGCTGCTTTGCAGTTTGTACAAAGCAGGATTGATCAGTCTCTTTCAGCACCTCCTGGGCGTAGCCCACCAGACCACTGTTCTCCAGCATACCCTGGTAATCCTCCACCTGGGAAATATTTCATTTCATATATTTCAATGTCATTATAAGCTAAATAATCATCATGGTTTAATACAATCCTGTGTACAAACAGTACGATGAGGAAAGAAGCACTTGTGTTGGGGATTGGATGCAGAAATTAAATGAAGTGTGGTATTTTATACCTGGCCTTTCAGTTGGTCCATGCGTCTGCTACGAGACTGTTCGATGGACCTCAGCATCTCGGATTTTCTTTCTTGCAGAGTTTCAAACAGACGCTCAAAGTGCTCGTTGGCTTGACGTTCTGCCAGCTGTCCATTTTCCTTTAAGATGACAATGGTTTAATTTTTTTGTTAAATGCAAGTAAATGTATTGCCCTTTTTACACATCTCTGTATGAAATCAGCGAGGAAGCATTTGTTCAGAATGTCAAGTTAACCACATGGTCATAAAAATTTCTTCTTTTATAATAATGTTACTAGTAAAGATTCTGTCCCCTCCACAATTCTGGCAAGATTGTTGAAAGAAAAAAAAAAAAAAAGAAAAAAATTCTACAATAGTGCGTTACCGTTTTTGGCTACGGTAGTTCAAAATTTTGATACTTTTACTAAATTGAAGCTTTAGTTTGTAAAATACAGATATTGAATGAACAGGGCTTATACTTCCAATGCATTAAAGTTTGCAGTACATACACAGGTAAAAATGACTGCTATTCTAAAGAAGTTCTGAAATGCACTGAAAGGGTATGTAGCATTTAGCACTCTTCATTCAGGTCCAATGCAAAAGTAAAGAGGGGAACAAGCTTTGACACTGAAACAGAAATGCGTTTCCTTGTTTGTGTGGTTTGCATACCGTTTGTTTAGTGGCCTTCCTCATAAGTACACAGTGTTCGTCTCTCTTTACTCATCTGACTGGTTTTGCAAAACCTATTCTCATATTTCTACTCTTACAAAAGACTGATCTACAGAAATCAGCTCACATATTCATGCTGCTTTAGAGCAATAAAATCAACTATATTCAAAAAGTGGTATATGAAGATGTGTTAGTACAACTAATCCTTTGAGAAGATGGGGAGAATCTGAAGAAAGTAATAAAGCATCAAAGAAAAAAAAATGATGAAAGTGTGAATGTAAAGATTACAGATCAATGGCATCCTTTGCAATATTCTAAAAAGATTAAAACAAAAACAATTTTGAGAAGGAAACAGAAGAAAAACTAAGAGACTGGAGTGCCCAAAAGATGTTGGACTTGCAGTAGCATGAGTCAGCTCTCTCACCTCGGTCTGATTGATGAGCAGCTCCAGCTCAGTAATCTGAGTCCTGACCTGGTCCTCTTTGCTGATGAGGTAATGGATACTCTTGGCTAGCTTCTCCTGCGGAACGAGAAGATCAGCAGCACAAACAGTGAGATTCTTGCAGCCTTAAACTGAGACGCACACAGCACCGTAGAGACAATAGTTCAAGGTACAAAGTGCTCCCATTCATAACCATCTGTTCTGAAATTGATCAGATCTCCATTTTCCTTGTAACATTCACAACTGCAGCTATAAGTACCAAATTAAACTTCTGGACATGTGACATGTACGTTTGTTTAAAAAAAAAAAAAAAAAAAAAAAAAAAAAAAAAAAAAAAGAAACGCAACTAAAACCCAAACCATCTTCTGGCAGACAAAGGTTTCCCAGGACTGCTGAGGATATCTGATACATGAAGTAACAATGCACACATACTGATGGGGAACAAATGGCCTCCTAAAATATTCATTGTCACATTGTGTGTGTGGACACAAACAAACAGACCAAATTTCACAGATCTAGGCCTCGACTTGCTGAACCACCTACAGTGGCTTTCAGCATCATTTTGGCTGGACTAGGATCAGACTGCTCTTAAATACATTTCCACAGATGTTTAATGTCGGTGTTGCCCAACCCCATCACAGCAACCCAACAGACCTTAAACATAATTGTCTTGGCACATTGTCTATATGCAAGCTAAAAACACCAGAACTGATTTGAATTGATTCTGGTGACTGGCAAAAAACAAAAACAAAAAAAAAAAAAAAATGATGACCACATGCAGGTTTGAGCAAACCTGGGTCTTAATTTCCAAAAAGAGACAGATAGCAGTCTGGTGTGCAAGTACAGGTCAGACATTAATATTACAACAGAAAGGAGATCCATGGACCAGTCAGTCAGCTATTTGTTTCGGCATGAGCATCACACATAAAGAGGCTCAAATTTGGGTAAAGTGTGTAAATGGAGTGATGTTTGCACTGCATTCTTATGTAAAGCTACAATATCAGACTTAAGAGCCATCTTAAGCCAATTTAAAAAAAAAAAAAAAAAAAAAAAAAAAAAAAAAAACCACCACAAAATTATTCAGATATGAGTAAAAGCCATCAATAATTCCAAGTCAAAGATAATTTCTTGGCCGTGATGACATCAAGCCATGTTTAACAGTTCCACTTGTGTGCAAGTGGAACCCCCCGTTATCATGAGTCTGTGTTGGGTTGCATTCCAATTCACTTAGCCACCTCAGATAAAACTAACTGGAGTGTCTTCAGCCGACACTCGCACAAGTAACCAACCCATCTTTTCCCAAAGATTCAAAGTACCTTGAGGATCTTGTAGGCACTGCTCATAGTTGTCACTTTGTGGTTGGCGTGGGACCCTCCCAACTTGCACAAGTGACACACTGGTCGCCTGCAGACCTCACAGTACATATTCACCTTCTCCATCTCATGCTCCGGACACATGAGCACCTGAAACATTTAGGATAACACATACTTTAGTGGCCCAAAGAGTAAATTTGTTTTGAGCTCAAGTGCTAGACACAGTTGTGTACTATACAGTCAGTTACATAAGCTACATTATCTACAGAACAAGGAGAAGTTAAAATTAGACCAAAGAATGCATACAAACATTCAGCTGCAGTGTTTGACAGTACAGATTACTGTGTTGGTTGAACACAGCATGGACCCAAAACCAGCAGAAGTAAAACAGGAAAAAGCCAGATTACTGGCTATATAATCAATTAAGCAGCAATAGATAAAATTTCAGGGAACAAAAAAAAAAAAAAAAAAAAAAAAAAAAAACATTTAATCAGCATTCATGGTTGAGAAAACTAAACGAATGCCTGACAGATAGTGATGCTTCCTACCTTGGGCCTAAAATTTGTGGTGGGACCAACATACTCATGTTGGGCTTTGGGCGTGCCCCAGGGGTGATGCAGCTTGAAGCACTCATTACAGTAGCTGGCCTTGCAGTCCATGCAGCTCTTTGTGGCCTCCTGCTGCTGTGGAGGTTTGCAGATGTTACACATGATTGCGACGGCTGCGCGGGCAGCCTGTCGGTAGCGCTCAACAATGCTCTCCAGTGTGACGTTGCGAAACAACATGCTGATGCCGCGCTCGCCCAGGTCGATGTCGTGCTGGCAGCCTGGGCAGGGGATGGTGGTCACCCGAGGAGTAACGGAACCTCTGCGCCAGCCCGGGGACGAGATGGAACCTTAAGGAGAGAAATAAGGAAATGAGTGGGGGAAAAGGAAAACTACAACATGGGTTCACAGCCTGAGGCCACCCAGTTTCCAGTCTTATCTGAGGCCCTATTTGGATATGTGAGCAACAGTGTCTGAAAACTGCACAGAGCACATAGTTTCCAAAGGAGTCAAATGGGGGCTTTGAAAAAAAATTAACCCCCCATATTTGTTCAGATTCTGGGTTACATCATCAGCTCTGACTTGCCAAGTATGATCTTATGGCAAAAATGCTTTTGTGAGCAGCCTACACAAATAGAGCCTCAGCTTGTTTCCCTTTGTGCTTTTTTCCCCACAATGACAACTACTCAGCAGAAACATGGGTATGGGGAGCAAAACACCAGAACAGGCAATGGATGGAGCAGTTGTCATTCAGGGAAAAAGAAAAAAAAAAAAAAAGTCAAGGAGAAACAATCCAAGAGTACTGGGTCAGTAATGAGGAGTGACGAGATACAGGAGAGTCATGGAAGATGGCATCCTTGGAAGTTTCAGAGAAATACAATTTTTAGGAAGTCCAACTCAGTAGACAGTTACCACAGGAAAGACCATTTCAAGTGCAAACAATGATCTGGACAAAGCAAACGGATTTTGTTTCACTGAAATGAGCGATTGAGAAAATAAGATTTGAAAGACAACACAGCATTTTGAACGCCAAGTGACGTAACTTAAATACACAGACAAAGTTTTAAATAAAAATTTAAAGCAAACCGACTTTAAAAATCAAGTGTCCAGTTCAATGCATCAACACTTTCCACACAAAACAAAAAAAAATAAAAATCTCTTGAAGCAACATTGCTTTCAAGAGATTCTCACACTACTGGTCTTGTTACTGATGCAGCAGCATCATAACAAGGCAGCGACACATTAACATGAGGTGCACAAGGTCACTTCACAGACACGAGCAAGGGCTGTAAGACACAGTAACCACTCAAAGCCAGCAAAATAAAAAAAAATAAAAAAAATTGCTTCACGTTTTTGGGGGACAGGGGAAGAGAGGAGTGCTGGATTTATCTCAGTTTGCAAGCCAGAATTTCCACTCCGTTTCCGAGGACCTGAAAATTAAATCAAACACTCCTCAGGTAAGCGAAAACACTTTGAGACAACATCAATAAGCGCTTCTGCAAAGAAAGGTGCAGCTCAGGGAAAAGCAGTGGCAGAGCAGGTGTGTGATGTGTAGCCATGTGACATGAGTACAACTGGAACCTGTAAAGGTGCAGGGACGGCTTATTACATGGTGTTAAGCCATCTGTGGTAACAATAAACTGATCTGCTGAGCCATTTTTGGCCACAAATTGTCTTCCAACTTGAATTCATTTGATTAAAAGGTTAGCTCAACTTTGTACTGGGATGATATGATAAAAAAAAAAAAAAAAAAAAAAAAAAAAAAAAACACAACAGGAATGAGGTTGATTTTCTGTTAGGACTCTAGAAGTGGGACACAAAGCCTTCATATGAACCAACGAATAAGGTGGAGGGTCATTTTCTATTCTGAGAAGGGGAGCATAGATGACTTTATTCATGAGCATGTGATGCAAGGACACGGCACACTGAGTGGGGTTCTCTGGACAGGACAGAAGGTGCAAGCGTACAAGATGCAGACAGAAAATGCCTGCAGCAGAGTGTGTGTATGTGTGTGCTGAGTTGTGGATCTGCAGAGGGAGGCAGAGTGGAGGGCTGAATCTGACAAGTCATCGTGGATTACATTTTTCCACTGGTACAGATACACTACAGTTATACAGTAAATATGATTACATTTACAAACAGGGATTTAAACAATTATTTGCAGATTCAAATTTATTGAATTCTTGCATCTCTGGTACAAACATTTTGCAACGTTCGAGGGGGACTTGTATAAATATGCCATCTTAAGAAATTGACTGGCGAGTTGTGAGCAGTTTGTATAAAAATGTAACAAATAGGAAATCTAGTCAACTTTTGCGCGAATATACAAATCTGAGTTCGCGTTCAATCCATTTTTATTAGAGCTTAGAGAGAAAAAAAAAAATTCCTTTTGTTCAAGATCCATTTTGAACAATTTTAGGAAAATATACTTTAATCATTAAAACACTACTTCTTAAAAACATCCACCGAGTTCAGTTAAGTTCATTCTGATATTCGGTCTTATTCGACTTGGCTGGCACTGATCCTTCTTAAATCATTATGCCCAAAGTTAATAGAGGTAGGCTTTAACGAGACTATTCTTCAACTGTTTCGCAAACCCTGATGATTATCGAATGAAGTAGAAGGAATACCCTTCAGGCAAACAAGTTCCAGTCTGAAAAACGATTAGGAACCGTGGCAAGCCCAAACATATTGTGGGGTTTTTCTACATACATGTCTGTTGAAATTGGAAACAATGGAGACCTACAGTTCTCGTGATTTACAGGATGAATACAAAGCTCAGTTAATGAATACTCACACACACACATTCCTGTCTCATTTCAACTCCCAGGAAACTTCCTCACCCCTTTGCCTCTAATTTTGGTCCTTTGAATTCCTTTTTGGTACTGGGTGAGCCCACCTCCCCTCATTTTGCACTCACGCTCCATATAGAATACCATTTAACACTACTCAGTGGGTGTTTTTAAGGAGATTTGAATTAAGCTATTTGTACCCATTAGAGTGTATCCCAAACAATAAGATCTGTTTATTCAAAACTAGTTCAGTGAGTTTGTATGTTTGTGTGGAGGGGTCTTGAGTAGACTATGTAGAGAAAAAGGTCAAACCAAACTAGGGTTTCATAGGGGTTCTATAGTAGCACTGTACTCACTACTACAGCTACTCAAAACACGGATCCCCCGTCTACCTCGACTTCCAAACGACCTTCGCAGTGTGGCTGCAAGCAATGGACAGAGAGGTGAGGTGAGACCAACATGAAAAATGAAACAATACATAATGTGAAGTGATGTGAGAATCCACTCAACTTCAGAACACTGGAAAATGAAACCAACTTTAAAAAGAAAAGTAAACTCAAGATAAAAGTGAGTACAAGCTTGGTGAATAAACAAAAACATTTCATGGTGTGAACAGCTGTTAAAGTACAATTAACTCTTGGTTTTGGCATCTTTTTATGTGGTCGGCATGTCATAGCTTAACTTTACATCCTCAATTTGTGTAGGAACGGTTTAGGGGGAAATATGCTTACAAGTAAAATAAATAAACTAGCACAATCATAATCTTCACAGACTGACCAAGTGTGGGCATTGATGCAGATTTAAGGTCAAATTGTGGAACAACCCCCCCACCCAAAAAAATAACCAAGACATGGGGGGGGGTGTCAAGGGATTTGCAGCAATCCTAATTTTATCATCTAGATGTTTATCAGCTGCCAGATTTCTACTTTGAAAAAGTCCATTGACATTTATAGATGTTACAATTTCTTTCCCTCGCCTAGTTGGGAGCCAACTTGTCCAAATATTTTTATGCCACATGAACACATTACGGCATCTTTGTATTCCAACAGAGAGACTGTTGGCATTCAGACAAATCAAGCCAACAAACAGTCTACCAGCACAAGTACACCACTTGTGTCTTTTACGCTTTCATCTTTGTGATAAAAAAGGAGCTTCAGCTTCTGTAAAGATTAAAAAGCTCAGGATGGCATATTCTACTTCATGAGAACTGATTAGATACAGCTGATAAACTGCATTCTTTAAAAATCTATGTTCAGCTGTGAGAAACAGGCCTTTCTGAGAATTTCAGAAGCATCTTATATTACAACTTGTTGTCACTAATCATTGTGAACCACATTTAAAGTTGAAGAGCAAGTCTGACAGGCATAACAGTAACAAGCGTAATGCTTTCTGATCTTTATGCTAAGCTAGCCACCTCCAAGCCATAGCTTAGAATTTATTCTTAGCTGTTCCACCACAGGGGTGTCCATCCAATAAAACTGTTGGAAAGAAAACCAAGTGCACATTTCCCCAATATAAGAAAAAAAAAAATATTAATCCTTTAAAAATAAGTACTTTTAGCTACTTGAGTGCATTTACCAAGAGTTAGCTGTTGAACACTCAGGTTTTGAGCCCCAGTAACATAAAATTATACAATGACGCTGAAAAATGAAGATGAAGTTGCAGTAGCCACCTTCTCCTTTCCCAGCACAGCAAAGCTTGTCCAAGCTTCATGTTGATAAATATAGCCTTAAGTCTTTTCTTTCTTTTCCTTCATCTAATCCCTCATTCATTCCTCACAGGCAGCTTGCGTCACCATGGATACCAGTGATCTGATCTCCCTGTAGTGAAGGCAGTCAGAGGAATTATGAGTTTGCTCTGTTAGAGGCAATGCTAATATTGAACTTTGGCTTCCTTGAAAACACTTTACATGGAATTTGTGGCTCAAAATCAGATTGAATGCACTTGAGACCAATTCACTGACAAATCCCATAAAATCTTTGAATAAGCCATTCTGTACATTAAATGTACTTTAAGTGACACGACATGATCAATTAGAAATATAGATCATGTAATATAGACTTTACACCGATACAATGACCCCTGTAAGGAAGACGCGAGATTTGTTTACCCAAAAGCAGGATTTGATTATTTCCTGCGTCAGATGCAGTCCTGTCGGTGAAGAATGAACTCATTCAGGCTGAAGCAGCACACTCTGAATGGGGGTGGCTGTGTTTGAGAGCCCAGACTCGGTGGTTTTGAAGCGCAGCTGAATAGCTCACAAAAAGCTGTTCACCTCACTGTACTCTGGGGATTCTTGCTGCTCTGGCTCGCTAGAGGAGTTTGTCAATGTTGTTGCAAGGCGACGTGGCATTTTAGCTGACCCAAGACACTTAGTTGCTGTGCCTTAAATTCCATGTTGCACATTAGCAAATTAGGCATGAAACTTTTTGGAAGGTACGCCAAACATTTGTCTCTCAGCATCTCCTCCAGTGTTATGGATTAGTGCACATCAAAATGAGAGTAATTGTTTTAAATCAGTCTCACCAAGTTATTCATTTGATGAAAACTTTTCGTATTACCTCTCATCATGAACACCGTCTCTTTGTCCCACAGTAAAATCACAACTTAACTTGTGCAAAACCAACCAAAATTAAGTGTGTAGTATAGAATGTGGAGTCAAATACCCAATAAAAAAAAATTAAAAAAAAAAAAAACTTCAGTTACACACAAACTATCGCACCACAGTTTGTTGTTAGTACAAGATTGTCTGTTGAAATATGCACACAAGCAGGTTAAAAAGCACATTCCTTATTATATTTTAGGAGGCAATTAATAATTTTCCCTTGTGAAATAATGAGGACAAATTTAGAAAAAAAAAAAATTAAAAAAAATCTCCCTGCTTAAAAACACTCAACAAGGATGGTTAAGAGTGCAAATAAGACAGCGTTTCTAAGGAGATGGCCTGTGGCCCAGAGCTCTCAGGGGGGAGAAAGGCCGCCTTGTGTCCCCCATCGTGCCGATTTCGAGGCTTAGACATTGACCTGTCCAAGCCGAGCAGCAGCAGGGCCTTGTGTTGAGCTGAAAACTTAAACAACATCGTGATAAGTTAATCTAGCTACCTGGGCCCCCCTGTCTCAACTAAAGCTTTCCATCCCCGCAGCCTAGATTGGTTTTAAGAGTTTAAAATGCCTGAAAGGATCTTACGGACGTGTAGGGTTCTCATGTGTACATAATAACACTGTAAATAGGATTAAAGGTAGAGTGAAAATGATAGCTACTCCTCTGTTCCTTAAACATTTTAAATAAGCACACAAGCCTTTGTGTGATTAGAGGCAACGTTTGATGCCCTAGAGCCATTACAAGCAGACTGTAAAAACAGTTGGGGCTTGAGCGATCCTGTCAACCGTTTTTTTTTTCTTCCTCGTTTTGTTTGAAGACCTACAGCTCATCAAGTTCCTTTGCCCTCCATTTGAGGATTACAATAATTGCTGACTGGGTATTATGGCTGGCTGATAAAATTATTAAAGTCAGACTTATGTTTGTTTAAGTTTATCTAGGACAAGAAAGGGAGGAGGTGCTGAAACCCACATGCACACAATACTTGGCCCATTTTCTGCCAAGTACACTCTCTTAAGCCTATTCATTCCCAACCATCCATTCCAATTGGCTAAAGACTTGCTTGCTGGTTCACAAAATCCTCTTCAGAGACATGTTTTTTTGTTTGTGAAGGAAGCAAAAGTATCCCCAAGTTTTTAAACTGGTAGACTTGCAGAGGCAAGTGTCAGCTTTGAGCCACTCAAACCTGTCGAATGCAGCAAGTGAGATGAGTGCAGAACTAAAAGCTGCCGTCGCACGCAGGCCTGTTTGGCTGTAGGAATTAAGAGGAAGACCGTGTAACAGGAAGTCGGAGTTACTGATGGATGCAAAACACGTCATCTTCCGTGAAAGCCACCAAATATGGCCTTCGATATATTTGAGACGAGCATTATCTGTGGGCTTACCATTAGCCTCATCAGTTCACATCCCTCATAATCAGGCTGGTTCACAGCATCTCAGAAACCACTCAGACTAATGTCTAACACACGAGCTTTTCACGCTGGAGTAATGCGAGATCCACCTCCCTGCACCAATTGCTCCACAGTAAAAATCCTTGCCAGAAAGAACACGATTATTCCATCTGCGGGGAAAATAAGGCATTTCGGTTCCTTACCCCGAGACCCACCTGATCTCACAAGCCTGTCTAGCCTCTCCATGGAGGGGGAGGGCACCCTGGACCTGGGGCTGCCAGGCAGGGAGCACTCAGAACCGGCATCAAAGGAGTCCTCATGGTTCTGTATCAGCAGCTCTCTGACACACTTGTGGCAGACGCTGTGCTGGCAGGGAAGGATCAGCGGGTGGGTGAAGAGCTCCTTGCAGATCGGGCAGATCAGCTCCCTCTCGATGTTCTGGATCGGGACCTGAGGATGGAGACGTGGTTATTGAAATGCTGCCAGTGCCATCATTAAAAAGACACGATATTGTACTTTATTTTTTTTCTTCCTTTTTTAAAATGAGGCACCAACTCAACTCCTGTCGTGTTTTCACAAGAGATAAAAGTAAAATAAATTTAAAAAAAAAAAAAAGACCCAAGGTACACACAGAACCAGAAATAGCATCGCAGATTTGTGTTAAATAAGCTGGAGGCAAGGACACAGCTTTCTTTGATCTCCAGAACACCTCAGCTAAACAATACAGTGGGAAAATAAGACTATTGTCTGCCATTTGAGCAGCATGAACATTTTTCGCTGTGTCAGTGAGGTGGGAAAAGGAGGTTGGGTTTTTTTTTTTTTGGTGTCAAGTTTTAAAGGGGACATACAAGCTTTTTTTCCCCTCATCCCTGAGCATAGTTCCAATTTCACATCTAAAAACAGCACTAATACAGTCTCAGAAACAGCCAACCACAATGTCCTTACCATGTTGCTGATTGCATTACATAAGACAGGATTAACTCCGGCTAAATATAGAGAAACTGTAAAATTACATGTGGCCAACAGTTCACATTTCCACACTCAAAAAGACCACAAGATGATATTTCTGGGGACTCCAGGCCAACAACTATCCTCCCACGAGCAGCGGTTGATTGCTCATTTATTTCAGGTGGGGGAGACGAAAACAACAATCGATCTTCCTCCTGCAGACTGAACAAACACCCACTCAAACGCCTCCGCACGTGTTTAAAACATTTTTTTTTTTTTTTATGACAAGACGAAGAAGGATAAAGGAAGTTTAACACAAGCTGTTCCGAGCGAATTACTTCAGAAAAAAAAAAAAAGAAATGGAACAAAGACTGGAGTCAGCAATGAATGGAGAAGTTTTCACAATGCCTGCTCTCTCTCTCCCTCTCTCACACACTCCCTGCATGCAGGACACAGCCGCCACAGACTGGTCAACAATGACGAGTCGAAAACGTGTCCTATCATCTTCACAACTGCACGAATCCACTCTTTTCTCCCACTTACCGCGTTTGTGCTGTTGCGCCGCATCTCTGCGGTCATGATGAGGCAGATAAAAAAAAAGAAAAAGAAAATGCAACCTTGGTGTGGGGGGAGAGTAGACGAGAATGAAGCACCGTGGCCAGGCGTTTGAGTCCGAGGCTTTCACCAAACTTGTAGGACGCGAGAGCAGAAGATGCAGACGGGGCACGGCAGCGTGAATTTAAATAGAGTGACGCAGCGCCGAGCGGCCGTCAGTGCGTGGTGAATCAGCAGCCGGAGCGAGACAGGGGGTGGGAGGAGGGGTGGAGGGGAGGAGGATCTGCTGCCTTCATGTGCTCCACGTAAACTTCGTCAAGTCATCGCTCTAACTTGACTCCCTTTCTGTCGCTTTCATCGGGCACAGGTGGACGTCTGAAGTGAAACAATCCCTCCCCTCTTTTCAGACAGTTTCGTGCACATAGTGCTGTGCAAAAGTCTTGAGCCGTACCACTCATTTCTCTATATATTTCCAGGAGGGAGGGGGCAACAAACAAAAAGAGGAAATAAGCGCAGAAATGTACTGGGACATTTGTGAAGTATGAAAGGAAACTCAGTTGCCTGTGTGAGGCTAAAGCTGAGTTCAGTGTTTGGTATGAACACCTTTTGGGTTTTTTTTCTCACGGACTGAAGCCTCTTAGAAAGAAAAGCTTTCTTGTTATTTATTTTAGAAATCAGGGCATTTCAAAGTTTTCTGTCAAGATGATCCCACACTGGTTCAATAATGTTTAGGTCCGGGCTCTGGAGAGGATTCATCCCTCCATAAGACCTGTTCCCGCTGATTTCCAATGCAGTTTTTGTGTCACTGGGCACAACTCCCCCATTTCCCTTCCTTAAGAATGGCTTCTTGACAACCACCCTTCCATAGAGACCATTTTTGAGGATTCAGTGAACAGTGGGTGGGTCAACTGAAGGTCCAGATTAATCTCTCAGGCCCTGTTTCAGGTCTTGGCTGGATTTTTTTCTCCTTATTTCTTAAAGCGATACTCCGGAGTAGATTCAACCTGGGGTCATTTGAACCGTGATATCCAGCCAAGTAGCCCACCCGCAGTTTTTTCGATATTGGCTGAACATCAGCTGAGTTACTGAGTTATCCCGAATAGCTTCGTACAAGCGCTAATGGGACCTGGCAGTACCTCCAAAATTACCACACTAAAATCACATGCCATGACACCAAACTTCTACAGTAGTACAAATATGGTCTGTACTCACAAAACGATGCATTTGGAAGTTTGAAAATAGTCCAGGAGTTTATTATTATCAACACAAGCCTGATAGCTTTTCTGCTGCTAAAGCTGCGTTGACGTCACTTCTGGGAGCTGGGAGCTTCAAAGTAAGATGAGGGTTGATCTACTACTGTAGACAACAAAGTATATGCTATATTCTACGTGTTTTTTTATGAATTTTTATGTTGTAGAGTTGTGAAATTATTTTATCAATGGAGAAATTGAGCAGCCTTGCTTTGTTGTCTTGTCTACAGTAGTAGATCAACCCTCATCTTACATTGAAGCTCCCAGATCAAGGAAGTGACGTCGACGCAGCTTTAGCAGCAGAAAAGCTATCAGGCTTGTGTTGATAATAATAAACTCCTGGACTATTTTCAAACTTCCAAATGCATCGTTTTGTGAGTACAGACCATATTTGTACTACTGTAGAAGTTTGGTGTCATGGCATGTGATTTTAGTGTGGTAATTTTCTAATTTTGGAGATACTGCCAGGATCCATTAACCCTTGTACAAAGCTATTCGGGATAACTCAGTAACTCAGCTGATGTTCAGCCAAGATCGAAAAAACTGCGGGTGGGCTACTTGGCTGGATATCACGGTTCAAATGACCCCAGGTTGAATCTACTCCGGAGTATCGCTTTAAGGACATCAAGGGTAGTTCTTCTGCTGTAAACTGTTTTTAGGCCTGCCACTTCTTCTTTTTGTCCTCCACTAGAAGACATTATGCCAAGTTTTTTAGCTAATATGTCTGGGAATTAACCTCAAGAGCAGAAATACTATTCTATACCAGTCAAAGCATGTCATCTTTGGCAATTAATCACAGATATTGGAACACATGATGTGTCTGTGTGCTTTGAAATACTATTTAAAACTTATTTGTTATGTGTTGACATGACACTGGTTCATCTCTTGAGTTAGCTTCCTTTTTTTTTAATGCTTTATTAGGCTATGGTTAACAGTAAAAAAATATTTTTAAATTTTGAAGGACCTTGAGAATGCCTGGAAAACTACAGCTCAAAACCACTTAAAAATGACTAGAAAGTTTGGCTGCTGGAGTACAAAATATAAAGAAATGACTGGCACTGTATGATCAGTTTTTGATTTAAAAAAAAAATGTCGTTGAACAACATCACATGCTTTCAAAAAGAAAAGGTACCCAAAACAAGATTACAGTCCCCCGTTTTTGATTAATTTCGATTAGGCTAATAACCGACTTGCTCTTAATTCTCAACGTTCACATCAACTGAATAAACCAGGGAGTGATACTGCATAAAAACGGGGCTGACTGATTCCCCCCTTTCTTTTTTTTAAATAGTGCAAAGAAGCCTCAGAAATACTTATATTTTAAAAATAAATTAAATAAAAAAGCTAATTTCCAAATGCCAAGAATAATGACTAAAGAACTAAATATGTCCCTTTAAACACTCATTAATCTTATCGTGCAGTTTCGCAATTTAAAAAACAGTTCAGATGCTCCTCATACTGCTGCACTAAATGTTAGAAAGGACCGGTAAAACCATCCCACAAGACATCTAAACAGCTTCAGGGTGACTTGAGGCTGTCTGGAGTGGTGCATTTATTTATTTTGTTGCCAGTATCACACACCACATGATGAACAAAGTATGGCTCTCTGGGTGAAGGACAAGGAGGACACAACGTTTGAGAAAAAAGGGCCAAAACCCCCACATTTTTCAGAGAATCTACAGTCTTTATTGAACAAAGTTTTATAAACGAAGTAAACAGCTCTCATGGACTGCAGTGCATCTGTTTATTTATGGTCAGCAAAAAATAAAAAAAGAAAAGACAAGAAAAAGAAAAAGAGCAGCAAAACTAAATCAAGACAAAGTGGAGTTTCTATCAATCCTGTGAGGCTGATTTCAGGCACGGGTACAAGAGGCACTGAATGTATTAAAGAATTGTGGAACTGGGGACCCGTTGAAGAACGGCCTGAAGCACAAATCCAGCAACACAGAAGTCCGTAAGACTTGTTGGAAATGTGCCGCTGCAAAAAGGACAGCTGAAAACCTAAAGGAGCTTGAATGCAAAGCAATGGAGGAGCGACAGCCAACAGGTGCCAGAAGCTGCTCAATACAACAACTGTTTGAAGGTTGCCAATAAAGCCAAAGGCTGTGCGACTAAAATTAAAGTCAAGGTGGTACAATTGTACCTAGGCTATCTTTTAGGATTTCTTCTTTTTCAATATTTGGCAAAAAAAAAAAAACACCTTTTCTTGCCCAATTGTTCACTTTGTTAAATAGACAAACTGCATTTTTTTACAATTCAAGGCAACCAAAACCAGCAACTTTCACTGAGAGAATGTTAAACTGCATTTGGGTTAAATGCGTTTTTATGTGCACGCTGATTCTTAGCAGACCTTCTTTTTACCTTTTCACTATCTTAGTGCAACTGTTTGTGAAGCTCTGCTAATAGGCTTCTAATAAAACAAACAGTGCAGCGAGGTTTATGCTAATGTGATTAGTTTGTGCAGGCTATAAACAGAAGAACTGGACAATCAGAAAAAATTGTTGACCAATGTTACTACACTTTCTGGTTTGGTTCAATTCCTATATTTCACCTCATGAAAGAAGGTGTCATTGAATGAAAAACCAGGAGACCGAATCCGCCGGGGAGCATAGATGTCTGTGAAAAAAGGGATAAGGCAGTCGATGTGACGGCTATTTAGAGATTTCACATTTATTCAGCCGGTGGGATGAATTACAGAGAAAGTCCGCAGGAGCTCTGGAATTGTTACAACCCGGTCGGTAGACGTGAAACCATTTCTCTTAACGAGTTAAAACCACTCCAAAGACTGAAGTCATTCAAATGTAGCCCTTGATCGACTTTAAGTGTCAGCAGCAACTTTCCCTGCGATCCACCCAACAGTTGTTGATATATTTCCCTCTGAACCAAGAAGTGACACCAGGAGTGAAATCTGAGGATCTCCATCGGGCTATAAAGGTCTTCATATTAGTTCACGGCACTCTTTGTATTGTGCAACACTATATGCATCTGAAAAATCTGTCGTAAATCAAGTGACGAGACCTTAAAATCACAATAAGAAGAAGGCACAGTCTCCAGTGTCTGCAGATAGTGCGACCGTGAAGAACCATTACTGCACTTGTAGATGCACTTGAGAAACTTGAGATAAATTGAGAACAGACCAAGTTTTTATTGAGTAGTTTAAAAGCATAAGTACTTCATTCTTAAGCCCTAAACTTCACCTCACAGAATCACAAAAAAGGCTTCTCAGGTTCTCTGGAATCTGGTCTGAAAAATGAACTTATTGAACTTGCACGAAATGCTCATGAAAGCCACAACTTCCGTTCATTTTACAACCTTTGCCGTTAGTGACTCTCCCATTATTTTGGCAGGTTTCCAGATCTGGTTGTTGATTGATGCAGTGCATATTGGTTCTTTTTACTGTGTACCGGGGCCAACTTGCAAGTCAACCCAACAAGGTTTTGGTTGGAGAACAAAAAGGACAGTTTAAACATCTTGTGGACGGGAAAGTGTAACAAGTGTCCTAAGATGTTTCATCTAAACCACTGGCTAACATGTGCACAGTCATTAAAGACAATGTAGACACTTTTAGAGCTTTGCGGAGTCATTCATTATTCCACAAGAAAACAATACTGTGAGTAGGTCCACAGTGATTCTGTGAAACAGATACTGAGGGCAGTATAACCTTGACATCACTCCACGAAGTAGGGATCTGGGTTCAGACCTGCCAGGCGGTCATGTTCCCTCTGCGTGTTCTCCCCATGCCCGTGCTGCAGTGTTCTACTTGTGTCTAAAGATTTGCAGACTGGATTAATCTATAAACATGACTACTAGGGATTTTCTGATTAAATGCATCAACCCGGTGACTGAGTGACAACCTGTCCAGGGTGTACCTCCAAACAATTATTCAAATCTACACGGTCTATTCAATGGTGTCTACTAGTCTGTTGTAATAGATTGTTCTTTTACAGATATCCGAGTAAACCTCACTGTCCATTGTGCAAGATGGATCTGATCACATTCCAACCCATTCGGACATGAGGCGACAGGTGTGTGTGTGTGTGTGTGTGTGTGTGTGAACCTGCACACGTATAGGGTGTCTCAGGTGTTGATGGATTCAAATCTGACCCATTTCAGCAACTGTGGCTGCAATGATTCAATTTTCTGCTTCTTTTTTTTTTCTCCATTTTTTCCCATCAAATGCTCCATGCACCCATGAATGACTGTCAGATATTATACAAGCAGGAGACATACACATAAGCACATTCTGTTTATCTGAAATGGATGAAGAGCCCTCTTTCTATGCAGTCTCCCTCCCTCTCTCTCTCACACACACACACACACACCTAACCGAATGTCTGGCCTCACCGCACACCTGCTTCCAAGTGGCCTACATATTGACAGAAGTCATCTCCCTGCAGCACTACTGTAACTACAAACACACCCAACAAAGCACCTAATTAAACCAAGGATGTATATTTTATATTTATATATATATATACATATAGGAATATTTTCATAAGCCACTAAGCTTTAATCAATAGGGGGAAATTAACGTTGGGAAAGTCTCTCTGCATATATATATCTCCACGTCTGTGTACTGCAGACCTTAAAAATGTCAGCAAAAGGGGATGCATCCGTGCTTAATGATGTGTTGTAAAATAGATAAGCAATTATGTATTTTAAATGCTTTGCTCAAACAGGACATACAAGAATAGAACAGAATAGAGAGGCTGATTCCTACAGTTTGTGTTACAGCCAGTAGGCTATAGGTGTGGGTCTGACTGTACTCACTCCGTGTAGGCTAACAGAACAGAAATAGCATATCGATAAATTAGAATCAAATCCGCAAAGAAGATATAAATAAAGGATGGAATAGAACAGAAGGTGAGTGAGCATCCTTCTCCGTCCACTGGCAGCCCTGCGGGCCGGCCACGCGCTGCTGCCGTCGTTGCGCGTTGACAGGCACACCGCTCCTGTCAGAAAGACCGTAAATCATCCGGATGACACTCACCTCGCCCCGCTCGATCCGCTCTACGATGCTGGCAAACTCCGTCATATCCTCAGAGTCCGACATGGCTACAGATGGTGATGTGTGCAGATCAAACAGAGCCGGTCAAGGCGCACAGACTGTTGAAATGTCGACGGAAAAACACAGAAGATCTGCCGCTTAAAGAAAGAGGCTCGACAGCTTCACAGGGGAGGTGAGATGACATCAGGAGAAAAGAGCTGCTCCCCAGAGCGCATCCCCATCACCATCCTGTCTCCTCCCTCAGTCTCTGTATAGCGTGTTGGTCGGGAAAATCTACAGTACATGCGCCGGCTGCTTTTATATTTGAGTTGGCTTCATCTTGGAGGGAAAACCCCGCCCTCGTTGCTAACGTCTCCCCCCTTCTCCTCCTGCATCACCCCTCAGCGGCGATGTCTCGACTCACAGAGCTCTTTGTATCCGCCATCCATCAGCCCGATGCGAATGACTCCAGTTTAATCCACCAGTCACTATAAATAATCATAATAATCTAATTGGTAAGATTAAAAGGCGGGAGGAGGAGAGGGGCGCCTCAAATCGGTTTCAATCGCGCCAAGTGGAGTCGTGGTTTTACGCATGGCTGGAGACGCGCACATAAGCACCAATTTCTACGGACTATACGGACCAAATATGGGTCCTGCTGTTTGGTTTTGCATTGAAAAATCTATTGGAGACATTTAGAAAAACGCTGAAAATGGCTTTCCAATCTCAGTATCATTTTTGTGCTGGGAGAAGGTGCCTGCCTGTTGATTTTAGGGACTGGAAGACCGCCACTTGAATGCGACTCATTCAAGCAGTTGGATGACGTTTCTTGGAAAGAGCTGGAGGCGTGGGGTCGGATTAAGTTCGTGTTTTTAATTTCTCTGGCCATGCCACTTGTTCCGCGTCGGCAGATGGCCTCGCGGCCTCACGCAGACATATTCCGTCCACCCTATTGAGCACGTGAAGGGGTGCAAACGGGCAGACGGGGGCATGACAAAATGAATGGGTCTTCAAACTCTCCCCGATATTTGAAGAGATCACCACTGACTGACATCAGTGGAGCAACGTGGCTTAAAAGTTTCAAAGTGCTGATCATGAATATATAATAATAATAATAACAACAATAGTAGATTACCAAAGATGCAATTGTGCCTGAGGGGAGCATATGTGTATCTGATTTAATCAGTAAAAAGAAAAACTGAAGATCCTTAATAATAATAAAAAGATGACAGTGTAAACTGGGAATCATTATCGTCTGTTCCAGATTCAAGGACAGTTCATCAACTGGTTTTAAGTGCTTGTTCTCATGTTTAATATCTGGGGAGATGACACTTAAATGGCCCATAAAAAGCCATATGAACCACAGAGCTCTCCACCTAACCGAGTAAGCAATATAATACACCAACTGGCGCGCTTTACTGCGCAGAATGACTGAAATAACGAGAGTATGCAGTGGCATATATAGGTTTTGAAGCATCCGTCGCACCACTCAATGCGAAGCAGTCAATGAACTGCATTTGAATTCTTGTGTAGTAAAAAACTGCTTCACTCAAGAAGCATCAATACGTCAGAGAATGAAAGCAAAGTGTTCTGTCCCCTGGCCTTACATGTGTTTGACAATGAAACGCAAATAAAGAAGACAATGATGATAGCTTCAGGGTTAGGGTTTTTTTTTTTTCCTTCTTTATGTTACCAAACCAGATTTAGATGATCCTCAGTTGCATATTTACAGCATTATGTTACATATATGTAGAACATACCTCATGGGGGAGGGAAAGGTCTCCGTTTACAAAGCGCACCCAAACTGCAGCTACAGTTTCTAAACATGAAGGGGGGGGGTTACGATTTGTACATCCACTGAGCCACATTTTGTCTGGCTCAAATCACTCCCATCAGTCCCAAGTGGGACTCTGTTGTAGCCTTTGTGTGCTTCCATGTGTGAACTCCATCCAGTGAAACCTCCCACCCTCCACAGCTTTTAATTAGGCCTCACTCACTGACCTAGTA
Organism: Odontesthes bonariensis; assembly: GCF_027942865.1. Classification (NCBI taxonomy): domain Eukaryota; kingdom Metazoa; phylum Chordata; class Actinopteri; order Atheriniformes; family Atherinopsidae; genus Odontesthes; species Odontesthes bonariensis. The sequence continues at coordinate 20,070,290 of NC_134511.1, forward strand.
AAGAAAAATCATCAGCCAGTGTTACTGAGAGCGCAAGCGCATCCATATCACAGGAAAATGACAGGCAACTGAAGCAAAATGAGGAGAATACTAACCAGCTGTCACCACTAAATGCAGAGAAAAGCAGAGAAACAACGGTTGAGTCACCGAGCCACAAAGAGCCTGCTGTGGAGGGAAATACCGTCTTTCATATGAGAAACTCAGCAAATTTCTAAAGTGCTTTTCTTTTTTGTAGCAGTCTCCAAACTAACAGACCAGGTTTTGGTTTCACTTTTATTTATTTTTTTTTACTTCAGAAGGGACTTGTGCATTAGTTCCTGTTCTCCCAGATTCTTCTTGTAATTTCCCTGTCCAACAGAGCTGGCTCCACATATCTTGGTGAAACAAATATGGCACCATCCGACAACACTGTGCTGAGTGCTGGGGGGTAAACGTGCTTTACAGCAAACAAAACAATTGATATTCTAATTCTCCGATTTGCTGCTTTGTTCTCACGATTGCCTCCCCGTCTCCTAATATTTCAGACAAAATGGACCACCACAGCTCTCACCTCTGTGCTACAGCTCTGCCTGTTAGGTGATGCAGGGAAGAATGGCCAAAATTGTGTTTGCAACACTTTCAGCAGTGCAGCTTAAATGAAACAGATTTCAGGAGCTCTGGTGGAATAGGGACCATGTGATGATTGACACACAATGCTCAGAGTATTCTACCAATTAGTAGTGTAAGGCCTAAGGCCTCAACACAGCAGCGCCAAATGACATGCATCAAGACAGATGCTCCATTTACTTTTAATTATAACACTAAATATAAGCAGCGACTGGCTGCCCAACAGCGCTCTACGATGCGCTTGCCCCGCATCACGGTCCTATTTTCAAGTGACGACTCTAATGAAAGAACACAACACCAAAAAAAAAAAACCCCAACATGATAGAAAGCTTAACTACAGCCCACAACGCTTTCCACTGGTGTTAATGGCAGCTCTTAACATGAGTCCTATAATGTGCCACAGCACTGCAGAGGAAATCAGAGAGAGAGAGAGAGAGTAAGAGGGGGGGGGGGGAGATTAACAATGAACCACATTTTTTTTTTTTTTTTTTAAGGGGCAGCCACAAATCTGAACGCTACTCATTTAACCCACAAGCTCTCAAGAGTTAAGGTTATAAGGAGATCCAAGCAGCAAGTCCTTGAGGTCTCCGGGTTTTAAAAAAAAAAAAAAAAAAAAAAAGCCATCCCACTTGTGTCCAGAGAAAAACATTTTGATAAATACAAGGCAGATGTGCACCTTTTTCCTTTTTTTGGGGGGGGGGATCATACAGCGGGCGAACCACGACTGATGTCAGTGAAATAAGTCTGAGACGTCAGCCAAAGAGTAAGAAGAGGGCTCGTCTCTTTTTGACACCGTTCTGCTGAATCGTCTCGGTGACGCCCTTTTCCCCACGTCGATGTGAAAGCTTGCACAAATCAAACAAACAAACCCACCAAACCCAAAACAATTGTAAAAGTTAGTACACGTTTTATTGACCATAAATACAGTTTGCGCACCAAGCTAGAATCAACATTATTGTGTCCAAATTCAAAGCTGAAACACTACAACACATAGCAAAAAAAAAAAATCTGCATGACCAGTTCCTCCGACCATCTCACAGATGTAAAACATCTTCTCTTCTCGAGCATTTGCACAATAGAAGTCACATATTTATAGACATTTACAACTATCTACACTCAGGATTCCTACAAAGCATAGAAAAAATAAATTCCGTTACTTTTATCATTACATCATGTCTAGTAGTACTTGATTATAGAGCAAGCTTTCAGGCTTGACCACGTGTGGCATTTTGGCTGCATCTTTATCACAGCTTTCACTGCGGATGTTTTAAAAGCGTAAAGCAGTGGGTCCCTTCTTTTTCATCTGGGCTGAGTGGCAGATCCATCCATCCCTTTTTTGAAAGCCGTAAGCATTCGTGGGTTCTGTTTCAATTGCGCTTTCCAGACTTCCCGGAAAAATATCGATCAGACACGAACATGTCAGGCGACTTCTACCAGTCATCATACAGATGAGGGAAGGGCAACACAGAGGAGGTGTGTGCGTCCCCCCCCTCCCCCTCTCTAGGTCACAGTGTTGTTCATTGCCTCTATTAAAAGAGAGATTCAAGCTAAAACAATCAAATTTGAAGTATGCAGCACATGTTGGCAAATCGGAGGAGCAGAAGCATTCAGCGAGCAGCGACCCAGAGCGATGCTACACGAGGCACATTACAGAGGCAAGCTGGGGACTGGTTTCGCAGTGCGACTACAGTCTGGGGGACTTTAACTGGAAGTGAAAGTCACATCAGGAGACGGATGGGAGACGGGATCACTTCATCTAATTTGGTCTGGCTTTGCAGTGTCTCAGCTGTAGAAGCAGTTGTCTTTCTGTGCGAGGACAGCCAGCAACAATTGTACGTTTTGTCTGAAATTATTATTTATTCCTAAAAAAAAAAAAAAAAAAAAAAAAAAAAAAAAACAATCGTCTTAAGTCAGTTAAAAAACAAACAAAACAACTGAGCAACATATTGGCTAGAAGGCTATACAGCTGTAGGGATTCAGTCTGGGTTCAGAGAGGAGAATCCAGGCTCCGACGGTTTACTTTTAATAATATATGGTTCAAATGATTTATTCATTCACCTCTCCTCACGTCTTCTCCCCTTTCTTCTGAGCGTCTGATCTTGCTGCAGGGTATGAAAACGACGGCAGTTTAGCAGGAAGGGCGACTGGGTTTGATACAACTTCTACATCCGGTCAAACGTGTGTCTGCACACAGTAACCTCCTGCGTGTAACGTGCAGCAGGCAGGTGACTGTACCTCTGCCTGCTGTGACACTGTCTCCTCCCCACTCGTCATCTTGAGGAGCAGCTGTTTGCTCAGACAGTGGCCTCATAATAAACGAGGTGTGGCTACAGCAGGAGGCTAGAACAATATGCGAGGCCAGAAATCTTGCTTGCTGAGAGTTAGATTTAAACAGGTTGTGCACCTCTTGCCCTCGGTTCTAACTCCTTTCTTTCCAGTTTTTCACCTCACGTCAAAGGGAGGTTGCCAGGAAAGTCGCTTTCATGATCTGCACGTGGCCTTTAATGTTTGCAAGCATCTGCGCCGACTGCCCCAATCAGTGCTGCCTGATCGACGAGAAATCCAGAGGTGACAGATGTACAAACCTTGGTGGTTATTAATATTTAAAGAGGGATGGTGAGTAGTGGGAGCTGTTGAACAACAGCTGTTTCTGTTTCCTGACACTTGGTGGTACGCTCATGCTCATTGTTCTTTGTCTTCCCCTGCATCCTTTCTGTACCGAAAATAACGAGTCAATTCTCAGTGCGCTTCCACGGAATAGATTTCCTCTAGTTATGAAGCCATTGTCTCATCTTTCGCCTATTGATTTCCAGCTGGATAGTACCTTGCAGGGTGTAAGGAAGCAAGTGAATGAGCGCAGTTCAGATAAGTTCAGGTTCCCCTCGGAAAGACCGTATATTTTCTTTTCTTTAAACCTTAGGCAAACAAAAAAAAAAAATGGTAAAGCCTGTAGCAAAGACATTTGTCAATACATTTTTTTTTTTCCCTCTTTCTGGGTCAAAGATATGCCCTTTAAGGCATCACCAACTCCCTTTCCGATGAATTTCCCAGCAGCAGTTGTATCATCACTTAAATCTCTTGATCTATGAACAAAAGCTGTAGTGGTGAAAATAATGGATGTTGAAGTTGGAAGAAAAGTAAACCTGGGTTATAGACTCTTCTGTGGACTACAGAAGTTCCGGTTTTAAAAGAGTCACAGGGATTTCCCGAAGAGTGTAGGTCCTGTTTCACTTTGAAAGGGGGTTTTCCAGTGTCCGTGTGATGAAAGTCTGCAGTGTTGATCATTGGCTGAGAAAGTGTCGACGATGATGAGGCTACTGAGCAACTTTCAAAGGCCATTAACTGAAAAAAATGGAGGCATCTGGTATTTCTTCAAGTCTCCAGTTACGCATATTTGACACTCTGGCACATTATTGTATTTTCAAAAACCACATTGCACATTTTTTATTTACAACTATGTACTGATAGAAAAAAAAAAAAAAAAAAAACAAGGCAGCAAAGAGGTATGGCATATATTGCTTAACAGAAAAGTTGTTCTCAATGGACTTAAAAGTTTAAAACTTTGCAACTTCGATCTTTCAAACAAAAAAAAAAAAGAAAACAAAGAAAAATCTTCTTGAATGGCTAATGGACTGCGAAACACAGCTTAAGCCCGGTTGCCTTTGACTGATAAATGGTAGCCGTTCCTGATTACTGAACCTGTTCAGAGGCAGAGCTGTGAATCATCTCTCTGTCAGTGCTGCCTGCCGCAGCTGCCGGAGTTGTCCCTCCATGTCTGCTGCAGCTGCCGGAGGTGCTGAAAGGCTCTCTGGGTGATGTTAAGAGCTGGGTGGACCTTCCCCAGATTGGGCTCTCCGATCAGGGACAAACCGCACAATCCTAAGTAGGCGTGGAGTGGGTCTGGTGGAAGGGAAAAAGAGACGAAGCAAGCAGGAGAGTAGGAAAAGGAGAGAAGCAAGGTCAGAGATGGTAACATGTAAAAGCAGAAGCACTTGCATGTGAAAGGCCTCCGAGTCTTCCGAATAATCGTGCAGATGGTAGTTGTCACCTTAATTAGCATCACTGAATCATTAAAGCCATAATTTAATTTCCCCCAAAAAACATCCAGAATGCACAAGCACGCGGGAGCTTGTTTTTGTTGTAATGCACCTTTAAGTGCATATAAATAATGCACACAGGTTGGCCCCCTTGACCGTTTTCCTCCCTTGGGACGAGGGTAAAAAGCTGCACGGGCCAGTAAATGGACCAGTAATTGAATTATAATGAAATGACAGAGGATTGAAAAGAGACATCAGAATCCATCAGAGCACCATTAGCTGCTTCGATCAGGATTCAAATTCAAGGTTTCAAGGATTCAAGGTTTTCCAGTGAAGACGCTTCCGTGTGAAGATTTGATTAATAAGGACACTCTCGACTCATGTTCACATCAAACGTTTGTGACGGGCGTGGCCTCGAGAAAAAAAAAAAGAAGAAAAAAAAAAAGCCTCTGAATATAGCTCACTTTGAACCCTTTTAATCCAGTGAGGAGTGTGGGGGTACCGGAGAGAAGTCTGAAATGTCTCTGTCCCCGGTCTAGCCTGGTGAACTTCACATCATTACAACTAGTCATGCTTGTTGTGCTGATAAATGTGTCACTAAACCTTTACTTGTTCACTTGGTTATGACTAATCTATTATCAGTTTCTTCAAATTGTGATTATTTTAAGCCTCCCTTCAGAGCTTTAACATTTCCCCATCTAGCAACCCTGACTCCTAGAAAGAGAACGCAGGAGATCTACTCATAATCATGACTTGGGTTTCTAATTAAAAGACATTTTTTCTTGTCACTGAATTTTTGTGAAATCAAGGAATTAGATTGTTTGAGGGATCTAAGCAATTCTTTTGCTCGGAACATCTTACTGAGAGAGCACACATAGACGGCACCATAAAACAAAATGCCAGGGTTGGTTTTAGTCGGTAGAGACAACCAAACATATGCTCTCGAGCTCAGCAAAAAGTGACTTTTCTATAACATGTGCCTTTTTAAAGGACCTGGCTCGATACACAGCACCTTCTTTTGTCCCAGGTTAATGGGACTTTCTCATCTTCCTAGACCAGTTCCTGCATATCAGCAGCAGTGTGTGACACATAACTCCACTGCTATAGTCAACTATAGCCCCTTTCTTTCCTAAAACGCTCCTTTATTCAGTTACAGTCATAAAGCTTTGTCATGACACTGTCCATTTTTCCTCAGTTTCCTCCACCCACCCCCCCCCCGGTCTTATTCCTGTAATGCGAGGAGCTCGGTCTCCTGTGGCCTCAGGCCACCTATGAACAATCGCCTCATCAATTACACATTACAAGGGCAGGAGAGAGCACGCATGCACACACACGCACATGGGCCATTGAAGGTTAGGGTTACGAGAGATTTTTCCATTGATCTCAAGTAAAACTGGCAACCACGACTCCACCCTGACCTCGCCGCACCTGTGGAGGGCAAGGCAGAAACTAGGAAGGGAAATGCACTGAAACCGCTTGGATCCACCACCTTTTTGTTCTTTAGTGTGAGATCTTTGAAGCTGCAGAAAAGTGAACGGCAACCTCTTTCAGGCCCTTTTTTTTTTTTTTTTTTGTTAAATCCCTTAACATATATTTCTATATAAATAAATAAAAAGAGCAACACTGATGTGACATATATGCAGTATTACACTAAAGTTTATAATTCACAGGCAAGTTTCAGTGTTTATTTCTCCACCTCTGCATGTCTTGTCATTACCTGGGTGGCTGTCTGGCCACTTGGCGAAGCCCCCTACCAACCGATCCTGCGTGGACAGGATGAAGCTCCTGTTCTCTTCAAAGTTTGTGTACTGGAACACATCCAACAGCTGGGACAGGAGGCACAAGGATAGGATGAGAGAAAATAAATAAATAAAAATAAATCACAGAGGCCATATTACGAAATATGTTACATAGAAACAAAACGCACACATTTAACACAAATCGGACGGCTGCCAATTACTTTGTTTAATTGGTTTCTACAGGTTAAAATGATAATTTGGTTCCAAAGATGCAAGTTGTGTTTGTTGTGAGATAAAGAGGCTCATTTCATATCTCCTGCACATCTAAACCTGTGGTTTCAGCAGTGCAAGTATATACTAGGATATTAAAAACATGTTGCATGTGGTCTGTGGCGTATATACGCTTTCGTAACTTGAACGCCATATTTTGACCACACTGAAAATGTAGTAAAAAGTGAGAAAAATGTAACCGAATCAACTCAACTTGTCGATGCACGCAGGAGGGCCTGCGATCGCATGCAAAGCGTTTTGTTACATCTGCGTTTACCTCCAGCGTTGCTCCCACCCAGAAGGAGTAGCATGTGTCTACAGGTTTGTTGGGCCGCCCGTGAAAGCCGCTCTGCTGCCTCATGATACACCAGCGCCGGATCCCGTCCAGCTCCCGCTGACTCAGCGCCTCTTCTAGTCGGCCCATCAGACGCAAGGAAGCTATGGCGCAGTACGTCCAGCCGCCTGCACCCACAGACAGGCAGGAGCGCCACGCATGCAGTGCGTGTCAATACACAAATGAGTCCACTTAAATTCTGAATTCTGACAATGTATAAAAGCAGCCTTCTGACAAGTAGGGGATTGCACGGCTGCAGCAAAAACAGAGGGTGTGACGGCATGTGGGCACGCACACTGCCAAATGGCATGCTGCTACTCCAACTTTCACCTTTATTTGGAAATACAAGGACACAAAGCCATTTCACAATTCCCGAGACTATATGACAATAACTGAGGATGTTTTTCCAATACAATAATTGTATTTAATTTAATCAAGTTAATTCTATGTGCCGTGCCGTCAGAAATGCAAGGCTCGGGAATGAACGGTTTCTTTAAAGCTAAAAAGTTCATAAAAGCTTATCTGTGGCAAAGAAAACCTCGAAAAGGGTTGGGTGAAGAGATGTAAATCTGCCATCGTGTCACAGATGCCTCTAATAAAACAAGCCTGTTAGCCGGGGGCACAGGAAAGGGAAACAAAACCTTTTATTCCAACAGTGGGGGGCAATTAACTTTATAAAAAAAAAAAAAAAAAACATACCTTTCCAGCAATGTTTTGCATGATAAAACAAATGCAATCTTAATGTAATAAGTCTTCCTCAGAGGCCACAGCACATCATTCATTTGAAGATTATACTTTGGGAAAGTACACGACCTAAAAGGACGTCTAAAATGTTTAAATATGCAGGAAGTAGCCAGATAAAAAAATCTAAGTTCCTGCCCGGGCACATGGCTCTCTGTAATTCTATGTTTCACGCGCTGAACTACACAAGTATCAACGACACAACAAGACAAGACTAAAAGCACACCGTGTGGGAGGTCCTGGTGCTGAACAAACGCACACCTCAAGGGTGGATGGGTAACGGGCCTCATCTAAGCATTTATGCTCGTGTGTAATCGATCCTCAGAAAGCAGAGGCTCAACAGCCTCAAACCTGCGATCAAAGGAGCGCCATCACCGAGATGCAGCGGAATCTGCACCGCCGCACAGTTTTTATTTCAGCGACTGAATATACGTCTCCGCAGCACAGCATTAACGGGCGTGTGTGTGTAGGATGGAGGCTTTTGTGCGAGGATAATAAGGTTTAATTTGAGCGAGGGAGGGATTATTGAGAACAATGTGCTGTATCTACAGAGATGGATTTCAGTGGCTAATCCTTTAAAAGCAGCTACTCCCATCAGCCACTTTCATGCCTTGTGCTGCCACATCGCCAAAAGCACACGCAAAATCTTTTGGTGTGATATCAATTCTTTGAAATGAAAATCTAATTAAATGAAAGAAAAAAAATAATCTGGATTCATTAATATCTAAAATATATATATTCTCCCACGGGCTCCCAGGAGTTTAAATATTTACTCTTATTTCTCTATTGAACCCTGCCTCTGAAGCGTGTGAAGTTAACTCACCGTGAGACTCTCTCCCGGCTCCCTGGCCAAACCCGTTGTCATAGGACTGCGGAGGAAGAAAAACGGAGAAAGAAAAGAAAGAAATCAAATTACTGGGAATATCTTCCCATCAAGCAGAGCCCCAGTGGAGGCTGTCGTGGCATGTCGGGAACAATTAAAACAAAAACATTTTTAAAAAGGACGAATATACTCGTCCGAAATTATTTGAAAAAACTGAATGGAAAAAAAATGTCACCGTGAACAAACACCACCAGACGCTTTGGCCGACTTTGTGGATTGCAGAAATGTTCAAATGTGATGGGTCAGTATCAGAAAGACTCTTCCTTTTCGTTCTCACTGGTCACAACGGGAGGCACAACAGTCCTTTCCTCATTCTAACAGTGGTTTGTGCTGCAACCAGAGTGAAAGATGACTGCACTTTCTTTTTCTCTTTAATGGAACACAGCCTCTAAAAACAACTGACAATAATGTACGAAGAAGCTCTGCGACCTCATTTTGAGATTGCAAACATGGATATAGTTTTACGATTTCTTTAGAATAACTCTGGTTACACTGAAACTGTGACAAACGGTACTTTGAAGCAAAGTTACACGGAACAACGGTCTACTACAAGCAGCAGTTCAAACAAAACGTGCGAGCTAAACAACAGAGGGCAGCCGCATGGGAAAAACCAACAATGTTCAGTCCTCTTCCGACTGTCAGCTCGGATCGTCCCAAAAAAAAAAAAAAAGGCTTGTAATTGATGCCAGTCCCATCCAAACGTAAGTGGAACTTTCAGTGCGGTTGATAAACTTGGCCGAACACATAAACACACATCATCTCGCGCTTTCTGTAAATACATAGTCATTAAAAACCCAACAGGCTCCGCCAGAAACCCTTTGAAATCCAGCCAATGGATAAACATACTTTTCAGTGATAACATAAACGCATCTTTATTCCAATCAACCCTCTTTTCTCCATCTCCTAGTGTATGAATGTGGAAAAGACATTCATTTGAAATAGAGCAGTCTTGTGTTAAATGTCAAACTTAATATAAGCTGAAGCTGCTCTGGGGACCTGAACTGTACAAGAGACAGAGAAGACAATGCCTCTCACCGAGTGCTTTGATGTGTCCAACTCCCAGCAAAGCAAACACTGCGGATAAAATAAAGAACAGAATGTTTTTCTGCTGGTGGGGTGGAAAAGCTTCCTCTTTAAGACCGTGATGCATTGCTCAGGCGCCTCCATTTATTATAAATGAAGTATTTCTAGGCACGGCAGCTCCTCCTGAAGGTGGGTGGTCTATTCGTCTCATTCAAGTGTTGCAGCACTGCTCTGAATGGTGCAGAGCCGGCGGTGGTACACTTAGCAGACCGTTCTGTGGTCCCGGTCTCATTGTATTCATTCACTGGAGTTGGATGAAAAGCTGACAGTTTAACACCTCATTCCGTCTTTCAACATCTACTCACCAAACTTCCTCGGATGTACTCAATGGCCTTTTGGATGTCCATGCCTGACCAGTCGTCCAGCATGTAACAGATACTGGCTGCGCAGTAGATAAACCGTATGTCATTTTCACTTCCCTCTGGCACTGCATAGAAACTGAAAGCAAGACACAGAAAGCCATAAAAACAGAACCGTTACACAACTGGACATTAAGCTACTTTGTGATTGCAGAATATGTTTCATGTCGGGTCAAACAGAGAGAGCAAGTCAAATTAAAGGATATGTGTGACGCGAGACGCCGTTATGTTCCAGATGTGATACTATTCAAAGAAAAATGGATGGTGTCCGTGTGTTTATGAACACAAACAAAGAGCTACTGGCAGGGCGACAGGGGAACTGATGCAAGTGTTACTGATAAATGTTTAGAGTTGACAGAAACAGCAACGTCCAGTTTTATTTAAAAGGTAACCGTCATAAAGGAAAGTAGGCTGTGTGGAGCCTCTCTGATCCTCATTAGAATTTAGGATTCCAGAGTGCCAAAAGAGTCTGAGAAAAACAGATAAAAGGGGACATGTGTGCATGTTGCACTGGCAATCTAAGTAAGCCGTCTCCAAAAACAGTTGTAAAATACAACTAAATGGTCGCACACTTCATGTCGGTCCATGTTAAGACTGCTGTTGTTCATATTGTACATATTTAATTCAAGGTGAATGAAAGCATGAGTGAAAGTATGTGTGTACTGACCTGCCATCCTCCAACTGCAGTGCTCTGAGACCAGCCAGACAGGCCTGTTTGTCAACCCGACTCAGGTCATCTCCCAGTATAAGAAGCGAGCACAGGCCAGTGTAGGTCATAGCAACGTGGCCACTGTCATATGGATGGAGCACACCTGGACCCTGAGGAAAATATCAGAAAAGATAAGATACAACTGCTGAGGGGAAGGCAAAACAAAGAAAAAAAAGAAAGAGATCTGGGTATAAATTATTAAAAAAGGAAAAGAAAAAAAGGATTTGGAAATTAAGTGAAATGGACTACAATCAACTGTGCAAAACTATATATTAGACTAATGTGTAAGGAGGGAGTGCGTCAATTTAAAAACAAGCCAAAGTGTAAAAAGAAAGCGGGATGAGAAAGGTAGTACCTTAGTGCTATAAGGAATTCCAATATGTGAAGATCCTCTAAATCCACAGCGACTTAGGTTAGATTCTGGGGGAGAATGAGGGGAGGGCAGGGAAATTCAGCATTGTGTTGAACATCAAAAGAAACTAGAAAAATAAATAAATAAAGAGATGAAAAAAAACACTCCTCTGAATTACAGTCCCACCTCTTATTGTTCTTTTTTTTTTTTTAAAAACCAACCTTCAATAAGAGGCTGCAAAGATACCACCACCAAAAAAGAAACAAAAAGGTGCACTGCTGCCACCTGCTGGCAATGATAGAAGGAGCCACATAACAAACCCAATGAAATATCACATATCCGAGCGAGGACAAGGTGACTGTAGCTTCTAAGCATGTGTGCATCACTACATTCATGTGTCGATCTCTGACTTAAAGGCATATAACTGTGAAACCGCGTTGCCTTACATAATAGAAAGTAACTCCTGTACTCGTCTCCCCATTTAACACCAGTGCCCATCCAATATGCGTGCGTTTTCAGCTCTCTTCGCCCCGAAAAGCAGAAGCACATTTTACATACGTAGATGAATGTATACATACATATTTATCGAGTCAACACACCTGCAATTAGTTGGAAATCAACATCATACCCATCAACAAGACGTAAACTGCATTAGCATAGCGATAACGCATTAGGAAAGCACAGGTGCCTCCGAGGCTGTATTTTCACATCTAATGACCAAAAACTGCCAGACTCCAAACATATGGCAGCAGCAAAAACCAAGCCCAGTCAAGCAAGACCATCCCTCCATCATTTCTGTTGACGTCTTGAATAATTAATTACATGGACATCTAAGCAGATGGCGCAGAGTGGCTTGTTAGAGAAAAATAAATACAAAAGCAAGTCGTTAAAGACTGAAGAGCCAAACTCTCTCTTGACGAACAGCTGTAAAACTGCAACGGTTATGTGAGGACACCTGGGGGGCAGCGCTCCAGTTTAAAACCCAAAATGTAGGGGAAAAAAGAAAAAAAAAAAAAACTGTCACAAACTTTTAAGTTTGTCAACTTGGAAGAGGGCAAAACTACACAGATACTCCTCCCTGAGGATGACTGTAGCCACCTTAACATGCCCAAAGCTCCCAACAGTTCCCCGTCTCGTTCAACCTAACGACACAAACAGACTGTAGGAAAAGTATTTTGGTCTGGCATCATTTTTACACAAAACTCCTCAAAGTTAGGTTTTCCTTGATGTGACCGTCCATACACAACCACCCACCCAGGTTGTTCTCCCCTCTGGAATTGGGATACATTCGCGTTTGCTTTTCTAAGGTAGTGGTCCAGAAACTCACTTTTTGAGGGAAACACTGGAAAACTGGGTCTTTCTGAAGGCAGGCACAAGTAATACCAGTCTTTTTGGCTCGGTAAGGCAATGAGGAAGTATTTCATATCGTCTCAGACTGTAAAAAGTGAGATCTTAAACTTACTGTCATCTGCGGGCAGAACTTGCAGCGAGTATATCCACTCAATCAGGATGTCTCTATCAATCACATCAAGGGCGTCCAGTACGTCGAGACCAGACAGGGCAAAAAATGTGACAGTTAACCTGGAAAGATAGAAAATTGACTCACATTTTAATCTTTTCAAATTTGGAACACTGCATAACCCACAAATAAAACACGAAAGTCGCATAAATGCAAGGCCGTGACTACCCAACAAAGATCATGCATCTGTGTTGGTATTTATTTAATAAAAACATGGCTTTTAATAAAGGTTTATACAAATTGGATTAAACTTATCGCTAACTGTTATTTGAATTACATTTTGCAGGTAAAAGCAGTTAACCCAACTGCAAATATCAGCTGGAGTTACGGTATCTCTGCCCATCTTTACTATCTAATGTTAAGACAGGTTTGCTAAGTAGTACTAGCCTCCATTCAAATCTGCTGGTGAACCACAGCTAGCTCAGATGCTAGTCAAGTTCCTCAACAAAACACAGAAACTCGGGCACAAATCTTCTTTCCCGTAAACTCACCTGGTTGTTTCCAGCGATGCATACCTCTCAGGTAACACCTGGAGGGTTCTCTGAAAGAATCGTACATGTCGGTCTCTTAAGAAGTCTATTTGCTCAAATTCTTCAAACTGGTTCGCCCTTTCCGCCATCTTTGTATCCGCACCTATGAGGAATCATTTCCGGTGCGCTTGTTATTTCAAAATAAACGTTCCCAATACGTTAAAGCTCATGCACAGTAGACAAAACATTTTCCCAGTTCTTAAATAATGTCTTAATTGTGCGAGACGGTCCGATAGTTGAAAATGAAAACTTTTGGAACAATTTACGTAAAAAACAACAAACAAAATAAAAACACTAAAGAGTACGAACAGCAGTTTAATCATATGGTTTTATTCCAAATAATCCACACTAGTTACAGAACCTCAACAAACAAAGTGAAAAGAAGGCCCAGTTTGGTGTTGATGCTCCGTCACACAAACCCTCCTTTAATCTAATTCTAAAACAGTAAGCATTGTGAATACATTGCAGGACTTCCATCACAGGCCTTGTCTCCAAGAGGGAACAGCTCTGCAACAAAATGAAAAAAAAAAAAGTTCATCACTGAAATAATGTTTTATCAGAAACGGGAAAAAAAAGGACAGAGGATCAGACCTGTGAAACATTTGTAGCAAAGGTCCTCCTCCTGAAGGTCCTATGTGTTTCATGCGCTCCTGCCATCCCTCAGTGGGGCGGATCAGCCTGGACGGGTCTCTGTTTACATTACCATCCACCTGTATGAGTAAAACATCCACACATTTTACTAAATCTACAATTCTGTTTAAGTGAGATGTTGAATACCATTCATTTGATGACTGAATTTTATTTCTTTGACACTTCACTGTACAACACTTGCCTTCTCCTTCAGCTTGGCAGCGATTCTCCTCTGTCTCTCTTCTTTCTCTTTTTCCCTCAACTGTTTTCCATGAAGCTTTGCCTCCACCTTGTGAAGATCCTGCAAAGGTACAGTCAAGCCTTGTATTTTACAGCGTGCGGCGTCACAACCTTACCTGCTCTGTGTAAAATAGACCTGATCTTTAACATCTGCACTTTAATTAGCTGTGACACCTCAGTGAAAGCAGAAATATCTGATCTGACATTCCATCTTCCTCCTCTCTCTTTTTTTTTGGTCTTCGTACCCTTTCGCTGAGGTGTTTTATGACCTTTGCTGCCTCCCTTTGCCTCTCTTCCATTTGTCTCTGTTCTTCCTCTCTCCTTTCCTTCTCCTGTTCCTCCTCCTCCTCTCTCCTCAGACGGAGCTGCCCCTCTAGGGCCAACTTCACTTCCAGCTGGCGGCGACGCTCCTCCTGTTTAACATTTTGATTATTAGAGATAATCTGTTAGGGGCATCGACCAGGCACCTGCTAACATCAGGTTTAGCTCTATATGGGGTATGTATCAATTCTTAAAATGTAACAATACATCAATCAGAAAATAATAACAAAGTGCTGATCAACATTTATATATATATATAATTACAACTAAAGCAAAAGAAAAAAAACACCTTTTCCCGTCTCCTCTTTTGAATCTCCTCAGCCAGTCTCTGTTCCTCTTCCTGTTCCTCTTTTCTTTTCTTCTCTTCCCTCCACTCCTCCAGCTGCTGTGTTACCTCCTTCCTCTCCTCCTCAGTCCTAAAACAGAAGAGGACAGACAACACTGAAAAATACAGCGTGCAAAAGCGAAAACAGCAACGACCAAGAGCAAATATCACCCTTTTAAGCTGACCCCTTCAAACATTTCTTGAGCATATCAGATGAGGTAGGAGTCTCTGGTTTTGATTCCCGTCAGATTCACCTGTGCTGCTTGGCAAGGCTCTTGGCCTCCTTCTCCCTCCGATGAGCGTCCTCTATTTCCTCCTGACTCTGTATCCTGCCCTGGCGTTCTTTGTGTTTGCTGGCTTTCCAACGCTGAATAGCCTGGGTGGGACATAGGACAAGCAGTTAGAATTACACAAACTGAAGCATTTACTAAACAATAGCACCACTTTCAAAAAACCCTTTTTAAGTGCTTCTGGATAAGTCATCTTTATTTGTCATAAAATGTCTCCACCAGAGCTAAACAACCAATAGGAAAATACAGTGTAAAATCAGTGCTTGGAACTGTATCCAGTATCCTGCATATGGACTGTGGGAAACAAAGGCAAAACCCAACAGAACTTTAACAGAGAAGTTAAATTCAAAGATGTGAAATGGATAAACACAAATGATGTAAATGACAGTGATTTTTATTAATCCATCAGTTATATGTGGCACAATCTGGATTCAGTAAGACTCTGGAATACTACATACTTAATATATTGAAGGATGAGCAGCTATTCTTCAACCCTCATGTCACATGCAGTTTTCATGATGCTCACACCTCACTGAGGATGTTTTTTCTTCTTTCTACTGAGCTCACTAAGGCTTTATTGAGTTCTTCACCTCTCTCTTTCTCTCCTGTAGGTAGAGCAGCTCCTGATGCCAGTGTTCATGTTGCTCTATCTCCTCCAAGCTTTTCCCTGGTAGGTACAGTTTGGATTCTTTCCTGAAGGCTGCATGTCCGCTGTGCTTTGTCCAAATCTGGAAAATCAAAAATCCAGAAGTCACAAACCTTTTGGCCTGCTCTGGCTTGGCTGATGCTACCATGAGCATAAAAGTGAATTGTGTGTTTAAAGAGTTATGCTTTGCAACAGTCCCATAACATGCAAGTGGAATGTGGTAAAACAAACAAGTTACTGGCATAGCATGACAATATTGTGTTACATACTCTCAGGAAGGTTTGGTGGTCATATTGGTCCCAGCCTCCAGCGGGTCCACCTGTCTTCTGCAGGAAAACCTCCAGGGCTCTGACCTCTGCAGGGAGGTCTCTGTCATGGGACTTGGTCTTATGGCAAAGAACAAACCCGTCCATTACAGAGGCGATCGGACAAAAATGAAAATCCAGACAGGGAAAGCTGAGGCCCAACAAACCTTGAGAGTGGACGCTGTGGGTAGTTTGGGATTTGATTTGACAACAAGGCTCCAGTTTTCAATCCTCTTCTCATAAGCAGTGACCTCCTGCCTGCAGGTCCTTTCCTCCTTCAAATACCCCTCGAAGCTGAGAGGAATAAAGTAACACAAAGTATGACTCTGAGCGATATATACAGAGAAAACACTGATCAGTGCCTACTGTTTTGTCTGGTATTGCCTGTTAATCACCAGCCAACTTTACTTCAGATATCCTTTTACTTTCTGAATTGCTGCACACTTAGCTCAGGTATAAAAAAAAAGAAAGAAAGACAGAAAGACAGACAGACAGACAGATAGATATCGATAGATATCTGCTGTGTGCAGTGTATGTTTGCATTTTTTAGGAAATTCGACTTTTTATTTGGTCTAAAGTCGCTCGCTGTCACAAATGTTTTTACCATGACCGCCGCTCCTCCTTGAGGGTGTTTATTGAGATTTCCACCTCGGACATGATCTCCTTCAGTCTTTCGATCACTAAAATATCCAAGTAAAAAGGCAGAGATGCTATCAGCAACCTGCCCTAAAACACTCTTCCTTTGACTTTACCCCACATCGATGCTACAGGCACTGACTCAACAAAGCGGCACAAATATTGCTATTAACAATGATTCGGGTCTCACAAGACAACTGGTTAAAAGTGAAATTCATGTTGTATGTTTTTAGTCTGACTTACACTCAGGAGTCGGCTTTACATCAGTCAGATATCTCTGAAATTTTCTCACACCATTATGAATCTTCAATAGTCGCTTCTGAAGATTTATCTCTGGAAAAAAAAAAAAAAATGTTGTGGAAAGTGTTTTTATCACCCGGTAAAAATCGCTGCATTTGGGAGTGATCTTTAACAGCGGTTTACTGTTATTATTTATATCTAGAGAGGAGCTAGATATGTAAGTGTCCTCGACCCCATTTTGAAAGAGAGGCCTCGTAAAAAAAATAAATCTGGGGCAAGAAAGGTAAGAAAGGTAAGAAGGACTCACTCTCAACATTTCTTTCTCTCTCTAACATTTTCTCGTACTCCTCCAGTTCTTCTGACACATCCGTCCAGCCATTCTTTCTGCACTGAGCGTTCAGCGTCCTCTCCTTCTCCAACTTTTCAATCCTGTGAAAAGTGAAAGAAAATAATGTTTGCTTCCCCCCACATACACATTTTGTCGTCTTAATTTTTCTTGGAACAAAAGCCGAGGTGTAAACATGGGTCACGACGTTGAGAATAAAGTGAGAGCAAAGACAGAAAAAACTGACACCTAAAAAAAAAAAAAAAAAGATGAAGCACATTCCCGGAGGCGGGGCTCTGAGGACCTACAGGAATTTCCTTGGAAATACAGGAAATTTTTTCAAATTCACTGTTTTCTTATTGACAAGTTATTTGTCCAAATGTATAGAGTGCACAAGGATTCACAACCACTTCATAGTTTCACATTGTTATCTGCCCACTTACAGAACGGTACGACACATCCATCCATCCATCTCTCTATCTTCCTCCTCTTATCCGAGGTTGGGTCACAAATGCAACGGTTAAAGGAGGGAAACCGAGATATCCCTCTCCTCGGCAACATTCTCCCGCTTCTCCTGGGGGATTACAAGCCATTCCCAGGACAGAAGGGTCACATAATCCCTCCAGTAGGCTCAGGGTCTGTTCCTGGGTTTCCTCCCCGTTGGACATGCTCAAAAAAGCCTTTAAGCTTCGCTCCCTCTTCACCACAGCAGACCGGAGCAAAACCTTCATTACAGCCACCGAAGCCCCAATCCATCTGTCCAGCTCTCACTTCATCCTACCATCCCTTATGAGCAAGATCCCAAGATACCTAAACTCCTCATCTTATGGCAAAGTTTCCCTTCCGACCCGATGGCAGCCCCATTTCCGTTTGAGAACCAAGACCTCAGATTTGGAAGGACTGACTTTCATCAAACACTTCGGTTATAAATCGTTGTAACTTTTCTCATTCCACTGCATGGACACAGCTGGATGAAATTGACTAAATATCATATTTCCATATGTTTTTTTCCACCAGCTGATAGAGCTGACTGACTTATTGATAGAGTTGATGCCCTTTTAATCACGTCAGCTGATTATGCTGCCTTTCCACTGCTGAGGTCATGCTGTGGTGGCGGCCGTGGCTCAGTGGTTAGAGTCGTTCGTCCAATAACCGGAAAGTTGGTGGTTCGATTCCCACAAAAAAGATTGATGATAGCTGGAGGGGTGTCGGTCCACCTCCTTGTCACAGCCGAGGTGCCCTTGAGCAAGGCACCGTACCCCCGGGCGCTGAATGGCTGCCCACCGCTCCAGGTTGGCATCTGTGTCTGAGTGTATGTGCATGTCAACAGGTGCCAACCTGGATGGGTTAAAAGCAGGACAAATTTCGTGTGTATGCATGACCAATAAATCTAATCTTAATCTGTGTTTTTCTTTAAATATATCAAACAGGATTTTAATATGCTCCTGTATAAGTTTCAAATAAATGGCTGTTGAATTGTTGTGAACCGTTAGATCGTTATCGGGCAGAAAATGAACGCAGGCGATTATATCCTTGATTACAATAGTTAAAAAAATAAATAACAGTCTACTAAATTTGTATAAATCATTTGGTAAAGTTGGGTTTAATTCATTGAGGGATATTCATATTCCTATGTAGTTTAGTTATTTCACTCACTGTATCACAAAAGTGTTTGCATATTTGGATCTCGACATGAAACAAGTATTTTATCTTACTGCCGCCGGTTCTTCTCGGCCTCTCGGAGAAAATGCAGAACCTTCCGTCTGTCCAGCCGCTGATCCACTCTGTCGCTGCTGACAGGACATGACGTACTGTCATGCTGGCCACTGGACTCTCCTTCCCCCTGTTTAGAAGAGAAAGTCATTTAGAGAAAGTACAGCACAAGAGCTCACGTTTATACGTTAAACTAAACCACTATATCGCAAACTACGGAGCAGCAGAACACCCTTGACGCTGCGTCCGATAATACAACACTGCGCTAGTCGAACTCTTTGGCAACGTCAGAAAGGGTAACTACGTAAGAAGCGCTGTATCCATTGTCGGACAGACGCGCAGTGACATAATTCCTTAAATGCGGGGCAAAGAATAAAACTTGAAAATTGAACAAAACATAAAGATCATCAAATTAAGATTACAACGTTCCAGAAACTTGCGTGTGTGTCAAAAGCATCCAGATAACTTTCGCTCCCTTAGCTAACGTGAGCTAGCATTTACATGAAAACGCTCGCCTGTCGCACATATTTCTGCTCTCTCTATACATATGAGATATAAACTTTTAAGCGACCGTCAAATGTATAATATATGCCAGTTTTAGAGAAAATCAAGGAAACAACTATGTGATAGCTACCGAGCACTGTTTATCATCACATCGGGCGGTTGCTAGGGCGGCCATGTTTAATGGAGTCTGTCAAACAGAGCAAACTTTATTTATAAGAAGGTCCAATGACCAGTGTTTCAGTAGTTATTGGTTTCTACCAGCAGGGAGCGCTGCGTGTCAGTGAGTGACTTTAGTGGATGAACCCCATGTTGACTGAAACATATCGGTTCGTAGGTAGCTGTTGTCCAAGCTCCATCAGCCAACTTTAAGGGAGACAAACCTAATGTAACCAGGTTACGGTAACCATGACAACAGACTGATTTTGGTTTCATCAAACGCAGAAGCTGTTTCAAAAGGAATGGCGATTAGATCTAAGCCTTTCTGCAATGCTCACTTCAGATTTTATTCAAAACATAGATAAAACTTTAAACCGCACTTTAAAATGTAGTCTTGTATTGCCACTGGATATAATGTACACCTGAAAGAAAAAAAAAATGTTTTTATCAAAGCTGCCTGACTCAGCCCAATTAAGTTTTATATAGAATTTAAGTCGAGATGCAAACAGGGAAACCACTGAGGAAGCCGAGCTGAGCAAGAAGACTGGACCGATATGTAGCGATGGGCCTGAGATTTAATACTAGTGGATGTTTTCCAAGGGTTCAGAGAAGTACACGTCGAGCTTACACAAGTCTCTGATGAACTGTCAGCAGTACTGGTATATTTTCTTTTCCTCTTTCATGCTCACTTCGTCTTGAAAGCACACAAGTGAACTGATTTATTCATTAGATTTTGGGTAGACAAGCATCCCCACACCAATTAAACAATCTGATTTCACTTTACATCAACAAACAGTGCTCTGCTTCATTTTAAATCGTTTTGCTCAACTCTGATTAGAAATAATCTAATGTAAGCAGTTAACAACATAAGTACTAGTTTTGGGGGCCATGCTGAATTAGTCTAAAAATCCCAGAATCAGGCTAAAAATACCCATCATGGGCTAATTTTGTATGTTAATTGTTCTCTCGTACTTTAGGGCATGACTGCAGTGTCCTCGGTCGTAGCCTCATATTTGGACTGAAGTAGCTTCTAAATCCCTAGATTTTAATTTTCTTTTTGTAGCCCAGCTCCTGAGAAAGGCAACAGAATGATCCGACTGCAGTTCAATACAACTGGAGGGTTAGAGTTACCTACGCATCTCACTCTCTCAGATAACTGCTCATGCGTTCTACAGAGGCCTCAGTTATTTCTGTAACAGCTTTTTCATGATGGCCAACAGCTATAATTATTATGTGAGCTGGAGAAGTGACAGTCACAGAGAAAAGGAACGAGAGAAAGAGAGAGTGGAAGGAGTATAAATAGCAACCTGAATCCATTATTGAGCGCAGATATTGGGGATGGTCTCTCCCATGGGCGCAGAGGCAGAGTTGTCGTTGCAACATAAATAGCAACTGCTCTCTTTAATGAAGAGTGCTACAATTTCCTGTCTCATCCTCAGCCAAGAGACTCAGTTAATTTGATTAAAGGGACAATCAGATGAATCTTCAGCTGGTTGGTAAAACAAATCAGACAAACATAAGGATACAAAGTAGGGGATTTCCAGACCAAGGCAAAAATGTGCTCGTCAATGACTTGTGACTTAGAAAAGCTCAAAAATAAAGTTCTCTTGAAAGGAAGGCCCTGAGAAAGGAAGGTTTCGATGCACCGCTTGGCAAAAGTCCATCTACTGCCAGACTTTTCACTGCTTTTCACCAGTCAGTTTACTCAGTTGTCATCAGCTGACTTAAACCAATGAATAAAGCAGGTGGTATGACTTCTGTCTTCCACAGCACTCAGCTCTCTCACTCTGATTAAAGTGGCAATCGTGCTGTCTGTTCCAAGCAAAAGTTACAAGTTTTGCTGTCTTTTTGGAAAGCACGAGTGAAAATGTAGACAGTAACCAATCATGCCAAATTTCAGATAAGTCTGTTTCAGTGGAAATGTACTGGTGTGAAGTGCAACTAAATCTCAAAGCGTAAAGTTATCAGTCATTGAACTTAACTGTGGGTCAAAGAAACCACTGAGCAAAGTGAGAACATTCAAACTTTTTGCCTAACAGATTTGATGCTTTTTCTGATAAAAAAATTAAAGTTCATAAAGAGAAGAAGAGAGTGCGTAAAGGGAAGAGAAACTGACTCAAACTTCATTCAGGGGGGGTTTCCTCTGCTCTTGCTCTGCACTGACATGCTAAAACCTTTGGGTTAAACAATGTCTACTGAGGAGCAGAGTGAAGAGGGGGAGAGTAGCAAGACAGAAAACAAAAAGAGACAGACCTTTGATATCCTCCCAAAAGTAATGGCCCATTTGGAAATGTTATGAGACATGATACCTGTAAACTGAGAGGTCAGCTTTGCATTCATGGATGGTGGAGGTAGAACGTATATAGTTATTTATGTCGTCTGCCACCGTGTTTATTTGCACGTGTGCGTTTCCAGTGGAAGCCTGTGTGTTGTGCCTCTCCTCTTATACCACAGTCAAGTGTATTTAACTTGTGCAAACCTTCAGCCCTGCTGGCTGTCAGACGATTACTAAATGATGTTTTCAGTTAACACACCTGCAAGCGCACACACACACACACACACACACACATAAGGCTGCATTACCAGATCTGCAAAGTAAAAAAGTGCTTGAAGTCCCTGGGTTTAAGAATGCCCGCTAAAGTTCTAAGTTCATCAATCACAAATGGTTGGACAAATCGATTACTTATTTGAGCCTCTGAAGTGCATTATTAACAAGAAAGTCCTTTTCTTATGCAGCTGCTACACAGTAACTTGGAATTTAGAAATGCCTTTTTTAAATTCATGCTGCTCCCACATGAAGCTTACACAGTTGTCTCAAATGACTATAAATCACATATAAGTATAGCTTTAGTACAGGAAGTTGGCAGGTTCAGCGGGGGCCCAGAGCATTTTTTTTTTTGCCCAGGGGCTTCTTAACAAGGTACTATGGCCACACACACACACACACGCACTGCTTGCCCTGACACCTGCTGTAATCGTATATGGTATTGCAAAGCAACACGATCTGGCTGCAACCTGCGCAATGCTATGTTTTGTATGTAAGACTCAGAGAGGCTACTAGCCTGTGGGAGCGCATGCATTTGTGGATGTGTACATAGGCTATTAGTAAATTATTTGGACGGTGAGGAGCTGGGTTGTGAAGGCTGAGGGAAGGTGATCTGTCTAATTGCTTTTCCTGCTGCACTTCAGTCTGGGGCCTTCTGTGTCTGTGATATCAACACGCCAACGCTTCTGTGAAATGTAACTGGCTCAAATCAAACCTACAACTCACTCTCCAAATCAATGCTCCACCTCAGCTGATTTAACATGAGAGCCGATATTGATATCTAAGTTCTTGATTTTCTTGCATGTCTGCCAGTTAAATTTGATTTGCTGCAGGACTTCTGCAGCTAGACTTTGTATGAGCTGTTGGTATGTGTCAGAGGTGGTCGGGACCACATGGACCACAGAGCAGGCTTCTGATCCGAAGCTTGGTATTTCTCTCGGTATCTCTTACTTGAGGGGCCATGAGACAGTTTCTCCCCACTTTTCTTTTTACTTGAATCTGTTTCCCTATAAATTTACTGAAGGTGATAGCCTTTGGTAGACATGGAAAGCTGACTTTGCCTAATTAGAAGGGGGTTATTTGAATCATGTTAACTTCGGTGATTCTCTCCTTTGACCTTTCATTCAACACCACTCGCAGGGCAAAGTTTCCACTTGGCCAGCACCTCAGCTCAGACAGGATAACATGAAAGTTGCCTGAGCTACATTTTTTATCTGCATCATATTGATTTTTTTAATTTTTTTTCACACGATTCTTTTGGCAGTTGTTGTTATCTGAAAATGTGATTGGGTGTTCTTGTATGCTTTCACAAAAAACATCCAATCACATTTTCAGATTGCAACAACTGTTAAAGATGCATGTGTCACTGGAGTGGCGAAAAAGCGTGTCCTCAGCTACACCGTGCTCACAACTGTTTAGCAAATTGCAAAAATCCAGATAAACCCCATTGTTGTACGAATATATATACATAAAATGTGTAACAAAGGAAAGGTTTTTTGTATATCTGATAAAAATGTATATGTACGCACAGTTTATGTCCAGAATTATGAAATAACTAAATGACGAAAATATTTTTTCTTTATTCTCATTTTTTTTGAGTTATTGTAATACGTAAAAGAACAAGCAAACACAAAATGAGCAAATAAGTAACAGTTTGGGCCCTAAGAATGCTTTGGGAATAATATTACCAAATCCCTATCAAAGAGGAGTATTGTCAGATGAAGAAGAAGCGGGGTCACTATTTACTCATCTTTGAGACTTGGATGCATGTGATGGTATGCTGTCATATCTTTTCTGAAAGCTGTGGATGTCTTCCTGTGCCACAACTTTAAGAAGTGTCTGATAGAGAACGGCGTCGCTTAGGAAGTTGATTTTCAGTCCATCTGTAAATCAGTCTCTCGGTTTCTACTGGCACAAATAAATTTGTGTTTGTTTTTTTTCTTTTGTTCTTAGTACACCTTTTGACATTCTGTTGACTTTACGTCACAAGGTGTTTGATATCCCAGTGATTGTATGTCAAAGGTTCAACTGTTACAAAAGTTGTTTTAATCTGTTCAAAAGGCATTTTATAATTTGTGACTTTTCAGTGTCAGTTTCTCGTCCCATTTTACGTTAGAATATGAAGCTAGCTAAATATTACAAACTTAACATGAATTATAAACCCTCCTTCATAACTCATACATATCACCTGGACAAGATTCAATCTGGTAAACATCTGTTCGAGTTCTTATGTGCAGAAATAAAGGCGAGGTACGGAAACTCAGCTGCTCAGTAGGTATCTTCAGCTTGCTGTATACAGAGAGCCACTCTGGTGAATACTGTGATAAAGTCCTTATCTCACCCACTGTGTTTTACACCGCAGTCCTCATATGACTTGCTAAGAGGCTCTTCTTATTCTACTGCTTTATATAGAGTGGTGTGGTACTGAAACTTGGGCAGTTTACTGATGCACAGGACAGTGAGCTTGATCTGCTGTTTTCTAGGTAAATCACGATCTTCATATATATTTTAAAGGGTTGACAAAGAACAAAACCACAATCTCACCGCTTTGTTCATTTTACAACTGCTGTGGTGCTTGTAATCATGACATATATCATCTGTTAATTTTACTTGCTGACAAATACTTCAAAGAACTTTTCAAGCCAACATAATAAAATGCCTTCTCCAGGTGCTTTTAGAGATGTAGACTGGAATTGTTTTCCACTTTTTTTTTTTGTTTATATAATAAAAAAAAAAGGTGAAACACATTTCAGACGGAAATATACAATTTACTTAACAAACAAATATAATCTCCATCATATTTCTTTCTGAATTATTTGAGTGTAGCGATCCAAAAATGAAAATGAAATGAAAGAAAGCTGGGAAGTCACCGACCAGCTTATCTTAAATCCTGGTTTATTTTAATCAGTACATCCAAAGTCCCAAGAGCCAAATTTTGTTGTGTGATGCAACTCCTAATATCTAATTTAAGAAGACAAAAACATGAAAAATGCTGCTGCAATTTGGGTCGCCCCTCCCCTAAAAGATGAAGGTCTGCTCCAGCCCTGACTAAAGGGATACTTCCTGCATCATTTACTGTCACGGGATTCTCACAATCTGATTACCAGCAGCCACGAGGGCAGCGAGGTTGAAATTTCCAAGTACACTTCCCATACTGGCATAGAGGTTTCTGTCCCTTTGCCAACTAAGTTTGGTTCACTGAGACCCTGCAGTGGTCAAGCCAACTCAGCAGCAAAATAAGACTCACTGTAGAAGACGGCGTGACTGAAAGGATGGCACCTTTATAATGACAAGTTCTTGGTATTGATGTTGCGCTGTGCCAGAGATGTTAGCAGCAAGGTAACTTCTAAACCCAAACGAGCCCATTCAAACTGAGCACCATTTACCGTGTTAAAGGAACAGTGTTTTTAGCCTGTTTAATTAATTGCCAGCCTTTCTGGCTGTGTCCAAAGGCAACAAAGTCTTGATACTGCGAGAGCTACATCTTGAAATCAAACTTCAAAGTGTTTTTTTGTAATAAATTACATGAGAAACCACGCCTTGTTAATCTCCAGACAACCTCATATCACCCTGAACAAATACAGACGGTAAAGCAGTATCATGTGAGAGGGTTTCACATCCAAAAATATCCCTGCTGTCGGTACAGTTCATTACACTCATTTACTGCTATTGGTATAGCAAATGATATTGCAGGAAAATGCTCATACCATCTGTTGAATAATGAGCAACAGCTGGGGCCTGGTCCCTGTCAGTGGGTCTCCTATAAGCTGATCAAGCATTAACTGCCAGAAAGTGAATGGGGACTCATGTGGAGCCTGGGGGCTGTTTCACGGTGCAGCTAAATCTGTGCTGTTTGTTGGGTTTCCCTGTGGATGACCTGCAGGTGCTTAGACGAGCTGACAGCAGACGTGCCACTCAGGGTTCACAGGGGATGTGTCTGCTTTAATGAGCAGTGTGGCCGCTCTAAAGTCCATGGCTGCCGGTGTCAACCAACCCCTGATGCTTTAATGACACTGCAGATTTCAACTCTTAACGAGGCCTGTCAATAGCAAAGAGGAAGACAAGCTTCAACTTTTCATTTTGATTTTTAAAAAAAAGCACTTTTATGAGTTCTTGGCCTACCTTCGAGGGAGTTTGGTCATACCTCTGTTATTTCTGTAAGAGCCTTTGGAAACTCACAGAATACCGAGGAGCTCACACATCAAGAAATGCAAAAGGAAGCACTTCGACTGACGGGAGCTTTGAAGGCCAAACTGGGTTTTCCACTTTTGTTTTTGGGTGTGGACAAATCAGTTCTCCTTTGTACCCTCTGCCGCACCCAAACTTTGTCTCAGGCTCATTCAAAGCAATCCCCATCAGCACTGTGATATAGTGGTATCCTGTTCAAAGCAGAAAACACGTCTATCTGTGTTTGGACTGAAAATGTATGCAAACAAACAAACAAAAATATAGAGTAAAAAGAAAAACTGGATCAGAGGTCTCACTGTGATCGTGTGTAATGGACACCGGAAGGCCAGTGCATCTAGTCCCTCCTGTGGACACTGGATCTGTCCCTGCCTGTTCCTGGCAGCTCAGGACCAGAGCAAACAGTCGATGTTCTTTGTGTCAATTATCATCTGCTGATAGGTGTCAGTACAAAGAGATAGGGAGAGAGTGAGGGTGTGAGTGCATTTTCACGCATGAAAGTGTAACGTGTCTGAGCACTGGAGGCATGTCCAGCTGGCAGAGTAGACAATGGCTATGAAATAAAAAAGAACAGGCTACCCATAGTTAAGATAATTTCTAAACATCTAAAGGTTCTGGTAATGACAGCTTTTTCATCTGCAATACTTGGCGCCCACATGCTCTGATCTGTGTTTGATTCAACACAGCAGAGCCACAGCGAAACACCGGGGAAGGTACAGTACGTGGTTGTTCAATATAAAAGGAGGTACCTTGTGGAAATTATGCATCCTCAAAAGAGTGTAGGTGGCCCTGATGACTCAGTATGGCTTCGTGGCAGATGGTTTGGTCATGGAAACAAATGTAGGCATAGCCAAACATCTTAACCCATCACGAGGATTTGTTGCCATTAAAGCTGCACTCTCAGTGAAAAAAATAAAAAATAAAGGTGCTGTAGCCTTGGGAAAAAAGACAAAACTGTATTTTTAATTGTTTTAAAAAAGGAGGACAACTTCTTACTCAAAGAAAGAAAATATCAGACACATGATACACATGATAAAAACTAAACTCCTATAGGAATGTTTTGCACCCAACAGGCTTTCTGTTGTCCAGATAAAAAAGGAGAAAAAAACAAGAGCTTCAAGTGGAGCGGTACATGACCAGCCAGTTTTGAGAACTCCTCTAAAGCAGACTTTGATATTTGCCTCGTCATGGTTTAGGTCATCACACTCTTATCTGGCCTTGAAGCTGTTGTAATGCACAGTATATGGTTATAAAACAATTCTAACATGATGGTCTGTGTTAGTAGTCAGGTGACATGAAAAGGAAGGTCATCTTACATCTATGGGGGGGTGGGGGGGGGGGTAAATAGCTATAAAGATTTTGGGTTTTGTTGTTGCTTCTCCAGTTTCTTCCATGTATATCCACATGTATGCGTGTTCTTCATGCTGCTCAACCATTTGTGAGCAGTTTTCAGGTTTTGGAAAATGTTTAAAAAGGTTTTCTTTTACCTTCACATCAGTTGGTGGTGGATTAAACATGCAGATGGTTTTTCTCAGTTCACCTAATTAGACAGAGCCTATAAGATCCGATAGGTCACTTAGTTGGGCCAGTGAAAATATGTTTTTTTTAGTATGTCAGGTGTCCACATTGTGTTTCAATTGTCATTCTATATACTATTTCAGACTATTAGAAAACAATGTGTACAGAATCTGATGCTTTCTGATGAATAAATAATTCCTTATATATTATGTAGTTTACAGAGGCAATCTTCCATCTTATAAAACAGTGTCTGTGTGTGTGTGTGTGTGTGTGTGTGTGTGTGTGTGTGTGTGTGTGTGTGTGTGTGTGTGTGTGGGTTTGTGTGTGTGTGTGTGTGTGTGTGTGTGTGTGTGTGTGTGTGCGCCCATGTGTGTTATGTTATACTACAGCAATACACAAAAAAACTCACAAAAAACACAAAATACTTCAACAGCAACCAAAAACACAACAGTGATAAAACACACTATAAATCAACACAATAGTCAATAATTCAAAAAAAGGTTTTAATTGTATTTTCTGAAATTTGATTGTTTTACTGTGGGATATTTTTCTGTTTTCTATAAAAAAAAATTCATGGGAACTGGAAACAGTAGAGAAAGAAAATTCCTATTTTCTGCCAACAGGGTTTTAGAAGATTTCAAAATCCTCACCACTGCAGCTCTGGGGCTATTCGAGATCTGGAGCACACTTTACAACTGTGCTGTTTTCTTCTCTGAGAATTGGGCTGCAGGATGTCTCAAGCATATTATTTCTTATTTCCTCAAGGCAAAAGGATGTGACTTTCAAATCTACCAGAGCCAAAGCCCTGATAGAGGCTGACATTATAAAGTCAGATGAGCTTCCGTAAACTTTCATTCTCAGAATCAAAGTGAAAGTCTTGAGTTTTACGAAACACAAACAAAGAGCAGCATCCGGTTTGCTTTGATTTGTCTGTGTGTGAAACAGCATCTGGGTCTTTATGCTGTTGGCCTGCAGGACCAGCAGCATCAGCCGTCCTGGCTACAGCATGAACAAAAGACAAACAGTTCTATCTATTAAGAAGTGGGGCACACTCTTAGTTTTCTGTGCTTTGTAAAAGATGAAAATGTTCTTGGCACACAGATCAAAAGAGCCACCAGAGGTGTTAACAACTCCTTATCTACTGGTTTCAGAGAGAGAGAACAAAAAATGATATTCTTACATTCTTACCACGAGGAAAGCTGAACTTCAACAACTTTTGTTTTTGTCTCATTAAAAACCTGTGCATTTGCAATTCTACTAATAGCATCACTGCCTCGGGGTCTGAATGAAGTATAATCAAGCCAACTTCATACAAGACTACTGACAAAGGGTTTTACAAAGGTACACTTTTTTTCGTCAGTATTTGTAAAGGCCTACAGATCCAACTCAACTATCAGAAAAGTCAGAACGTCAGCATTTGTGTCATGAGAAGATGTTGTCTTTCACAAGGCCAAAGCACAAGCTGCAACGCACACAAGCGATTTCACTTCTGTTGGAAACTGGAAAACATTGGAGCTAAATTGGAGTTTGAAAACTTGTGTCGGTGGATCGGACTGACATCAGTGAGAAAGAGTAAAAAAGCTAAATCAGCGAAGCTAAAGCTAACCAGTTGTGATGCAATGTGAATGAAAACAGAAATCACTGGCTGACTAACAGATGTTTCATTTTAAGAACTTTCTCCCAT
The DNA here is from genome assembly GCF_027942865.1 of Odontesthes bonariensis. Taxonomy (NCBI): domain Eukaryota; kingdom Metazoa; phylum Chordata; class Actinopteri; order Atheriniformes; family Atherinopsidae; genus Odontesthes; species Odontesthes bonariensis. The sequence continues at coordinate 20,099,715 of NC_134511.1, forward strand.
TAATGAATTTGATGCCAACAACACAGTTCTGAAAAGGCCAGAAAAGTTGCTGTGCGTGTAAAGCTTAGCATTGTCTTTTCTAAAACCTTTTAAAAGAAGCTTAGAAGGGTTTGTGTTGACCGCGGTGCTGTATCACTTTTCATTTCAGCGACATTCTGGAACCGTTTGGGAACTGAAAAGACTAAATGTTGTGGTTTTGAAAGTGAAATGTTTTCCCATTTTTGCTTGATGGATGATTTTACCTACTCAACTGCGAAGAATCTCTTTTGTTGTGTTTCTTGTTTCACAAAGAGCCTCATATTTTCATTGTGTGACAGGTGTGGACTGCAGTCAGGCCAGTTTAGCATCCAGATTCTTTCACTACAGAGAAATTCAGCTGTACATGCAGCATGTGGTTTAGCGTGAATTGCATCTCGTCGACTTGTTGCTTCAAAACCTGTATATGTTGTTTAATATGAAGCATTTGCATATATTGAACCCATGTCATGTGTAGTAATTCACCTCCATGAAATCACAGATTTTGAACTGTGTGTATTACAAGCTGGATGGTCCCTCACGTCTGAAGAATTTCAGTTTTCGATTCATCAAACCAAACAAAATGCTGCAGCTTCACCTTTTAAATGAATGAGCCGTACGCCTGGATCTTTTTGTTTTTTGTGTGTTTTTTTTCCATGGTAGAATTTTAACTTGCAACGAAGAAAAATGTCTCCGTGAAGTGTGTCAGATCCCATGAAATGCTTTCTGCCACGGTGTAGTGCTGTCATTGTTAGTTTTTGGTTTTACCCATTGAGCACTGAAAATTCGCTGGACTCTGGAACTTTCTACGATATCATCTGTCATATCTGAAGAATGATCCAAATTCTTCGCAATTTTACACAGAGAGGCATGTTAATTAGTTGTGAGATGTTCTGGCAGCTGAGATGCAACATATAGGGTTTGATGTCATACAGATGTAGTAACATAGTGACACAGGTACACAGAGATATTTTTGTCTAATACAGGATTCTAGCTGCTCAACAGTCCCGGGTGTATTCTGTCACTTTCTGCATTTCGTGACGTGCCCAATAGTTTCTGTTGTTTTCAGGTCTGGAGTACAAGCAGGCCAGTTCAAAACTCTTTTAATGTCTTTCTGAAACATGCAAGGTCCTCCCTGAAAAAGATGTCTGGATGGGAACAATTGAGCTTTGGCCCAGAGAGGACGACAGCGTTTCTGGATCATGTTCGCATGTGGCTTCCTCTTTGCATGATAAAGCTTTCACCCGCATTTGTGGATGGCACAGTGACCTGTTTTCGCAGAGAGTGATCTCTGTGAATGTTCCTGAGACCTTGCAGGGATTTCCCTGACAGCATCATTCTTGTTTTATTTATTTATCTATTTATCTTACTTCTTTGTAATTTAATGCAGCGCCACCCGAAGACCTGAAGATCACGGGCATCAAACAGATTTTTGTCCATGCCCCTTCCTCACAGACATGTCTCCAGATTCTCTGAATCTTCTGATGATATTATGTACTGTAGATGATGGAAGCAAAGAGGAATATCATTCTGAAATTAATTTGTTAACACGGTTTAGTTTTACAGGTTGCCAAACTTCTGCCCCTCTTTACCTCTGAGAGATTCTGCCTCTCTAAGGTGCTTTTGTCATACCCGATCATGTTACTGACTCGTTGCCAATAACCTAATTAGTCACAACATGCTCCACCAGCTGATATATTTTAGCAACACCTACTTTTGCAGCCTTTTGTTTCCCTTGTCGCAGTGTTTTCAAGGCATGTTGCTGCCGTCAGTTTCAAGATGAGAACATTTTTCATTAAAACATCTCACTTGCTATTTTCTACTGTGTGAATAAAACATTGATTTTTAAGACTTGCAAACCATGGCATTGTTATTTTTATACAGCATTCCAACTTGTATTTCCTGTTCCATAAAGTAAAAGCTGTCAATGAATGAGGAAAGAAATATGAAAGGTGGACCAAGAGTGTGTTTGGGGATGGTTTGAGTTCACATGCACGAGTGTCTATAATATTCCTGAAGACTCAACGCTGCACATTAATTAGCCTCAGTTACGGTCAAATCCTGTCAAACGAGGATCGGCCTCCATGTATGTGTTGTTTGCAACTGTGTTGGATTTGTGTATTTGTTGTTATAGTCACTGCTATGCCAGCTAATTCTTTCTCTATTTATATAGAGTGTTGTTTTGGCAGCTGACTCCAAAGTGGAAAGTCTCGGAGCCTGTGTGCTTAGTGACCAGCAACCACTCTCACACATCACACACAAACATGATAACACCTCCTTTGCTCTTGCACACACACACACACACACACACAATTAGCAGAGCCCTCTGGTCCAATCGGTACTTGTGCATGTCTGTGAGACAGACAGAGAAAGAGCGAGACAGAGATTGTGGTGTTCGGTGCAGACCAGTATCAGGTTCAGACCAGTATCAGGTTCAGACCAGTTATCCCCAAGTTAATACCCAGCCTAACTATTTTGGCTATTCGGTCTCTTATGTAATCTGTCACGTTTTCCCAACACCACTATCTTAATCACCAACTTCTTGTTTTATCGTCAGGTGCTCCTCTAATCCAAAGCAATCAAGACAGGGCAGAAAAAAAAGTCCATCCCTCTGGTGGATCAGTGCAGAGGGCACATCCATCTCCATTTACACTTTGTTTCAATGGGACAGTGATTATAGATGTACTGTTCCGCAGCTGGGGGACTGAATGGATCAAAGAAGCACAGGCTGTGAGTTCGACCTGTATTCATACTGAGGAAGATATTAAAATGTGTTTGATGTGTTCAGTTCAGTTTGGGGCAGCAGGCAAACACAGTGTCACCAAGCTGGTTTGGCATTAAAAAGCTGCATGTGGGTCTGTGTACTAGTTCAAGTTCCATTGAACTTGCAGTGTGGTATGTTAGGAAGCAAGATAATCCAAAATTAAAATGAAAATTTTTAAAATATCAGGGGGCAGATGTTGACGTCTGATGGTTTTCAGTTCGAAAATTTGTATTTCCTTCTACATTAACATGAATGGAACCTATTAAGGGATTCAGGACTGCAGCTAAAATCAATTGTACATAAGATTGTTTTAATCAAATGATGACCCTTTACTTCCATAGAATATCAGGAAATGCCTGTAGAAGGTTATGTGAGTATAAGATGTTTTTAACCAACTATAATTTTCAATAATAATAATAAAAAAAACTAAAAGAAAGCATAAAATCTTTCCATTTTGCTTTATCAGACAGTCTAAACAACTGTGTTAAATAGGTCATCGCACTTCTGCAGAGCAACAGAGTCCAGATTAAATCTATTTGTTGTATTTGTGTGATGGATTGACTCCTGAATGCTGCTGCTCTTAATTCTTTAACTAATTTTGCCGCCAAAAGAAAGAAGCTCTGATTGGAGGATTCAACAGTGAAAAACTCAGATTCAAATTTCCATTTCTGTGAACAATGAATTCGCCATAAGATGACCTGAATGATGACCCAAATTACTTTAGGCTCATTTAGGAGGTTTATATGCAAACTTATGAGGCTGAATTTTGCAGTAAGGATGCAAGAAAGACTTACTTTAGATTAAAAAACAAAACACGGACCACCAGAGTCTTCTAAATACTCCTGAGGGTCTCAAGTCAGGGTCGAGCTTGGTTTGCTTTTCCTGAAATGCTATGAGCAGTCCTTTCAAAGGGTTTTCCTGACTTCCTCGTTTACACTGTGACCTGAGATGCCTTGCTTTGTTCAGATAGACATCTCCTGCTATGTGAGCATCAATAATCTTATTTGGGAAGCTGCTTGGAGCAGCCTGTGACTGCTGATTGTTTTGAAAGGGTTTGAAAGGTCAAAGTGTGTGACGTCAGCAAAGCTTTGACATTTGCATCAACTTGTCCAAAACTAAAAAATATAAGCCGAACATGGTTTGTTACATGTAAAATGTGTTATTAATCATGGTAATTTCATAGACAAGAAAAATAAGATCCTTAAGTTGGGATTCAATGAGAGCAGTTACACTCGCCCACTGTTGCGTTGACCAAAGACAGAGAGGAGAAGAAGTCATAAAAAAAGAAGAAAACAACCACCCACGAGCAGAAAAAATGTAATAAGACAAGTAAACTTAATACAACTTATCTAGTTTTACCTTCTCCTTGATTTTGTCCTGTATTGCTCAGCCAAAACCACCGTGAACTCAGCTGAGGTGGACCAAACAGCACATGGAGACTGGCTGAGACACGGGGAAAGAAAAGGTGTCTGGTGACTGAGGCGAGTTCATCTGCAGGTATTCAAAGACGGAGGAGCACGCTATATGTAGGGCAGATTTCCAACAGGGCATTATTCAACCCTAAATATAGACAGGACAGAAGTAGGCTGAGCAGACAGCACTGCCAAAAGCCCGTTAAAAAGGAGCCATAATGTGTGGCCCTTCGTACAGTAAGGAGTCAGGTTTGAAACACTTATTTTGTGTTTTATCAACATTGCTTGCTCATTGTTTAGGCTCCCATAAAAAATACTGTATATAGGAGGCCTTCCTAGTGCACAAGCTAAAGAAGTACTTTCTGTTTTGGATGGAATTAGGTCATTGCTGAAGCAAATCATGGAATTCAGAGACAAAGGCAGATGGGTGCATTGGAGGACTGGAGGAATTAATCAGACATCTTGGGAATAAACTTACTATTAAGTTCCAATTTTGCATTAAACCTGCTTTTAGAGCAATCACAGATACAGAACATATTCATAAGCAGTTCTCCTGGAGTGAGGCTGCGAGAAAACAAATATTAACTGTGTTACTACTGTCAAGTTTGTGCTAAAACTACAATTATTTATGAACATGTACCAGAAATATTCTATAATGTAAGGGATCGGGACCGAATTACAGTCTGCATTGTGTGGACAAAAGTTTGGCTAGAGCACCGATCTCAGACAAATCCAGTTAGATCCAGTATCCCAAAGTTAGAATGATTTTATATTGCGAATTTCAATCTTTGGTTCAAAGAAAGCGCGTCACCTCGAAAAAATCGGAGCTCTTGTCCAAACGACACAACGCTGCGGCAGTATTTCTTCCATCTGACACACAAAGGAGGTGATGTAATGCCGTGTCATCTGTTACTTTCAGTTTTATTGGCTCGCTCTGGGAGAGTTGCAGTTATTTCTTTGTGTTTCAGGACGACACCTGGTGAACTTTGCATTTGGTTTCCATTTTAAAATGACAAACAATAGAATTCAGTTCAGTATGGAGGATTCTTCTGAGCTTCATTCCTGGGAATTCACGGGCAACCCTCTGACTCACTACACCTGCAGAGATGACAGGTGATTTTCTAGAAAATCATGCTTTCATGCACACATGGCAAACCCATCTTGGTAATTCCAGCTTTATAATCTCTCCCCGATTATTCCAACATCCAGTCGGGCTCAGACTTGATGCCACCACCAGCCTCCACTGCTAGTGTGTATGATAAGAGTGACAGAGGTGCGCTAACATTCACATGTTGCTGTGACATGGCTCAACTTGTTCCAAGCACTTACACCCAGAAACACCTACACTATATACCTCACAATTACCATCAAAAGAGGCATGCTTACATTCCTGTTTGAGGGGATGTAGGTCAACTGCAGCTTTACTCAACTGAGGGGGCAGGTTTGAAAGCAAGACAGAAATATGGAGATGTGAGTGAATCAGATTTATCTTCCAGCTGTTCTATTTCCCAGGGGGGTGCAACTTTTCACACCAGATTAAAGATAAATACAGATTTATCCTCTTTCACCTGTGCTATCTTTATACATCCAAGGCTGGGAGGGCTTATGATAAAGATAAGAGCACAGTTTAATGACACTTCCTTAAGTGGCCCTGCCAGTAAATGACATGGACTTCAAAAGTGCATCTGAAATGATCTGTTTACATCCTTGTTTCTTTCTTTCTTCTCCTCGAAACTGGTTTTCTCAGGTCAGCAAAGCTGTTTGTCCACATCCAAAATGAAATGACATAGAGCTTTTGTTGCGTAAGAGTAACAGTGAGGTCTCAAAGGGCTGCATGCTGTGGCCACTTATTGGAGAGTGTTTTCTTTGCAAAAGAAGAAGAAGTTTGAAAAACAAAGTTTTTATTAGACAACAGAATGGATATAGGTCATCCAAAGCAAACCGCCTCTGTACTGCCTTGGCAGCCCACTGTGCACGCACACACTCGCACACTTACAGTACAATGTTCATGACTCGTTAAGAAATTCCCACTCCTTGCTTTGTTATAGACTGTGGCAGTGAGTCATCACAGCACATTCAGCTTAGGTGTGACATTCTGAGGCCGACTGCTGCTGCTGTACGTGTGGATGAAGCAGGTGGTGAGATCGAAGAAGCGGGAGGAAAAACACCCGATTCATCTTTGTATGTGAATTTGTTGACAGTCAAGACACGAGTGTAATTGAGATGGCACTCAACTGTGTCCGTTTCCATACGAGGGAGCGGCATCATGTGGTTGTTAGCTGGCAAATCTTCCCTTATCATACTTTCACTTATTAAAAACGAGCTAGTTTGGGTCACCGTATAACCTCTTCTTAACTAAGGACGGAGAAAGAGCTGCAGCCACGATTGAGCCGTTTGAACCTGCTCCCTTCTTAAGCACAGTACTCTGACTCAAAGCACAAAAGAAAGATAAGGATTATAGAAATATCCTTAGTTTTGTAGTTATTTGGCAATTTGTCAGCACAAGAGATGGAAAAAAATGAACGCTTTGAGCTAACAGCGGAATCGAACTACAATATCCATCATGATTCCTCCGAAAGGTACGGCCATACCATAATTCCTAATACTCTGAATTTTGGTCACTCAGTCATTGGGTACACAGGGTTAATTGTAATTCATGTCAAGCCTGGGAAGTCATCAGTTGGTTAGACCTAACACCTATATTAAGAAATCTCAACATACTGGTATATAAACCATCTGTGACTCCCAGATCCACGATGATAACGTCTACTGACAAGGTCGGTCTTAAAAGTCACGAACACACTGTTCTCCAAACACTGCAACAGCAAGTGTGACGAATTCTTAAATATACATATATATATATATATATATAAAAAAGGTTTTCATATAAGCTGGAGACTACTTTGAGCTGCAGACACATTTTTGTTTATGGACTTAGAGGAACATACAGAGACAAAGTACCAAGCCATCTGTGCTTTTGGAGGATACTCGCTGACAAATAGAAAAAGTAACAGCAACATGGACAGTCAGTTTGAAAATGAAATAAAGCAAAGGAGCAGAACAGGTATTCGCCTTCATCTCAAATATGACTGGCATGCTTCTTAGTATTCCAAATACACGGTCATGAATCTTTGAAGCACTCCAATTAGTTCCAGTGCAATAATATCGGTTTGAGAGGGTATCTGGTGAGACAGATAAATGTAATTAAGCCACGTTAAAACAGCACAGACACATGTAAAACTGTTAGCACAGCGTCAGCACAGCAGCCTCGGCGTTAGCCATGGATCCCATCAGGGAAACACCCGCAAATAAAGACTTCTGGACAAGGAGACAAGTGCAACATGGTTTTATTGTCAAACTGGTAATTAAGACATGAACTTGATTAATGCCATATCAAATCTTAAACTCCGCTGTAGTAAAGTGCAGATTCAAATCAAGTTGCCCTGGGTGTCCTTGTACATTTTCAATGTCTTGTTTTTGAACTGCAAAATAAAATTATGAAAAGCCCTTTTTTTTTTAAAAATATTTTTTTTTTTTTCAACCCACACATCAGGAGCTTCTGTGCAAACAAGATAATTGACAAAGCTTTACCATTCTGTACCTCGATGGGCCCTCCCACTCGCTCGCCTTCAGTTGTCATACGACCGGACGACGAGGTGTACAAAATGAACAGAGCTTTTCCCAGCTGTAGTTTGGAGTCTCGGAGTTGTCATGAACAGTCTTCTGCAGTGATTGTATAGTCGATACACTGCTGCACATGCACAGCGGGCAAATGTTGGCAAGCTACCAAGACTTTTGTTTGTTTGTTTCTTCTTTTCGATCAAGAATATGACGGCATTTAAAGGTCAGCCATACGTGAACGGTAAGAGGTCACTTCTGTGTGCAAGCCTGCACTCTCTAGCGGCTGTAGACAGTTTGGCCGCAGTGGTTTTTAGTGGCAGTCATGTGCAATCGTGGAATCTCCATGAGCGCCACTTCACTAAACTCCTGCCCTCAAGTTTGTGTAAGCTCATTAAAAAACAAAAACAAACAAACAAAAAAAAAAAAACACTCTGCATCCAAAACACTCACTCAAAATCATTCACACTTCTTACAACAATCAATACAAAATGTTTTTACTCCCCCCAATCCCACCTCCTGGAGTGAAGCAGGTGGATGCTGAAGGAAGCGGCAGCAATGAGGTAAACACACACACAAAAAAAAAAAAAAAAAAAAAACCTCATGAGATATTGCACAGACAAGTGCCGGCACAGAATAAAACAGTCTCTACAACAGCCCAGCCTGTGCATAGGAAGAATAAAGCACTTACGGTGTTCGTTCGCACACTAAAGACCCTTTCTTGTAAAGCTCTGTTTTACACTAGAGTGGGAACGACAGATGAGTCTACAATCCACAGGCAGATATCCAGATTCGTATGACAAAAAGTACATGTGTTTGTAAACGTACAAAAACTTAAACCTAGTGATGACTGAGGAAGGGTCCACGAATGATGGCAACAGTGATTGGACAACCAAAAAAGAAAAAAAAAAGAAGAAAAAAAACTGTCCCAGCATATGCAAAAATGCAGGCAATGTTGAGACTTGGTTGGAGCCAGCATGGAGAAAAATCTCTCAAGTTTCATTCAATAAATAGCATTGTGGAATATGGAAAAAAAAAAAAAAAAAAAAAAAAATCTTCCTCAAGCAAAAGCATGTGAACCCCTCTGCTCAGTTCATCCAGAAATACAGCCGTGTTTGTCCATGTTGCTCCTAATACATCCCCGCAGGTCAGACTACGACAGCTGCGTCAGAGCTGCGGTTCTCTCCGTGATGAAAGTCACTTCTCCCTCCATTCAAACCCATCATTTTTCAGTCCATCCTGATGAAAGGAATAAATGATTTCCCCCCCAAGTTCATACTCTGCAAATAGTCACAATTTGCAAACCTAACCCACGCCATAGTCTTTGCTTCTCAAAACACTGTGGGCCTAGTAAGCTCCCTCAACTCGGTTGTCCACTCAATGTAGTCGCAAATCCAGCCCTCATCTAATCCATTCCGTCCCCTTTACAATCACTATCTGTGGAGCAAGACGAAGGCTTCTAGCTTCTCGGGAATGTTTCCCCGATAGTCGAGGTTGTGCTTAATGATGGCCCTGGCAGCGAGGCACTGCAGCGTGGTGTGGTTGATGGGCTGGATCACATTCCTGGCCAGCTCCTTCTCGTCCAGGAGGTCGCAGGCTGTTTGTTTGAAGGCGTTGGTGCTGTCAAAGTGAGTCCCGCAGGAAATCAACAGGTTCATGATGTCAGGGTGGCCGTTGGATGCAGCTATGTGGAGGGGGCTGGTGGAAACATGGACAATAGAACCACAAGATGATTAGACGGCACACTATAGGCGTCATAGAATGATCTTGCATACAAAAAGAATAAATAAAAAAAATTTAGAAAACAGACCTGTTGTCATCTTCGTCTCGGCTGTTAACATCTGCCCCACACTCAAGGAGGATCGAGGCCACCGTTAGGGAAGGGAACTTGCAGACAGGATAGCGGCCCACACAGGTGGTGTTGCGGTCGACAGCCAGGTGTAGCGGGCTGTAGCCGTTCTTACCACATGGCTGGAGCTTCAGGAACCTGGAGGTGTAAAAGATTGTACATATTCAGTCAAAGAATAGTAACAAGGTGACAATGAGCCACAAGCATCATCACTACGAGGACAAGACTCGTAGAGGCTGGAAGCTTTATTGAGTCCAACTGATACCCTTTACTTGCTGGGACTCCAGCTGCTAAAATTTTATACGAACAAGGCAGACGCAAAGCAGGGAGGGGGGCAATTTGAAGTTATTTTTGCACAGACACACACCTATAGATGGTTTCCTTCTTGAAATGGTCCTGCTCTGAAGTACATGGCACCTTCTCTAAAAGACAAATGAGGTGCAGGATAATTGAGAGAGCCTTGCTGAGCTGAGCAGGATCGGGAGGCATCGGTCCACTTTGTTTAACAGCTCGCTCGATCTCCAGCACACTCTTGGTCAGGATCCCCATCAGGTCCTCAAAGGACACCGACGTCCCCAGGAGCCCCTTGGCCCTGTCCTGCAGCATGAAGGAGAAGAGCTCGGCGAATGACAGCAGGCTGGAGGCCGTCATGGGGCTGAGGGGGTCCAGGTTGTTCTGCTGCATGTCCAGTGCATATTTCCACAGATTGATGCAGCGCTCAAAGTTTCCAGAGTCGGCGTAGACTGCACCTCGGTAACGAATGTAGTAGGATGTGTCTGGATGCTGTGGGCCGAGGATTCTCTCCCGGATGAGCAGAGCCTGCATGCGCATCTCATCGGGGTCAGATATCAGCCCATCCAGCTCTTCTCCGTTTGTGACCTACGGAGAGGATTTGAAAGGTTGAAACACATCCTAGGATGTCAGCAGTATGGCCTTGTGTGTTGCGAGTCTGCTACTACTCACATTAGAGAAACTTTTAGGGTTTTTCCTGCACCCTGAATCTAAGTGCAGCCACCTTGGTTAAGTCTAAATTCTAATACTAACATGACAACCTCACCACTGGTTTTTAAAAAAACAGCTTGAAAACATTTAATTCATTTCAGAACATTTTGGTGCTGGCTGAAAAGACCTCACCTCTCTGGCGTAGTCATAAGCCATGATCAGCTGCTTCGGTTCTGGTTTATGGACAATGTTGTTACTGTCCACGTATCGGAGATCCATGGCTCTTTTCCAATATTTTAAAGCTCCAAGCAGATCTCGCTTCTTGTCTACAAATGTAGCTCCCAAGAGCTCCAAGGCATCAATGCGTTCCGTGGGGCTCGTCTGCAGAAGAACATAACTTTTTTTTCATACATCTGGGCCACACGAAGCTGTACACTGACAAACTCAACTATTACCCTACCTGCTGGTGCGTTGTCAGGTAGTCTACGATGTTCGTGTGGCCCGTAACACTGGCAGAAAGAAGGGGTGTCATGCCGTAGCCATCCTGCTCCATGGTTGCACCGTACTGCAGCAGCATTCGCATGATCTCCAGGCTGCCCGACTCGGCACAGTCGTGCAGCGCTGTGTTGCCTGTGAACGGAGACAACACCATGCCTTACAACAGGGGGACGGGCTGTTTTATTTACATCAAACCAGACAGACAGCCTTACGTCACAGATGCTCAGTGGGAAAAAAAAAAAAAAAAAAAAAAAAAAAAAACAGGGCCAAATGTTTTCACACGTCTATCAAACATTATCTCCAGAGCATCATTCCATTAAAAACTTGTTGAGAATCTTTAATTAGATTTTTTTTGCCTTTTTATTTATACATCATTTTAAATCCTTTTCCCTCCAACGCTGTCATGATTTAAAATCATCTTCAACTTGTTTGCTTTCACTTGGCGTTGCATCGTAAATAAAGTTTATTCTGATGCCAACTTGCTTGAACTTGAACCGCTTGAACCCAGCTGTGACAGTTTGAAATATGAATTCAATAACTTACTGATGTCATAGTTAATAAGTGCATGTGATTAAAATAAATCAACACACTCGGCATAAAGGAATTCACAGCGCTTCACTTTCATCCCTGCTTTCCTGTCTTCCTAAAACAGAAGTCCTCCATGCCGCTTGCTTGCCTCAGCTCTCTGCAGAGGTGGAAATCCAAGGGCAAGCAGACAAAAACCACTAATACACGTTGGAGGATTATTAATTACACGCTTCAGTTCTGCAAAAAAACTACACTAATCAGATTTTTAATTGATTCAACCCTACTCCTGACTCTAAGAACTTTGTTGGGGGGGGGGGTGTAAAACTGTTTAACAGTAGCATCACGGCTTTGCTACGCTCAAAACTAAAAATAAATGTCGCAATACGCTTCATGTATCAAAGACCTCTAAAGTTTGCCTACCCCAGAACATGCTGTCACATTTGCCAGCATTGTGAAAAAAAGGCCTTTTTTTAGTTTAAGGTTTTAGTTTTTTTGTTTTTTTTTTGAGGGGGGGTGTCTGGATGGCAAAGGCACTTCTAAAAACAAAACTTAAGTTGGCACATCATTTAGAAATGCTTTCCAAATGCACGGGTCACTCTGAATACAGTTTGTAGGCCTCCAATCAGAACTAAGGCTTCCTTTGGCCCACATGAGGAAAGAGTCTAACAGCTCGTGTGCTGAAGGAAACACAAGTTAGGAGAAGTTCTGATTTAAAAAAAAAGGAGACCACCAGTTAAATGAGCAATTATTTGGGCATGATGACTTTTTTTATGTTCTTGCTTGCCCTCCTTCATAAACACTGCATCTACTGTTATTGGGGTGGGGGACAATCCTTTTCCAATCCGGTACCACAGATTTCTTCCCTTGTGTTGGTTCAGCAGTAAAGAAGGCAAAGACCTGAAGGATGGATGTGAAATCCGTCAGTGATCAACTCAACTTTATTTATAAAACCCTTTAAAAACAGCCGTGGCTGAGACAAAGTACTGCGATGCGCAAAAGGGGCGCATATTTTCTGGTCCCGGAAACATGAATTTGGCACCAACAACAAATTATCAGCTGGTGAGTTCATCGGGCAAGCTAAAGATAAGACAAGAGACAAGTGTTCTTATCAATCCTACCCATCCTGTTCGTGTGCCTGCAGGCAGGTTTTGTTGGTGTTGTCTATGTGAGAATTTACAGTCGTGTTGTGAGAGAATAAGCACTTGGAGCAGGTAAACACGTCGAGGCCATCTTATTCATCCCCGGTGACCAGCTGTTTGATACAAAGTTCTTTGAGCAGGATACTCGAGTTTTTCCCTTTTCCTGCAGTCCGTCGCCAAGCAATAGACACTAACCTTAAAACAGAGGGACGCTGGTTTTCCAGTATTCCTCAAACGCCATCTAAGGAAAAAACATTATCTCTTGGACACACCCAGACAAACACACCAGTGCTGACTAGCCGGCTGACAGCTTTCCATTGTGAAAGCAGAAGTTCACGTTAGTCTTTTGAGTCATTTCAGACTAAAACATGTGAAGACTTCAACTGAGTCATATGACATTGTTTTCAAAGTTATCCGTGTATCATCACTTGTGATTACTGGAACTCACCCAACCCCCAAACAACACTATTCTCGCCAGTGTTCCGATTTAATTTTGCTTGCTTAAATCCCTGGAAATATATTTTTCCTCACAACCCTTAATAATAAAGGAATTAAACTCATATCAACATGTCAAATAACAGGGTATATAACCTGGGTGTCGCTGACTCACCTTTCACGCTTTTCCTGTTGACATCTGCTCCTTTCTCCAGCAGGTATTGCGCTATCTCTTTGTGGCCCTTGTAGCAGGAAATCATTAGACACGTGTGGCCATGCCTGTTAGCCACCTCCAGGTCAGCTTTGTGCTCCACCAGGTATTTCACAATGTCCAGGTGGCCGTCAAAGCAGGCTGCCCTGAGGGGTGTCGAGTTGGTGAGGGTCGTGCTGTTGACAGAAGCTCCGTGACCCAGCAGGGACTGGACCACTTTCAGGTGACCCGCCGCTGAGGCAGCCCAGAGGGGGGGCGCTCCCTCTATGGTCTCCCCGTCAAAGTTCACCGACCCCCCGACCTCAACGGGAGCACTGCAGCACTCCAGCAGATACTCCACCAGGTCCAGGTGTCCGTACCGGGCGGCCATCAGCAGCGGCGTGGCCCCGTTTGTCTTCTCGCCCATCAGCTTGGTCACCTCGTGTCCATCTTTGTTCTCCAACAGTTTCTGAAGCAAACGGAGCTTACCGTCCCTGGCTGCGTTGAACACGGCCGTCTTTAAATCCATCTCTGAGAGAGGGTTTCACTTTTCCAACAATAATAAAAAAAAAAAATGAAAAAATATAAAAGTCCACAGTATCGGTGAAACAAACGACGGCTCGAGGTGTAACGCTGCTGTGGACAGGTGGAGCTGGGAACCCTTTGTTTACAACAACCTTCGACTTTCCAGCCAACAGTAAAAAACTAAAAAAAGCACAACAACAATTAGCCGGCGTTTTGTGGTTAAAAGCCCCCCGATAGTTTGTGACTTTACACGGTTCGACCTCCGAGTCGGGACCACAAGTTAATGATGCGAATCTTTAACTGTTAACAACCCAAACGTTTGAAATGACCCTTGATCCAGGGATACATTTGACGCCGAGTTAGCGAGGCTGGCTAGTCAACTTCCTTGATCAATTACGCTAACCAACTAGCTTCGCTAAACTGAACTACTTGTCACCTCTTTATTGATGGTTCACCCTGCACTCCTCCGCAGACATGTCTCCCCCTCCAAGAAGCCCTCCTTCATCAGATCTGTCTCCTTCGCTTGTCATAGTGCCGCACCATAACGTTGCTCCCGAGACGTTTTTTATATTGGCTTTCAGTGGGCCGAGATGTGGAAATCCACCCCCACACGTAATACCGTGTTGCTGCTAGCTTAGCCTGGAAAACCGACGTTCGCCCGAGCGAGTAAGGGGGATACCCCCGCTCTCCGAGCCGCGTTCGTCTCTCACACACGTCGACGAGCAAAACGGCAAGTTTGACCCACAAACACGGTGAGTAATAGTCGTCCGTGTAGCCACCCTGCAAACTGGCACGACAATAATCTGAGCTAGGGAGAGGGTAAATAAGGGAGGCTAACCACCCACGGTTAGACCGGATGATCACGACTCAGTTTCTGTCAAATCACAAAGCCAACGCAGTCTTTTTTTCTCTACGAGAGCGGATGATTGACGCGTCGCCGTCCAATCACAGCGCGGGTGTCCTGTTACGTAGCCATGATAAAATAACAAAGTGGCGAAAAATCTCGTTCAGCCTCCGAGGGCTTTATAGGAAACGCAGCCGCCATGGTAAAAAACAAAACAAAACAAAGCAACTAAAGCAGAACGATTAAGATACATCATCTGAATGAGCTGGCTTTAGAAAAACTGAATGAACGAAGAACTGACAGTGACAGCCAGGAACACATCACTCCCTACAGGACACAAGAGGCACGACCGCCAGAAACTCCACGATTCACTGGTAACCAAGAGTCCTTTTTATTAATGGTGACTAAATGGATGCAAATCTTAACAGTCAAACAGAGAGTTTATTCAGCCATCCTGAAATTAAGCTCCAGCAAGGTCTAAGAGCTGTTCAAAAGTAACCTATCAAGTGCACAACCTAAAAAAAATCTAATAGCAAGCATGTGGAGGGTGGTGACGGACTAAAAAGAAAAAAAAAAACACAACACACATAATATGAATATGGTGGCTTATGGTATAATAATGTACAGTGAAATTCATTACAATAAAACCTTTCGGTTTAATCACTTGATAGTCTCTGGAATCAGTTCTGTCCAATCAACAAAGATGCAACAAACTGAAATTCAACCAAGAGTGGAGATTTTAGTCTTTCAGGATATAAATGGAACATTTTGACATAAATATAAGCCTAACATTGCAATTGTAAGGTCCTCCAGCTGTCACCGGTGATGTGTAAAGTAGAAATTCTACAAGGGATCATTGATGACTTACTCAATTCATGTCTCACCAAAGTCTGAGTAAAACAGATTTATTTGCAGACAAATGTTAAACCCACATGATGCAGCAAAACTACCTGCTTTAATTTTACACTCAATTACTGTGTACATCCTACAGGAGGGCAAGAACCACCGTTATGATCCTTACCTGCACAATTAATCAGATGATGAAAACTGAAAAATAACACTTGAAGAGAACTAGTCAATTTTGGAGGATCTTTCTTTTTGAAAATGATCCAATACGTCAGAACAGGAATTATGTATATATGTATATATATCTATCAATCACAAATATAACCCAAAGCCAGTGGAGTCACCCAATACTCAAGCATTACTTTGAGCTAAATGGAAATTGACAACAGTGCTGTATAAAACCAAAAGGACAGTGTCGGCCCACAAGATAAATACGCTGTTATACCTTAAAAGAGAAGAAGCCAAAAAAAAAAGACGACATATGCTGTGATGGAACGGAGACTGTAGAGGATGGAGCATTTCGATGGTATTGGCATTGCCACTTCAGAACACAAAATGTAATAATCAATCATAAGAATATCAGATAATTGCCTTGTCCCTCCCACTGTGTCCCCCAAACTCAAAATTAAATAGTTACCTTTTAATTCACCTTGGTGAAATCAAACCATTCCTTTATCCAATGTATATTAGAGCAAAAGGAAACACGACAACTGACTATTTACTTTTTTTTTTGTTTTTGTTTAGTTTCTTAAGGAATCGGGTCACTCGGTGTCGACCATCCACATGTATAACTTTCACCCTTCAAACCAAATCCAAACTTTAAACCAGCAGTGTTCAGCTAATATTAGATGAAGGATGGTCTTCTCTCTGTACTGCACGGTCACCACTAATGACTCATATAAAAGGACAAAGATGATAAAAGCAAACATTGTGTCTACTCTTTTTCACTCAATATAGTGAAGATGAATAAAGAGATTTTTTTTTTCCCCCCCCAAATGCCTTTGCGGGGAATAAAACTGCACTGTGAGAGTGACCTCAGAGATGCAGTGAGCTGCAGATACGGAAAAACATCCACAGCACCCCGACATTGTGATAAAACACCTGGTTTCAACTTCTGCTACTTTGCTCATTTCAGGGTGCAGTTTGGGGCTGAAAAATGCACCAGATCAGGGGGAGGGTATGAGGTGATGGAGCAGAAAAGGACAAATTTTAAAAAGAAATAAAAAGAACAACCAAAAAAAAAACCACATTTAGAAAAGTTCAAATCACATAAGGTTTGTTTTAAACTACACGAGCAGCTTGAACTCTCTAAAATACAGATAGTTACAAGCAACACAATCAAGCCTTTCTTTCACTTTTTCTATTTCTTTTACCCCTCAAAAATATTTCAAACAACTTTTTTTCCTCCAGACTTGTAGCGTACAGTTTTTAAGAACCGCAGTGCTGAGTGAAGATGAAGAGTCAGATTGCACGAACTGGTAGTTTGATATGATCCGATTTCATATCAACACTGCTGTTCTTACCCACTCTACGCCCTTGAGTCCAGTTACAGACAAAAGAATGGGGGAAAAAAACAAAAACAGAAAGAAAGTGATGCGTCGGATCCCGGAGTTCAGACAACGTTACGATCCGACACGTGTCATAGTGGTCTTCTTGTCAGAAAAGAAGCTTCTCAGCAGGACCACCTGACTGATGCTGACCACCAGGAGGATAAGGGCTTCTCCGATGGACCAGAACGCAACGCGGGTGTTAAGGTCCTCGGCCCGACTGCGTCCCTGGGCCTCACGGAGGCGGAAGTGCGTCTGGTAGTCGATGACGGACTTCAGGGCCTCATGAATAGAGACACAAGCTGATTCCATCTGGAAATGGTGAACAAGACTAATATTAGACCTGCTGAATATAGCGGAAAAAAGACCTTATGCCAACTGACAGAGGGCACCCTCTTCCCAACTGTAAAATGTTGTAATTAAATACGGTAGATAATTTATTTAAGAATGATCATCATTCAGCCCTTTATCAGAAAAGATTTAAAATGTAAAATTGGCAAAAGATTAAAATGTGAATAAAACCATATTGTTCTTGACTACACGTTCATCTGTCAGCTGCAATATCAATTAAAGACAAAGAAAATGATAAAAAAAACAACAACAAAAAAAACATACTTTTTTTTCATGGTTGGCCTGAGATCTGATCATTTGTGACAAGTTTAAATGAGCACCATGCAGAAAAACAACCGTAAACTGTTGCCTTTTTTGGATACATGTATTCAACATTGTGTAAGTTGTGAATAAAAACAGAGGGGACTGCCACACAGTGGCAAACGTGGCTCTATCCCAATTTATTTATTCTTTTTTATTTTTTCTAAGTGCTACTGCCGTCAAATCCAGAATGAGTGATATTATTTTTTCTTTCAGTAGCTCTATCCTCAACCCTCAGTCTTGTCTAACGGACTCTTACTTTATGCTTGTAACTTGGTTGGCGATCTGAATCTATTGCAGGAAATTTACAGGCATGAACACAAACAGCGTTTAAACAATGTTCAGCTACCTTTTCTTGCCAACCCAAGTTAGCTCACCCCACAGATGCAATGATGACCAGAGCAGAGTGTCACAGACGAGGAAGCGTATTTTATTATCCACAGCATCAGTCTTTCCCTCACACACAGACACAAAGCTCACCTGAGTTAGAGCAGTAACCCTGTTCTCGTTGGGGAAAAGTGGAGGGTCATCGCCGACCTGGAAATCAAAGTAAACCGTCTTGTGCGTGAAGGTGGAGAACTCGTTGCTGAAGCAGAACTTGTAGGTGCCGTTCTTGGCTGCTGTGAAGGTAAAACTGTCGTACTGCTTCTTCATCTCCTTGTACAGTGTGGTGCCATCTGGGTCCTCCAAACGACAGTCCACATCATAGTGGCCACCAGTTACTACCTGGTAATTCAAAAGGACAGAAGGAGGACAATTAACTCATTGACACGATCATCGTCTCATTGTTTCTTTTCACTCTGCACACCCCAGACTGCCAATACAACTCAGAGTCCGGTCCAGAAATACTCAGCGGACTCTGCAGTTGTTAGGTGCATCACTGATGGACAAGAGGCTGAGTACAAAGATCTATTCGACCACTTTGTGGCACGGTATGGGAGCAATCAACCCAAAACAAAAGACATGATTGTGAATTTTAGGCCAAAAACTGGCTCCATCCTGGAAGAAGAGGTGGTGGAAGGCCCACAGATAACTGAGTTTAATTGGATGACAGATTTGACTGGAAATACAAAACTGGGGCTGTCTACAAGAAGTGACTGAGCAGACAGTACTTCCTAAAGAAGCTTAGGCTCCTTAATGTTAACACCAGAATGTGGAGCATCCTCTATTCGTCTGTGGTGGAGAAAGCAATCTGTTGGGGCAGCAGCATCAGAGTCAGTGACTCAAAGAAACTGAGCCTGTGCCGGAGACTGCTCTTAATCGTGCAAAGGAGAACGCCGCCCATGTCGCTGAATATAAGGGACAATACTGCACATCCTCTGCTACATGGTGATGAAACGATGAGTGTGTTCTGTAAGAGGCTTCTTTTGCTCCGCTGAAACGAGGAACGGTGCAGGAAGTTATTCCTGCCACACAGCAGCAATAACTGCCTTTGTCATTCAACATCAATCAGTATTGATGATCAATTATTAATGGCAAAACAAACTTGCAAAAAAAACAACAAAAAAAAAAACAACACTGCAACATTATAATTTACATACAACAAATGTGTTCAATTACTGAAAATAATTCACAGTAATTATTGTGGAGGGTCATCGCCACAATAATAATAGAGAACAAAGCAGTTGTTTGCTATTATCTAGTCTCAATACGATATATTCCATAGTCTTTGTTGTATTTATTAGAGACTGGCTGTCTTTATTTACCCATTAATTGAAAATATGTAAAGCTGTTCTGCCCAATTACTCTTTAAATATCAACGTCAAGAAGCCGATTTTGATGTTGCAGTCTTCCAAATGGGACTGTTAATAGGGATGTTGAGCTGTGGGTCGAAAGAAGACACACATACCTGAAACTCAAGTGTGCACTTAGTACCCATGATGATGTCCTCGTAGAAACACTGTTTGGCGTTGTCTGGCAGCTCAAAAGTTAGCTCAGAGCCTAGCGCCCACCCACACAGTAGCTGGGCCCACAGCACCTGCAACAGCACCCGAAGCGATCCGAACATCCTCAACACTGACAGCCACCAGCTTTAAATGAAAACCTGGAGAAACAAGCATTGGCAGACATAGAAATGAAATCAATATCGACGGTGGCAAAAGCCAAAAATAGCGAGAAAGCAAACCCGGACATTGTTGTCAGCGACAAATTGTTAGCTTAAAGCTAACTGGCTTGCTATCTGGCATTTGTGTTTTAAAGTCAGAAGATAGCTAGGAATTGGAAATATTTTTCTATGGTTAGTACATTTATATATTGTTCTGATCTATAAGGGATCGGGTAGATTAAAGTTAATTTAAACAGAATTTATTTTTCTCTCAGTCTGAATTACCTACTCACACCAAGGTCCTCCTCACCCGGATGCGACTAATGCTAAGAGACGTATTACAAACGTGACACACCATTGGCTGTCATTAGTAAAAAGCCGCCTTCTGCTAGCTCTCATTGGACGAAAATGAAGAGGCGGAGCGCTTGTGGGATCACGTGGGCTACGTCCTCAGAAACGCGTCCTCCTTTTCAACACACTCCAACGTGGCTGCTGTCGATTAGATTCTGTGTAGGTTGCGGTGTTTTAGGATTTGTTTTTGGCATTTTACAAATTGATTATATACTTGAGTCTACAAATATAAAAAAAAATAGTCAAACTGTGCCTATAGCAGACGTTTATAAACGTAATGTTCTAACATGTTATTGGCAACACTTATGATGATTATGTTGGGACTATTATTATTATTATTATTATTATCATTATTATTATTTCAAACATCTAACAATAATCAACAATCAATAGATTGTTTAAATTAAGACAATACAAAATGATTTTCATGTTTTATTTTGTTTTTCTTTGAATGAACGTCAGACGTTTGTGGCTATAACAGCGGGTGGTGTCTGATGCGTTTTCTTCATTCTAATAAAAGTTGATGTGCACAATAGGGATGTATTTGTTTGAACGCCATATTGTATTCTCGTATGCTTTGAGTACAGTACAGAGTGTCTCTACGTTTAAACTTTAGGATCTAAAATCCTATCTCAGTCCATTTAAAAACCTCATGTTAACATGTTTGTCCATTGTAGGTTAAAGTTTTCAATATAACACGAATTTATTATCAATAGGTGTTATTTATTATCAATACCTATAGTGACTCATCAATCTTCTGCATAGGAATTCATATAATAAACACTTCGCTGAATCTATTTGGTAGAATTGTAATTTTTTTTACTTTAAAAATTAGCCGAAAACGGGATGGTTGGGGAGGTTGGACTTTAAAACTTGCATCTTCAGCAGTGCAATTTAATTATTCCCCGTAAGGTCCGGTTTTTTCCTCATTTTCATTTTTTTCCATCTCTCAATTTCTGCACAAGATTTGACTATACATAGCGTAACAAAACTAAATCTGATCAGGCAACATCGCTGTTTATTGGGGGTAATGGGAGAGCACTTTTCACAAGATGGCGCTATATTTCCAGCATGCCAAACGGCTTGATGTAACTTCACAGTCCCTATTTGAAGATAAACTCTGGATGTGACTGTACTGTACTGGAATACATTATTCTTTGGTCAGTATCTAATAAAGGGCAAATGAAGGAGCTTCAGAGGTGGACTGACTTATTTCCCATATAGTCTGGAGCACAACCCCAGATAAAAATGATGGAATCACCACTCTTAAGATGGTCTTCATGTATAATTAAAAACTTTCCCGGGGTGTGGCCACTGCTGGCTACATGCCTAAAATGGTAACATACAACTTTTTAGCTGCCTTTAATTTGCATTCCTAAAAAAATACTTGCACAAGTATTAAGATGCAAATGAGCAGTTAAAGGAAGGTGCTGGCAGAGCTTCAGGAACTGTTTCAACTGGCTTACTGGCAGACAACGTGGTCTTGACAACAATAAAATGACTGAATAAAACAGCTCAATTAACATCTTCCAAAAGTGGGGAGTCCATCATTGTTGAAAGGAATGCAGATCAGTCTTTGTTTTTATCTTCTCTACAATCCAATCTTGGAATAAGCAGTCTTGACATATTTTGGACTTAGGATGCTACATAACCAGCAGACCACTGCAAATAAGACAATTGTTGAATAACTGCTCCGTCTGACACCAAATTCAGCAATTCTGAAAGATTTCTGCATCAGCTTTCTATAGGCTCACTATTTCCTTAAATGTCAGTTCAGGACATTTTGTACATCGCTTAACCCTGGGGTCCTTTCTCCTTGAGGGACTATTTACCTGTTTCTGATTTTATTTCTTGTCGCTCTTAATGCAACTTTGTTAGAAGTGTAAATACCACAGTAGCTACATTCATTCTGAAATCTCTATGGATTTTACTCCTCCACTTCATCTGGGTGTGTAACCCATGCTATCAGAGCACTCGTACACGGACAGAATATGAATAGCTAGCCCCTGGGTACAGGCATGAAAAAGATTTGTCCAACTAAAACCCAAAGCACCTCATCTGCAGTAGATGCAAAAAACAAAACAAGTACAAATTATCTGCATATCCAGGATTCTGGATAATTAAGCCACTCCTCACAGTTATTTTATCTCTTTTTTTTTCTCCTCCACAGTTGCATTGTCATGTTTTAGCATGCATCTGTGCATAAATATTTTGGTTAATTTATTTCTCTGTTTGGTTTTGTGATCATCTTGGTATATATTCTCATTTTGGATAATTCTGTAGCCACGTATGTGGTTCTTTGTGTTCAATTGGTATATTTCAAATTTGTTTTGGGTCTCATTTTGGTTGTTTGACTTACTTTTGTGTCAATAATACATTTGGTTCACATATCTCGATGCTAATTTGGGCCACATTTGGTTATTTTGAATCAATTTGATATTAATTTGTCTCGTTTTTTTAAACACCTACTCATTTTATATCTTCGTTTCCATAAGTTGTTGCATGTTAGTGTGTATTTTATCTTATAACTTTTGATGAGACAATACGTTCTCGACTCTTTGGCTCCCGGGTTAGTTCGGTTTATTTCCACAAACGGTAGACACATATATATGCATAAATTATAATGTGATGTAAGACACCACCACAGCAAAATGTATGCCGAGTGCGTCTGTCGACTGGGCGGCTGACCCCAAATCGAACTCTCGCGTGAAGTAGAAACACGAGATTACAGTATAGGGAGGGCTGCATGGAGAGCAGAAAAGACATAACAAAAGCCACACATTTCAAGTAAGAGGCGCTGGTCGCTTTTTATTTTTTTCGTCAGCTAGAGGGAATTCCATCCAATATTCACACAGATTTGAGTTAAACGGCAATATTATAAACGTTTTGCATGATGCCTAGTAGCACGGCTTTGTTGGAGGCCGATGAGGGAGAGTCCGAGGTCCCACCGCCGCTACTGCACGCCTTCACCGGTATGGGCCTCGAGGAACACCACGGCACCCAAAGCCAGACCTCCGAACAGGCGGATGAGGGCATGTCATTTCACCACCACCAGCTCGCTCCGGTCTCTCATTTCAGCCTCATCGGTACGGTCCTCGACTTGAAGCCCCTGTCTCTTCATCGGCCGCCCTCGGGAGATGAGGTGAATAAAACGGCAGCGCCGGAAGACGAAGAGCCCGAAGGTGTAGCGGCCGAACCTTCGTGCTCTACCGGTGGCTCGCTGCTAGCTCAGGCCCACCGCCACCAGCACCTCTCATCCGGGCCGAATACCTCATTGATGCCGTCGGTTATGGAGCCGTCGCACGTCGAGACGGTATTGTTGTACAGCGGAGACGAGCGGGATGACACTGGGGTTGGCGGTAGCGCCTTGCCCCCGGCTAGCAGCATGGCCATGCTACCACCCGGCGTGTACGGGGAGCCGGGGTTCGAGGCCGAGCCATCGCTTCTGAGCCGGCGAAAGAGCGTCAATACAACCGAGTGTGTGGCCGTGCCGAGCTCCGAGCACGTCGCCGAGATTGTGGGCAGGCAGGGTGAGTTTTTCTCAAGTGGTTGTGGCTGATTTGTGAGACAGCGGTAAATGGCTAGCTACAGTGTGAACGAAATTAGGTCAGTCAGGAGGGGGAGAAATGCACACAATTTTGAAAAAAAATAAACACGTATTGGCAAAAGGTAATTTTTATTTTTTTTTTTTGCTTCTCAACGTTTCTATTATTTAGCATGTTCAGCGTTTAACGTTAGCTTTAGCTTAGCACCACTCATAAATGGGTCAACGAACACTTATTAAAAAAAAGTTCACATCTAAAGTTTTTCCAAACTGCAGACCGTCCTAAGCTTTCTCGCTTTGACGTCTCGTTTATATTTAGTACGTTTTGCTCGTGCTTCGCGGACAGTGAGCACGTCCTCAGCCTTGCCTTTGTCTTTAAATCGGGCTTGGCTTTGTCTCGGAGTGGAGCATGAAGAACGGTGTGTTGGTCACCATTGCTCTGCCACATCAGCTGTAGGTTATAGTCTGCTCCGTGCTCATTGTGGTGGGTTGACGTCTCATGATTTTAGTCGAACACGTCTTACTTTGCGTCGACATCCATCGCCTTTATCAAGGCTTTTGTGTAAACTTTACATAGATTATTGATAGGGAAAGGACAGTGATATTATGTGATGTTTTAGACCAGTTGGGGGAGGGTGCCCGCACTGTGGTGTTGACAACAACAGGAAATGGCTCTGGTAATGATGTTGGACTCTCAACCACTGCTGAAAGGAATATTTAATTCATAAGCTGAGCAACTTTTAAATGGGATTGATGTCAGGAGATGGGACTGTAGCGTGTTGAAGAAAAATGGACATTGCAAATATTACACTTTTCCACAGTTCATATGGCTTTAGAAAAAAAAGGATCTATATTACTTTGTTTGTAATTGTTTTGAGAACATCCAGTCACTGTTTAAACTGCAAGAGAGCAGCTGTTTAGACAGTTAAAAAGCATTATGAAGACTTTATACGTTTGATTTCAGTGTAACATATTCTAAAGAAAGTGGGTGATGAAACTACTTGAGTAACTTAAGAGGGACAAAGTAGGTGGTTTAATGTTTGGTTGAAATTCACTTAACAATATTCTGTTTTTATTGCCACAGAACGGCACCGTTCATCATTCATTACCACTTTAACTTATTTGTTTTGAGACTCATCTTTTGTGACATCAGATTGAATTTAATCTTACACGCGGAAATAAATTTTATTTTAATTTACGATTATTGAAAGAAAATGTAAGCATGGGCTGTGCCAAAAACCATTAAACTGCTCTGATTTGATTCACTGACCTCATGTTGGGTATGAGGGTCATACTTGTTTTTGGCTGGTACACAGTGTTTTAATGTTGAAGTATTTACAAGTCTAATGGCTAATAAGTCTATTTCTCCTCTGAATGCCAAAGTTAACCCCATCTGGCCTCTGGTGGGTTGACTTTGAACCTTGGCTGCACAAAACAGCATCAACAAAGTGGTGTGCACTTCTGCTGTCGTCGTGCTCATTTGTTGTGGGTGTAGATTCTCAGTCATCCAGTTAATGGTAATCCCAAGAGCTCAAAAAGGACAACTGGACTTCTATTTCTTGGTTCTTGAAGACATTTCACCTCTCACCTCAAAAGGCTTCTTCTCTTCTAAACCAGTCTGTGGGGAGTGTTGGCTTGTATGCCAACCTTCAGCTACATCTAAGCCGAGTTCAAGAACCAAGAAATACAAGTCCAGTCGAGCCTTTTTGAGCTCTTTGGGTGTTCCTTTGTTTATAAAACACAGATGCAGGCTGAGCGGTGTGTTTTTGCACACAAAAATAGCAAAAACAAGGTTGTATAGAAATATTACAACAGAAATAGGTGCCTTGTAGGCAGTAACCTGCATTTATTGACACAACTCAATGCTGTGCGAATTATTTGTTTTGGTTGTTTAAATTGTGCAGCTCCAGATCTGAATGCTGCCCCAAAGCCCAGAAAAAAAGAAAAGGCTAAAATCACTATTAGATGATTGACTTGAGCCTGGATCGAGTTGGGAACATCACGTGAACAGTCGGTGTCACGGTGTGTTAAACTGTGTAATGATATTATATGGTGTGACATGTTTCAAGACTGAATCGCAATAATGTTTTTCCTGTCCTCTTTTGCTCTCTAAATTCCCTCCGGCAGGCTGTAAGATCAAGGCCCTACGAGCCAAGACCAACACCTACATAAAGACGCCTGTGAGGGGCGAGCAGCCAGTCTTTGTCGTGACGGGACGTAAAGAGGACGTGGCCATGGCTAAGAGGGAGATCCTCTCTGCTGCCGAGCACTTCTCCCTCATCAGAGCCTCTCGAAATAAGACCGGCCCTCTGTCTGCTGCAACCGGTTTAGGGACCCCCGCTCTACCTGGACAGACGACCATTCAGGTCAGCAAGCATGTGACGATGGTTCACGCTGTTATTCACTGACATTCTTTTGCAGCGAATCACATTAGGGGCCGTTGTTATGGTAACTAATGATGGTAAATGTTGTCACCTGAGCAGTTTTGCTTTATAAAGGAGTCTCTGTGTTTTTATTAAAGTGTGCGTCATTTCAATCCGGCAGGTGCGGGTACCGTATCGTGTTGTGGGATTGGTTGTGGGTCCCAAAGGTGAGTTTTAAGTTATTTATTTATTCAAATGAGTACAAATTCATGATGGTCATTTTTTAGTAATAGTTGAAAAAACGTCCGCTAACAAAAGCAAACTGTAAATTTAGACAACAAGCCTTTTGTGTTGTTCTGAGAATGTCATGGGAACCATAAGTTGTCTAATGGATACCGTCACGTGTCTTTAGTTTTTTAGATCTTTCCCCTTTTTAACCCCTCGCCCTGGCGACATTCCCACCTCGGAGTCAGAAAGCCTTTGGGCTTATGTGTAAAATTAACTGAAGCATTTCTCAGCCGTCTGGCATGACCTCACGGAGGGTCAAATCTTGCTCATCTGTGGCGGTGTATTCATTTTGTGAGTGCGCACTACGATTTTTAAAAAAAAATTTTTTTTTTTTGCGTTTATGTGTAAGAAGTAACGATTTCAAAAGCTTCTTACAATAAAGAGGAGTTTAGTGCTGTGCACCTCAGGAAGGTGAGTCACCAGCCTGCAGTTTAGAGCTGTAATTATTGCACAGCTGTGTTTCTTCAAAGTCACATGGACAGAAGCTGGGGTAATTGCTGATGGTGTATAATGTGACTGAAGTCTCTCTGTGTTGCTTGCTTGTACATTTTTCATCCAACTTGGCAAAATGTATGAATCAAAAAAAAAAAACAAGATTTCAAAGGGTCAGATTTTTCTCTGTCGTGATTATTTTTTACGGTTGTTTTTCCTCTTGTTCTGTGTCGTGCCTTTTGTTAATGGAGAAATAGCCGCATCACCCCAAACCACTTTTAACTTGGCTTTCAACACCTCTCAGGGGCGACCATCAAACGGATTCAGCAGCAGACCCACACCTACATTGTGACACCGAGTCGCGACAAAGAACCAGTATTCGAGGTCACAGGGATGCCAGAGAATGTTGACAGGGCGAGGGAGGAAATAGAGGCTCACATCGCCCTCCGCACGGGAACCTGCGGGGGCATCGAGGCCCCCGGAGTGGACAACAGCGATTTTCAGTTCAACGGGACAGACGTCAGCTTCGAGACTTCTGCTGCACCCGTTGGTTTGGGAGACGCCGCGTGGCTCCACGCAGGTCCGTCGTCACCAGGCGGTGGAAGCTTGCTGCCGGTGAACATCAATAGTACTCAGCGAGTCAATAGCAATATTAGCAGTGGTGTCAGGATGTCTTCCACCTACCGCAACGACAGCTCCAGTTCCCTGGGCAGTGGCTCCAGCTCAGCTGATTCTTTCTACAGTGGCGGGAACGGTAACCGGATGGCCGATTTCAGCCCAACCTTCCCGTTTAATGCCAACGCTAATAATAACAACAACAACAACAACAACAACAACAGCAGCAGTAGTGGCGGCAGCACAAGTTTCTGGTTCGGTGACAGCCTTCTTGGCGTGGGGTCTGAGGAGCTCGCCAGCCTGGGAGGTGGAGGCTCTTCCTCAGGATTTGATCCTTTAACCATTTGCACTGCCCACACCTCTCACTCTGCTGCGCAGCCGCAAATCTGGAGCCCCTTCGTGGACCACCAGTCTCTTCAAGCCTTTGATGCTCTTCAGTCTCAGGTAAGTGAGCGAAGCTTCACAATCCCCCAAAGCAGACATTAAAGAATTCCTACATGGTTTACAGAATTGAATTTAAGAAACTTCTTCTGAGTTTTAAACAGATTTTTTTCAGGGTTGTGGTTATCTGATGACTATTGCCTTTGATTTCCGCAGACCAGCCAGCCTGGTACGCCCCGCCTCTCTCCAACCTTCTCTGGAACTGAAGCCTTGGAGCACCCCCAGGCCCAACGTGTTCACCGAAGGCCTTTAGGGTCAGCCGCAACCCTCGATGCCCACAGGTTCCCCTCTTACAGCTCAGCCTTCTCCACCTCCAGTGAAAGCACCACCTCGTCATCTTCTCCTCCCGAATCCTCTTTCGCTTATCGGCTGGGTCTTGGATCAGCTGGGAGAGGGCAGGAGATATGCATCCAGTGTACGGATAACCAGGTGATCGCTGCCCTGGTTCCTTGCGGCCATCACCTCTTCTGTCTAGATTGTGCCACCCAGATTTGCCAGGGTCCAGAGGCTGTGTGCCCCGTGTGCCTGTCTCCAGCCACACAGGCCATTCAACTCCGCAATATGTAATTTTAATCCATCCATCTTCATCTTCCCCAACACTTTAGTCTCGTCACGTGTAGGGGGGACTTAGAAAACAGACCCCAAATGTCTAGGTATGTCTTCACCCAGGCTTTGTCCAAGCTGGTGTTAGGTGACAAAGGTGCAGAAATGTAGGTGAAGTAAGGAATGATGTGTATTTAGGGCATAGTTTGGGTGTTGAGCCCGTTCATGTGCCTGCTATTGTGAAGTGTTCTTCCTCGATTGATTGATCAATGGGAGGGTTGTAAGCCCTCTATGTAGCATTGGGAGGGTTGGGATACATATATGTATACATATATATGTGTGTATATATATATGTATGTATGTATATGATATTTTGCTCATCGTGATTTTAATCTACTTTTTCGTGACATTTTTTAGTTATAAGTTCCTACCTAAAAACTCCTTTTTTTTAGATAAAATCTGCATTCAGATAAATTAGAAAAAAACAGTTGGCTATTTGGTCAACGTCTTTTTTTCTTTTCTTTTTATCTTGTCAACATCTCAAAGGTTTTACAAGGCAGGAAATGTGGAAGGAGCAAGAAGTAAGCGTGTACATCTCTAGAAAGTCACACGTTTGACTTGGTATAATTTAATAGTACCCTCTCCTCGTGTTGTGGTTCCTACGAACCTGTAACGCAGCAGGAATCTCAAAAGATCCACATGCTACATCATCCTGTCAGATTTCATTTTATCCCAGGTGTTTTATGTAATTTTTCAAGCTATTGGTTTGAATCTGCTCCTTTAAAAGGATATGTTTACATTCTACAGATCACAAAAAAGTGCTTTTAGCACTGCGTCCTTTTTTTTTTTTTTTTTTTTTTTTTTTTTTTTGCATAAAACACTCTGAAGGAGGGTTTTAAAAAAATAAAATAAAATCAAGTGGGTCAAACCTGCATCCGCTAAGTTGCCACACTCCAATGGCAACCTCCTGTTGCTACTGGTTTCTGTCCCCCCCCCCCCCCAGCAGAATAACACCAACAAAGTATGGGACTTTTTTTTTTTTTTTTTTTTATTTTTTGGAGAACACTAGGATGTTACGCCACTTTAGTATCGCCACGTTGCTTTCCATTTATATTTAAAACTGTTTACGGTAAACTTGTGCCTAGTTCTGCTCTGAGTAAACAAAAGAAACAACTGGTTCAGCGTTGCTCTATCCTCAAACAAACTGGTGGCCTTTTTTGGAAGCCTATAATTAACTCACTACACTAGAGACAAATCCAGATCTCGGGCTTAGAACACAATCTGACAGACGGAAGTTGTAATGTATTTGTCAGAGTTACGTCTCTTAAATGCATCTTGATGGAACAAAGGTTATATCATAAGGATGCTTTTTTTTTTTTTTTTCCGCTCCATGATGAGCCTCTGAAGTGTTTTGTACCTGTTGCTTTATATTTCCGGCACCAAACACTCTCTCCTGTCCCGCATCATTTTGTTTTCCTTTTTGTTTACATCTTTGTATGGGGAACCATGTGCTGGTTTTCATCTCGAAAGCAAAGCACATCTCGTACTTTAGTAACATTCCTCCTCCCTTGTCTTGCTTTCATTTTTGTGTCTGGCTCATCGCTCTTACTTAAACCTCACCTGGGAGCAAAAAGCATTGATATTCCCAGCTGTGATATGGAACAAATCCCTGTACAGTAAACATGGGCTGCTTTTCTTTTTCTTTTCTTTTTTTTTTTTTTTCTTTTAAAGCCATCTCAATAATATGCTTCTTTCACTTGAATGTCAATTTTATTTGGACCGCTCCGCCCCGTGGCCGTCCAATTAATTCCATTGGGATGCAAAATGGAGATGAAGGCCATCCATTGCTTTACTCCGTTATCCCACATCTCGTCTGCCAGGCCTATGCAAAAATCATCTCAGTATATTAACTAGTCAAGGAAGCACTAAGTAAATTAACTCCTTGGGTTTTAATTGCGGAGCTCAAACAAACTTTGGCTTAAACTTTCTAGAAGGACATCTTCCTTCTGTTGTTTCTTTTTTTTTTTTTTAAATCTCCATTTCAGCCAGCGGTTTCCTCCATAACCCGCTTCAAAAAGCATCGATGAGATGTCTCAGTGGTACACTCTTGGCTCTTTGTTTTATCAGCTCCTCTGCTGTTTTGTGCACAACTAAGCACAGCCTTCCTTATATCTTATCACACTATTGAGTAGTTGGGACAAGCACATGTTTTCTTTCCTCCTTCTGCACGTCTGCTCATCGTCCTGAAAAGTACTGAAAAGGTACAAGAATGGTGGAAATCATCTCAAGTCTTAGCTTTAAACACCAGGGTCTCCGGACTTTAGCAGGATTAAATGCGTTCACAGACATTTTGAAGGGGAAGCGACTGGAATGATTTCGTTGTGGACTGCAGTCCCTCTGGTATTCCAGCTGTAAACATTATTTGGGATTTGCTGTTTCTTCTTAAATATCTTTTCTTTCATGGGTGATTGAGAGTTCTTGGGGTAATGGAACCAAACGAGTCCCAAAAGTGCAAAAAAACCCATCTGCTTCTGTCTCCTTGGGCCATCTATCCGTCCCATTATTTTTACTTCTCTTTGCTCAACGAAGGGTCGATCCTTTTCTCCTTTTTTTTTTTTTTTTTTTTTTTTTTTTTTAATTTATTTTTTTTTAAAATTTTGCTCTCTTTCTATCCGAGGGAATGCAATACACGATCGGCCTCAGTTTATTGACATGAATCTATTGACATTTTTTGTGTATGTGTTATATAATATTACTGTTAATGACTGATGAATATACAGAACTTATTTTTTATTTTGTTATATTTCATATATACGTAAATATATCTATATTAAAATGTTTACAATAAGATTTAAATTTTTTTTTTTTTTTTCCTGAGTGATTTAAGTGAATGAAGAGCTGGAAATCCAGAGATGTTGCAGGAAAGTGTCAGTGCTATCTGCTTGTAGTCTAGTTATTAGTTTACAGTATTGATAATAGTATTGATAGCTGCCGTTAAACCTAGTTGAAAGTGGAATGTGCATCACAAGCATGTCTTCATAATTTACCGCCATTGTAAAGCATCACTGCAACTGTAAAAAGGCCAAGGATTCAAGCTGCCTGTCATCTCTGTACACCACCAAATTAAGAATGGTATACTATTAAAATGTATCTTAGATTATCTCTCTCTATCTATATATATATATCTATATATAGATATATATATATTGTTAAAAGCTGTACCAAGAGTTCAAAGTATTTGCTAATTTTACTACACTTTTGTTATGTATATGTGTAGGAGTCTTAAGGCATATAAATTCTTCAAATTAAGTCAGGAGTTTAAAAGCAGACTATATTTTATAACGGCCTTTTAAGTTATTGCGGCCAAAGCACTGATATTATATATTTGCTGTAAAGAGAATTTTAAGAGTTTTATTTTTCTGATATTAAAGTTACTTAATAAAGACGGTTTCATTTAAAGCCTTGTCAGACTTTGGTCATTTATTCTTTATGGAGAATGATTTTTTTTTTTTTCATTTGGGTTGTGTGTCACTAACAAAGATCAACCAACCACATACACACACACACACACATACATTTGAGTCCCACATGCCTCGTAGGAGCTACAGATTTATCTGAAAACAAGAGGTTTACAACTGTCCAACATTTTGGTGAAAGTAGTCTGTATACAGTGTTGGATGGGGAAAGAAAATCCCAGCAGGTTGTGTTGGAACATGTAAACGACACGCTGTGAGAGACCTGAATAGAGTCTAATCCTGGTTTTTAAAAATCCAGATTTGCTACCTATAGTACTCTGATAGAAACCAGGATTTTGTGTGTGTGTGTGAGTGAGAACACATCATCCAGGATTCTCTGCTGGTTGAAGTCCTACATTGATCGAAAGATGAGGATTATCAACTGTGCACGCACGATCGGACATTTGGATGCTTAAATGAACACGGACACAAGGATATGATTAACAGGGTTTCAACTGCTACAGATAAAACACCGTATCCAGAATATGATCAAAACCAGGAATGTAGGTGTGAACGTACCCTGTATCTAAACACCAAGGAGGGTCATGTGCTTGGTACAGTCATGTTTGTCATGAGGAATGCTCAAAAAGCAATGGACGGATCCTGATCTCGTTTGAGGATATTTTCCTCATCTGTATGCAGGCTCAGACTGCTTATTTTCAGCATTTAAACGAAGACTTGTGGAGCTGCAGCGGATGTGCTACTTTTTTATTTTGAAGGGTGACCAAACTATTAAAAAGGCCATTTCTGCCTCAAACCAAGCATGACTAAATTTAATGGCTCCACTGATTCATGACCCAGGTGGAGGTCACACAAACTGAGGCGATCTCATGAAGTTAAATGCTTTTTTTGGGGGGGGGGGGGGCTTTTATGCCTTTAGTTCAGGACAGTTCAAGAGACAGGAAGCTGAGAGAGGGGGAAAGACATGCAGCAAAGGGCCGTCCGATGCGGGACTCGAACTGCAGCGATGACTGTAGCCTCTGTACATGGGGTGTCTGCTTAACCCACTACGCCACCGACCACCCGTTTAATGCTTTTCTGATATTTGCTGCATAAACAAGTAAAAATTTAAAACATCTTGTATCTATACATCTGTCATTCGGACAAACTGGAATGGTTCTGTGATCGATGCTGAACAAGACACAGTAGAATATACAATGTGAATGTGAGTCTGTCCTTAAAGAAACTGCACAAACTCGGCTCAGGTGGAAAGTGCACTGAACTGCGATGGAGTTGGGGAATGTCTATACTCTGAGAGCCAGCGTGCCCATTACCACAATCTCTGGGTTTTATGTGTTTTGTTTTTTTTAAATATTAAATTCCTGCAACGGGTCCAAATGTCATCTAATGTGGAACTTTTCCACCACCAACTGCTTCAGCAGGGCCCCTCGCTTCAGTTTAAAGTAGTCAGCTCTTTTTAATTCAGAAAATAGGTGCAGGGATTTGTTGAAATGTGTATGTGGGCTTAATACTAGTACATAACTATGAAATAAGGCAAAAACAGAGTCCACGAGTTCCATTCTTCCAACACAGGCTGAACCCTCTTAGAGAAGCTTTCTAATAGTTTTATTAAGGAGTCTTCAGGAGGAGTTCTCCAGGTTTCTTGAAGGAAATCTTAAAGCTCTTTTTTGGATGTCGGCTGCCTTTTGTTCCATTCTGTGATCCCACACTGCTTCAATAATGTTGAGGTCCAGGCTCTTGGGAGGATTCATCCCTCCATAAGACCTGTTGCCACTGGTTTTCAGTCCACTTGTGTCATTTGGCGTAGCTAGGCCTGTTCTCCCCAGTTTCCCTTCCTTAAGAATGGCTTCTAGACAGCCACTCTTCCATTGAGACCATTTCCGATGAGGCTTCAGTAAACGGCAGATGGATAAACTAAAGGTCCAGCTGTATCTCTTAGGTATTTCCCCATTAACGATTTAAGTATCAGAAACTGTTAATCTGCTGTAGACATTTTCTTTCTTTTTTTTTTTTAGGTCTGCCACTTCTTCTTTAGTCCCCCACTTATCCAGTTTCCTCATTTCGAAAGGACACAGTGCACGCCATGCTGAGATATGCCAAGTTTAAGGCTAACGGCTCTTGATGAATCACCATAACAGTGCGAAATGACTATCTGTGCCGTCTTTGGCATTTCTCTTTGATGCAACTAAAGAAACAGGAACAAATTATTTTGTTGCAACAGGCTGCAAGTATGTGTCCAAAAAAGTTTTCTGTTATGCATCAGTCGAGCCCTTGAGTTAGGGGTCTTTTTTTAATGCTGTAGTTAAATAGCAGCAAAGAGGAAACAACACGTGGGTATCGGTCGAGTTCAGCTTCTTTGGAAGCACGGGCTTGATAAGAAAATGAACAGGACACCATTTTGAGAATATCAGGCCATATTTAATTGTAGACTCTCACATAAGAAATACAGGTAAAATTCATCTGCAATCTGTCATAGTAGTCAATGTCGGCTCAGGTGAGCCGTTTTCTGGCTCCTACAATAACTGCAAGTAATATAAAAAAAAACAAAAAAAAACGTCAAACTTAGAATAGAACGCTTTTTCCTCCAGAATCCAGCATGTGTCGTTTTCTGCAAACTGGATCCACAATCATGTGAAAACATCTTAAAAGCTGACAAGCTTTCTGAACACCTCTAAAGTTAAAATGAAATCAGCAACTGGAGAAGAGCAATCCTGAAGTTTGGACAACTTCAAATCTACCAACGAAGCAAAAAAAAATCCTCATCACACAGAATCATCAGACTATACCGAACGGGGGGGAAGAAAGCACAGAGCAGATGGTTGCGAGTCTCAGTTTGAAAAGAGTAAATCAAATAAGAACAAATGCCTTTAAAATCGGTAACAAAATATGACTCGCATGCAGCTTGAAGGCAGGGGAGAGGAAGGAGTTTATAATCCAAAAAAGAGAAAAAGTCCTGCTTATACTCAATTTATTCTCAAACAGAAGCTACACCCGAACAACCGCAAGAGCTGTTCAACTACAACCACACCTCAGAAGATCGTCTGAGTTATCTGGAGGCTTTACAGATAAAATGTGAGCTCATATTATTTGATACATTACAACTTTGCAGTTTCCCCTCTATGTGCCTCGAATGCTTTTCTCATCAACTGGCAATGCATATATATATATATATATATATATATATATATACACACACACGACAGGCGCTGGTTTTCTATCATCTTAAGAAAATTTCCCCTGTGTGATGCAGTGCAGGTGTGAAAAAAAAAGGGGGGGAGGATAGAGGAGTCTCTGACATAAAAGAATTCATGCAAACATTGCCATGCTTTTCAAAAACAAAGTTATATACATGGATTAAGAGGGAAAAAAAACAAAAACTGGAAATCTAAAGAAAACTACGACAACTCAGAACAACCAAAAGAAGCCCAAAAGATGTGCGTGGATGCTTTAAAAGTGAAAACCTAAAAACAGAAATCAAAAAAGGTGTCGTAGTGTTCCACGCAGCACGTTTTCAAAAACAATGCTGCATCCATCTCTCTAACCCTGAACTAACCTATGCACTCCTTAAGCCCCAACTGCAGGACAACCTTGTAATCGTGGTTATTAACTTGAATCAAAGGGTGGGAGGGGGATAAAAAGTAAAGTGCTACAAATATACAAATCACTTAATAAGAGTAACAAAAATAAAACCAAGAAAATGTCAATATTGCTGGGTATCGTCTAAAAAAAACAAAAAAAAAACCAAAAAAAAAAACAACAACAACCAAAAAACCCAAAATGTCTTCTCTCCGTCAGTAAACTACACACAAAAGACCTGGATCAAGTAGTATATAAGTAGGCTGCAAGTCATAAGATATTTAGATACAACAAGTCTAAACTCGTGTCGGGTATATTTCAGGGATTAAAATCTGTAAAACAGCCAAGAGTAGAATAAACATCATTACCTTTAAAAACGCAATTAAGGAAAGCTCCAAATGACCACAGCGTGGGTTAAGGTTCACTGATTGGACTGTCATGATTACACCGGACTTTCTGCTTTTTATCCGTATGAAGGTCTTGTGTTACTATAATGGTTCACCACAACACTGATAAATCCTTATCTCTTTACTTAAAAGATCAAAGTCCAGCTTCTCTGCTTTCTTGCGTCACTCTTACTGAACCAAAAGCATGGAAGCTTGTTTTCTTTTTGGCTTTGAAAATGAAAGTGGGGACAAGTAGCTGTCAGAAGGGAGTGTAGGTGAATTATTTGTGGCAGCTTAAGGGAGGGCGCTTTGCCAGAAACTGATTTGGGGGGGGGGGGGGTTGTTGAAGTTGACAATGATTGAAACTTCTTTTGAATGAGAAATGTGTTATAGTCACAGTTAAGACGTGTAGAGAGCAACACTTCTGTTAATGCAGCCCGTTCTGATCATCGCTACCCATCTTGGTTTCACAAGAAAAAAAATAAAAGATCACAAAGCAGACCTGAAACTCTTCTATGAATGTCCAAACCCGTAGTTTGACCAATGTGACCAGTCCTCAAGACTCGTTTCAGCTCAGAGTTTGACTCAGATTTGGTTCATCGGTTTGTTTATGCGACAGCTGTGGATGGTGTGAGCGTCGAGTGCGTCCCGATCCGGCTGGTCCCCCGCCCAGCAGATCACATGACGTGTCGGGAAAGCGATCCACACAGTTGGGAGTGCCGCTGCTTTTTGTTTCAGGCCGACACCCGACAGAACTTGCCGGATGTGAAGCAGTCCTGAATCAAAACTCACGACAGACTATCAGGAGTGGTCTGGCACCTTGATATTGGAAACGAGTCGCCGCACTAAGCACAGATGCTTTTGCGCCGTTTGTTGAGTTCACTGGGAGTAACTGGTTGCTGTGTTGGTGTACATTCCAGTTTTATGGAACCCTCGGGTCCTCTAATTGTACATATGTGGGATGTCCTGTTCACCATTCCAGTCATAAGAGTAAAGCCATTTATCAAAAATATGGACATATCTTTAATACATGGCTTTGGCTCGTGTTTGTGTCACAAGCATAGGATGGAGCCACAGGGCATAAGGGAGCTCCACCCACACCTGAAACTAATTTTCACGAGGGACAGCTTCAGTTTTATTGCCCCTCTCCACCCAGGACAGCTCACGGAGGAAGACTTTCCACTGCCACTGGGCATTGAGGTGTGAAGCCGGCGTTGATGGATCTCAATCCAGAGGTTGGGGGTCTGCTATAGGCATAGTATGAAGAACCTCGTCCAGTAACTGTAGAGCTCTGTGCAGGTGGATTTCAATCCAGCAAGGCGTTTCCTTGATGCTCTGGCGGGGGTAGTCGGGCCCCCAGCCTTTAACAAAACTCATCCTGAGAATACACAGCCTCCGGAGGTCATCCACCCCGATACCAGCTGCTGCTGACAGACCTGAGAGGACAACAGGACAGAGTTAGGGGCCAGATTACACTCAGCAAAAATAAATTGCTGCTCGTCTTTACATTTAAGGACAGTAATCTTTGGATTTTTGAGCAGCTGCTCGCCCACGACTCGAATTCGACGTAACAAATTTACAAGTGGATATTCAACACTTTTTCTGAAATGTTTCAATAAACAACACCTTGATTTTTTTTTTTTGTTTTGAAGCGCTGATTCCAACAGCTTAAGCGAATTCTGAAAATGGACAATGGTGAGTTAGACAGGTTTCCATCGATATCTTTGAATTGTGTCACCAGAGTGGCTGGTTGTGATTCAGTAGAAGAAGTAGTCCCTCAAACCCGAAACAAACAATGTGGAGGAAACAAAAAAGCAACAACTGTGGTGGTTCTCCACAAGAGCAAAATGGAGAGAGCTCTCCTTCAGCGATTTATTTTCATCTTTGGGGATATCAGGACTAGTGTTTCATATCTGGAGGATTCCCATTAGTCATGAGTTTGTCTGTGATGAATCGCTGATTGAATCACATAACTTTAATCTACGCCATGTCAGACACGATTAATAAAGTTATTTCCGTTCCCATTAAATGTAGATCAAGACTTCTTTAAAACAGGCAAAACCCACCTCGAGCAAACAAACATTTTACAGCTTCAGTTTACAATTTCTTATTCACATCTTGTGAATTCAGTTAAAACTGACAACGGAAAACCAGATACTGTTTCATTAGACTTATGTTCGGTCTCACTTGTAGTGACCACACTGAGTAACCATATTGTCAACTGAAACCACTGCCGCACCGTCGCTGTGTACAAATGTGTGTTTGAAGCTACTGTTTTGTATCTTACTGATAGCTGGAGCGATCCCTCCTACTGATCCAGGTCCGGGTATGTTTCCAGCCACAGCCGCCGCCTGTGCCGCTGCGGCTGCCTGAGCAGTAGCCGCCTGCTGCTGCATCTGTCTGTGGCACTGACGAAGGTCAAACACCTGGAGCGACAAAGGAGACTTTCCATTTTTCCAGGAAAGGATGGCAAACACATGTCGTTTCTCAGCGGTTTCCAAAGAAACACTTTTAAAATGTCAACCCTGAGTGGTGTCCTCCTTCAGTCCACCGAGTCCTTCCACACGCTGATAGTTATGGTGGCGAACAGCCTGCGGCCTTACCTTGATGTAAGCACTGGGGTAGATTTTGTGAACAGCGTCTCCAGGGGCTCGGCCAGCCTCCCTGTCCAGGTAGTAACTCTGAACAAAGACCGCGTGGTCGCTGAGGCATCGCACCCACACATCCCCCTCGCCTTTACACTCCAGCTGGACCCCTTTACCGATGTGAAGCCTGAGAAGAAGAAAACAAAATTCAAACAAAGACGGAGAAAGAATGAATGACAGCTGGACCATATATGTGGTTATCATTCAAACAGACATCCAGCATTTCTTAGTAAAACACGGGACGTCTTTAAATCTATTACCCCGGCCGTTACCCGTATCGTCCTATGGGTTGCGTTTACTTTGCATCTGGACGTGCAAACCAAAAGTTTTTATCTTCACGTGAACCATTCAAAATGCCCGTCTCTGAGACTGGAGTAAAGAAATCCCAAACATAGCCGTCTGAAACAGTCATTATGTACGTACATCCACATGCAGTTCAAGGATATGGTTTGAAAGCCCATTTTTTATTCCAGCGTTGTCCCTCAGCACTACACCAAAGTTGCAGAGTGCAAAATTTCTTCGACCCTCTGAGCCACAATGGTTACACTTTCAGGAATGACCCCAATTGGATAAGCCGACATTTTGGCTCCTCAAAGTATGATAAATAATTATGTTTCGTCTCACATTTACCCAAAATATTTCCACATCTTCTCTGCCCCTAATGTGTGCATATAAAGTTTCATCAAGGTGCTCGTAAAATGAGACTCCAACAGCACGAGAGTCCGATCAGGAGACTCTGATCTCGGGAAA
Organism: Odontesthes bonariensis; assembly: GCF_027942865.1. Classification (NCBI taxonomy): domain Eukaryota; kingdom Metazoa; phylum Chordata; class Actinopteri; order Atheriniformes; family Atherinopsidae; genus Odontesthes; species Odontesthes bonariensis. Next base: position 20,138,972 of record NC_134511.1, read on the forward strand.
TTTGCGGCATAAACAAATTTGCACGGTCTAATTAACTGAACAGTTAGGAAGAAACAGAACCAAGTGTATAAGGACCTTCTCAAAGCTCTCGAGGGACAAATACCGCGTTTCAGCTGAACAACTTGACTAAACGTCGGACTAAAGGGTCTGAATGGGGAAAATACAGGCATGCCATATTCAGTCTAAATGGATTAACTCATACGGACGGATACATTAAATGAGAGGATAAACAGGTAAAGTAACTCAGAAGAACTGCTTAATAATCGTAAAGGATTATCAAACAAAGCATTTAAGCCGATTATTTGGCCTCGATGTCAGTTCTTTATTTTCATGGTATCTGATCACTTACCTCGCTCTCTCGATGGCCTCAGTGCGATGTACGTTACTGAGCTGGCCCAAACAGAACCTGTCTCCTCCTGACGGGTCCACGTAGCCGTCCACCGTCACTATGGGGCAGGAAGAGGGCACTTTGAATGTCTCCCCGACTTGAACGTCCATCTCAAAATATGCAATGGAACACCAGTAATCAGGAGCTGAAACAGAGAGGGGGGGGATTAAAAAAGTATTTCTTTTATCTTTAAGACATAAATATTATGCCAATTAAAAGTTGACTTCAAAGCCTTTATATCCAATATAGTTTGGAACATTTTGAAGCGGTCGAAAGCTTCTGTTTTATTTAACCTTTGACAAGAATGAACGATAGCCAGGGAATGTGAACGTAATATCAAATGAGAGGCCTACAGTCAAATCTATTCAAAAGTTTTCTCCTAAATCAGTTTTTACGCAGCGTGTTCTCACCTGGATGATTGGATATAGGCGGCTGAAATGCAAGCTCATTGTGCACTGGCCCTGAGAAAAAGACAGGATTGTAAGTGATGCTCTGCAAAGAAAAAAAACAAAAAACAACTCTACAACATTTAGTCTGTGGATTAAGGCAGAGCTGCAGTGAAGATGGGCACTTACAATAGTGAGTCGGATGTGGCATCGGAGGGTGGTGCTGCAAATGACCGTTAGTGTGGTGGGGTATGTTGGGGGTGAAACTACTATTCCTGGACCAGTTGGAGCTGGCACCTGGGGAGTAAAAACATGTCAAACATACTAATTAAAAAGCTGACAAGTGTACAGCTGTCGGCCTTTCCATGAAAAATAACCAGCAGCAAATCAGGAAACTTAAAATAGTGAAGTCTCACTGTCTTTAAGACACTGCAAGCACCAACATAAACAAACTTAAGCATAAACACGCAGGAATATTAAGTAACCGTCGCTTACTGCCTGATCCTGCTGCAATAGCCGGGAAGGACGATGTTGAGGCAGAGGTGGAGGCCTCCGAGGGCGGGAGCAGGCTTGGGGTTGGAAATGATTCCGCCGGGGCCGGGCGGCTGCTGGATGGTGGGTGCTGGATGGTCTGGAGAGAGTGTCCTCCATCAACAGAGGACAGACTCTGCTGTCCGTCAAAATCATACTCATCCTTGACAATTAGCGTTGAGCTGGGTCCAGAGTTGGTCAGGGTCAATCCGGATAAGTCTGTGGAGCGAGAGAAACGAGGAAGAAGTGGAACGTGTTACCGACCATGACAGCTGCTCATCTGCATACACAGTGATGGAGGCCGGATGAGCCTGACTAAAACGCTTAAAGAAGCCAAATCCACTTTCACTTCAAAGAAAGCTACTGTAAATTAAACCAGATTATTTTTTTACATAAAGTAAACCTAGCAGATTATTTGTTTACATACAGTAAACCTAGAGTTACAGTTTCTGTTGCTAAATAAAAAAAAAGCATAATCAATGCCCGTTTCCCACTTTTCAGCAAGCTTTTTTTTGGTTTGTTTTGGTCTCAGTTCTCCACAGTACAATATAAAACTCAACTCGAGCGTTAGCGTCCTGTTCCGTTTCATTTCTGCAGGTTCACGTGAAGCCCCAAAACAAACTGAAAACCTCCCCGTTACTCACCTATGCCAGGAGACACCACTCTCTCATAGTGATAGGGATTGACACACACGCTGTCACACTTCAGATCAAAGGCAAACTGGCAGTATTTCACATGCTTCAGTTCATTCTTGTGCAGGTCGGGCCATCGCCACAGTCGGGCATAGATCACATGAGGAAACCCTTTGCGCCCAGCCACCTGGGAACAGCACAGAGAGGAAAGCAGAAGGCGGGAATTCAGAGTAAATTCATTGCACACTCACTGCTCCAGCTGAGGTCAAAGATAAAGCCCAACCGATCATTGCGAGGTGAAGAACAAGGCTCGTTTTCTGCCGTTGTGGCGAACAGCGTGTCGAGACAAAACAAATACACGATGGTCAAACTACTTAATGACTCAGCTTTAGTTTACTTGTGTCTGGTTAACGTCTAAGTTCAGGAGATTAAAATGATCTTTTTGTGTAATATTAATTCTGTGTCATATTCAGTTTTAATGTTTACACGAGCGGCTTTCATCTCACATGCTGAAACTTGTTGGAGGTGAATCTTTAAAGATAAAGCCTCAGAAGTCCAATGGACAATCAACAAAGCCTGAAGTCAGCTGATTTCAGACTCTCAAAGGTGAAGATTTTATGCCTTTTTTTCTTTTTTTACTGTGGGATAGTAAACTAAGTGTTTTTGGTTTGACTATTTGGACTATTCAGCTCAGTTTATGTCAAAGGTAATATCACCACTGCTGCCACCTGGTGCACGGCGCTGACAATCCACCTGGTTGTGCAACTCCAGGTTGTTTTTTTGTTCTGACACACGTGCAGCAGTTGGTGTGTTTGGTAAATGGATGAGAAGGAGTCTGTGAGCAGCTCTCTCTCTACCACCCTTCAGTATGGGCATATATAGGCTGCAGATGTTGAGACACACTGTGGGCAAACCTTTGAGATTGCTCTGCACTTCCAGTGTTCATTACACATGGCTTCCTGTACGTAATATCCAGTGAATTTGATGTGCGCAGTGATACCTTTCATGTGTAAAAAGACTGCATGCCTGATGTTAATCATCTGGGAATTTTGTTATCATTTGTGAAACGCAAACATTTTGGATTTCAAGCGAATTGGAAGGTTGTGGGTTTGTTGAAATAAATTGAAATGAGATGAACTTTTAAGTCCAAAGCTTGGACAGTTACTGTAGATTAAACTAAATTCCAAACATTAAACTTTTTTCATAGTCAAAACTAATCAAACGTACTCTTCTGCTAAAAGAAGCTGACACCATCGTTACATTTTAGCACCTGCAGAGATAAAAATGTCCCACCTGCAGCCGTCCGTCAAGTGTCCTCTGAATGGTCACACACTTGCTGGGATGGGCTCCATTTGTGGTGATGGCTGTGATGAGAGAATCCAGCTCATCTTTCTTCTCCTTCAGTTTCTTCACCAGGCTCTCGATGGCCCGCTTGGCAAACGTCTCACTCTCGCCACCCTGTCTGTGGCACATCAGGCTGTGCACGATGCTCAGGCAGGCATCGTTGCTGGTAGGTGTGTTGGTGATGGACATTTTTTATTTCAGCTTCTGCGTGCGTTCTTGGGATATATTTGCTTGAGCTTTACACAGCTTCACATCATCCTCAGGAAACTGAAGCAGTAACAATCTTCACAGGGTTGATAAGAGGCAGTTAAGCCATACTTGTTGAGGGTGTATGGGATCAAACCTCTCAGCCTACAAAGGAACACTGCCACGGTCTGAAAGTAGAAGAGATTTTGCAAGTTTAAGAAAAACATAAACAAAATCGATCTTCATAAACATTTTGTTTTGTGACTAGTTTTAGACGAGTTCTTCATACAACTCTACCCATCTCAATGAGTATAAACAACATACAAACTTTTGGGATTAAATATTTAATTTCAACAGCACTTATTTTTTCAGTTTTCTTGCGAGCACAAACTGTCTTAATGCCTTATGCAGCAATTATAAAGAAGTCACCAAACCAATAATACTTTTGATGCTGGGGGCTGGAAGAAGGCACGACCCGTTATGTGAAACATTATAACTAATTTATGAGCTGAAAAATAACAAGATTGGCTCACCAACAACCAAATGACACGAAGAAGAGGAAATCTATATATTAGCAACCTTTCAGAAACCCCAGCACTGGTCCTTCTCGGGTAAAAATTAAGTTGAATTAGTCGTGCTCGCTGGCTAACTAGCGGCGCCAGTCTGGCTGCCGTTTGTTGCGGGGAGGAGCAAACACATACACCAACAAACAAAACTTAACCGGAAGTACACAGACAATATATTCAAAATAAATGTTTAACTTTTTAATCTCAAATGGCCAAAGGTGAAATGAAAAACACTCGGATTTTTACACCCGAACATTGACAGAGTGACATTTATAAGGTCCACAGAATGATAATACACAACTACTTTATAACTCTACATGATACGCTAGCCCGGAATATGAGCGTTGAATTGTTACCAATTTATTTTACTCTGAAAAGCCAAACCGGACATACCCCTCTAATAAATATTTTGTGTTAACTAACAGCTACCTGCTACGAAAACATCAGCTAGCATGTATGATTATTGTTGATAGCGGACTAGCTAATGTAGCTTGCTAGTAACAGGTTAGCAGACATGTTTGTTTAAAACGTACAGTCCGCAGAACTGGTCTTTGCTGGATGGCTTGTTTGGTATAAAACAACGCACTAATTAAAAGCATTATTTTTTCAAACATGATTGGTACGTGGCTGTTCTGTAGTTTAAACGTACAAAGTTATTACAGGGATGTTTCTAGCTGGCACTGTACGCTACCTGGAGTTAGCTGGTGAGGTGGCTAGCAGGCGAACCCTGCCTCTGTCCCAAGTTACCGTGCCAGCGGTGAGACTGTGCAGATCCTGCGTACACCGTGGATTGTCCTTATAAATTCCACCCGATGTCCAAAACCGCGCGGAAAAACACCAGACTGCTTTAGCTTTAGCATAACATTCCCTTAGTAAGAGAACCCATCAAGTAAAATCTCAGATTTTGTGTGAACTCCCACTTCACTCACTTCTCGCACCATTTCCTTCAATGGCGCGTTGCGCATGCGTAAAATGGGCTACTGATTTGTCAGCAATCATGTTAATATTTTTTACTAATTTAGCTGCTCAGAGATACATTAATATCATAACTGCTCATGTAACAGGCCTACATCGAATCTAATGCATCTTTTTAAAAATGTTGTTCTAATACTGACAATATAGCTATTGTAACTAATACTGAAACTTATTTTAAAATATTTTTTTTTACATGGACTATTACCTGCACTGAACTACTGCTACCGGTTTACTATCTTTGTGGACAGCTCATATATACTTGAAGTTATTGTAGTTTGAGAGAAAACATAAAATTAACTTTTTTTAAAAGCTATAATATACAGAACGGTGACAGATGACAGGAGAGACAAACCTAAAATGCTTTAGTATGGTGTTAGGCCACTAAACGATGCCAGGATAGTGTCAGTGCACTTTGCAAGACTTCTGCAAGTATCAAGAACTAATGGAAGGACATGATTTTGTTTTTGTTGTAGCTATTTAGTTTGCCCTCTCCTCAAAATCCCTTCTATCAATCCAAAGTCAGCTGATACAGTTGTATTATTTCTATAAGATAGTTTAGGAAGTACAATTAGGAACAATATTACAACTTAATTTAACTACTTTATTTTCAAAAAAGGAAATACTCATTATTACCATTCACTTATATGCTAGTCGTGATCTCTGCTGAATCCTTCTTCTTCTGTAAATAATAATTAGTTTGTGTGCTTGTGTTTCCGCATGCAATCCATAACGTTCACAAGAAGGTTAATTTACAGACGAGAAGATAATGTACAGGTACATTCAAATTAATTGAGTTGACAAGGACTTTATCATTTCTAGAGGGAAAATAAAATGTTGCCGTCCAAACAGATAAATATCTATTTATCAAAAGGAAAAAAAAAAAAGAGGCAGGTAGGTCATGAATTTCATCATAGAGGATACTCCTCACCTGGCATAGAGTCAATGTTAAACATTACTGCTCTTTTTAAATGATCTATTTATGTTATGGTTAAATCTATTATAGATAAATATATCAAGGTTATTCATTTATTGCATCTTTCATACAGGGGTGAATGAAAGTTTGTGAACTCTGCAGAATTTGCTGTATTTCTGCCAGGAGTTGGGTTGCATATTGAGTTGAACACGGCCTGATTTATCATCATTATCTTTTATGTTGTAAAGTGCATAGCAACACGACAGAGAAATAGATGCATTATGCTCAGGGCCGCAGTTAATAACCATCAGTCATGACAACCATATTGGTTAGGATGATGAATAAGGAGATGGCTTCAACGTTATTAATGTGCTGGATGGATTGGTTATGACCAATAGATCAGTCTTAGAGAGGTTGGCTGAAATAACCACGTCTACGCATTTGTTTAATTAGTTCATTTTGATTCACTTTACCTGCTTTTTGTTCTTGTGTGCAACTCTGACGACTTTTCAAGATCACATGTATGACACAATGCAGGTACTGCTGCATGTGAAATGTTATCACTAGCTGGACTAAAGGTTTTTTTAAAGATAAGTCAAGATATACTTAATACTGAAAACACAAGGTTATAGAATAAATACAACACACCTTCAAGGGACCACAGTTATACTATAGTAGATATGAAAAGAGCACAGTGACTGTAAATGAGGGGGGAAATGTTTCCTGTGGAGTGTCATTGGTCTGTGTGTTCGACTTGATCAACTTCTGGTTGGGTTTTCAGTTTTGCATTTTGTTCTGTTCCTGTGAGGTCAGTCTTAGCGCCTCGCCTCTGTGGCTCTCAGGTTCTGGTTTAGTTGATATTCTAGTCCGTCGTGCTTCCTGTATAATTTTGCAGAGCTTCCCTCCTTGTGTTTTCTGTCACGCTCAGGTCCTGTTTCACACCAGGGTTTCCATAAATTGATTGTCACGCCTACATCGTGTTTGTCATATTTTCCCTCAATGTTTAAAGACCACGTTTTCTTGTAGTTTTTGCCAGATCCTCGTCATTGTTTAATTGAGTCTTTGTCTCAGCCTGACTTTCGTTGCTGTCAAGTTTGTGTTTTTGCCCTTCATGTTTCAGGATTTTTCCTGCCAATGCAGCACTTTTGGTCTTTGTTTGCCTCGTCTGCCTTTCTCCTGCCTGTGAGGCTGCATTTGGGTCCTTTTCACCTCACCACTCTGTCACACTGCATTACTTATGTAGTGAAAAATTGCAGTTTTATTGAGGCTGCTCCATCACAGATTTCACAGATTATTTCCCCCTCTCTGGATAACGAGGAGCTAATTGCACACTCAAAATCAGATGCTGTGAGATTTATTTTGAATGAAAAGTAGGCACCGTTTATCCCTGATGCCTCTTACGTTTTAACATCTCCACGTTGATGAGAATACTAATGCGCGCTTTAAGCTCTCACGCACATGCACAAACGCTCAAGTTTTAATGCCCCACTGGCTGCCAATTTGTACCAATTACAGATGTGACTATTACCCACTGACAAGGCACACAATGATGATTTATCATCAGCTTTGCTAGCTAATGTAGCTGGCTTGCTTTCGTAATTTGACTTTAATTGTCCATTATTTTTCTCTTTGTTTATCTCCCCCTCTTTGAGCTCCGACCTCTCAGCGCTTTCTCCGACAGATAACCTTCAGCGGGGAAGATGAAAAGATTTTTTTGCTCCCCTGTGTTTTTTTTGTTTTGTTTTTTTTGCTCATTTGAGGTTTATCGCTCCCTTTCTTTTCTTCTCTCCGTGATAAAAAAAAACATTGTAATGTGAGGCCTACCTTTTGGACACTAGGAAGAACAAAAGGGAAATGAACAGATGTCGAACTGATGATCTCAACAAAGGAAGAGGAACGGGAATTTGTGTTTGTCACATTGGTCGTATTTATATGTTAATAAAGGACACTGTGGGACAAAAGGAAAATAAAAACTCCTTTCAGAATAACCTCACCACACTCATGCCGTATGATTTCCCAGGCTGACCAGCAGAGAGCAGTAAGAGCCAAGCTGTAAATCCTACAGCACACTGGCATCAGAACGTGTGCAGTTGAAATATATTAAACTTTTGATCAGCTTAGTCATGTGCTTTGTTTCTCACATATTTTCCAAGAGATAGAAGTGACCCATAGTTCTCCACAAGTCCTCAACACAAGAAAAACACTTTGGCCTTAAAGTCAGTGGCTATTCAAAATGAACACTTGGATGGATGAGTTAATGAAAGTTTTACATTTCATCCATATCTACTACATTGATCAGTGCTGCGTAAGGTCAGAAGTCTACATGCAGGGTGCACCCATATCTCCTTTAAAATAAAAGGAAGCATATTTACATGTTCTTGAAACTCTAACCCTCTGGTACACATGCTTTTGAGAATCATTCGATGTAAATGAACTGTTAGAAAATGACCTGGTCGGACTCAAATGTTGTTTCTTTCCTACCGACTAAGTCCCAGTTGCTACTTTTCTACAACATCAAGATAATCTGGTTTATGTTTCAAACTTCAAATGAATCCTCAGAGCGGAGATATTTCTCAGAGTTTGACGTGGATTTATAACCGCCTCAGCTCTCAGCGGGTCGATGAAGGAGTTGTAACTCTGCTGATGTCTGAGATTAATATCCAGGCAAAAATGTAAACATGAAAAAGCAAAACTATACCTTCAATGCTCTGTTTATCTGACACAACTGGCAGAAATGACCAGGTAACCATCAGCTGTCAGAGTTGGGTAAGACAGGCACTTAGAGAGGGTTTACAAAGCATCCTTTTGAATATGAAGCAGCTGACAGCTCATTGATTAAAACTTGCTGATACCAGCACAAGACTGGAGTGCCATGGAGCACACACAGGCGAGATGCAGTGATTAGCTGAAGCTGATTTTCTTCAGGCTCTGAACACTAAAGCTGCAGTTGATCACCTTAATCTGTTATATCAGTTTGACAATACTTCCTCAGAGGCAGTACACATGATGCCTGGGTGTGTGTTAATGAGTGTGTGTGGGGGTCTTCTGTCCATTTGCCAACAGAGTCTTTATTCTCAATTTTTTTCATCTTATCTTTTATATGTAACATTGTCTCATGCATGTTCCTCACTGGCTCTCTTATTTTCTTCTTCTATGAGTCTCTAATTTCAAATGAAATATTGAGATTTAAATATTTGCAGAGTTACTCGTTTTTTGGGGGGGTTTTCTGTCCAACTTCCCATTCCTATTTATGCTAGCATTTTACAGTCTAAAGGCGAACAGATTCACAGCTGAAGCTTATATTCATCGTTTTAAAACAAAGGAAACAGTTATTGATCGCGGGCAAAGGAATAATGCTTTCAGTTTTCACTTGTGACCTTTGCTTTGGCAGAAAATTGCAAGCAAAGCTAAAGTTTGCTTCATTAGGTGGTTTAAACTGCAGTCTCTGATCCCAGTACAGCTGTAGAGTGTTACCATGTGAAACATGGTGTTCATCATGTGCAATTTTACATGAAACCACAGGTTACATATATATTCTAAAAACTTCTCAGCTTAAAGAGCCCATTGCTTCATTGTGCATGATGCTTTTTGAGGAACGTGTGTAGTTCTACACTATCTACTATATAGCATGCTAAAACATGATCTGGCTGAGTAGTTTCAGGGCCTAAACCTAACCAATCGGTCAGTGAGAATACAAGCTCAAGGCTTTAAGGCTGGAAAGCAGAACTAATGCCCCAGTTGGACATGCACTGGTTTCCATTCATCTGACAGATTTGTGTCCGGTTTGGTACTTTGGTACTTTTCTGTAACAATTTGCCATGGCGGTCTCCCTAAGTTGGACCTATGGACATCATGTACAACTTTAAACATGGGACTAGTCTCAACACAGCACAAGTCTGAATTCACACCCCCATACACACACACACACACACACGCACGCACACACACACACCTCAGTAAATCAGAATTTAACACTCCATCAGCTTTTCAGAGGAATCCAACTACAGCTCCTCTCTCACATAAACACATACAGTGGATTGCATCAATGATGACGGTGAAGACAATGTCTTCATACAAAGTGACAGACAGCATTTCGAGTGGATAACAATATGGTAATTAAGTACAATTAACATTGAAGTGACTTTAACAGATTGATGCAATCATCAATGTTAGATTTCTCATTTATGAAAAGAGCTAAAGTTAGCACACAGCTGTCTTGTGGAGCTGAACTCAGGCCCTTTAAAGGATAGTTTTCTGACTTGTTTCACCACCATCTGTCATCTGTCCAGCCTCAGCTTGTCTGCTGGTTAATAAAGCAGAAGCATGTGCAGAATAAGCACGTGCTTGTGAATGCTGTTGAAGTGTTTGCCGACAAATGTGGAGAACATACATGTCTGTAGCTTTGGGTTGTGGGTTGTGTTTGAATAATTAAAGGCTTCCCTGTGTAATATTTCCATCCGACCACCTTTCTATCCTAAAATGTTTCTCCCATTTCTTCCTGTTCCCGGACTACCTTGAACCCCTAACCCTTCTTCCTAAGTCTTAACACCACATGAATGAAAGATCTATTAAAATTTAAATATCTCCACCTCAGTGGATTCAGGAAATTGTCTAACCCCCAGGATGTAGATGCAGATGGAGGGATGCATGGATGGAAACAGGGAGAGATGGATGGATGAGTAAAATGGGAGGACGGAGAGATGGATTTAGGGATGGAGGGTTGGCCTGAGAGATGGAAGGTATTTAGAAGATGGATGGATGGATCAGTGGTGAACATAAGAAAGCCAGAGAGGCAATGGAGGGATAGATGGGAAAAGGACGAGATGAGAGAGCTGTCTGTTTGAAGATAAATCAGGGAGGCAGTGTTGTGAGGATGTACATGTCCATAAACACACATACAAACAGATGTGTGTCCGTGTGCAACCACGCTTGAACTCACACATGTGCAAACACAAATGCACTCACTTACTCACTTCTGCACACGCTGCCCCACGGCGAGGTGGTAAAAGGCCACGGCTGATTGGTTGCTGAGGGCCGATTTCACCCCAAGTGGGAGAGCAGTGCATGTTGGGATGTTTGGATACATATTCAGCCATCCATGAAGGCATAAGGTAGGTCACCCCTCTTTACTCTGCCTCTCTTATTCATCCTTCTTTAAAGTCTCCTTCTTAACCTTTCCTTCCCCACATTCTCCTCGCATTTATTAACCTTGTGTATTGTCTTTCTATACTTCCCCACATTTGCCCACAGGGCTTTTCACTGGCACGCCTCCAAATCTGCCCGTACTCTGTTCCCATCAATCCGACTTTCATACAGGGAGCAAAGTCTCTCTGGATAACAACAGCTCTTAGTTCTTCCTTTCTCCCCTTCTTTGCTCATTTTTTCTGGCTCGATTAATTTCCATCTGTCATCCATTCCTTTAAAATCTCTTTTCTAGCTTTACTCGTTCTCCATCTTTCCCTGACAAGCCTGCTTTGCGAACAAACACACATACACATAACCACACAGACGTGCACACTTTGTATCCCCGCAGTGTAGTGTGCTAACAGAATAATTAGTCGCGCTTGATGTCCCTGACAGCTCTAATCCCTCTAAATGGCCACCACATGCCTCCTCTCATCAGCCCATGGCTAAACACACAAACCGCACACACTCTTGCTCGTATATGCACACATGCTCTCGCAAAGCACTAGCTACAAATTTTATGTTTCCATCTGTGTTAGAAAAATTTTGAGTTGCCTGTATGTCAAACATTTTCTGCCATTAGTATTAAAACCAATGGATCAGGTAACGGAGCCAAAGTAACAGACGGCCAGTATCGCAACTAACGAGGTTTTACTGTAACTCTGAAATTCGAAATAACAAAACAGTTGGAAAAGTGGTGAAGTTTTGTTTGAAACTCTGAGTGGCTCATGTTGAGTGACATTGTTCAGTGATAACAGCCCTTGGTTGCAGTAATCACAACGCTATGTTCGTAGATGCATTTTCAAATATTTTTCTAAAATCACCCTTTCTGTAACTCTCCATGTGTTAAAAAAAAGCAGTTATCACTGGTGACACATAGATAATCACAGTGAAAGCAACGCATACATTTGCAGTTAAGATACACATTGGTCATTGTGCGTACAAACTGTTAGATCATCATAATATTTCATACTCATGCTTTAAGTTAGGCTGATTGGCTAAATAATCTAAACAACAAATCTCACCTCTCGTTAAAATCAGAATCAGAAATCAGAATCAGAATGCCTTTATTGTCATCATACGTGGTATAATGAAATTCAAAGGCACCAAAAACAGTGCAAAGAGTGCAAATATAAAAAATATAAAAATATAAAAATATATAAGTAATGTAAAAAAAAGGGAGGATGTAAGGTGCACAGTTTTTTACGGTACTAAAATAAATAGAATCAAATATGGTGTTAGTGGTAACATATGAAATAAAATAAAATAAGGTGTTAGTAGGTTCAAGTATGTGGATTTGGATGTTTTTAAGTCTGCTTGTCCTAGTCCTGATGCACCTGTAGCGCCGCCCTGAGGGCAACAGGTCAAACAGGGCAGAGCCAGGGTGGGAGCTGTCTTTGGAGATTGCCTTGGCCCTGCTGAGGCAGCGGGAGGTGTAAATGTCCATCAGGGAGGGGAGAGGGCAGACGATGATTTTCTGTGCTGCCATGACGACTCTCTGCAGCCTCTCCCTGTCAGCGGCGGTGGAGCTGCCGAACCATACTGTGATGCAGTATGTCAGCAGGCTCTCGATGGATGAGCGGTAGAAGGTCAGCAGCAGGTTGGAGTTGAGGTTGTGCTTCCTGAGAACTCTCAGGAAGTGTAGCCGCTGCCGAGCCTTCTTGATGATGGCTGTGATGTTCTCTGACCAGGAAATGTTGTCAGAGATGAGGACGCCGAGGTACTTGAACGTGTGGACCTGTTCCACGCGCTCGCCATTGATGTGAAGGGTGGCTGTATCAGTGCTGTTCCTCCTAAAGTCGATGATGACCTCTCTGGTCTTCTTGGTGTTCATAGAAAGGTTGTTCTCTGAGCACCACTCTGCCAGCTTCAGGACCTCCTCCCTGTAAGCAACCTCATCACCCCTGGGGATGAGACCGACCACCGTAGTATCGTCAGCAAACTTAACGATAAGGTTGTCCTTGTGGGCCGGTCTGCAGTCGTGGGTGTAGAGGCAGTAGAGGAGGGGGCTCAGCACACAGCCCTGTGGGGAGCCAATGCTCAGTGTGCGGGTGGATGAGAGATGGGGCCCCAGTCGTACAGTCTGGGGTCGGTCAGACAAAAAGTTATTGATCCAGGCACATGTGAAAGGGGGGAGGCCAAGGGTTTTCAGTTTTGTGGTGAGTCTGTCCGGGATTATGAAAATCCAGCCCAAAGCAAGTGAAATAGCACCAGAACATGTCTGTACTTTTTACTACTGTACTAATTCAGTGTGGAATAATAAGCAAAAGCAGATTTACACGTGGACTAAGCCTCCGTTTTTTGTTACCCTGCTCTGTTATCTGCTTGTGTCGCCTAATTTCTGCATTTAGTTTAGTTAGTTTGCTTGTTTTTGTTTTCACCCTTGCTTGAATCATCTGTCTCGTTTGTTTGTTTGAATTTTGGCCCCAGCTCATTACCAGCTGTTTAAGGCAGATGGTGCCCCTGATTCTAGTCCTGCCAGATGTTTTTTCTTTTTTCAGCGTACTGTCATCAAGTGGCTGCTAAAAGTGAATTGTTGGTTATTGAGTAAAGTGCCCCATAGGTTTTGGAGTTTTTTTTGTTTTTTTTTGCATTATTCATGCACGTTTTATTTGTGAACTATTTTAAAATGATTCCATTTAATCTAATCTTTGAATCTGTTAGTAAAGCATGGCTGTGAAATTAGCAGCTGATTTCTAACAGTTTAATTTAGATGGTTAAACGATTGGTTGCAAGTTAGTAATTGATGGCAAACGAAGTTAAGATTATTAACTGGTTGGCAGTAATATGTGTGATAACTAAATGTAGCCTTATCTTAATAATACATGGCTACGTGATAAGTAATCTGTTTTTTACTGACAACACTAGTTGCGCTCTGTAGGGTTATTTACACAAATTAATTTCTTTGAAATCTCTAATTATTATGTCCTGTAGGATGTCAATTCACTGCGTCTAACACGTTTAAGCTGGCTGCTTAGAAGGTACGCGAAGGATCACAATATGGATACCAGGCCAGTCAATAACTTCATCAGGGGTAATGAGCAGCTGAACATGGGATGAATAAAAGAAAAAAGAAGGAAGGAAGCTGACAGATACCTCACTGTTTCTTCTTGCTGTTTAGTCACAAATGGATTCCTATTTATTTTGTGGCAACCCATTATTATCCCATGGCCAAGCTTTGATAACTTGTAGCCATGAGTTAATTATGTCCTTCACACGCCTTGCTAACTCGTGGGTGTCAATTATTGATCCTGTGGCAGTGCATCACTGATTTGAGGCCGCACACACTTTTCCACCAATGTCACCAGGGGAGCACCGCAGGATATAAACAATAAACACAATCTGTTTATTTGGAACCCTATGCTTTCCTAGAGAGAATCACTGCAGAATATATTTAGCACTGATCCAATCTGACTCCATCTGCATGTGGTCCAAAGCCCACCAGATTTAATTTACTGCTACAGCCTGTAAGAGCCTCACACACACTGTGTGTGTGTGTGTGTGTGTGTGTGTGTGTGTGTGTGTGTGTTTGGTGGCTCAAACATTCGTGTTGGCTGAGTTATCCAATTTCCCATATCTTTTTTGTGTGTGTGAGAGTTTATTTTCATGCATTTGTCTGAGATGTTGTGAGTCTGAGTAAGCCTGAATATCGCGTGTATGCTTGTGTGAGTAAGCCCCATTTTTCCCAGTGGAACACGAGAGGCACCATTATAGCACTGAAGAGAATCAACGTGGAATAAACACAAACAGATAACTCACTCTGTTTTGCTCTGTTACACATGTACACTCTGACATTTGTGTGGGATTTATTTTGCTGCACACTCGCACGGTTGTTTGCAGTGTGTGAGTGCACCCTTTTTGTGTACAGTGACTCCTGTAAGGCCGTGATAGGGAAGAGAGACAGAGCCATGGGAGGTTTGCAGCTTTGTACCAGACTATCAGCTCAAGAGGAGCACCATGAGAAGGAAGAGAAGGTGAAAGAGAGACCAGGACTGATAGATATCTCAGGAGACAGAGAAGAAGGAAAAGAAATACTGTGACAAAGGGCATGCCGGATAGATTGTAAGGGAGAGAAAAAGAGGGAGGGAATAGATCCAGTTTGAATGAACTGAAGAAAAGGGAAAATGTAATGGGAGAAAGCTGATGTAAGTTCAGAGAGAGATTTAGCTTTGGTATGTTATTGTTCTGCTATAAGGACGTGTCAAGATTAGTTTAGTATGAAACTTGAAGGCTTGACTGATGTGAAAAGAAAAGATACACCTCTGCCGACACCTTTAGCTTCAGACTCTCACTTCATGTGTCTGTGTTGTTTAAGTTGCACCACAACTCCATCAAGAGTCCATCCAACTGTCCACCGACTGTGATTAAGAGGTGCCACTTTTTCAAGTAATCTGTACACCACCAAATCTTTATTCATATTTCCTAAATATTTCCAGAATATTTGTATTTGCAAAAAAGAAAGCCTTTGCATTCCTGCAGCCTCACAGACTTCAGAAGCTAAAACAAATATAATGATACTTAGATGTCAGTTATCAGTAAACAGGCATTTAAAGAAAGCAACGTCCATCGTACTCAAAGTCGTCGTCCACGTCGTCAAAATCTGATAAATATCCTGCCATGTTGCAAAAAAATTATAGTAGCAAAGTCTGTGTGAAATTAGCCGACTGTCACAGCGCATGGAGTAGAAAGCCCCGATAAGCCCCCCGATAGCCCCAGATAACAACAACATGGCAGCTATGAACTAACAGTGCAATAGTACGCGTTTATTCATTCGGCTTAAAGTATTGGTGAAATAAAGACAAATAATGCCTTATTTAGAGGCTGTATTGTCTATGCCCTGTTCTCTCCTGTTATATGGACATACTGGATCTCGAGTGATCTAAATATCTTCCGAAGTTTGGTGTTGTAAAATCTGAGAGGTGAGTGTTTTTTCATGATCTGGTAGAATGTTTATTTTTCTTGGATGAAGAATGTTAGAGCTCCACAGTTAATATGTAACAATCTCACAAATGAATCTGTACGGAGAAGTTCATTTTTGGCCTGAGCTACTAGTGAACACGGTTCACGTGCTAAGTCAGTGACATTCACACAACTAAATACTACACCATCGTCTTCAAATATATGTTTATATCAGGACTCATAAAGTCACACATTTTAGCATGTTGCCAGGCTGAGGCAAATTACATTATTATTCAGTCACGGCAACAATTCTCTCTTTCTATATATCTTTACAACTGGTAAATGTGATTCCTCTTATCTTATTTAAATGTAACAGATTGTTATCTTTCCTAACTCAAGGGTGGAATGATTCCCTTTAAGACTCATTTGTATACTTTAGACACCACATGACCATATTCTACCAAACTCAAGGGATTTCTTGATTGTGCACTTGACGGATATCTAAGGAAATGTTTATTATCTCATAAGAACCACTGGAATGACAATAGAGCTCAAATCAAGTGGTAGAAATTGAAGTAAAAACATTTCTCACATTACATGTTCCATCTGACAGTGTTGATGCTGTTAAGACTTATAATGCTGTGTCTAACACCTGCTTGCGTTGGTTTGCATAAACAGTTCTTCTCACAATGAACTGAAGTTCAGTTTTGATTTAGATGTCAAATCATTTGCTGTTTATATACGATAAGATCTAACTTAAATACAGTCACAATGTCACACAGTTAACAGGTTTTTTACATTTTCTATTGTTTTTATTTCTGGTTTGATTTTTTTTTGCAAGAAGCCTTTTACCCACTCATCCTAAAAGTCTCTCATTTTATTGTGGTGAACAAAAGAAGTTTACTGCTTACACTTTTGAAATTTGCAAAAATATGCCAAAACCTCAGGGATTTTCTTTGAGCCAGTCCATCTTTCCATGTGATCAACGGAGCTGCGGGCTAATGTGGCTGGATTGGCAACGCTTTGCTCAAACACTCATCGTCACTTGAATGAATCCCTTTTTCGGTCTTGTGTGTGTGTGTGTGTGTGTGTGTGTGTGTGTGTGTGTGTGTGTGACCGTTAACCCATCACATCTGTGAAGTGAATGTGTGACCACACACACCGTGAGTCCATCTGTGTCTCAGGGAGCTCGCAGAGATCAAACACTGGTGTTGTCATATGGTTTGAATTAAGTTCAGTCTTCATGTTTCATCATAAAACTTCAATAAAGTGAGACTCATACAACCCGCACACACATGCACACACACATGCTCACCACACCAGGGTGTTTGGTTTATGTGAGTAATGTTTGTTATGATGTATGTCACACTATCCGGGTGTTTTTTTTATTTTTGTTTTCTGGTGTGTGCTTGCATATATAGTTTGGCAAGACTGTGTGGTGGTATGTGTGTTGTGGTTAGCGTCTGTGTGTGCGGTTGTGGTTCGGAACATTTTTTCCTAAACCACTGACCCATGAGCTATGAGAGGTTGTGGGCTAATGGGCCCACCCACAATCAGGAAACATATACCCACACACACATGCACACCCACCTGCATATACACACACGTTCAACAATGTTTTACAAAGTAGACATTATTAGTTTTACTCCAGCTAATGTATCTCAGTTGGAATATTCTTGATTTGCAGCTTTGCTTCAGTGTTTAATAAGATACTTATGGGCGAATTCACCAAGGATTCTTCCTCAGGGTTAACCATCAAAAAAAGAAAACAAGAATATTCCTATAAGAAACGATTGTGTTATATATATATATTTTCATCCAGATTTGTTCTGTAAGAAAAATTGAACCTCTTCAGTGGAATCATTTAGTGTTTTTCCCACCTTTGGTCACATTGAATGGCCTAAGAGGTGAAACTAAATGTACTGAAGCAAATCTTTTTTTTCTTTTCTTTAAGTAATTTTCCCCTCTCAATACAGAAATGTTTTTGTTTTGAGTTAGTCAGCAGTGGAATTAGGATGGAAGTTTGACTTCTGCAGAGGGAAACTTTTGCTTTCTCAAGTAATTGTTAGTTTCCTTTAATCACCCGACTGTTGTTGTGGTGATCTAACTTATTTCAATCCGAACTGTAGTCAGATAACCTCGAGACAGCTCAGTTTTCAGCAGTGATTTAAAACAGTTTGGGAAGACATTGACAAGTAATGTCCAGACTCAAAGACATTTCTGTCTTTTTAGTGAAGGTTCTTAGTGTAGGTAAAGGTACGACAGGGGTGCAGGCCCGGCTGAGTTTTATAGACACATTTCTCTTCATAAATTTTGCCATCTGGCTTGTCAAAATGTTGGTTCTCAGTAAGCCACAGAAATATCTACGGCTTGATAATTTTAGGCTCTCAATTTGTCACCGTTAGGATTGTTATTTCTGCCATGCTTAGACATTTAAGCTGTCTGAGAAACATCTTGTTGTACAAAAGCAGTTTAACAGATTTGGAGCTTAAACTCCACAGTCCACACCGACGGTGTCACATGCATAATTTCTAACCATCTAGCCCCTTTCAAGTGCTCAGCAATCAGATTGTGGGCTAAGAATTGTGAGTTTTACCCCTCCCAATTTTACAGAGGGTTTCACAAAACAATTAGTTGCTTCTTGTTTTTCAAGTGTGTGCAGTAGATGTGTTCATGTGAGTTTAGGATAAAGTAAAAAAATTATATTTCAAAGGCAGCAATAGTCATTAGCAAGCTGTCACGCTACCTCACAGCCTGTCTGGGACTGTAATCTGTCTGGTTTTCATTAGGTCCTAATTCTCCCTGGGGTGTTT
This sequence comes from Odontesthes bonariensis, assembly GCF_027942865.1. NCBI lineage: Eukaryota > Metazoa > Chordata > Actinopteri > Atheriniformes > Atherinopsidae > Odontesthes > Odontesthes bonariensis. The sequence continues at coordinate 20,157,789 of NC_134511.1, forward strand.
AAAACACACACACACACACACACACACACACACATACGGCCCCACTTAGTGCGTCAGCAAAGTTTGTTGCAGTCCTCTCTGCCACTGTACAGCTTTGTTCTCAACATGGAAAATCTCCTTTTAACTAACCACAAGCCCAATAGTTTCTCTCCCTCTCTTTCTCACACACACACAAACACGAGGGCAGCAGCAGGGCATACATAGTAAGCCTGCAAAAAAAGAAAAGTTGCTATCACATAAATCTTTAATATTTCCTGTGACACTTATTTTGCGCCTATTAGTTCCATTAACAGTCACTATGACCAACAAAAGCCTGTTCCTTTCAACTATAAACCATGGCAGAAATCAGCCCTTTTGAAAGCTAATATCCTGCAGTTTTGTCTGTTTATGTTTTTTTCCTTTATAGTTTCACACATGGTTAAGTAAGAGGCAAAATAACAATAACTTATGTGTTTTTGCTGCTGCCTAAACTGCTGCAGGATTGGGTGAAAACAATATTTAGATTCATCAACCTGATGTGCATGGGCCCATACTTATTTTATGAATTTAGTGTGGATAAATGCTTCTTTAAGATTTGGCGAAAAAACATGCTGATTGTTCAGTGTGATGCATTTGTGTGGTTTCTTATCTGACGTCTCTGCCAGCAGGGCAACATCATTTATTAAATCTTTCAAAACTGTTTAAGAACATTTTTGTTACAGGATTACACAGCAATGGTTAACATTTGCTTTGGATCTGACCTGATTGCATTCAGGAAAAGGAGATTGTGTGAGGTAAAATAAAAACACTAAGCTCTGTTGTCATTGTTCCACTAAATCTTGTGGTCAAGCTTGATTTAAAAAAAAAAAAAGCACAGGACAAAAATCACATTTGTGTCGATTGGTTTATTTTGTTCATTGGATTATTTTTCTGTAACACCCAGCACAACTTCGCACAACTTATACTTTCCAAATTGGGTGAGACATGTCTCCCAGTAAGCCAGAGAGAATCTATTTTAGGGCAAAGCATTATGTGAAAGGAACCCTAAACACTTGTTTTATTTAAGCAAAACCAAGTCAGGTGGTTTATTTGTCAGGTCTTTAATTGTGATAAAAGAGCCAATGGAAGTTGAAGTAAACAAGAATGTAGTTCACTGGGTAGGACTGGGGACAGACTTTTGAAAGCATCAGGTGCCTCCAAAGCATCACTTTTGAACGTGCAGGGTTTGTTAACCTGCAGTTAACAGTCAGGGGACATGTTGCCAACGGGAACGGGAAAAGTTTTAGATACATTTTTTATAATTAAATCTCACATTATGTTTTTCTAACCTTAACCAAGTACTTTTAAAGTCCCATTCCAGCAAAAAGACTTTGGCTTGGTTCTGGCTTTTCACATTTACCTCCATTGAATGGGAATCTCTTAGTTCTTACTTCTTAGTTTACCAACTGTGGACATTGTTTACTCTGACTCTATTTGCTTTATGGCTTGTTAAAGGGATAGTTCGCCTCTTTTGACATGAAGCTGTATGACATCCCATATTAGCAATATTGTTTATGAACATTGACTTACCCCCTGCTGCGCCCTGCTGCAGACCCAGCTCTTGGGTCCCTGCTTACGAGCTCATGAGTACCTGTCTGAGCACCCAGAAAAGCTAGCTTTGGGCTTCCAGAGTTTTTTACAGAATTCCCCACTTGTCAATAGGTTTTGCGGCCTGGAACTTAGAAGTTAGTTATGCTAATGCACGGTGAACAAACCGATTTCCAGAGCTGAGACGATCCTACGGCTTGGAGCTGTGCATTTGATTGAGAGCTGGGCTTCAGAAGTCCTTCCCATTCACCCCAGTTCTTGGTGGAGTGGGAGAGTTGCGTTGCCTAAAGCTCCAAGCTCCCAGGGTTCTGGAGATCCCAACTCATTTGCCCGAGCAATAGTTCAACAAGCTCCTAAACTCTCAACTAGATGAATCTAAGTCAGCTAACCTGTTGACAAGTTCTGGGCCCCCACTGCTTGTTTGGTTGGCTGAGAGCCTTGGCTACTTGCTTGGCCTATACTCAACACCTAATTTGTTGTTGATTTTATACTTGTAGCTTGCAAAGCTGTAGTTTCTTCAGATCCTCACAGTGCATGCAAATTAACTTTACAGCCCTACCCCAAGAGGAGTTTGGACTGATACTGAAAATAGTCAACGTGGAACAGCTGTTTGACCTCACCTTTCTTGTAAGTGGTGCTCAGGAGTTTCAAAGTGGAAATCCTCATGGCTGATTTTGCTTTTCATATGCCTTGTGACATACAAAAAACACTTACCAGACATGTTAATTAGGTTAAAAACTTCATTTTTAACTGAGGGTGACTTTAATACCAAACGAAGTCATGTAGTAGTAGAGTGAAGGAAGTGAAAACCAAGTCTGGAAGTCAAAATTAAAAGCAAGAAAAAACAGAAAATGATAAACAGTTCCGTCACAGCCTTAAGCTTGAGTCACATGCTGATAGTCAGTTAGTTATCCCCCTCCAACACTTCAACATCCTCACACACGCTATGGTAGTGTCATGTGTAGGAGGTGGCGAGGAAGGACGACCCAGGTACAGACACAGCAGATGACCAAAAGACAACAGGAGGTTGATGGTGATCTGAACTAATTCATTCCTTACACAAAAAACTCAGCAGAGCCAGAAAAACTAAGCTGGAGAAAAACAAAAATCAAAATACTGACAAAACCAGAACAAGACCAGACGAATGAAACTAGAACTAGGGACAGAACGAGAGGTTGTAACGGTTAAGATCTGGCAAAGAATGAATGAAACCAGGAGTTTAAATACAGAGGAGGGTGATTGGTGAGTGAAGACAGCTGAGGGAAAAAACACAGGTGAAGGTAGTGTAGCTAATGACTGGACCGAAGAGAGACTGAGGAAAAATGTGGGGAAGTGACAGAACCGAGACAAGACATAGAAAAAAAAACGAGCAACAAGAAAGAAATCATGACAGCTAGTTGTTTATAACCTAGCATTGTAGAATGACGTTTTCCTTTTCCTGTTTATTATTGGAGCAGTCCATACGTAATTTACCACCACAGAAGAATAACTGGTAAAATACAGCCGTAGAGCAGTTCTCTGTGTGTCCGAAAATGACAAAAAGGGTCTGCTGACAAAGCATCAGAATGTGATGAGTTGTGAACGACAACGGGTTGTCCATTCTGCATCAGCTCTGCATTTGAAAAAGTATTTCCATGCAAGCAAAACTTGTTGACATTGCTCAGTCAGATACTGGTACTCTAGTGACATATTGTGCAAAACCTATCAAATACATTTAACATTTAAATGCCAAATTTGGTTTCATGGGGAATTTTAAGTTAACAGTGTTATTGACCTGTCAATCCACCCCAGCTCCTCCTGAAGGTTTTTCCACATTTACATTGGTCATTACTGGATTTTTCTCTTGCATGCAAAGGTGCTGTGTAATGTGGCTTGACTGTTTCATGTAGCTGTTGAACACACTGCAACTGCACTGATTCTCAGATGTTAACCTGTGCTCTACTTTTGGTTGTGAACTGTCTGGAAGCAGAATCAAACTGGTTTGACACACCATTAAACTGCTGTTTGCCTCCAGCCGCTGAGAACAATGGCTGCGTTTGTTGTCACCAGCATCTGATGCTTTTCTACATTTACGACCTTAGAAATGGGTGTTCACAGTTAACTGCCCGCAAAAGAAAAAAACACCAAGTCATCAGGAACTGATCAGTAACAGCAGACGCACCAAAACACTTAGTGTTGTTGTAATGACATGCTGATAATACAGTGTGAATAATCACTGTCTGGCATTAATAATCGTCTTCCTCCACTTCTATCAATCCTTTCCTTATTTTTCCATCTTAGTGGCTCCGTGTTGCTTTCAAATTATAACATACATGCTTAACTTCAGGCCAGTTTTACTTCAGACTCTTTGATATAGAAGGTTTGGTACAAATATTAAAACAGAAATAACAGAGCTTGGTTATAAGGATTATTTGTTCAACGTAGCCCTGCATATAAGCAGCAGCAAATGATAAATGATTTCAAAGAGTAAAGTTATTGAAAGGTTGCTATTATTGAGATTCGACAAGATATTTCAAATGTTTAAGCTGTGTGAATATTTTTTCAAGTACCTCTTAATTTTCATGGGCTGCAAATGAATCTCTGTCCTTCTTAGTATGTTGTGTCTCAACTGACTTTTGCATCACTTCAGGTTTGCTCACTCAGTGACTTTAATGGATGTTGTAAGCCTGATTTAACATTTCAATCAGTCACTTACATTATGTATGTATGCGTGAAAAAACTCAGCATTTGACATATTTTCCCTTGGTAACTTCATGGAGTCTGACAGAACATGAAACATATTAATTTGGCAGACATTTTCCATAAAGCATTTCAACCTTGTAATAGTAACAAGACGAAGAGTCAACAGTCACACATCTGTGGAGAATGTGTGTCAAGCTATATGCTTGTCAGCATTAGCCTGAAACCAGACAGTTCTGAGAACTTGCGTTAGATTTGCTCTGGTATAATGCATCTGCCTCTCCCTCAAAGCCTATCTGGCATTGCGTGAACAAAACCAATCACACACATCAGTCTTGTTCTGGTTACAACAGTCATATTTGATCGATTTTCGATCCAGTTGCATCCTAAGGGAATTTGGCCTGCACCTTTTAATAACCCCCTGTTGGAAATTGGAAGTTTATCAAGATCTTGTAGCATAATGGCACTATCTCAGCATACAGCAACAGTGACAAAGCTGCAGAACCTGCTGACCCACATCTTAACGTTAAACGTCTTTGTTCAGAGTGATAGCATTCTAACGTTTGCCAGCTGGCAATAATGTCATTAGCTGTGAAGTTAATTTAGTTCTGAACAAGTTCTGTCATTTTCACCCAGTGATTTAGCTGAACATGTATCCTGCGATCCTGCATGTTATTACCAGTTGAGTACACAAAAATGTAAAAAAATAAAAAAATCACTTCAGTTTTGCAAATTACAGATAAGCTGCCCTAATTCACAACTGTTAAGAAAAAGGGAAAAAAACGATGGAAAACTTTAAAGGGTCTTTCCCTTTGGTTTCACTACAAAACCAAACTCAGGGGCTTTGCATATACAATTCGCCTCTCATTTACACTTTCCACCCACACACTGACACAATGATAGCAGTGAGCACACCGTGCAAGCTGCTGGTTTAACCATAAGGTGAATTATTGGGTTAATTGTCTCAGCGAAGGACAATTTTAAATGTTGACATGAGAAAGTGGGCTCATAAGTACCAATGGATGATCACAATGCCATCGTTTATGCCCAAAACTTCCTACTAGTGTTGGTGGAAGCAAAAATTAATTAGATGAATAAATACTTTATTGTTCGCTAAGGGAAATCATATAGAATAAAAATGATATAGAAAATCTGCAAATGAAAAGTCATCAATTCAACAACAAACACCAGATTTGGTGCCAATCAATCTTCAAGCTGTAGAGATATTTCACAGGAAAAGTGAAAAACTTTTCCCATCGGGTGGTACAAACTGGATCACCAAAAATAATTAGGATTTTGTTCAGTTTCAGTCCACCAATCATTGTCAGTCTTCGTATTATCAGTTGTATCGGATGGATGAAATTTACTGGCATGTTGATATGAATCCAACAAAATGTCATGAAAATCCATGTATACGTTTTTTATACTTCATTTAATCCAGGGTTGCAGGAGGCTGGAGCCCATCCCAGCTGCCATCAGGTGATAGGCGGACTACACCCTTGACAGGATGCCAGTCCATGACAGGGTCAACCCAGAGACAAGCAACCATACACACTCACTCTCACTCTGAATCAATTTAGAAACACCAGTTAACCAAACATGCTAGTTTTTGGGGCAGCAGAAGTAGGCTGGAGTATCTGGTGAGAACCCATTCATACCACTGGAGAACATGCAAACTCCATGGAAATAGGCCCTAGTTGAGATTCAGACCAAGAACCCTCTTATTGTGATACGATAGTGCTATCCACCACACCACGGGTCACTTCTGTGTGGCCTGTAATACTGCATCCACTAAGATGTGTTGTAAGAGTGTGTGTGTGAATGTGGCTTGTAGTGTAAAAGCACTTTGAGAGGTCAACTAGACTGGAAGAGTCAATGGACGATACTCCCATATACAAAACAAAACTGCGTTCAAGTATTTAAAACATTACAACAATATTACTGGGCATGTATTGTTGTAATGTTTTAAATACTTGAACGCAGTTTTTCTAGAGAAGATAATTGTTTTGTATATGGGAGTATCGTCCATTGACTCTTTTGGGCTTTCACATGCGCGAGCATACCAACAAGAGGTAAGTGACATGCTGTTTATAAAGTTGTTTTGTAACGTCCCCATGCCAGTAATGTGAGAACCATGCATATGGTTTTGATGGTAAGGCTTGTGACTTTATTGTCGGATGGTTTATAAAGTGGTGTGACGTTTCTGCAGTGTGCAAGTTGTTGTTTTACGTGGAAGGTTTATTATTTGCCCCTTGGCCACCACGTATTTGGCTAGCATGACAGGCTGCGCAAACAGCGCAATCTCCGCACAGGGAGCGCAGATTTGCACCAGTCTGTGTCCTACTGTCAGTATTTGACAACCTCTAGCAATGAGATTGCGCTTCAAATGCCCCGGAGTTCCCCTTTAACCATTTACCACTGTTCACACCCTGTAGGTAATGTCAAAAGAAATATTTTCCTTTTTAAAAAATGAAAATAACTTTCCAAAATGACAAAGCTTGTTTATGAGACTCCATGACAAGTTTCACATGTGAATTAACTCACCAAAAATACTCCCAAGGATGTGTACTGTATGTATAAACTTTTAAGAGTTAGCTGTATTTCCTCTCCAAGCTGTCTCTGTGGCTGTTACAATACTGTAAATACAAATGTGCTGTCAGTTGACTAGTTGAGAAAATGTAGTCTGTGGGTTTTCCGTTTAAAACCACAAAGATCCTTAAATCTCCCCTTGTCTTTCCTTTCTCAGCCATCTCAAATCTTTATCTGAATCATTCACATAAAAGACAAACTGCTAATTCAAGAAAGGTTTGAATCCTGCTTTCAAGTCTTAACAACATCCTGTCTGGATGAGCAGAAGGCCACTCGGAGCGTACGTGTGTGTGTCATCAGCGTGAACTTGATACTGAAAAGATTTTATAAATATGTGTGTGTCGATCACTGCTGCCCTGCGTGCCGTGTTTATAGTCCAGTCAGTTTCACTCCTCCCACCCTTGCACTTACTGCTTTTGCAATGTGACCTTTTCAGAGTCTCATAATTGTCCCACAAGTGCTGACCGAAAGTTAACTTGGTTTCTAAATGGCTTTCATCTCTGGCCATGGCTGGTCTAATGCCAGTTCTGGCATTGGCACTAGTCTGTATTTACACCTGAGATCCCCATAGACACGGGGATAGTCATTACACATTACCGTAATGCTAATCTCTTCTAATAGATTTAGCATTGATCTGCGAGGCTGTAAAGCGGTTAGGAAGGTTTGTGAGAGGTCAAGCACACTGTAAACGATGGGAATGCCACTGGCATAATGTGCATTTAGACTTGTGTGGAGTTCTTTTAGCTGCTTTCTGTCTTTATTTTTAATGGTATGTCATTTCACTTGGTGTGCTCAGTGGAGAGCAATGGTGAAAAGAAGTTATTTTTATTTATTTTGTCACCTCGCCCAGCTATATATATCTCTTTGTATGTTCAGTGAAACAGTGCTATCACACCACACATCTGAGCACACAGTGCACAGACTGAAACTATGCATTTCTAGGTGTGCTTGTTTTGAAGCGGTACACAGACAGAAAACAATGGTGTGGCTCCTTAGCACATGTAATCCTCACGAGGTTAATCCTCATAAAGGGATTGCAGGTTCTTAACAAACATCCTAATCATTTGATGAAATGTAGAATAAAAGCAATGACAATGCAAAGTTTACGAATCTTTTTCCATTGTTGTCCTAATCGACGTTTTATTCACAGTTGTCATCTGTGGCAACTGTGTTGCTCAAGAAGTGGTTCCACTGATGAAGAAGTGCAAAATAACGTGACATTTTTCAAACTTAAAGATGATTTTTCTTCTTTTTTTTTACTGAAAGTGCCCAAGCAATGGAGTGATCAGTAACCTAAAGCCATTGTAGGGTTTGTGTGAGGTTATAACAACCTATAACATAAGCACAGCACAATCATTTCTTATATTCAAGCTTGACTGAAGTCTGCAGTCTTCTCAAATAGGATATGTGGTTGCTGCTGATAAAAAAAACAACGACAACATAGATGAGGTATTGTACAGGACGTATAAAGTGATAATGGAAGTTTTAATTGGATTTCTGCTAAAGTTACCACATTTCCCATTGCATCAATCCAACTGCTATGTGCCATCTGGGAACCCCTACGTCACCGCACTGATGGGTCACAGAGATGCATCAAGAAACAAACCCGCTCACAGACTCGTCTCCCCATGTTTGTCCATTTTTCAAACGTGCTATTTAGGACTTCAGCACCAGGTTACAAAAATAAGGAAATGAGAAACTGGCAGAAATAACGCCAAAGTGCAATGAACAACAGCAGTGATGATGTCACCTCTAGCATACACCACAATTTGCGCCGACAGCAGCGGTTACCATGAGCTAAGCTTAGTGTTTAAAGAGTATACAACATACAGTACATTCAGCATACACGGTCTGACTCCTGTCTCTTTATGTCTCTGCTTCTCATAGCCTGTGTGAATCTCACAGCATAGTTTCAGTTATTCAGATAAATACATCACATATCAGAATCCTCTTTCAGATTCAAGGCCAATTAATGTTTTCCAAGTATCTGCAAAGGTCCGTATAACATACATTTTTAGATTTGCTGCTGTAGTGCATGTCAGGTTGATGCACTTACTGATACCACCTACTGCTAAACTTTCCTGCAAAGATTCTGTGGTTAAAAAGCACAAAGTCACAACCACACATTTTTAGCCACAGCCATGAGCTTTGAGGCAGTAAGGTGCTTAATTGAGCTTTGAGGCCAGCATCTGCCTTGCTAACATTATACTATACTGATCAAACATCAGATGTGTCCAAATCGTGGGTTTGAATAACCCCCAAAACTGTGGTCTGAATGGAACAGCATGTGCTGCCTGTGTTCAAAGCCAGCATCAGTCTCAGAGACAGAAGCTATGAATTGACTTCAAAGGAGGCAAATTATGACATTTTCCACAAGTTGACACAATTTCCTGAGGTCTCGATGAAATATCTGTCACATGCTTTGATAACAACACCTCAGAAAAACAGTACAATTTCCTTTTTCCACCATAAATTTCCACCACAAATAAGAGTGACCTGTTATAGGGTATGGAGTGGCCCACTTGACTCCACTTCACTCATCTCTTCTAAAAGGTCTGCCTTTTTTTTTTACATCAGCAGCGCTTGATAACTCTTGTAGCAGATTATTAACCTATTATTATATGCACAATACTGATTTAGCATACAGGAAATAGCCTGAGCTCACACTAGCACACACAATTTATATCTCATCAAAGATTATAACGGGTTGTAGTTGTTTCAATGAGTTGTTTACTTTTAACTAGTTTAATTTCTCTCATCTCCAGTTTGACCCTCAAGTAATGATTCTTCTTTAAGGCACAAACTATTTTATCGTGAATCATGCGTTCAACTGGTGTACGTTGTGAAAACACCAAACCGCAGAATGTAACCACCAGCCACCCTTAAAAATCACATTCCTCTGTTGCATACAGACTCCATGTAAAATACTGATTGTTTAAAACATCTTTCTACGCTGGTCAGATGCTGTGATGCTTCAGTGATTTCTGTTGCGAACACTTTTTAACATCTCTTATGTTATAAGGGAGAGCTGTTTGCATGTTGGAGCAGCTCCCTGGGCTTTCTAAGGCCCAAGTAATGCCTGGAATAAGACCCCAAATACAGATGAGTTGAAGAGAAGACTTCTGGGATGCAGAGTGGGAACAAAATGGAGAAGGAGGAGGAAGTTTAAACCATTTATTTCTCCTCAATGTCATAGGAAATGTGAGATCACTGGCAGACTATAAAGGCAGACAGAGAGGTAATGGTAATGGAGAAGGGATTGCAGTATCTGTTGACAACAGATGGTGTAATCCTGGACATGTTACTCAGAAGGAGCGTCTTAGCACCCCAGATGTTGATCTATTGACTGTGAATTTCTGTCCATGTTGTCTACTAAGAGTTCATTGGTGTTACCTGCCGATCCTGTGTGTGACATCATCCGCTGTATTGTTACCATGCCACAAAAACAACATCCCAATCCATTCATGGTGATCTCTGAAGATTTAAATCACTCCTCTCTCTCATTTATCAAATGTTTGTCAGCTGATTTTTATCTTTAATATCTGGTGATAACAATATTACATCTACAACAATAATTCATACTGCAGCAATAACATTTCGTCTTGGGGATTAATAAATTATGTTTGAATCAAATTGAATTCTACAAGCAAACATGCTGAAGTTCTGCTTGTATGGGATACTTTTCACCACATTTAAAGATTTAATTTAGTAACAGCAGAGGTTGATTGATGGTGCATTAAATGACAAATGGGAAATCCGTTTTAGGATCTTCTAGTTGGGGAAAAAATATTTAAAAAATATATACAATATAAATATAATCTAACTATTTATGAAAATTTGCATTTGATAGCAAAGCAAAAGCAGGAGGAAAAATAATACATTGTGATTTGAAGTTAAAGTTGGGTGGTGATAAAGATGAGGAGGTTGGATAAGTCTACTTTGACCTGCAAGTGTGACCTAAAAATCCTCTGTAAATCTGAATGAGTGACTCATTCAGATTCAGAAGTGACATTCAGAAGTGACACTTTAGACAGTAAAACAAGTACTCTTGAGTGCAAAAATGTTAATTATTTCTTTTTTTTTCAAAATATGCCCCCTTCAATGACAGCTGTGTTTGACTTGAGTAGCAAAAAAAATATATATATATTTTAGATGATGAATGACCAATATGAGCAGCCACCCAAACCTCTCTGGCTGAGTGTTCTTTTATAAAATAAGAAAATAGTGTTTGTGAAACTCTTTATCCCTAATATGTCAAGGTATAAAAGCTTATGAATGCCTCTGTGTGCGTGTGTGTGCGCGTGCACAGGAGTTTCAGCCTGGCTTTTGCATAATAGGATCAGTGTGAATCAGACTGAACTAAGAAGTGGCCCCTGAACTTCTTTCATGAGTCTGGGGCAAAGACAAATACACACACACACACACACACACACACACACACACACACACACACAAACAGAGCTGTTCATAGCTACAAAGAGACAGTCAGATGATGACAGACAGTGTGTCTCATACAATTATGTTGTGTGTGTGTGTGTGTGTGTGTGTGTGTGTGTAGCCGGGAGCCATGCTGGAATCATAAGCTTCTTTAACATCAGCGTTGAATAACTCAGTTACGCTAAATCTTCTTAGTCTCCCATCAATCCGTCTTTTCCTCCCTCCTATCCTCCATCCTTCTTTTTTCTATCGCTGTATCCTTTCCTCTTTGTTCTGATCAGACACTTCCCCCTCTCTCCATCTTTCAGCATCTTCCTTTTGCAGCTAGAAGTATGTTATGGAGAAAACAGAGAGGTGTTAGAAATTTTATCAACACTGGATTAAAATTTTGTATTAGAATGAGAGGATTGTGGTTTTGACTGAACACGAATCCACTGAAATTCATTATTTCTTAATTTAAAGAGAGGCATTTCAGTTCAACTTGGCAATTCAGCGTGGACACAAAATGTTTGTTTTTACCAGTTTTGCCATGGTGTAACATTTGAAAATGTACATATAATGCATGTGGTAAGGCTGAAATGGAGTTGGCTTTTGCTTTTATTTGGTCTTTGCAAATAAAACTCAAGATCCGATGGCCCTGATGTAACCTGTGGGGATTTCCTGTCTTGCTCAGGGACACATAAGCAGGCCTGCAATCATGAGGTCTAAAACCCTCCTTGTCCTTTCCGCACCACCTGATTGGTCTTTGACGTAGAGGTCCTTAATGTACACATGTTCAAAATCACCACAGCCACAACTATTTACCAAATACGCAAGAGGTTGATTAGAGGTTTATAAGGTATACGTGCATATGTGTGTGTGTGTTTGTGTGTGAGAGAGCTCACACATGGCTTCTATCTTTATCTGATCTCTCAATGTGTGTTAGAGCTCAGTTGTGGTTTAACGGTATTAGTGCTTGCTTAAAGGGTCGCAAAAGTCTCAGTGTCTAAGCTTGTCTCATGGATTAGCTCAACAGTCAGGAGAGCGCGCACATGGCAGTCAAAATATAGCACGCACGCACACACACGCACACACGCACGCACTTGTATTTGCATTTCTTTACACACAGGGAACATTGGCATACAAATGATGTGCAAATTATTGAAACAAGAACATTTTAACGTCAAACCATCTCATAGAAACATGTGTCTGCTGGCAAAAAGTTGCACACACCTTTACCACACACATCCAGCACTATGATACACGCAAACACACAAACTGCTATTTGCATTCCCATGACCATAACAAGCCTTTGATTATCACTCGTGGTGGGTACTTCCCCCTAGCCTGTTTGCATGGCTGTTAAACAAACTGGGTGTTGGTGTATCTAGAGAGGCATCTTTGTTCCTTTTTTGTCTTTTACACAAAGGGCCAGCCATGAATAGCCCACATGCACAGATAATTGACTGATAGTGCTTGGTTAAGAAAACGCACACCTGATGACCATGAATACACTACTGACACCTCCTTCCTGGCACACACCCACAAGTGCAGCCTTGCAAAAAAACAAACAAGAAACAAACAAATGTGGTTTGTTTCAATTCATTGGCGATTATGAACAAAATATATGTGCTAGCGCATACGCAGGGCAATGCAGATGCACCCTCAACGCACATACAAGAACAAAGAGAATGTATTTAAACTTTCAATACTGTCTCAAATTTAGAGGCTGCAGAAGTGGTTCGACTTTCTCTTTCATGCTGCAATTGACATAAAAGAAGCTTTCGTGACTGAGCAACTTGGCGGCTACATTTCTGTTTTCTGTTTTATCCTTGTTCACATGAGGAGGAAAACTAGAGAAGAGTACTTCAAAATGAATAGAAAAATCAAACACGGAGATCAAAAAGACAGATCGAAACACCCCACTGGTATAAGGTTTGACTATCTGCTTTCGACTTTGAACATTCGTAGCTGCTGTAAAATTACGAGAAACTATATGGAATATTATTGTGCAAACAGAGATTTGCAAACACCCCTGAAAGCGGTCATAGACCCTTTCAAGACAAGAAGAGAGTCTTTGCTCTTGAACTCAAGAGGTAAATCAACATAGGGCACCAGATGGAGGACTTTATCATCAATGTTTAACACTGTAAAAGATTTACAGATTTTAATTATGGGTGGATTCTGTGGAATTTAAAGCTTCAACTTCTTTATTTTTCCTCGCACAAGATGGAAGCTTATCCACACACAGAAACTATGAGCCAATTACTGTTGCTATTGATAATTATACAGACAGATGTCTCAATCTAAGTGGGGTAATGTGAATTCAAAGCAAAGCAGTAAACGGTCTATTCTTCTGGTCACCTTCCTACTTCTTCTGCCTCTCTCCACGATTGAATTTAATTGGTGCTCACATCGTCAAATCTGTGTGAATATGACAATAGCAGTAAAATCAACTGCTCAACCTCTTGCTCGCTTTTCTATAAGTAGTACATTTTCTATGTGAAGTGTAACTAGATGAGGATCTCTTTTACCACAATGTCGTCTTACAGCAGAAAACAAATCGCTGCATCAGGATTTTAAATGCAGGAATTCAGTCATCTAGCTGTAAATACACAATGTATCATATAACTCTGAATAATCAAACTTGAAGAAAAATGTGAGAATCTGAGTTAGTCAAATGGAAACCAGACTTAAAATGTGTAAATATGTGAGTTAATACATATTGGTTGATAATCAAACTTCTCAAAAGCAAACTAACACACCTGAAGGATGTGGCTGGGGATCAAGTCAAGTATACGCTCAAGTAGACTGAAATGGGCCAAGGCGCTCCGTACGTGCTCAAAAGTTCCATCTTTTTGCATTTTTTTTGAAAAACAGTAAAGTGTAAGTGAACAAAATTCCCAATAAAACAGCTCTGATTCACAATCTAATGAAATCCTAATTTTTCACAGTAGTGTCACATGACACAATCACCATTCAACTAAAACACAACGCCGTGCAGTGAATTATGCTCTACTTACATGAACAATGAACGTTTACACGTACAGTCTGAAGCATAGCGGTGTCAGACACACGTCAGTCACTAATTTGATTCTCAATTTATGTCCATTGGGACAACGACACTGTGGCCTTTATTGAATGGCAGAGTCAATCTGGCGCTATGGCTCGACTCAGCGGTGCATGGAACCGTGCTGAGTGGCCTGCCTTCAGTAGACAACAGTCAGAGTGCTTTCTGTTTCCTGATGGACGAGCTGAACCTGAAAGTTATTCAGAACGGGGTCACTAGAAAACCAAATTAGAACAACTCAAACCTAAAAAATGTCATGGCAAATTGTGCAAATGCTGTATTATGGATATTTACACTGCATCATTTCTACATTAGACAACTACACAGAGTGGGTCCATGGGACACAGCCCATATTGCCTCACGATGTTGCAACCTGCACTATTTCTGAACAATCCCCAGACAGTGCTGCTAAACGGATGGTCTCCGCTGGGGGATGTGATGCACTGTAAATATCCTCAATAGAGCTTGTGCTTAAATTACCATAATATTTTTTAGGTTTGAGAGTGCTCTGACGACTGCAGGTAAAACACTATTTCATATTTGGGGAAAATTAAGCAGAAATACCCCTTTAAAATTGTCTTGTGGTAATTACTTTCACCATCTTCTTCATTTAGTAGTCGGGATTTATGAACATGCTAATGTGACTCCATCTACATCAAAGCCCCCCAGCAGTTCCTCAAAGTTTCAAAACCATTCTGTCCATGTTCACATTGTAAATACCAAAGAGGAATAAATAATGGCGAGGGCTGCTATTTTTCACCCTTTGATTTTTACATAAATCAATATTAAAATAATTTTCAGCGAGATTGCTGGCGGAGCTGCTCTCAGCTTGCTGACTCTCAGAGATGGCCTCTCAGGTGTCTCTGAGGGGTGAAATGGTTTCTCCTTGGTCTTTTGAGCAGTCATTAAGAGCAGGACAGAAATAAAATAACAAAAAATAAAAAACATTAACTTCCCAGTTGTTTGACATGCCTGCTCATTCCTCCATTGTTTCCTCGTTGGAACAGTGTCAGACTTTATAATTAGTTAAGAGGCAAGACACTGCTGTTTGGGGTCAAAATTGCAAAGTAGTTGTTCAAAAAATAAAGGCACTTAGGGCACACAAGTGCCATCTTTGGTATTTTGGAGCAGTGGCGGTCCTGGCTTGTTGTGCGCCCTGGGCGAACACCCCCTATGCCACCACCCCGAGGTGAGCTGAAATTAAATTAAACTTTTTCTTCTTCTTAGATACTTTTATTTATTTTTTTCTTCCCCTCGTGCACGGTGCGTCCTTTCACAGATTGTGCCCTGGGCGATTGCCCACTTTGCCCATAGCAAAAAAAGAAACACCCCTGTTTTGGAGGGACACTGCAATGTCTTTGAATAAACTGAATCCATTTTTGTTGATGTTTAACAACTTTAGGTAAGACACACATCCTCACATAATCCAATTTTGTGCTATCGCAGCCATAAATAATACATGTTGGTCCCGCCACCCTCACAATAAAACACAGCAAGTAGCTTCTCCTTGTTTCTACTGTTCTCCACCTAGCTTGTTCTAACTTCTCCTACTGTATAGCTTGCTGGCATCTAATTTCATTGGTTCCTCACAGTGCATGCAAACTAGCTCCCACACCAAACAAGTGGCCAGGATTGGTTTCTTCCCTGCTCTACATGGAACATACGGGCTGTCTTTCTTCAAGGGGAGTTCTGCGGATTTAATGAAGAAATCCACAGCACTGATGGTTGATTTGGCTCACGATATGTCACATAAAATACATCTTATGGATTACAGTGATCACAGGATTACAGTATCACAAATCAGCATTACCTTTAGAAAAATAAATAATCAGAGTACTCTTTTGTTACCAAAATATTAGCATCTTTTTGAGGTTGAGGTGCTGTATCTTATAGTGCAGCAACTCAATCCCCTAATGACCATCAGCTCATGAATTTCCCTCATAGCTGTGGTTCTGTTTCTGTGTTTCAGCACCAGCAACATTGTTCTCCACAGTGGGTTTTGCCATCAATGTTGTGGAGCCGCGCTAAGCTCACAGGGACTTCTTGAAATGCAAAGCAGAGTTCTTTATAGCTGACAGATACTTATTTTCATACACAAATCTACTTTTAATACTTCCATTACGTAAAAGCCGTCCACTCCTTTCTCCTTCCTTTCAATTCTAAGGTTTCACATTTCAGGACCTAATAAAAGTTATACCAGTCTATCCAGATATTAAAACGAGGTAAACGTAACCTCAGTTGAACAACAACACGTGGTATATCATGCTGTGACCTTGCTTATCTGACAAAAAATTAAAGCAAAACACAGAAGCAATAGATGAGTAAGTAGGTACACTCCATTATTCAGTAGCTCATAGAACCTACTTTTGCAGCAGTAACTTGAAGAAACTGTTTTCGTTTTGACGTTATCAGTCTTCACATCGCTGTTGAGGAATTTTGACTCACTTTTCATTACAATGTTGATATGGTTCATTGAAGTCTGTGGGCATTTGTTTATGCACAGCTCTCTTAAAGGGATAGTTCGCCTCTTTTGACATGAAGCTGTATGACATCCCATATTAACAATATCATTTATGAACATTGACTTACCCCCTGCTGCGTCCTGTGAGCCGAGTTCCAGCTGAGTTTTGGCGTTGACGAAGGTAGTTCGGCTAGTTTGCTAGGGTCCCGAAAATAAAGCGTCTTGCTTCTCAAAACAATATGCGTTCAAAAGAGTAATACATTTGCATCACAAAATCGTCCCTCCAGAAAAAGTCAGACCTCACATCACTTGGCGCTATTTTTGCCTCCCTTCATATCAATGCGGTTCAGCCACCTAGCGATAGCCGCACCTGTTACGGTGTTTACTACTAGCCGGACTACCTTCGTCAACGCCAAAACTCGGCTGGAACTCGGCTCACAGGACGCAGCAGGGTAAGTCAATGTTCATAAATGATATTGTTAATATGGGATGTCATACAGCTTCATGTCAAAAGAGGCGAACTATCCCTTTAAGGTCCCACCACAACATTTCAGTCAGATTGAGGTCTAAACTTTGAACGGACCATTGCAACACCTTGTTTTTTTTTCTTTTTTAGTCTTGTTATTATAGATTTGCTGCTGTGCTTGGGATCATTATCGTGTTGCGTGACCCAATTTGAGTCAAGCTTTAGCTATCAGACAGATGGCCTCACAATTGTCTCTTGAATTGTTAAGTATACAGGGTTTCTTGTCGACTCAATCCCTGCAGGGTGTCCAGGTCCTGTGGCTGCCAAACAAGCACAAATCATTCCCCCTCTACCACTGTACTTGACTGTTGGTATGAGGTTTATGGGCTGAAATGCCTTGTTTTGTACATTATGACCAAACATCTTAACTTTAGTCTCATCTGTCCGAAGAATATGGTTCCAGAAATCTTGTGGTTTGTTCAGATGCAATTTTACAAACCTATGCTGTGTTGCCATTTTTGTTTTAGAGATAATAAGCGGTTTCTGAGAAACTCCTCCAATTAGGCCAAATTTTCCCTGTCTTTCTCTAATTATAATCTCATGAATGTCTGTTGCGTCTTAGATGTTGCTCTTGTGTAATTTGCAGTTTCTCTGAGCCTTTTACAGTCTGATCTCAGGGTGAACTTGCTGGGACGTCCATTTCTGGAACGTTTATCATTGGGAATAATCTTTTACAGTGTAGAAAACAGCCCATCTACTAAAGCGCTTTTAAAATCCCCAAATAATTACAGCAAAATTATTAAAGTGCTCCAGATGCTCAAATCAAGACATCTTATTGTTCATCTGAGGTTGAATCTACATGAATTTAACACTTAATGGAGACATGGGGATTTTTTTTACATGATATATAAAACCTTAGAACTGAAATAAGGTATAACTTCAATTTTTGCCATGACTTTAAGTGTCAGTGACACAACTCTCAGCAAAAATGAAATGCCTTGTGAAGTTGTAGATCTAATATCATACAAGTTGATGTGATATGACTGAGGAATATAAATGGAAGTAGGTAATTCACATAACAATGTCTTTGCAATAAATAGCAGCATGTGCAGCTTTCTGCTCTGGTTTAGAAAAAAAACACCCTAAAGCCTCATATAAGGTGCAGTGGTGAGTGTGGGAGCAAAGGGAAATGTCTAGGATTAAATCATTCTAATGGGTTGTCAACATCGGCATTAAAAGCCCTCAAAATCTGCACTGCATCGTGTCAAAATAGAAGAATCAGCTATGTTAAGACAGGAAAGTGTGAAAATCGTGAATTTGGCCTTTTAGGACCCATTTCAATTTAAACAGTGAGAACTGCAGTGACTGAAAAGCTCTATGTTTGATCAAGAGAAGGTGCTAATGCAAATTTGATCGCGTTATCAGCAGAAAAATGTACCTTGAATTGATTGAATCAATTTAGAACTCATTTATAAATACAGAAAATAAGACAAGGTTCAACTAGATAATTGAGAAACACTCGTAGTTACTGTTCTTGCTCAGTCACAGAACTTGAAAATATATCAGATCTCGTGCTGTGATAATGATTTTCTTTTAATTCCACCACTGGTCTGAAGTCACAACTTTTCAACTCTTCAGCTTTCACTTTTTGTATTATATCCATCCTAGATCACATAAAAACAACAAAAGATGTTGGTGGCGTGAATCGACACACGTAGGAGTTCACCATGTAGAACATGGCCATCAATGCTCAGTCTCTGAACACACACGCGTAATTCATCTGGTGTGAAGCTGACCTGGTGCTACCTTTGAGGTAACCGTTAGTGGTCAAACTTTTTCATACAAAGAACAAATTAGCTTCATGCACAGGTTGGCAATTAAAGACCACAAATATGAATATTAATAATATTATTGAAATTAAATCCTTGGTACATTTAGGTCATTATTATCATCTGGATGCATTCCCATTTTCAAACTTTGTTAACCTGAGTATTAAAAGTGATAAGCTATATTTTAGCCACAGTGATGTATAGCATAAGCCACACTCTGCCCATCCCCTCTTTGAACTTGTGTGTGTCTATATGTGTTTATATGGGTCTTGATTACATAGACTTTGGCCCAACCATCTGCTGTAGATCATGGCTCTGACTGCCGCTATATGTTATCACACACAAAGAAACCGCCAAAACATCTCACAGAAACCTCCAGATAATCCACACAGTTGTAGACTCTTTATTCTCTCATGACAATATCTAGTCCTGGTTTGGTTTGTTATCTTAGTGATCAGGAACGCAGACAGACGTCCTGGTGGCCCAGAGCCAAAGTACACAACCCACACTGAGTTTGAACCGGCTCGTTACTTTTGTTGTACACCTCCCCTGTTGTTCCCGTTTGAGTTCACTAAAAACAGGAAAGCCATAAATTAAAACAAGGGGACAGAGCAGAGGAGAAAAGATCAGTCTGGAGGCCAGAGCAATATATAAGGTAACAAAGCCAGATAAAACAGCAGAAGTGAGCAGGTCAGTCCGACTGACTGAAAGCCATCTGGACCTGATCTGCTCTGCAGCACCAGAGCTCTGCTCCTCGTGCTGCCTTTGATACGACTCAGATCACAGCTGGACTTGATAAAACTGGAGGTTTTGTGGCACTTTTGATTTATTGTGTGTGTGTGTGTGTCTGTCTGTCTGTTAGTCTGTGTGTGCAAGTTTAAATGTGTTGGAAAGTTTTTCTGTGTGCATTTTTGCCCCACACTGTGTCACTTCCACATTGTCTCCTTACAAAACCTCCCCTCATTCACACACACACGCACGCACGCACGCACGCACACACACACACACACACACACACACACACGCACACACACACACACAGTCACACACATGTTTTCCATTTAGTTTTTAATTTCCCTCCTTCTCCCCTTTTCCTTTCGTCTGTTTAAACAGCCGGCAAGCGGCCTGTAAAAGCCCTGATCTGTTTACATGATAGGCTGCCTGGTGCAAGGCTGTTTAACGCAGAGTCGTAAATTATACAAGATCTCGGCACACTGGGAATGAACACCATACTGCAGCATCAACATGCCAAAAACCTGTTTCGTATAGCTTCAGTCCAGGACACTCTTGAAATACAGAGTAGGGGGAACTGCAAAGAGAGTCCTCATAGCTGAGATCAGAATCTCCACGTGTAAATATGCTGATTTTATACACAATAAATCAGCCATCAATGACCAATTATTTCTGTCAATCTAATTTGAATGCCAGACATTAAGACTTTGTCTGTGTAACTTTTACTTTATTTAGTCTCTATCCATGAAATACTGTTCCAGATTAAACATTAATCAATTCATCATTTTTTATTATCGTTATCAGCAAACACACTGTTAATCAGTCTCTCAGAGCTTGAGTCATTTTTACTTTTACAAGGAAATATGCTGAATTCTAGAGAAAATCCACAATCAAAATGCAGAATTCTTTGTGTTTCAGTTCCATTTTAGGCACCAAGACAAAACAGGAGGCAATTTCAAGCACTAGCTTTGTACACAGAGAGGATGATGCTAATTCTTAACAGCAGTTGAGGAGATGTGCGTATTCTGACCGACATGAAGAAAAAAACCAAACGACATCATGGGAGCTGTTGACTAGAAGAAGAAGAAGAACCTTTATTGTCATCGTACAAGAATATAACAAAACTATATCGACTATATCATTTGAAAAGAAGTATTTAGGTTCAGCTGCTTCAACTTTTCTGCAGGGAGAACATGCCTGCTGCCTTTCCGATGTGCTATAAGCACTTAGGGCACGTGGTGTGTCTTCTCTACACAACAACCACCCAGAGCAACAGGTTGAAGCATGATTTTGTTTCATATAGTCAGTTCTCATGGGAACGTTCGTTCGAGATCTTCAAACTGTTGATGAAAAAAAATTAGTTAGTGTCTCTTCACTAGTGGCCAGATGTCTTTTTTTTTTTTCTTAAACTGCTTTACAACATAAAGTGCTTCCTGGGATTAAACTGACTGCAAAGATGTATGAAATCCAACCTTAATTCATTCTCACACATGTTATCATCATCATCATTATTTGTAATGCCTCGCTTTTCAGTCAGATATCACTGTATCACTCTCTCAAGGCTTGAAACACGAGATTGCAGGGATTACGTCATCTTCAGAGCAAAGCAGAGCATGGGAGACTGAGAACAAGTGACAGCTGCGATTTACCTTAGGGATAGGTTTAGTAGTAAGGGTTCATACCTGTAAGCAAGTGCAGTAAATTCCACAAAGGTTGCAGCGCGTTCACGGCTTCTGACGTTCAACAACGCACATACTTCCATGGGGTTAAGAGTTTATTGTGTGTCAAAATTCAAATCTAGATGGCCTGATAAGATGCAACAATGTTTCAAAGGTTGCCTGTTACGCACATGAGCGCAGTTGTTACAAGACCTACTCATGGAAGTGCTTGAGAAAAATGTAACCTGTCGATTCGTGTCCGAGGACAAGAATCTCTCACTTTTTTCATTTCCCACACAGAAATGAGAAAAACAGCTGTCAAGACCATCACATGTGATTTTGTGACGAGGTTTACGAAAGAGGTGATCATTGGCTTTAAGAGGTGAAAACTTGCTGCTGAGGGAGTTTGGTGATGGTGTTGCACGTGTAATTATTCTCTAGAAGCATTGCTAGTCAAAGCCGCCCTGCAGCCTTCCACAAACCTCATCAATGGAGCCATAAAGTCTAGAGTTAGTGTTAAGGTACATACATAAAAAGTTGAATAGAGACTACCACTAATGAACTGATGTGACCAGTAATAAGATATAACAAGTGACCTTTGTCATTCGAAGATGTCCTAGCATGAACACGCAAGCACATTAATATGACCCTTTGAACAGAATAATAGAGCAGATGACTGCCTTTGTCTTTCACCTCTTCTCCGTCTGTGAGTTGTTATTGATACTGGGCCCCTAATGGCTTTTACCTCTCCATTTTGATGTTAATGAAGGTACCTCTTAGGCTGAGTCATACATGAACATCTGCAGGGAGAAATTTGAATTGCTAAGATGATGCCACCCCCAGTAGAAGGCACCCACTTCTGCCCGTACTTTCTACACTTGCTGAAGTTTGAGGCTTTCATTCCTTTATTTCTTTTTGTCACTTTATTTCAGTAGCTGTTTGGCCTTGTTTTTGAGTATTAAAAACTCTGCTTTAGTTGTCCCTCACAATAAACGAATATAAAATCTTTCCAATGTGACAAAACATATAAAATAGTTTTGTTTCTAACTAAATATCAATAATTTTGTTAAAATGTCTCAACATGAAGTCTAGTCCTTCCCACAGAAAGATCAACAATATATAAATGTGCAATATCATTGACTTCAAAATACTGAGTTACATGCTGGGAAGTCTGCTTGTACGCGTGCTCGTATAAAGTAGTTTAAATGCATTATAATTGGCTTCCAAACAAGCCGTGACATTAAAACAGCTGTTTGTTTTGCCTTAACAGGCTTCATATGATATATTTGAACATAAGAAGACAATAAAGAATAAATATGAATAACGGATGAGCCCAAGTTAAGCGCGTGTCAACTGTAATGACAGCACAAGTAAAAGTCTAATAGAATAAATCGAAACAAAGTAACTAACCTTCAGCATGTTTGCGGCACAAGTCTTCGCTGACAGAAATGTCGATACTAAAGATTAGAGTCTTTGTCTCCTGCATGTGTTTTAATGTTTCAGTTCATCTGAGCAAATACTGAACAGGGAACGAAGCTCCTTTTGTCCCAGATTCAGACCTACATCTGCCCAATAACCTAACCCTTCTACCAGTTTTGTAATACATTAAATCCCTTTCTCTTCTCTTTGCAGCCCTTCAGCCCAAACTGTGTATACAAAAACTAGACATTGCTTGGCATGGTGGGACTTCTTCCAACCAGCCCCCCATCCTCCTTCTGTCAGAATCCAGGGAAAGTGGCCCACAGGCAGGATGGTATTCAAATTACGTCCTTGGTTGTCCATTAAAAACAGAAGAGTCAAAACAAAACAAAATGGCTCCGTGGGACAACTCGGCCAGAACCCTCACGCAAATCATCTGCTGTGCTGTTGGCACACACACCACCTCATGACCATGAATACACTCTTTAACACCCTCTCCTGACTCACACACAAGCACAAGCACAACCACACACACTCCAACACTAACCAAACTAACCAAATGCGCTTATACACACATTCAAATAGCACACAGCCCAATAAAACCCATGTTTGCATGTAAGATCACACACACACACACACACACATACACACACACACAACTCCAAAGCTCTTCTTGTGTTAAGTAGGACGAGAGTGGGATCACTCCATTTGTCGTCCCACATAAAGCTGCTTGTTCAGTCATTATCTGGGAGAGCCTCTTCTCTCCTCTACAGGCGAGATGACCAGGTCACAGCTAAAACAGCCACTTCTCTCTCCCTGCTGCTCTCCACCCCCGACCACCCCCCACTCCCTGCTCTATCATAAACAAAGAGCAACCATTTGTTTTAGCCACTAAAATCAGACAGAAATTGGACATTTGCAAACCAAATGAGGCATGTATGGCAGGTTCTTGTACCTCATCCAAAGCTGAGGCTAATTGTGTGCTTGGCCACTCTAAACAAATGACTGGGATGAAGGGGAGGGAGAGACTTCTGAAGTGAATGAGGGGATGGGCATTTGTTAAGGAAATCAGGAGGCCAGTGAGCTCATGTGCCCTCATTCACTGTCGCTGTCTGATCACTGATGCAGAACACGAAACATATAGTGTTTTAACCAGCTGAGAAACATCGGGACACTGCTTGTATGTGTCTGATGATATTCTATACATGCACGGCACACAGCCGAGAAACATTAGCTTTATATATCGAGACCTCCTGGCCATTTTCTTTTATAGTCCTACAATCCTAATTGTTAGGCTACAGTTTTTGGATTATTTTTTTTTGTCATCAATTTCTCGATAAATCTTCCAATAAGTCCAAGTCTTTCAAAATCCAGTTTATAGCCCAGTCAACAAGCCTGTGTGGGTTTTTTTTCTATCTTTGATATGCTGCAAAATTACAGAGCTGAGACGTGAACATTATGAATGAGCATTTCTAACTTCGCACTGGAGTTTACCAACAACAGTCTCAAAAACAGGTATTCAGACAGCCAAAGGACCCATCGTGTGAGCTTGCATTAAGGGACCTGTTTATTTAGAGCCATTACATACACATGCACCCCAGCTCTGAATTTTTCCAAACATTAATTAAATGTTTTGCTGAGGGAGGACAAAGTGCAGGTAATGGCCAACTGAGACCAGAGAAGGTAACTGTCTGGAGATTCCACATGTTTTTAGTGCTGATTGATGCTAGCTACTTCATGCTCTTTTTATGACACTTTTATTAATAAACTGAAGATGCCAAAACACACACAGAATTTATGTCATCGTGCCCTGCTTCCTGTCGGCTTAACCCAGCCGCCATTACTGAGTATTTTCAGTAGTGAAAACAGGTCTTAGACGTACAGTTTCCTGTTGTTGATTACATTAGCAAACTGGCACCTCTGGAAGAAGTTGGGCCTGTTTCTCTGGAGACGGTCCCACAGAAAATCCTGATCTTTTGTACTGCTCATCAAAAAGTTGTAAAGACAGCATTCAATCTTCCATTGACTTTGCTTGTAATTCAAATGGTCGGGGGTGACATTCTTGAGCAAGACGCTATCTTTGACAGGATTATTTGAGACTGAAACGTGATGGGTCCACGGCTAACTTTACCTTAGTTCGTGAGAAACTGCTTTCTGGTGTTGCCACCAGAAAATCCTTGTGCTGATAGCAAGTATTCAGGTGAGGAAAATGAGTGCATACGAATGACAACAAACATCTAAATGGACAGTGGATGAGGAGAAGACTGTTTTGCACTTTCATCGTGTTGTTTTGTGGTTATAGAACTGAGAAAGCACTGACCGAGATATGACAGATATGCCTTTTTTTATAGGAACCTCTGGAGATGTAATGTACCATGTAGCCATTGTCTCGGGTTCTGCTTCACTGTCCGTTGCCACACTCTGGGGAGATCTTCTTTGACAAGATGTTGGGTTCAAGTTTCAGGCCCATTCAAGTGGCTCAAATCAACAGTGTAACATCCACCGGAGAAAACGAAGAGGTGCAAGGGAGAATTCAGGATGCAGTGCAGAGTAGAGAAACAGTTATATCTAATCATTATACATAATTCTATTATATATTATCATATTATCAGCTAAGTGTGAGCATTTCTAACAATATTCTAGATCAGCAGCTGCCTTATTGTTCCATCCTGGACTGTAAAAATACAGAAGAAATGTAATAAATAAGACCCACAGGCCTTACATGTTCTCGGACGTTCAGGTTTTGGAAAGTGTCAAGTTGGAGTTTTTTTTCCACAGAGACCCATATAATCACACATCTATGCTGATGAAACAACATTTTTAGTAAAATGTACATTTCGCAGTTTTCTCTGTACCTTTATTTGTCATTAGCTGCTGAGAAGTTCTTTTTCGAGCATTATTTCTGCCTTTATTTCTTGGGTTGTTGTTGAATAGGTTTATGAATATTTGCAAACTGCGTTATTTATGTTTGTCACCCTCATATGTGAATTGTCAAAAAGAACAACATACCGTCCGAAATAATTCAACTTAATTAACCCGGATGTGTGTAGCTCACAAAAAAGAGGTGCTCGCACAGGACTTTTAATTTTCACCAGCTGTGAACGCAACGGAAAGCTTAACACTTTAATTGGCTTACATTACGAGGTAATCTGATTGTTCAGCTCAAATTCTGCAGGTATGACCGAGGGAAGAAGAAGGTTAAACACTCGTTAAAGACGAAATGGGATCAAACGCACAATAATAACAACAAAAAAGCATAATTTCCCATCAAAGCCCCAATACCAGTGCCACCCACTGAAGAGCACCTGTGTGCATGTGCAGGAGTGTGAGATCTGGGAAAAAAGGCAGCGGTTGGTCACAGTCAGGAGTCTCTCATATGGACTGGATCAGCCGCTGCAGATGTCAGATGTCAGAGGTCACAGGGTAAGGGGTTGAGCCCTGTCAACCAATCACAGGTCAGCTCAGGGCTCGGAAGCTTTCCATGTGAAGTGAGGAGTGCTTAGATGGGATAAGTGGAGGGGAGAAAACTCTTAACCTGCCTTAAGCCCCTGTTTCAGCCACCTCACCAATCGTGACGTGGTCACTTCATCCTTTCTGTTGTTAGTCAGACCCCTTGTTAAGAAGCCATCCATTTTCTATACCCGCGGAATCCGTTTGGTCGGGTCGCGGGGGGGCTGGAGCCTATCCCAGCAGTCATCGGGCAAGAGGCGGGGTACACCCTGGACAGGCTGCCAGTTGTTAAGAAGCCGATATGGTTGTAAGATATAATTCACAAAAAAAAAAAACACACAATAGTAATAAGTACAGGATGAGTGCAAGTTACTCATGTGGCACCACTTAGCTGTGACTTGCACATGTTGTTGAAACTTGTGGTGTTAAGAAGTATAGCTGTAGGCAGCTCAGAGGAGATAAATGAGGACAACTCTGACAACTTTTAACAACATCATTCATGATTGTTATGCGTGAGGAATTTGTTCTTGATTTAAGAGGGTGTTTCGGGTCCCTATAAACCTACTGACAGTGCCTGCAGACACAAACACAAACACAGTCATCTGTTTTCTTGTATTACATTAAAATATTAAGTTAGTGGGAAAAAAACATTAATACTGGAATCAGTATAGTCATGGGGTTAGACTTTATTTATTTGAGAGTGCAACATGGCAAAGGAATTAAATTGTACTCCCGGCTGAAGTTTTAACATTTTTTCCAATGAAAGCTAAATTGTGTGAAATCATTGTCTATTGATACTGCAAGTTGAGTAAGATGAGGGTGCTCAAACCGAGCACATCATAATATGTTTTCACATATCTATCTCCTGTTTCTCCTTACCTCCAAGCACTCACATCATATTCTGAAAGGTTTATCAATGCAAAATTGAATTTCCACTGGCATGTTTCTTTTCTTCTGATGGAGATGGCGTTCATACTAGACCAAGACACATTTATGAAGTAATGAAATTGGTACCAGAACCTCAAAAAAAATCTCATTTGATTTGTGCCTGGACTGCTTTTGTCACTGGGGAGAACTGGGCTATCATTGCAGCTCAATCTGTGTACTGACTGTGGAACAAAACAGAAATAAACTGAAACAGATATTTTTTTAAGAGAAGTGAAACATAAAGCGAGTCCTACTGGATAAATGCTCATGTTGGAGATAATTACACACACACACACAAAGAGAGAGAAGAAAAATTTAAGCTGATTTGCAATGACACTTGTTGGGAAGGTTTACATCAGCTAAAATAAACAATATTTGTGTTTTCTGTTTGTGTGTATGTGTGTGAGCGCTGATTCTGTTTTGTGTTCACTTGCATGTGCGTGTTCATGTACTTGTGTTATGTGTGAGCACGCGCACATCTTCAACCCTACTCCTGCTGAGCCCACGTTACTTTGATTGACAGGTCAAGCTTGCCTTTACACACCGCAACGCCCGCCCTGCGAGCCTGAGAAGTGTCAGCTTCTTGCGTGGCGCTGATTGGACAGAATTAGTGTTTCTCAGCGAGGTCAACGGACTAGAGGAAGTTTACAGAACAGCTATTGGTCACTTATTGAAGCCACGTTATGATCCCCACGTGGAACGGTGGCTCTGATTGGTCTGATGCCGTTTTGAGGGCTGGCCTAGAGTTTCGGTTAGATCGAGAGCGTGAAACCGCGTGAGAAAGTTGCCATTGAGGTAAAGCAGAGCCAGACAGCGGAGCGTTCGCGCCACTGTGGGAGTTTTTGTTATCAAAACTAACGTCATATTTCTTCCCTTTTTGTGAAATATATTTCGGACGCAGGGTTCCATACAAACTTAACGTGGAAATATTTTTTTTTCTGTTTTTATTGAATGTTTAACCGCCAACTAGAGACCACGGCGAGTCAAGTGGGAACTCTTCACTGCAATTAACTTTTGTGGATTTGTTTATAAGGCTTGAGCTGAGAGCCGACAGTTTGAGGCTGTGTGTTGACGGTCTACGGGTTGTCCTTTCGTCTGTGAGTTCGGTCGGCTCTCTTCTCGGAATACATCAGATCGTAAGCACAACAGACTGGAGTGACTGAAGTGGCTTCAGTCTTCATCCTCACTTGGTTTTTACCCTCCTTCCTCTTCAACTGCCTCCGGCTAATGAGCCGTTTGCTGTGCTTTTCCGGTTGATTTGCGGTCGCGCTGTCGCTGGAGCTCAGGAGACACAGCAACCGAGAGACGGCGAGGAGCGGGGAATCACGTTAAACGGTCGGTGAACCCGGCCTGAGCAGCAGGGCGGTTGGTTTCCGTTTGAAATTAACGACAGTTGGTCTTTCGAAAAGAGGCGGATGGATTCGTCTCCGTGATCTGGAGTTTCACACGTCCTCTTTGTGCTCCGTTTGATTCCTCGTTAGCGGGGTTTTAAGAAGGACACGGTCGCTTCCCCCCCGAGATAACAATGTTTCCACAGGGGCGACACCCGGTAAGTTACTTCCCCTCTTTTGCATCAGTAATTCACCTGCCTGAGAGCTAGATATAACCCCTCTGTTTCTTGTACTTTCAGCCATCTGCATGCTAATGCATCTTCTTTCCACTTGTTAATTGAGCTCTGCATCTGGCCAGAGCAGCAGCAGAGCGGGGTTGATAATATTGTTTGAATACTAACTATAGTTGAAAGTTGTTGACATTACATGTGGGTCTCAAGAGGATCAAGTGCATATTGTGGGCCACATAATGAGGCGTAATGTTGATAATCCCTAATGTTGTGTGTTTGTGTGTTAGACGCCCCATCAGGCTCCAGGCCAGCCCTTTAAGTTCACCATCCCAGAGTCACTGGATCGCATCAAGGAGGAGTTCCAGTTTCTCCAGGCACAGTATCACAGGTGGATAACACAAACACACCCTTCACATAGAGGGTTCTGCTGTTATTATGGGAAAATTTTCCCCATTGTCATTTACCCGCTAACTCTAAACCTCACCCTAACCACAGTCATCCACTCCTGCCATAATGAACAAAACCCCAAGTCTGGCCTCAGACTAACTCATAAACCTGGATAAGCTTCACATACACGCACATAAAAGCACACACATATGAAGCAGGTTTCAGTGTTGGCGCTCACACTGCGGTAGGTCGAAGTCTCAGTGATGGGTGAGAGCCAGGGGGTGGTGTGTGGGTTCAGGGTTTCATAAATCACTCCTTATTTTCCCTTGCATGTGTAGTTGTGTACTGGCCCAGGACAGCTTTTGTGCTGTTATTTTTCTTTGCATTAGACGCAAACAGGTGAATACTGCTGACCCACAGACAGGATGGGTTTCTAATTCACTTCCTAATAAAAAGAGCTGGATTTAAGAAAATCTCATGCATCCAGTACACACTAGTCGTCATCATTTGGCAGCCAGAATCTGTGTTTAATGTTTCTTAAATCGGTGAGCAAATGAGAGGGATGTTTTAGTCAACAGAGAGAGTAATCGTCTATATAGGCACACCACTCAAATGATTTTGGGTTCAAGCGAAAGAAAACTTGCTTAACTTTGCAAGTTTTGAGTTTCCCTCGAAAGTAAGTGGTGGATTGTTTTGTTTTTCAGTCTCAAGCTGGAGTGTGAAAAGCTGGCCAGTGAAAAAACAGAGATGCAGAGACACTACGTCATGGTAAGATCTGTGCACTCCATTCATCGCCCCTGCAATGTTCCACATGACATGTTGGAGTTAAGCTGCCGAAGCGTCCTTGAGGAAGATCATTCTGTGCCCTTACCAGCTGTATATGTGAACTTTTATCTTTTCAAAGGCCGATGAATGAATAATCTGGATACGTTGTTATTACTGGAATGAAGGGAACCCATTGCACACCAACATGAAAGTAACACCTGTTTAGATTGAGCAAAAGTGTTCAGCCTTTTTATTCCGACATGCCAGGAAGGAGGGCGAGCGTTAGGCTGGCTTCGCACCACAATCGTTACCTCAACTTCTATGCTAACAGAGGAAGGAATGTATAGTTTCAACGGTCCTATTTAATGTTTTGGCGTGGTTTTTGGTTTTAATGCGTGGGGTAAGCATTGGGGAAGCTGTTACACAGCTGAAATACACAGGTAAATTACATGTTTTACAATCATATTGACCTCATATCAGTAACAATGCATCGTTCACTTTAGTTTCAGATTGACAGGATGACCCTTTCGCTTTTTGAATCATATCAAATATGGATTACACAAAACTATGTTTTGGTTTTTTTTTATGTACATTACCCGAGGCATCACGAGTCTAAAAAAACATGTGTAGGCAGTAGCTGTGTTGCAGCAGCACCACCATAACACAAATGTCTGCGGTGTGAACACACACATGCTGCTGAGATGCTGAATGTCAGCACATGCGAAGCACAAACAACGTAGCTGCTGTTAGTCAGGCTGCACATCAATTTAGCTGTTTCCCATCAGGTACATTGTTCATGTTGAGTGTATCGGTGGCAGAAAACATAACCTCACACATTAACTTTTGAGAAATGTTTCTGGAAATGGAAACCGTAGGTTAATACTTGAATGATTTTTTTTTTTAAGTTAGTAGCAGTAAATGGACATTAGGCATTGGGGCGCTGAGTCCTGTTGACCACCGAAAGTGTTCAGGCCGAGATCACCCGTTCACAAGCACATACATGCAGAACATGTGATGCATTTCTCTCGTATACTTGCACACCGGTGAGCGGATTGGGGGCAATGTGGGGTTTTAATATCTTGCCTAAAGATATTTTGACATGTGAACTGGAGAAGTGAAATTAAATGATTGCTGTGTCTCTTGAAACACCAGGATAACACACGACACTGGTTTTATTTGTCAAC
The DNA here is from genome assembly GCF_027942865.1 of Odontesthes bonariensis. Taxonomy (NCBI): domain Eukaryota; kingdom Metazoa; phylum Chordata; class Actinopteri; order Atheriniformes; family Atherinopsidae; genus Odontesthes; species Odontesthes bonariensis. The sequence goes on from NC_134511.1 coordinate 20,188,948, forward strand.
AGGAACAGAGTGAACATATCTACTTCTATATTTTAAATGTAGACATATTTATCTGCTATGTTGGCACTCCTGCTCAGATAAAGCATTAGATTTGCATGGAGTGCCTTGTACAGGTAGTTTGGTTGCTCTGTGAGGATGACGTGTGAAGTTGCATTATAAGCTTTTAGTAGATCCAGCTTTTTCATTTTCAAGGATCCAGATTCCTTTCTCTTTGCTAACCGTCTGACTCTCTGTTCCCCTCAGTACTATGAGATGTCATACGGCCTCAACATTGAAATGCACAAACAGGTATGGCTGTTTATCTGTCTGCCTCTTTTCCACCCTCCATCCCCCTGTTTGTGGCTCTTCCTCTCTTTCGCTCCCGTTTCCTCATGGCAAGATTCTGGTGTGTGTGCCTGTTAATGTGTGCCTGTGTGCGTGTTTGCACACAAACATATTTGTGTGTTCTTTAATTTCTGTGTGTGTATGTGTGTTTTACTGTGTGCGGATGTGTGTTTATTTGTGATCGATGGGGCTCTGTCTCCATTTCCCCAGTTAGGGCTGGCCGGCTGAGCCCAGAGGCAGAATGAATGGCTCTGTAGATTGATTGGTGCTGTCTAGGGGAGCGGCCTGCTTTATTACATTAGAGGGGCAGGGCTGGGGAGGGCAGAGGAATCGATCAACGTGAAGCCGACAGAAGAGATGTAGTGTAGCTCCCCTTTTTAGAAGCTGGGAGGTTAAAGCAAGACGCAAACATGGAATACAGAATAGCAGGCACTTATCTGCTTTAATGTGCACATGTATACAGACTGGGAAGGGCACTTCTCTTTAGCCATAAGTGATGTATGCTAATAAGGTCAGGGACAGTTTTATGTGTTCATAGTAACACACAAATACAAGGTTAAACATGTATGTGCATAAGTACATTCAGACACAGTGAAAGGTAAACATTCTTACATTTTTATGTGTGTAGACGAATGGATGAGAAGTTAAAACTCACCCTTTCTCATACACACATTTCCCCACGGGAGTGGTGCAAGGCTCCGAGCGCTAACCAGTAATTACCACAGCTATCGACCAGTCAGACCAGAGGAAATTGGAGGTGGATTGGCTTGGCTACTTCTTTGAGATGTAGGGACACTTCCCTGCCTCTTTTACTCTCCTCTGCTGTGGTGTTTTTCTCATGTTCTCTCATCTCCTCTGAAATTTTATTCTTTTTCCACTCCCATGTTTCTGTCCTGGTCTTTGTGGCTTACTCACTCTTCAGTAACAGTTATGGGATCCCTTCTTTCTTGTTTCACCCAGACCCTCACCCACATCCCTTTTTACTTGGCTCCTCTTTCGTTTTATGTCCATGTGAAGCTGCTGTTCTTTCATTGTGACAGAGATGCATCTCTTCCTATTGTCCACACACACATAAACAGACACACACTAAAGCTCCAGGGGAGGTCATTAGCTTGGGGCTGCAGTTGTCAGAGCAACAAGCTTCTGTGGGTTGGGGGGTAAGGGGGATACAGACTAACAACCCACCTCCTGCTGGGGAACTAAAGGGGTGAGGGGGGGTATAGTTTGGCAGTAATGCTCCAATTATATTTGTAATGGGAAGCCTGTTCCCTCTTAGGACATTGTGTGTGTGCATATATGCTTAAAACTTTCCTCCGTGTCCTCAACTTTTGTTTATACACAGTCTCAATTAGAGAGTCATCATGAGGATTTATGCACCACAGCAACTCTCTAAGTGTTGCTTTTCAGAAGGGCTTTGATTGAGAACATGAGTGACACATCTTTGTTCCCTTTATTTATTTTCTTGTTACGTTCTTGAGCCACAGTTTATAATGAAACCTCCGTATCACACAGCTCTGGATGTTTGTGACTTTGTCTTGTTGGTTTGGATTTGCTGGCTTCACCTTATAAAAGCTGGTCAAACTATTCTCAGACAGCCTAATCAGTTAGCCTTCATACAAAGCTAATTATAGGCTTACAACAGGATTCTGCAAATAGATGTACAGGTATGGTCTACCTGATATAGATCTTTATTTAAAGCTCTCTTGGCAAAAGTTGGCCAGCATGAGCCTTGGTCTTGGATCGTGGAATTCAGAAGGTCTTTAGCTTGTTAGGATGCTGGTTTCTTAAGGATTGAAGTATTGTGTGTTTTTAAGCTCGCAAAAAGACTTAACCATGCATTACACACAATAACCCTCTCATTTTGAAATGAGTTTGTGTGTCCAAGCTGGTACTGTAGAACTATATGGCATTATAATTCACTCTGAGAACAATGGCAAGATATATCCCATAAACACTGCACAGAGTGGTCGGCCAAAACCGTTTGTTGTATGGTCCAAAAAAGAAATGTAGTCCTTTATAATGGAAAGTGTGAAATGGCTCTGAAAATGTCCCTTTAAAGCTTTTCTCATAATGCACCATTTACGCCACCTGGTGTATTTAGATGTGTCGATGAACATTCAAAGCATTTCAAGTTATTAAACTCCTACAAGTTATATGGATAAGGAGGAAATGAATAAGTAGGTAAGACCACTGTACTTTGACAGCACCATGTTGGGATGCATGTAATTCATGTCAAACAGAGGCACTCTGCAAGCTTAGAACTACTTTTGATTCCTTGTTTACCTGAAGTCCATTGTGGTTGGGGGTTGGTTGGTGTCTAAGGTGGTCCCACCTGTCCCTTCACTTGGCTGAGAGGAGGAACACTATCAAAAGCAGAGATGTGGCAGCTTCATATCTCTGAGAGAAAAGTGTTCAGTCTAACCAGAGGCTCTGCTTTCGCTCAGATTAATACATCGGCTTGCCTTTCCGGTCCGTTGTGTTTCTTCTTGCAACTAAATTATCCTTTTTTTTTTTTCATTCTGTTCCCTGCTCTTGCTTCTGTGTAAACGTACCATTCATTTTCAACAAAGTAAAAAAATTTGTGCCCAAGAAGCCATAACTCCAAATGCTATCATATCAGACGTCTCTGGTAGATCAGTGATGGAAAATGAGCATGCTGGTTTAGTTTTTGTGTCTTTTTATAAAGAAAAGTTCATGATGTATCGTTATGTGTTTGGGATAATTTGGCAAATCAGTGTTGATTTATAAAGATATATATATATATAATATTGTTTATCTTTAATAATGACTCCCTTCTAATTGTCACTCCTATCATAGTTTATCTGAACTTAAGTAAATGAACTTAACTACCTTGGTTACATTCTTCTGGGTATTATAATTTCTAATCTTGCCAAGCATTATCCAAGGATTATCTTTGTTTTTTTGTTTGTTTTTCAACTTTGTTGTACTCCAAGTTCTATTATAAGTTAAGCAGCTACTTGTTTAGTTCAAGACTCATTGAGAATACACTAGTATTTGTTTAAGCCTATTCAAGTACATAATTGGCTGATCCACGGCAGGGTCAGTAGTTTGGTGAGGTGCCAGGTGTATGCGTGTCAGAGCTTTCTGATCAGAGCAGCTATGTTTCCGCTAAAGAGTAAATCTACTCCTTAGCTTTTCAGGAATCGTCAGACGCCTTAAAACCGATTCAATGATTCAGAGTGCGAGAGGTGTGGTGTCAAGGATTTAGGTATTTGTAGTAACTGTCCAACCATTGACTACTTTTTAAGTTGAGACATGTAGTGAAAGATGACATTTCCTTTAATGTCCCGGTGATTCTTAGTTGCATCTCTACAAAGTTTGAGTTTGAAAGTGTTTAATGTTGCACAACTTATGTTGAAATACTATTTTACTACTATGTAATTTATGTGAAATACTATTTAGTAAATGTTAGCATATGAATAAGCTAAACTGAGGTGTTAAGGCAGGTAGTAAACTGCAACACTATTTCTGAAAACGGTCTTTTCTATATAGTAGTTCTCTACATGCTTGGTGTGAATAGGGAAAACTTGTCATCTTGATCAGTTTTTTTTCTTCACAAAGAAATTATTTTTGGGTCAGGTGGTTGTTTTGTGCCGTTGGGACTCCAAGTGGATTTCTTGCTCGATGAATACATTCTGAATTGTTTTTAGTCCTGAGTTTAGCAAAGTTTCCAATTGAATTGATCCAACATTTCTTTGACATTCACACAACCACAAAGGGCATTTAGATAGTTCACATCCAGCATGTGTGTCTGTGTTTCTGTTTGTGAGGAGTGTGTGTTGAGCGATCACTACGTTTCATGGTTCCTCTCGTTCCCTCTTTATCTTGGACGCGGTTGTCTCTGCTTCATTGGATGATATGTAATATGAGTCCCCTCATCTGATTTGATGCCACTGTGGGGGTATCTGGTTTCAGCCAATTGTAGCCACCTCCGGGGGTTTAGGGGGCAGGCGGATGTGTTGGCATGGATACTGGGGGAGAGCAAACTAAGTTAGCAGCTGATTAGATTATGTTGAAGTGCTGATGGGAAGAGGGACAAGAAGGACCGAGAGAGCAAAAAAAATAAAACGGGCAAGAGAGAAACCTGAGACCACAATAGTAATTAGAGAGGAAAGTCTTATTGTATTATCTGTGTTTGCACTAGTGTGACTAATATTGAAAATGGCCTCGCACTGAATTTGTGTGTAGATGGAAGTGGATGAGGGTTGTTATTGCATCAGTCTGATGAGGAGCTGTGTGTGTGTTTGTTCCTGAGGAGGCAGCAGTTTCCAGTGTCTTAATGCGACTGTGTGTACACAGTTGTATTACTTTATTGGTGTAACTGAACAGCTGTCTTTTCTAAATGAATGCAATTATGTTATCAACAATTGAGTCTCTCGCTATTTTGTGTCTCTGCTTTCATCAGACTGAGATTGCCAAGAGACTAAACACCATCTGTGCACAAGTCATTCCCTTCCTCTCACAGGAGGTAAGTATGTGTGTGACTTTGAGCCACAGACTGCATTTTGGTTGCCCTTTATGCACTCTAGTTGTTTTCCCAGCTTTGATTTACATCATTCCGTGTGTCTGTGTGTTTTACAGCATCAGCAGCAGGTGGTTCAAGCTGTGGAGCGAGCTAAACAGGTGACTATGGCCGAGCTTAATGCTGCCATCGGGGTACGTGGACTGCCAGGTCTTCCACCTACAGTGTGTATTCTTCTAATTTCTCTGTACTCACACAAACTGTCTCAGTGTTTATTCCTTTAAAGATGCATTTCCTTATCTGGCGATTGTGTAGTGTAGATCTCAGAGGAAAAGGTGCACTTCTTTGTCTTCCAGCGGCCATTAGTGTCATTATGGCTGTGTTGGGAGGTTTGAAAGAGTCTAGCATGCTTTTTTATAATACTATTACAAAATACAAATTATTCTTTAATTTTGAGAGAAAATACAATATGAAGTGTCCACCTTTCTGTAATCCTTTGAAAGAATCATAACAAAAGCCGTCTGTTTGGGGAAAAAAAGCTATAGTTTACATGACCATGAATACATAGCACAGAGACATAATACAAATTGCTCAAGGTGATTTATTTGAGACACATTTTTTTTGCCTGGTCTGACCTGAAACCCTCCGCATCACTATTGAGGCTATTATTTATGTTTCGGTTAGAAGTTAAGCATCTGCTAATCTAATTTACCTTGACTTGGAGCTGGGTAACATGGCCATTATGGTGATACTACTGATAATAATAGTGATATTTTTCTTGTTATTTTTGTTAAGGTATGTTTTCTGAGTATTGTACTGTCTTCTGTTGTTTAAAAAAAAAAAAAGCTGTAAAAGATCAGTCTAAACATATGAATCTAAACTTTGCTGTTGAGGGCTTCGACAGGATATTTAAGAATAGTTAAGGAAAATTATGCAGAGAAAGTCGCTAAATTATCAACAGTAATGAGTTTGTTGGCAAGTCTTCAACTCACCGACAAACACGGGACACAATTTTGGATGTGACTACGTTGTAAGCAAGGGGAAATGCACATTGGCATGGCTCTGCCGTGGAAGAATGTGCTTGTTAGAATGTTTAATGCAAAGTGAGGCTATAGAGATTAGGGGTGCAACGGATCAAATATCTCACGGTTCGGATCGTTCCTCTGATCAGAGTCACGGATCGGATCATTTTTCGGATCAGCAAAAACAAAAAAAAAAAAAAAAAAAAAATAGACAAGACAAATAAACATGTTTTGTCTTTTTGTTTATTAACACTTTTAAATTATTAAATTGAAATATATAAAATCAACTTAAAGTGCACAATTAACATCTTCTTTTCAACATAATCAAAGAAAAACAACTTAAAGTGCAACATAAAAACACACCGATAGCGTTTGTGATCGCTTTAGCCCGGTCAGATTGTGAAGGAAGGGGCTGCCTAAATGCCGCTGTGATGAGCGGTTGTTCACCCGCTTTCGGTTTCACTCCTGTCAGTGAAACACCGGGGTGATGTCGCTGCAAAGTCTGCACCGAAGTCTAGCCTACTTTTATTTTCCATGCCCACTGTTCTACATGTTTTACGCTGAGGACAATAAATCACAAACGAGCCATAGGACTGTTTGCTTATTGAAGAGGGAACTGGTGTAGACTTTTACCCAGAGCGTGGAAAGTAGCTCTGTCCCTGGAAACTAGCAGGAATGGTAACGGCTGTGTGAGGACTGAACATGCGCACAATTATTATTTTTTTTTCATAAAGCAATCCGCGGATCATGTGTGTGCCGAACCGAAATAATTGATCCGAACGGATCACGGATCAATGATGATCCGTTGCACCACTAATAGAGATACAACTGTCTCATTTTGCATGCTGCACAGTGGTGTGGTGGCTTCTTGGGCCTCACAGCAAGACGGTTCCCAGGTCAAATCTCTGACGTATTAATATGAGTAAAAATGTTGATATACAGCCTACTTTGAGTTTAAATGTCAGAATATGGCTTCAATTGAAGGTTTTGCCCACCAAAGATCGGAGGGGGTGCACAAGATTTTTGCTGGACAGAGGTTGTCAAAATAAGATAAAAGAGTAATTGAAATGGTGCACTTCACAACTATGCAAACAGCTGACTGATGCTTTTTTGATTAAAGCATCATACAAAGCAGACACGCTTTCTCTCTGGGATTAAATTAAAATGTAGTTTAACCTGTTCTTGACCTGTACTTATCAAAGAAATGACCCTGAGCGGGTGGAATCCTTCCGCTGTGACGATGGGCTCATTCAAGATGATTCAGTATCAACTTTTCCAGTAGACCACTGACCTGCAGTTTTGAGTTGTCAAAGGACACGCTTGCTCCTAGACTTGGCTGTTCTCTCAGAACTATGTACAGTGCCTGTGGCAGACAGCCATGCACACCTTTATTTTGTAACAAAATAAACAAAAGTCCCAAACATCACACCTGTATCTCATCCTAGGACGTAAGTATGCAAACTTATAGTGGCCTTTCGCTTTGTTTCTTAGGCCCCATCCACACGTAGCCGGGTATCTGCTAAAACGAATATATTTTTCTACGTTTGGACCTGTCATCCACATGAAAACGCTTAAAAACGCATCGTAAACGAATGTTTTTAAAAACTCCGGGCAAAGTGAAGATTTTTGAAAACTCCGTTTATGCAGCTGCGTGTAGACAGAGATAACCGGAGTTTTGCGTTTTCGAACGTCACAATATGCGCCAAAACAACAACAAATCTGCTTTAAAGTCTAAAGTGCGACCTTTGTTTACTGAAGAAGCATGGATGCCTTGAGAACTGTGGTGGTTATTATTGTGCAGGCGCTGTTTACTGCCTTGATTTTACACGCCCAAGTCGTACTCCCAGAGGAATGGCGTGACAATTTCGCATGTCCCGGTCCTCACTCCTGTCGCTGTCGGAATTATTACGTCCTCATATCGAGGGGCAGTCCACTGTCATGCGATCACCTGTCAGTGTGCTCAAAAAAGTTGCGTGCACACTTTATTATTTAGCTGACAAGGGCAGATTGCGCAAAACAGCAAATGCATTTGGGTTGTCAAGACAGGTGAAAACGCAGATGTTCGGTTATGTGTGGAAGGAGTTTTTTTCGAAAACGAGGTAATGTGGATACAAATGATTTTTTAAACGGAGGGGGGGAAATATTCGGTTTTAAAAATACCTGGCTACGTGTGTACATAGCCTTAATTAAAAAAGCTATTATTCTGGAGAGAGGTGTGAAATTTCACATGTTATTTTGTGTGCTTGTGTTCTTCACGGGCTTGGCAGCGGAACCACAGCACCAAACTATACTAAAGATCACAACACGGTAGTTAGATTGTAGAGTTGTGTGTGTAGGACGTATGAGAGGTTTAGTTTGAAGTAAAATAACTTTTTAAGGGTCAAGAAATAAAAATAGACGATTTACTTAAAAAAAATTTTTGACAGGATATAATTTAGCTATATAACAAGAGATGTTGTCTGCCTGAGATGATGGATTTGAAATGACCAGCTATGAGAGAAGGGTTTTTACCTGCTGTTTGGCAGTGATGTTCTTCTGAAAAGAAAAATGGAGACAGATTTCATGTCTAAACTACAATTTAAAAACTCACAAGACATTTAGTATGATCATGAACCACAAACCTGGTGGGCAGGTTGTTGCGATCGGGAATCTTTCTTTAGGGATGATTTTTCTTTGGGGTGGGATTAAAGAATTAATCAGCCTTATAGGAGCCATAAGGGTTTAACTGGCAGGAGGAGAAGCTATAAGCTCGAGTTTGAGGGAAATGTGGGAAGGGTTTGGGGAGGGTGGGGGTGCAGCTTTAGTTTAGCTAAGAGTAAGGCAGTGGGATCAGAGGGTAGATGGTTTGATGTGTGGTGAGTTGTTAGTTGGCGTGGACTGATGGGGGTCTCTGTTTGTGTGTGATGGGGTGAGAGGTGGATTTGGCAGTTGCTGTTTTGAGTCTTAATTGCAGGATTTTAGTGTTTGTAAAAAGGGGGGTCAGGCGGTTGCTCTTACGACCCCCCCCCCTCCCCGTCCATCTCCTCCCGTCTCCCACGCCAGCCTGTCATTCACCCCGTTTGTGAGTTAAATGAGTGTAATGAAGCGTGTTGCCCCTACCTCTGCTCACATTCACGCACACACAACACACTTTCGTACACACCAGCTCACACTAACCTCCCATGACAACCCGGGCTCCCCTAGCCTCCACCAATACTTCCCCTCCATTTACTCCCATCTGGGGGTGCTGTTTGTGTATCCATGTGTGTGAATGTTTTTGCATGCGTCTGTGTGTAGCAGAGCATACATTTCTGTTATCCCCAGAAAACAACAGGCAGCGTTTGGATGGCTGAGTGAGGGTGTGTGCGCCTGCCTTGTTTATCTAGACTCTGTGTATGCATGTTAGTGTGATCAAGTGTGACGTGTGGGTGTGTTTATGTTTGATTGCTTGATTTGCGAGCCAGCACTGTACTTTCTGTGTGTCAGCCAGGCATGGGGGTCGAGGCTAAAAGACCATTTTGTTGTTTTGCTTTCATTCATGGGGGTGGATATTGGGAGTGAGTGAGGGATGGATGGAGAGGAAAAAAAAGAAGGCGGTGGCTCAGGAGGGGAGGTGGGTTAGTCAATTAGGTGAGATAAAAGTCGGTTTGACCTTCAGCACTCCTTCCACCCCTGCTGAGTCGCCTCCTGTGCCCCGCCCCCCCCCCCCCTCCTCTTCTCTCCCTCCTTTCTCCACCCCTCCTTGCGGCGAATCAGTGAGCTTGGATTCCCGCGGCTGCTGTCTGAGGAGGCAATAATGATGTTTTGGAACACAAAGGCATTTCACGCTCAGACGAGCGCCTGATTTGGTGTGAAAGAGAGAGCAGGGCTGCCAGCCAAACTTGCCCTCCCTCCCTCCCTCTCTTTCTGACCCTCTTCCCTCTCCTCCCTCTTCAGCCGCCTCGCTCCCTCACAAGACCTGACAGTGCGAGCAGCAGCTGGGGCTCTCGACTCTCTCCCCTCCTGCTCCTTCTCTGTCATTCCTCTCTTTCCTCCTTGTGTCCCTCCCCCTTCTCCCCTCCCTCCACATCCTCAGGCTTTGGGCTGTGATCCCAGCTGTCAGTATTGTTCAGTGTTTGACCTCGGAGGGTGGAGGATGTGTGTGTATGTGTGACGCAGTGTGTAGGGGGAGAGGATGTGTTCATCCTCTCGTAGAGAGCAGCAGCTTGTTGAGGTGGTGTAAACCCCAGACACTAAAGAAACTGTCCCAGCTGTTGAAGTCTCTATTGATTAAGTTAGAGTGCTATTGATTTTCACATATTGGTGGTGAGGTTTCATTCGCAGACTCTTTTAAGTTTTTGGTGTCGAGTGTTGATGTTTTGCACATTGTGGCAGCTATACTGCGTCCTTGCAAGCTGCAGCCGGAGAACTCTGAATCTCACCTGCTTGGTATTTAACAATATTGTAACATTGTGTTCTGCGTCTCAGGTTTGTTTGACTGGACCATAATCGTGCTGCAAGCTAAACTCATGTGTCTTCATGTTTACTGGGATTACCTTGATCATTATTGATCGGTTGATGCAAAAAGAAAATCATAAACTTAGCAGAAAGTTAGCAGCCTCTTGATACTACCATCAATTTTGCATAGTTTTTGTTTATTTACATCAGTCGGCTGAAGGAAACCTACACAATCAGTTTCTCCAATGTTTCCCACTCATTGACGGTCGACTGATGTTTTCTTGATTACGTGTCGTGTTGCATTCACTTCCGCTTCTGTAGTTTAGTGGCACGAGTTATCAAGGAGCACCTGGAGATGATTGGCTGTGGATGACAAGTACATGTCCTTTAACACAGCCTTTTAAATGAGCAGAAAAGGACCGTTAATCATTTACTGCCATTATTTATATGATGAGTGATCGTCATTGAAAATTCATTGATTGCGAAAACCCTAGTTGGGTTGCAACACAACCTCAATTTATTTTAACTTGTCATCTATTTCTCTTTCTGTCCCTCTCTAATAGCAGCAGCATCTATCCCATAACCACGGTGGTGCCCCAGTTCCCCTCACCCCTCATCCCGCCGGCCTCCACCCCTCTCAGCTAGGTGGTTCAGCTGGCCTCTTGGCTCTGTCAGGAGCACTTGGTGCGATTCCCCCCCATCTGGCAGGAAAAGATGGTGATAAAAAATCTCACATGTCTGGAGCAGACTCGCACCCTGCAGGACCTGACCACCTTAGAGGTGAAGACATGCTTGTGTTGTATTTTGTGTTGCATCCTTTGATTGTGCTAATAGAGACCAAACTAGTTTAGGCTTTCTCTGAGTCTGATTTGTCTATGGCTTTTGAATTCTTCGGTAAAGACACATTGAACTCATTCTCTTTCCTCTCTTATTTTTCTGTTTTTCTCTCTGCTGAACACCCAACCCTGTAACCTCAACCACATGTGTGTTTTTCCAATGGCAACAGAGCGAGAGCCTGGCACAGTAAGTACTTCCTCTTTCTGCAGCAATGCATACTGTTCTAACGAACAACTCCGTTTATTTTTATGTTTGGGGCTACAATTTGGTTTCGGGGAACTGACTTTGTTATTAAATTTATTATGATTACAATTGGTTTGTTATTAAGCTGTTGATACATATCTGAGGGTCAGTACACTCCACTTTAAGAGAGCCAGAAACAAATTTAAACAGGCTGCTCTGAGTAATTTGCATTTACATCACATAGAGCTGTGCCATGTAACGGATTGTTTGCGTTTCTGCTTTTGAACAAAGTCTTATTATTTGATGATGCATTTTTCTGTATTTTACTGAAATAAGATCATCTAAACTGTCACAACAAGTTTATCCTCAGTTATATTCGAACTAAGATGTGAAACCTATAGTACAGGAGACTTCAGCCTTTCTCTTTTTGTTCATTTGGATAGTCTTGCTTTTTTTATTTTTTTATATCAAATTCTTTGTTGCTGCAGTGACCCAGTTTCCCCTCAGAGATCAATAAAATTCATCTCACCGTGTCATTATGAATAAAAGCACCTTGTAGTTTTCACCCACTGTTTCACACCCAAACAGCTTCCATCCCTCACGGTTTTATTTATGTGATTGCTATTTTCAAATCGTGTGTGCGTTTGGCGATCTCTTGGATTTAGTTTAGTTCTGCCCTATTCTCAACTTTTAGGCTTCCTTTCTCCAAATGAGCTTTTTAGCATGATCACACACACACACACACACACACACACACACACACACACACACACACACAGATGCACGCACACACGCACTTCTCCAACCTGGCCTGCATTGTTGTGCCTATTTAACACCTCAGTGAGCAGATTACCCCCTTCCACCCCCTCCTCACACCGCCCCTGATCCCGCGCTTAAAGACTCTCATTGTGTTTAATGCCACCACCACTGAGCGGGATTGGGGGGGGGGGGGGGGTGCTTGGGAAAAGGTGGGAGTGAGGGAGCAGCAGTCATATGACACTGAGCTTGTGTGTGTGAGTGAGAGACACCATGCTAAAAGCGAAGGGCGGGGGGGGGGTTGCTGCTTATGTTTTGCGGGTCAGTGCTTCTGTGCTCAGCTCGCTAAAACCTTTCAATAAAGGGGGGAGGAGGTGAGGGAGGGAGCTGAAGGAAGAGGCCTTTGTCAGTATACAGATTTTAAACCCCCCCCCATGACTCTTTCCCTCCCTCGTCTCTTGTCACCCTTTATTTTCCTCCACACTCACACCCTCCCTCCATCTTCTTTCTCCTCTAATCTCATCTCCTCCCTTTCCCCTTTTTTTCTCACCCCCCCTCTCTTAGCTGTTCCTCCTTCATTTACCCTCCCCCCCCCCCTCTCAAAGTGCTCGCTCCCATGCTAGATGTGTGCATGCGCATGTGTTTGTGTATGTTGGATGCACATTTCATTGACAGGCTGAGACTATAATGGACTCTACATGAAGCTTTAATCCATTAACAATAGGATCCGTTGGTCAGGAGGCCAGGGGTAGACTGCTCCGTCGGTGTGTGTTTGTGTGGGTGGGTGTGTGTGTGTGTGTGTGTGTGTGTGCGTGCGTGCCCGGTCTTGGGACACAGAGGGACACCAAAGTGTTATGCAAGCAATACACACTTGCAGTCTGTTACACGCTTGTTCGTACACACATGCTTTCACAGTCAATTACACCCTGCACACACACACTGACACACAAACAGCAGCCAGTGCAGCTTGTCAGAGCCAGGAGAGGGAGCACTGATAGATTTTGAGGGCCACTTAATGTAATCATCAACTTCAGAGGCATGTGTTTGTGTTTGGTTGTGACTGGCTTTGGTCAAGTGAGAAAAGAGGTTGCTGTTAAAGTGTTAGTGCTGCTTAATTCATGCTTCTGTGAACTGTTAACCTATTTGCAAGCAAGAGTCTGTTTTTCTAACCTCTACACATGGCTGAATAGCTCTTGTAATTAGTGGTAGATGGATCTGCCGGTTTAGCGAGCAAGTGCAGAATGCACAAACATTCAAGCACAACCTTAACTGTAAATTGCAAGATTGTCTCACCACCTGAAAATCCCCATTTCTCTCCTCCTTTTTCTTCCAAAATCCTTTTAATTTTCTTTTTACACTACCTGTCTTGTTTTTTATCTTTTCTCATCCTGTTCCACTTTGCTCTGCCTTTCTGCCCCCCCCCCCCCCCTCCTTCTCTGCTTCTGTCTGAAGAGTAACTCAGTGTTGCCGGAAAGTCTTAGGAACTCAGATAAGCGACGGAACGGACCTGACTTTTCAAATGACACCAAGAAACGCAAGGTGGATGACAAGGACTCCAGCCACTATGTAAGAAATTGTTCTGCTTTCTGTCTTTTTTTTTTTTTTTTTTTTTTTTCAAAAAAGGAATAATATGTTTTAATGTGTCTGTAATCGGAATGCTTATCAATCTGATTGACTTTATTTTCAGGATAGTGATGGAGAGAAAAGTGATGACAATTTAGTGGTGGATGTTTCAAATGAGGTCAGTATGTTTTTGGTATTTTTCTCTTTTTGTTGTTGTTACTGTGATGAACATGGTTCTTTGCTCTAAAAATAATGCTTAAACTAAAGTCAAACAGTGCAACACTTCAGTGAGTGAGTGTATGAGAGACGGCTCTGTTTTTTTTTTTAATAAAACGACTGTACTGTGTTGGTTAATTTATGTGCTTTAATGATACCTATGTGTGTCCCCCCCAACTAGGATCCAGCCTCCCCTCGTGGCACACCCCTTCCATCCCCCAGAGAAAATGGGATGGATAAAGCACGTCTTCTCAAGAAAGACCCCTGTAGTCCAGCTTCTACTGCTTCATCAGCTAGCTCCTCCTCCCTCAAGTCCAAAGAGATGGTAATGGTAGGGATGGTCATTTGTTTCAGCTTATAGTCAGTTTGATTTTGGATAGATAGTAGTTACATATTTATAGTGTCTCTCTCTATGTGTGGCAGCGAGATAAGGCAGGTACTCCTGGGCTTAAGTCAAGCACGCCTACACCAAGAGGTGACTCCACCCCTGGTCCAAGTTCCACACCTGGAATCCGGCCAAGTCTGTCGAAACCCCCGTCCATGGAGATACCACATCCACCTAGTAAGTCCAGTATGAACATTTAAAAATGAAATGTATTAAAATTTGTGTAATTTTAGTGGAGTTATTTTTAGCTGAAAGAAATGCTTTACCTTTTCCAATATGCCTTTAGGAGTCACCCTCACCATTAATGGTCGAATGACTTTGTATAAATGATGTAAAACTTTGTTCTCGTGGCCCATGCTTACTTTGAAAAAGTACTGTGGCGGTTCAGAGCTTTGCTTCTGTAACTGAGAGGAGTTTGGTTAGAAATTACTTTGCTTTTGCTTATTGATCACCAGCAGTGTCCGACGACTCTGAGCAAAACGATCTTTTTCCCCCTCTTCTCTTCAGCTGCAGGTTTACGAACCCCCCTGGCTGTTCCGGGTCCATATCCGGGTGCATTTGGTATGTTGCCCCATGCAGCAGGGATGAACGGAGAGCTCGCTGGTGCTGCTGGCGCTGCAGCCTATGCTGCTGGTCTGCACAACATGTCGCCTCAGATGAGTGCTGCAGCAGCGGCTGCTGTGGCTGCTTATGGCCGCTCACCTATGGTCAGTGCAAAATCAGGGTGGATGGTTCTTTGGTAACAAGATGTGACTTTTTATTGTGTCTGTCAAGTTTTTGCATGGACAAAATAAAAGAAACGTATGGAAAATCAGATCAACATAACTGTTGTTTAAGACATTGAATTTCATACATTTTTAAATAATATCAAATGGGTGTTAAGAGTTTGTGCCCATTGGACATTGAACTCTTTGACCTTGTTACTAAAGTGAAAAGTTTCAACAAATCTCATCAAATGAATCTAAATACTACCTTCATTATTACATAATTAACTTCCCTCGGTTCCATTTTCGGTAAAGTCCCCTCTTGAAGGAATCTGCTCCCTGACAGTACATCTGGTATCAGGATACATCTCGATGTTTGAGTTTCTTTTAACTCCGTTCTTCTTTGAAAAACCTGTTCAGCCTTGTTGAGTTTCATGATGAACAGGAGTAAACGGAACAGTGAATTGTCAGATTATTTGTTCTAGTTTTGCTTCACTTTGGAGTTTACTCTCCACAAATGATCAAACTTGATCACTCAAGACATTAGCGACCTCAACAACTGAATTCTGTTAAATTCACTTCAGTAAATTTGACTCACTTTACATTTATTCATAGTTTTACTGCATCAGTTTCATTTTGAATCTTATTTCAGTGTTGGAAGAAAAAAAAAATTGCATTCACTGCGATTCATTCTTTGCAAATAAAGGGGTGTGAATACTTTCTTTGACTACTTTTCCATACTGTACATTATATATTGCAAAGTGTATGTAATGTCAATAACTGCACAGCTGTATCTCACAGGCCTTTGTAGTGCTGTTTATACTGTGGGTATGCTAGTGAGCCTTACGTTCAGTCACCTCATCACTTTGTTATTTGCATAGTGTTCATTACACTGTTTAAATAGGTTTAGAGGACATACAGCTGTGTCTGGGCAACACTTGATAGCAACTCAGGTTGTGTACTCACCAGCGGCATGAGTGTGTGTATTGGACCAGGGCTGGGAGGGAGCAGCCCATCCACTGACAGCTCTGCCTGTGTGTTTGCAGTCTCTTGCACTTGTCATTTGAATTCAGTGTGTGTGTGTGTGAGTGCTTGAGAGTGTCTGTTTGTTTTGTGCTCATGAGTGTTTGTGTTCTCTTCCACAGGTTAGTACTGACCTGTATGCATTTTGCCAATTCCCATGGTCGCATGTTTGCACAGTGCTCATAAAATATGTTTTCTCTCTTGAAGGTTGGTTTTGATCCTCATCCTCACATGCGAGTCCCTGGAATGCCTCCTAGTCTCACAGGAATACCTGGTGGCAAACCGTAAGTGTTTTTGTGTTGACTTGTTAGTAGGCAATTAAAACCCTTTCTAACCCTTTCTTCTACTTCATACCTCTTTCTTCCTTCTTCCACATCCTCTTATATCCTCTTGAAATCTCATCTCATTCTTCTCTGTGCCATCAGCGCCTACTCCTTTCATGTTGCCGCCGACGGACAGATGCAGCCAGTTCCATTCCCCCCAGATGCTTTAGTGGGACCAGGAATTCCTCGTCATGCTCGTCAGATCAACACACTGAACCATGGAGAGGTGGTGTGTGCTGTCACCATCAGTAACCCCACCCGACACGTTTACACAGGAGGAAAGGGATGTGTCAAGGTCTGGGACATTAGTCACCCAGGAAACAAGAGCCCTGTGTCCCAGCTGGATTGCCTGGTGAGTGAGGTGGTTGGTGTAGGATAGTAACACAGTACAAATAATCACTGGAGCAGCAGATCTGTTTTTATTAAATGTCAAAATTGTTCAAACCACAACTTTTGTGGCCATAGAGCATGTTTGTACAGACCTGAAAGGTACTTTGGTCTTTATCACATAGAATTGTAATGACCACAGTGCAAAAATAAAAATAAGAAAAACCAACAACTTTTTTTTATGCCCATCACACCAGAACCGAGACAACTACATCCGCTCCTGCCGTCTCCTCCCTGATGGCCGAACGCTTATTGTGGGCGGCGAGGCGAGCACATTGTCAATCTGGGACTTGGCCACTCCCACTCCCAGGATTAAAGCAGAGTTGACATCATCAGCACCAGCATGCTACGCTCTGGCCATCAGTCCGGACTCTAAGGTCTGCTTCTCTTGCTGCAGTGATGGAAACATTGCAGTCTGGGATTTACACAACCAGACACTTGTTAGGTAAGAGATCACGGTCTGATTTTATTGTACAAGGACAGGCAGCATCGATAGTGTGCTCGTTTTTAGTTTCATTTTTGTAGATGCACTCCACAGAGACCAAATAGTTAGCATTTGTACTACAAGAGTGGCTGCTGATGTGAAAGCGTGTCGGCTCTTTGCGTTTAATATCCTGCGATGGACACCAACTGCCCATGCAACACGAGGCCTATTGCGTCTGTTGAAACATTTCTTTCTTTATTTTACTAAGAACTTGTATGTGTATCCTGCAGGCAGTTCCAGGGCCACACAGATGGAGCCAGCTGTATCGACATCTCCAATGATGGCACCAAGCTGTGGACTGGAGGCCTGGACAACACTGTCCGCTCCTGGGATCTGAGGGAGGGACGGCAGCTGCAGCAGCACGACTTCACGTCACAGGTACACACTCGTATTGAAGTGTTACCCCCAGGGAAACTCGGTTAAATTGCGACAGCTGGTCAAATACTCAGTGCTGACATAACTTGACTAATAATTCCTCTGTCCAGATCTTCTCTCTGGGCTACTGTCCGACAGGAGAATGGCTTGCTGTTGGAATGGAGAGCAGCAATGTCGAGGTCCTTCATGTCACCAAACCCGACAAGTACCAACTTCACCTACATGAGAGCTGTGTTCTCTCCCTGCAGTTTGCGTACTGTGGTAAGCATACTTGCTGTGTACATTTAGGCCGATTTACCATTTCCTTCATTACATAACATTTATTTTAGTTTTCTTTAGAATGGATTGTGTTTAATTTGCGATGACATTGGTGTCTCGAGGTAGCCAGGAAACACACCACAGCTCTTTGGCTTGAGCTGTGGGTGTTGTGGTTAGAGCAAGAAATCGTATCATTGTGGTTAAAGAACTTTTCCCTTCAAGTGGTATTTTCTTTTCTTCTGCGTTGTTTTTACTCTGTCATCTGACAAAAATCATTTTGCAAAGAAAGCTTGGATGTTCAGTCCAATTTGTATTATTGATCCTTCTGTATTTGCAGTACTAGGCAAATTGGAGCCGTCAAGCAGTGAAGACGATTTTCTTTTGTGGTCGTCTCTGTTTTTCAGTTGACAAAGTAAATACTGGATCCATCATGCTCTCGAACGCAAAGAACAATTTAACCAACAGATGGAAAAAGCTGCAGAATTATCTTGATTGTTTCCAGGTGCATTTCAGCATGTCAGTAGTCGAGTTTTGATATCCCGCTGGCAGTAACATAAGCACACATAAAAAGAAAAGACCACAAATTTAAAACCATGGACTTAAAAATGTCATGAAATACTTGGTATTGTTTGTCAGACATCAGTTTGGAAAATTACATATGTATGTGTGGTGGCTCTTAGTGGTCAAAACAACTCTGAGGAACTTTAAAAATGATCAACATAGTGTGAGATCAGATATTGTTTCTGAATGTGGAACTACGAATTTGAACTGTCAGCTGTATCTTGTTGACAGTGTGATGGTTTGTTCTTTTTAGCTTCCACTTAACTTTCTTATTGTGGTGTTTTTTTTGTGCTCTTCTCCCCCCAGGCAAATGGTTTGTGAGTACTGGAAAGGACAACTTACTGAATGCGTGGAGGACACCCTACGGAGCCAGCATATTCCAGGTTGGGACTGTAGAGCACAACATTCAACATATAAGTTATGACAAAAGATGTAAAATCACAGATCCGAGTGGGCAGAGCTGTTTTTTCACCGTTACTATGTCACATCCACGCCATGAGAGGATGGATACTAAACGGCCACAATGTTGCCCTTAAAAAAAGTCCTCTCTGCTGTGCATTTAGTTTCGTATTCGCACATTTCTGCATGTCTGCTGTTGAAACGTGATGAAATATTCATTTTTGAATAGTGACATATGTAATCTCATGTTGGGCATCAGCACCTTATGGCCAATTTTATCAAGCATGTTGTGATAGCTGCTGTAATTTATACACCATACAGCAATGCTGAATGGAATGAGAGCACCAGATATCATGTTTTCATTTGTGTACCTAAATATTATTTCACAGACAGAAGCCATTTTTCTAGATTTTATCAGAAACTTCTTTCCTGCCGACTCATTTATACATTTATTCCTTCTGTGCTCTCTTTCTCCTCCTCAGTCTAAAGAATCATCTTCGGTGCTAAGCTGTGACATATCTGTGGATGACAAGTACATCGTTACTGGTTCAGGGGACAAGAAGGCCACTGTTTATGAGGTCATCTACTGAAAATATGGAAAGAAAGCAGGGACTTTCACTCTTTTCCATAAATCTTTATTACATTTCTAGAGATTTTCCCATGGAGCCAGATCACAGTCGTGAGACTTTTCTGGCACACTCTTCTTCGCCGTCACATCTGCTGCAGAGACCAAGAAAGGAGACAAATATTTGAGCATATTTATTGTGCCTGTGAAGTTGACTCCTTATCAGCTGGGAATTAAATGGAGCAGTTGGATGTTAATGGAGGCAAAGAACTCATGTGGATGTTGGAGTCTACTGCGTTCTGCATTGGACCAGCCCACGTTTTGTGGCCAAAGGGGATTCTTCGACTGGAACCAGGTCTCTTGATGATGGTGTACCCAACTACAGACGATGAAACGCTTTAAATTTGGTGTCTCAACCCGTAGTAGAGATTCTACAACAAACTCGCAGACTATATTTAAGTGGCAAACAGAAATAGAACATGTTGGACAGAGACGATCTGAAGTTTAGAGATACAGCAGACGGATGAACATTTTACAAACCATGAATGCTGAATATATTGGTTTGTATTTTGCTTTAGACAATGCTCACAACCTGTCGATCTCTCAGCCTGGAGTGTTTGACCTTAAAACCTCAGCCTGCTTTTCTGATACGCCTACACTGTCTGAAAAGTACCCTCTCTGTCTTAACAGTAAGTCCTATTCATACTAACTGCACTGTAGTGGTAGCTGTCCCCCTACATGCTTTACTTAAATACCCAAGTGGGATGTTTTCAACATGCTAAAAGCTATGCTGACTTGTCTGACCTTATGCTACTGTAAACTTATGCGTTGAGTTCATTCAAACCGAGAGAGAAAAGTACATTTGTGGAGAATTATTAGCTTACAGCAGGGTGCGTTGATACATTTAAGCTTCAAAAATAGTGTTTGAAAAGTTTACCTACAAAAGGCTGAAACCTGGTTTGTTCTGGAAAAACCTGCTTTATTTTTATTTCCCCCTTTGTAATCGTGGTTGAAAGAAAAATTGGTGGAAACCTGACATAAACGAGATTGAATTCATCCTCAAGTTCCATTACTTTTCCCAAATATACCCATTTTAACTGATCATTTGCCAACTCGTACATTTTCACGTTTGCATTAAATGAATCCTGAAGCGTCCCGGATCCTAACTTGGGACAGGCTTACGTGTGATTTCTTTTGTTTATTTAGTAGCCTTTACGGAACAGAACCAACAGGTCTGCCCTGTTGTAAGCCCTCATCAGTCTGTGAAACACTTCATGTCTTATACGAGCAGCGATATTTCCTCACTGAACAGGAACCAGCTACAGTTATTTTACCATGCAGTTCAATCTTCTTGTATGTGTTGAATGGTGAAAATGATGACCTCATGACGTTGAACGTTAAAACAAATGACATGACGTCTTACCACATGTTGCCACTTGTTTTAACTGGAACTCTTGGACTGGGACATTAGCTGTAACTCGTTGAGAGGGAGAATACTGTCACATTGTTTTTCCACTTTAAAAAGAATATTGTGAGATTATGAGATTAAATTATTCTTAAATCTTTTGGAGATGTGTACAAAAAGAAGGTACAGTTATTACTTAAGTTTGAGGTGGAGTCCATCAGCGTCAGCCATGGTTAACTGATTAATTACAGGACCTTGTATTTACTTTTTTTTTTTCATTTTAATCTATTTTTGTCTGTAAAAATGTACATATTTTTTTCTTTTTTTTTTTTTTCTTATAAGACATGCTTTAGAAATAAACAGTTTTTGTACTTCTTTTACATATAATCAGGAGAAATACTAAATGGTCTTAAGGTAGTAACTCAAATGATTGAAATGTCTAGATAATAAATGTGTTTTTTTTGTAATTGGAGTCCTTCTTTTTCCAGTTTGCACACAAGACGACGATCAGTCAGAGTTTAGAGAGCAGAAATGCAAACAGGAAGAGGCTTAAATTCCAGAAATGTAGCTAAAATTTGGTTTTGGATTCCTTCCACATACATGATTGAAACTCATTCGGCTCTGTGCAGATGAAGCTCAGCAATAAAACTATTGAAACTTCCTGGAAGAAAGTCACCTGGGAGCTGTTATTTACAGCAGGGTGCGTTGATATATGCCGATGAGTACGGGTCAATATTGGAGGAATATCATATGCCTCAAGCAAACATCAATGTTTGGCACGGTCTTCTCTCGATGCCTTTATTTCTTTCTAAAGTTAAAACGGCACGCTCCTGAGTCCTGCTGGCTTTTCCACAACATCAAACTCATTAAGTCGATCATTTTGCTCTGACAGAAAATGGACCGCTGCCACAAGTCGAAACAAAATATTGCCCCGTTATTCAAAATCTAAAATGGTCCTGAAGGTTGCAGCATGAAGAGCGGGATGGGGTCCAGCGCTGTGGGGTGGTTGAATGCAGAAGACGCCAGCATCTTATTTTTGCCTTCTTACCACCGTAAATACAGGTGAAACGATGAGAGGTGAGTTTCATTCTGAGGCGAGCTTTTGGTTTCGTTGAGAATTAACACTTTGAATGTAACCTGAACATTCATCAAAGATTCATTTAACGAGGCGTGAAACATTTCATTAGTTGTTTAAATGAGCGGGAAGACAGAAGTCTGATGACTGAGAGCTTCACCTTTGGTCAACGTAGGAGCTTGTTAAAGTAATTGCTTTAATAGGGACAATGATTGACTCACATTCTGTGTCTTTGTATTAGCTCTAATGCAGTTTAATCATTATTATTCATCATAAGGCCAACAGTCAAGGATATTTTTCAGAAATTTACGAGTCCTACCCTCAACCATGCGCCACCTCTTTCCCAAGATTAATGAAAAGTTTTGCTCCGTAGTTTCTGTCATACAGACAGACGGCCGGAATTAAAAACAAAACCGTGTAAAGCTCTGCCTCCTTGGCGTAGGTATAATACATCTGATTAAAGCCAAATAGTGTCCCTCCAGCAATGCCTGTCACAATCAAATAATTTATTCCTTTTATTAATTTCCCCGGTGACGTGTTGCAGATGTGTTCTGTTAAGTTTTTAATCTAAAGTTTACGTTAGTGCTGCCAGTTTTCCTTATAAGACTTTCTAAACATATTTGACATTTGTGCCCGGCAGTGGAGACCAGAGAGACCGAAACAGTAAAAACTACATGAGAAGAATCGAGGAATAAAGTTTGTGATGTGATGCTGCACTGAGTGAAATGGTGTATCTTCCCTCCTCGGCCACCTCGGGGCATGAAAAGCATTTTTCTGGTTGCCTGCTGTCAGAACTGCATCTGTTGTTGAGTTGCCTTGAGTATTTGTTTAGCTGCAGACTCTGTGCTCTCTCCTCTTTGTCAGAGAGGAAGCACGAGCCAGTGAAACAATGATCTCTCCTGGTTTCAATGTGTCTTTAGGTTTGAGCCAAACCTCAGACCTAAAAAATCTCACCTGGTAAACAGAGTTTCGTGGAATTGCAGCGGTTGCATGTTCTAGTTAATGCTGTGAAACTGTAAGTCTGTGCGTTTCCTGTGAAAACAGCTGACCTGTCTGCAGTGCATTTCTGCTTTCTGTCCAGAGCTTCTGGGTTGGTGCTCAGCCACTTTTGGCACCAAGTCAATATGAAAGTGTAGATGAAGTATAAAGAAGTGGGGCGGCCCACTCAACCAACCAACCAGTCTGCAGAAAAGAGAAGTTATCGGAGTGTAGAGCTTTTGTGGGTTTTAAAGGCTAAGTTGTATTAACATGGAGGTATAGTGTAGATAGCTGCGAAACACTGCAGCTGTTCAAATCAACTGTGTGTTAAATAACTGAATCTAATCCCCTGCTTAATACCAACTCCAACAACAAACAGACTGGCTCAATGTTTCTCCCCTGATGTAAACTGTAAATCAGATTAATTACACTGGATATATAATTCTCTTTCTATCCCTGGCTCTCATACACAAACACACGTCTGCACAGCGTTGCACAGAATGAGGTGATTATGTTGCAATTACAGCAGTCATAGTGACTAAATGAAAGCTGATCCTTGGAGGGAAAAATGAAGAAAATGTCACTCCAAGTTTTTGGTCTATCCAGAGATTTCTGAGCTCTGAATCGCAGCGTTCTCTTTTGATCATCACCGCTGCTGCCTCTCTCTGATACACAGACGGATTATTCCCCCTAAATCTCCCAAATCCCTAATCCTATTTATCTCAACGCCACACAAAAAAGGTGCTCTCTGCCTACTGCTCAGCTTATGTGTACAGTATGGGTGTGAGCACGTCAAGTATTGCATTTCTACATTTGTGAGGACTTGTTCATAATGATATTTCAGGCTGTGGTCACCCTGGAGATTCTCTGTTTTAGTATTTAGGGACAAGTTTTAAAATAGACCTAAGATTTGGGTTCATACTGCTTCCCTTAGCTCACAAATTTGAGTAATGTCGAGCCACCTGACAGGGGTATGAGCAATTTTTCATTCCACGTACCTTCCTTTAAATTCTGTGCTTTTTACAACCACAGTAAAAAGTCTGGAGATAATAAATAATCCAAAATGTTTTTCCCCCTGAAAACAGCTGTCTGTTGCAGAGGAAAAAAAGAACACAAACAGTAGTCCAACTTAGCCAATCCAATATCCACACTTTAAAATGGTGGAGAATGGCTGAAACTATTATAATGTTTCACAGTCATGTTTGCCTCTCCAAGATAGTTGGGAGTGGAGCACACACAAAGACACGCCTCCAATATCACAGTCAAGGGGGCCACTGCCAAAACCGCAGCATGTTCTCGTCATCCTCTTTGCTTACTCCTGCTGATGATGATGACTGATCATGCTTGGTCAACACACAATTTCATTCAAAGAAAGAGCAAAGCAGGCATGCCTTATTGCAAAATCAATGTCTATGGCCCTTTTTAGACAGTCCACTTGTTAAGGTGACGCTCTTCAGTTATTCTGAACTGCCACTTTAAAACGTCTCACTGCTCCAATCAGACAAACCTACAGCAGTGATGGAGAGTCACAGGACTCCCTCAATATCTGCCATATCCATGAGATATGATAAAATGATAAAATGATTAGTGATTAAAAAAATAAATAAAAACATGAGAATCATACAGCACTGAATGACGCAATGCAAACAAAAGTCAACATGTTCAGTTGCTATTAGCTTAGCTGAAGGGAGTGCAGGTCTGAAAGGAGCATCTGTCAGTGTACACTGCTAATTCCACATTGCAAAATGTTTTTGATGGTAATTCTTGTAAAACTTGCAGATAGCAGAAGAACACCCAATGAATCAGACTAGGATCAGGCCAACAAAATCAAAACAACTTAAAAAAAAGGCTAAAACACAGATACATCATAGAGTCAGGAAATAGTTCTCAGTATTTTTAGCAGTAAGAGTGACTACATTTACGTGACACATAGTCATTTGATCTCTTATTGTACTTAACATGATGATAAACACAGCTTTAAGATGACAAATGACACAATGGATTGAATGAAAAATACTGGCATATGCACCATAAACCCCCACACTTATTCATTTTATCATTGTAACCTACACAGCATCTCAGAGGTGTGGTGTGATGGAACAGAACGATAATCAGGTTTAACCTTCAGGCTAAATTTTCTGCTTAAATTTTCTTTGCTGAGTTTGTGGCCATCAGATACACAGTAGAGCAACAGAAAGGAGACAAGCTACAAAGCACCTTGATGAAATTGAATTCACACAAATGTGAGCAGGGGATAATAAGTGTGCAGCAGCTGCCAGCGTGAATAGAACCAAGCTTTTAAAAGCATTACATCCTGTTATGCTGTCT
Organism: Odontesthes bonariensis; assembly: GCF_027942865.1. NCBI lineage: Eukaryota > Metazoa > Chordata > Actinopteri > Atheriniformes > Atherinopsidae > Odontesthes > Odontesthes bonariensis. The sequence continues at coordinate 20,213,998 of NC_134511.1, forward strand.
TCAAACCAACGCCTCCTCTTTTGCTTTCTCCTACTTTCTCATTTGTCTCCCACCTCCCTCTGTTCTACCTTCTTCCAAAGCCTTTGTCTGTGAACATGCTTTTTGCTTTCTTATTACTTTCCTCTTTTAATCCTTCCAATTCCTGTGCTTCTTCCATCCCTCATCCTTCTCTTTGTTTTCTACAAGTCCCTTGGTGTCTTTTTTGTGTTAAACCGATCTACTCTCCTCTTTTTCCTCCATCTCCCCTGAGCTTATTTGCTTTTTTTTTTTTTTTTTTTTGGATTTCCTTGCCTTTTTCTTTTTTCTTTTTTGACACATCCTCCTCTGGTAGCACACCATGTTTGCATTTCAGTTTGTGTGTGTTTGCGTGTGTGCGTGCAAGTGTGTGTGCTAATGAGCTTAGAGCTGTCTCCCTCCCAAGGTGAGGTACCATGCTGAGGTGATCAACGCCGCTGGAGCTGCAGGTATCAACCACAAACACCTGCCTGGTTGAGCACTACTGCACATACATGTGCATCCCCCTAACACCCACAAACACACACGAATATACACAAACATGCAGGTGATTTCCATTTCCTCTCACTTGCATGCACAACACACAACAATAAAAGACAATTCTCTTCCTCTGTCTCGTTCGTACAGCTATACATGCTGTCACACACAAACATCAAATTTACTAAGTTTTTTTCATGTGCCCCCCCCCCCCCCCCCCCCCCCCCCCCCACACACACACACACAGCTAACTGCTGCACAAGGCCGATAGCACAACTCTGTCCTGTCAACACACAGGATAATCAGCTGCTGGGGATTCTGGGTAAGCTGTAATAATCCCTCACATGGAATATGGAAAGCATCAGAGAGTTATTCAATAGGACAGAGATAAAGGTGCCTATATGTTTGTGTGTGTCTGTGTGTGCGTTTGTGAGGCTTTTCCATCTTTAATATGCAGCCTCACCTGAAGCTGACTGTCAGTCAGAATAATTGAAAAAAAAACAAAAAAAACAAACACTTGTATGTGTGCATCAGCAGCTAAACATCAGCACATCTCCATCCCAGAGAAGCTGCTGCTGAAATGTTCCCTGTAGAGCGAGTGAGTCTACGAACTACATCCAACGGCCCCTCGCATCTTTGTGCATTGTCACAATGGTAGTCACAATGATACAATCAAATTAATGAATTATCAGTTATTGTTCATTATCAAATTCATTTGAAGATCAGCTTGTTGACATGCTTCCACATCCTTTTTTTGCCCCTTTTGATTAATCAGAAAGTAAAAGGGATTTCATTTATGTTCTCCCCAAAACTTTAAAGTATTGGTATTGTTATTTATAAGCCATACCAAAATAATTTCTTAGTAGTTGATGATTACACAAACATCATCCTTTTGGGGCGTTTCAAATACATGATGATTAATTTACTGGTTCACTTTTCTTTCTGGCGATCCCTATGTGCACATCTGCTAACCACACTTGTTGTATAATTTTGCATGATAAAAAAGGTTTTCTCCAATGCAAAGGTCACCTGTCAGACTGAATGTGCTCATCTTTCACACCAGTTTTCCATTGGGGAAATGGTCTGCATTTTATGTGGCTTTTCTAAATTATCAACCACTCAAAGCACAGTACATTACAAGCACATTCGCTATTTCACACTGTACCTATTGTACCAACACATTCACACGCCCATGTTAAATCAGCCAGAATTTAAGGTTCAATATCTTTCCCGAGGACATCTCCATCCATCGACCCTCTGACATGTGGAAAAGCCGCTCAACCTCCTGAACCACTGACTTTAATTTATTCCTGTGATGTCCTGAAAAGAAGCAAGACTCAGACATCTCATCCACAGGAGAAGTGTGGTTAGCTCTCTAAGATGTCTCTCATGTGCTATAGGAGTGGTGGTTGAGAGGCGAGATGCAGTCTTCCAATTTATTGGTTCATTTTACAGTGAATTCGCACCCACCCCCGAAAAAAAAAAAGAACCAATCATAGCATTATCTTTGAAAGTTACATCATTTTTAGGTACGTGCTGTGCTAATCAAACAGCCTCTAGAAGAAGTCCCCATCCAGAATATCTATTTTGCTTATAAACATTGTTTATCTTGGAGTGTATACCAGTTATTACAGAAAATCCCCCTCTGAAACTGTGATTCCTGTGTCTCACAGAAGGTTTTTTATTTCAAAGAGGAGGACAACTTCCAACGCTCACCCCGTCTCACCCAGTTTCAGAGGAATTGATCCTAAAATTGCAGAGCTGTTTTCAGACACACACAGGACCCAGACCGTTTTCCAGAGTGAGAGACTGAAAGCTCATCATGTATTGATCATCAAGTCGATCGCTATGAACTAGGGCCTGCTGATTAGAGGTATTGATTACATTCACTATGAATCGCTCAAAACTGATGCCAATCACGCACACTCAGTGTGTCAGTCTGAACGGCTACATTTATCGTTGCAAATAGACTGCAAGGAAGACGAAGAAACTTTCTCATCAATCATCCGGATACAAAGGAAATTAAAACTCCTTATCACTCTCTGGGTCGTACTAATCCTCAGTCATTATTCTTTATAGCCTCTGGCTCTGAGACTGCAAAGACGCAACACAAGAGGGCAACACAATATTTTCCATAATTATACGGCAGGAAAGTGCGAACACTGAACGCAGAGCCTAAATGATGTAGGTCCTCCCAAGAGTCTGGATTTTCAAGGATTTTAATCAGTTAAATATGTGCGTCGCTACGTGTCTAATCTGCTGGGTAATCTCACTAACACTTTTTATGGGATTGCTCGCTGCTGCAAGGATTAACCACACCACAGATCACATCCTGATTTCCATAATCCTCCTCTTCTGATAAAACTGTTTGTCCCCCAGCCCGTTCCTTTGTCAGACTGTAAAACATCATCTAGTCCATTCATCAGTTTCTGTGTACACTTACTGTCAAGGTGTTTTATTTCAGTCAGACAAATGTCTCATCCTGATATCACAATACAAAATGAAAGCACTGTAAATAACTGTAAAGTACACGAGTACAAATATATTCTCATTTGCTGGTAGTCTCTACCTTATCGTAATCATAATCATAATGGATATCAAAAACTGGATTTTGATCCCTTTCTGCTATTTTTGGATTACAGAAATAGAAGACAGAACAACCGCATCAAGAAGAGAAGGAAATGTGCTCCAGGTCTCATGAAAACTCAGATTTTGGTTGTTAAACACATGCAGTCACTATAAAGCTTCACACTGATGAATTCATCTTAATTAACACCAGGACTTTTGCTTCTGAACTGATTCATTTTACAGATCTTACCTGTGCACACAAACTGCAATATACAAACCATGGATAACTGCATCAGTGTTTATTCACATAAAACTTGATCAAACCACATCTTAACCTTCATTTATCAACATGTTTTTTACTTAATGACCTCAAAAACACTTACAATAAAGTCGGGCAAATCATACTATCCATAACTGCGCAATATTTACCAAAATATTGCATAGTACACAATTAATACACAAATACTTGGATTAGATGCTACTTACACAATATAGTTGTCATATGTGTCAATATTAAATTTGTTTTAGTTCAAATTTGAACAAAATATGTAATCTTCACATGCTTAAACATTCAACATTGAACAAAGTTGTCATTTTAGTAGGATTGTGTGACCACAGTTAGCATCCCTCTGATATTCACGCCTGAAATGGTCAAAAAACGTAAGCTACTAAAACCAATCACCTGCTAAGTGGCATCAAACGTTATGTGAGCAAACATTTGCCTTTCCATTAACCATAACCCAAACTCAGAGATGTGCTGAAATCTTTGTGTGCTGAGAAACATTTTAGGCTCAAAACTACGTTTTCTTTTTAGCACAAAGCATGAGGTCTGTAACAGTTTTGAATAATCATGTCATTGGAGAGGTTCTAACTGCGTGCAGTATAATGCTAATCATCAGGGTGAGAGTGCTTACCATTACTGTAAAAACTATACTCTATCGTTTTATTCTATATATCATTCTTGGGGTGAAAAATGTCATTTTGTATGTCTGTGTATACATGTGTGTCTGTGCCACATATTTGCCAGTGTGATTTTCTTTTTTATCTCCTGCAGTCTCCCTCCACTAGCCTCCATTTTCTGCTCCGAGGGTCCAGAGAATCCCCTTATGTGGAGAGAAGCTATGATAAAGTAAGCAGGGAGGAGGAGGAAGGAAACAGGAGAAAAAGGCAAATGAGAAGGAGGAGAGGTTTGGGGAAGAGCAAAATGAGGAAAGGATGCTTAAGGTGTAAGACTGAAAATAAGCCTGGGAGTTTAGTAAGGCTGGAGGGTGTGGTGAAGAAAAGCAGAGAGGCTTTCAGCCGGAGAACAAGTGGTGGAAAGAGGGTGGAGATCAGCAGGGGAAAGTGCAGGCATTCGGTGATGATGCTGGTTGAAATGGGGGGCTTAACTGTATTACACTCTGGCAGCTCCATCTCCATCACTTTTGTGTGTGAGTGTGTGAGTTCATGTATTTACTTGGAGGCCCTCTGTGTGTGTGTGTGTGCATGTGTGCAAAAGTGTGTGTATTTGTAGCAAACCCACAGGGCCTTTACTCTGTCAGTGCTCAGCGATAATCAGCCTCTATCTCTCTCCTGATCCATCTCCACCTCTATCCCTCCCCTGCCACCATCACTCACCCTCTCCTCCATTTTTCACTCCCCCTCACTCCCCCCCTCCCACTTTGCACAAACACACACAAGCACATGTAGTGTAGATTAATGTGTGTGTGCTTGTGTGTGTGAATCGATTCAGCCTCTGCCCTTTCTAAGCGTTCTACAAGCTCCATTGGCCTCTCACTCTCCACTGAGCAGCATCTGTTTCACACTCCACTTCTGCTGTGCGCCATATCACTCCATCACACCATCTCTCTGGCTTTATATGTCCCTCTGTCTCTCCTTGGCTGTCCTCTCGCTTTTGTTTTTTACTGCTCTCACTGTCTCCCTGTCTTTCAAATCTAATTTCTTTCAAGCTCGATCCCTTGCTCGGCTTATCCCCTGTGGGCTGTAATGATTAACACTCTTGGATTGAGTGAAAAATTTTAATGTTTTGCAATATATTGATAAGAGAGGCTTAACTGTTCATTTGGATGGTGTCCCGCTGGGATCATGAATTTAAAAGGCATAATCACTAAATAGTTTATGGTCCTAATACTTGCTGATCCACTCTATTGGCCAGATGGGATAGATTGTGGTTTCTGTTGAATATTAATACATTAATCATGCCATGTCACCAGCTGTAGTCAGTATTGATTTTTTTTCATTTCAGAGTTGCGGCTTTAAATGCGACCACATGAAAAGTTTAAATTTGCTTTAGTCACTACGCCGCTCTTATTGAAGGAGTTGAAAATGTAGAGGCAGCAAATTAAATACACTGTCAGTGAAATGTCTGTGATGCACACGCCCCAGTAAAACTTCAAGCTCCTACTGTATATTTAGCTGATTTATAGTAAATGATACAAAAAAATCAAAGCCAAAAATTGCGATTCAAAATAAGGGATCTGATGTGCATCTTGCTTTTTGTGTCCATTCTTGCGACACTTACAGTCCACGCACTGTATCATAAATGTCATCTATCAATTCATGACTTTTTTTTTTTAAATCAATCATTGCTATCTTTGTAAAATGTAGTAATGCTGTAGTAATGTAATAATGCAAATGCTTAATAATTCATGCAAAAAAATTACAGAAAAATATGTTGAGAGTGGTCAACGAATGTTGAAATGTCTTCTTAAAGATGAATATTTCCTCCCAGTTGTTGTTTCCATTTCAGCGGCAGTTTGAGGGTCATTTCGAGAGATCCTTGGTTTCCACAGTATGAGCTGAGGTGTCATTTAGAAAATAATGTCCTGAAGTCAACATTGCTCCTGAGGCATTCATAAGTGTGGAAATATGTCCATTGTAAAGATTTGTGTACGATATATATAATAAAACCCTCTGAATTGGTCTTACAGTAAGATGCTTTCAGTGGTTATTAAGACTACAAAAGCACTATATAGATGCAGGTTTTTTTATTTATCTATAGCTTGACAGATCTGTTAATAAAAAACCGAAGGAGCTGTTTTGTTCAGGTTGTCAGGCTTTACCTCATAATAACTTGCTTTTAAGAAGGCCAAGATCTATTCAACTGTCCATGTTTATTTTCCATGAAGGAGTTAAAATGTCCTTCTCATCAGTTAGAAGAATTCAGTTTGATTATATTTGTGCTTAGTAGTTAACATCAGAGGCAAAGCTCAGCAACAAAATGTGCCTCAACATTATATAGCTGGATTGGGCTATAATTAAACATCCTGTAAAGGTTTAAAAAAAATTTTTTTTTAATTTTTTAATGGTTTTTTTAAAGGTTTCTGGGTCTGCTACAGAAATGAATAACTTCCACAGACTTACTGTTATCAGTGCATTTACTTACTTTACAACTACATAGAATAAACTTTTACATAAATGCTGATGTCCCAGTGTGTGGCGTTGATCAGTAACAAAAGCTTTGGGGTGAGGCTCTCATTTTAGATGTATGAGTACACAATCTTATCTTCATGCTATTCTTTATCCTCTGCAGAATCAGCCACCAGTAGAACCTGCACTTAGCTAGACTTTGAAGTCACCAGCTTTTTAGGAGCTAAAATACATTTTAAAACCCATATACAAGATTTAGAGAAAAAAAAATCATGAGCACAACTTTGAGATGAATCGATGCTTAATTTGGTTTAGATCTGTTTATTTAGCCACTGTGAGGACACAGATGCAGCCCCTTCCATAATCAGTGCTAATCTCAGCAAATACCTCTAGAAGATGCGCAGCAGCACTACCACATGTGGCTCGAGTGTGAACTTTCACTCAGCATAATGTTTGTATCTCTTATCTCTCTATTTGAACCTCAGGATTATTCTACGTGTTTAAACAACTTCCACTAATCAAGAATATAAACTATTTTACAATGTCATTTATAAATTTAAACACTGACTAACTTTATCAAACGTTATGCTGCGTAAACACACACTGTATTGACCAGTAATAATTTTTGTGTGGTCATGACAGTTTAGATCTGTTTATCTATGTTTCATTTCTGTGCGAAGTAGACGTTGGGTTATAGAGAGGTTAGGATGTAACACACAAGGCAATGCCATAAGCTTTGCGTCGATCTGATGTCGAAGATGTTCGACTTAAATTCTCACAAAATTTTAGTCCTCAACAGCTGGAATTTAAATTAGTCTTTGTAATCATGTAACAGGAAATACTAATTGATTATGGAAGCAGTTGGATTTACGTGGTGACTGCAGACCAATAAGTAAATCCTATTAGAACTGGTGGAGCAGGTACGTTTAGAACAGGCAGTGGTGGATTGCTGTATTTGTTGTTTTGAAGCTGCAGCAACAGATAGGTCTCTGTTTTGTTATCATGGTGCTGTCAGGTAGCACTGACTCTGAATAAAGGCAGTTTGTGTGCATCTCTAATTTTCTCAGGAGAGACCTCAACACGAGCTGTGATTCACAGCTCAGAGAGGAGATAATTACTGTTTCCTCCTCACCTCGTCCCTCTCCACCTCCTCCACCCCTCTCTCTATCCCTCCCTCGACTCTCTCTTTTTTGACGCTCTTCTTATCCAGCTGAGTGATTACCCCTCATTAAAAATCAGAATAAAACATTGTTAGCGCAGATCGTTAGGGCGCTCACTCCCGCCTCTCCCTCACCCACCACTCCATCGTTAGCACTCAGCTCCGCCACTAAACGAGCGGCCTTTGAGGAATGTTATTCTAATTCCAATTAGCTCTTCAGGCTTGGAAGGAAGCCAAGTCCCTGAGAAAAACACTAAAGCTACGGGCACACGCACACCAATCAGAAGCAAATATGGGTACTAACACAGAAGAACAAGCACGCACACACATGCATGCATGCATAAATACACTGTAAAGTGATGTGCACGCTCATTTTAAAGAGACCAAACACATGCACTGAAGTGACACACACTGAATGCTCTGAGAACAGCAGCGGCTAATGGCTTTGGCAGCACTGCACAGGGACCTGAAGAGCAATTAGGCTCCAAACTACACATTGTAAATCCCCTCTGATTACTTTATGTGTGTGTGTGTGTGTGTTTGTGTTAAGCGTTGTTTATCTGCCACCAATTACCTCGCCCTGCCACAAGAGATGCATGCTGGATAAATGGAATCTATAAACACACACACGTAGACACATTGAATGCATGCACCCAGGTATATGTGCACAGTGGCAGACCCGTACTTACATTCCCAAATCCCAAATACACACTCGCAGTGTGGCTGTCTTATCAGTTTATGTTGGTGTGACTGGAGGATTTAGTCACATGACCTGCAAGACAGGAGCAGCCAGGCGCCAAAACTAATTTCCACCTTCAAAGACTCCCTTATCTCCTCACACGCCATGTGTATATACATGTATGTGTGTGTATGTGTGTTTGCCTGCAAGTGTGTGTGAGGGATTGTGTGTGTGGTTGATGATCTGATGTCCTCTGACAGAAAGACTCGCAGCAAATCGTATATCACTGTCTCATCTGCATCAACTAGACACACACGCACATACACACAGAAAGCAAGACAGACAGACAGATAGTTGGAAAGATCAAGAGAAAGGACATCCACCCACACAAACAGACACACACACACGCATACACTGCAGTGGTGGGGAGACAACAACAGCGAGAGAATTGCAGATAGGGCGAGTGAAAGATGTGAAGCGTAAACAGAGATGGAGGGAGAGATGGACCCAAAGAAGGAGAACGCAGAGTTGCATCTGATTCTGAACAGATAAAAAAACCTTTGGCCGTCACAAAGTCAAAGTTCAGGTGATGTGGGGGGGGGGGGGGGGGGGGGTGAAAAACAACAATCTGCATCCCAACAGCTCACGTTTCACAGGCAGCACTGCTTATCCGACCTTATCCGAAATATCAAAGGTGAGCAAAGGCAGTAAACAACCTTCTGAAAAAAAAAAAGCACACCTGGAGGTACGAGGATTTCAGGCGACAGCAGCAGTGGTGTGTTGTATATTTCATGGTGCTCTTTTGAAGTTGGCCCTACATTTTCCACCAGCTCTTCAAAGGTCAGACTGCAACTGTGTTTCATCACCCTCACCCCACCTTCCTCGTGTTTTTCTCCAATGCCTCTCCACTTTCCCTGATGTTCCACTTGCGTTGCATTGTCTCTGTTCAGCTCTCTTGCCAGCAGTGATTTCTCTCAAATCACGTCAAGATCAGAAAGAAGTCAAATCATTTCTAACGCTCGGTGACAAGACTGTGATGCTCAAAGGAGATGTAAAGAGAGCAGAGGCAGGGAGATGAGTGGGAGCGCATGTGCTTTCCTGACCTACAAGATAAACCACAAATCAAAACAGAGATCAGAGAGGAATATAGTGCTTGAGTGTTTGAGGGTGTTATTACATAAAACGTTCGCATGATATGCTTGATTTGTGTATCAACTGCTCTACAATATATTGTTCTTAAACGCTCATGTTTAAGTGTATACTTTTGGTTCCTGGATTTATGATTTCCACTCTTAATTGTTCATTTATCTGAGAATAGCTGGATAATGTAAAATAAGTGCAAATGAGCTACTTAATTATCAGGTGAGTCAGAGTGGCGACTCTCTATCATTAGCGATAATTGCCACAGTAATGATATACACAAAGTCAGACAGGAGGTGAATGTGCACCCATATAGTGTACGTGAAGATATTCTTCATACAGTACGCACGCATGACCTATTTTTTTCAGGTCTTTCCTCGTGTGTCTGTGTGTGTATGTCTGCATCTCTCTGTGTGATTTGTTGTCTACATCATATCCATTAGCATCCTCCTGACCTGGAGCTGTTCCAGCCAATCAGATTTTAGTGTGCTGTCAGCAGGTGTCGTCAGCTCGCTGTGAGATTTATCAAAGTGACGGAGCGCACCGCACAGCACGACAGCAGCATTTATCTCTCTTTCTCTCTCCGTTTCTCTTCCTCTTCCCCTGCATCACACACACACACACACACACACACACACACACACACACGGGAATCACATCAGCATCACCGTATTTACTGCAAAAGCAAAGGATGTTTGTGCCAAAGAAAGGTAATAAGTCATGTAATGCAGTTTCATTAGAGCATAAAGACTAACTGTATGGGGTACATAAATTAATCAGAAAAGGAAAGAAAGGAAAAACAATAAGAATCTATGATCACAGCCATGTGGAAGCATCACTCCACCAAGCAGTCAAGTTGCAGTTGTAAATGTTTATCCAACCTTTTGATAACACAGGCAGAAAAAGCTTTCAGGGAAATGAATGAAAGTCAATTTATCTTGACCCAATAAAGATGTTTCTGACAAAACACAAATATACATGACAAGAGGGTATGACAAGGGACTGATGCCATTGTCTACTGAGAGTTGTGACAACTGGAGCAGAGAAAACCTTGATTGCTTCATTACTTTTGTAAAAAAAAAAAAAAAAAAAAAAAAGGTAAGTTAAGTTAGCAAAGCTGTGGTGAAAAGGCATAGTTTAAAGGTAATTATGTTGATTGGTGAACCACTGTGAGCAGTCACTCAGTGGGGTTACATGGCACTGTAAAAATCGGGTTAAGGGCTAAATTACAATAAATTCATGTAGACACCTTAATCTGACAAGAAATTGGATTGGATTACTCGCGATCGGATTAAGACCCCGAGATAACTCGGTTGAAAGTCAAATTAAACGTGCTTGTAGACGGGTGAAGCACGTGGAGAATTAGACTTTGCGTTCTGCGCATGCTCGAGATTTTTTCGTGAACCGTAAATGAAACGAGACGATATCACTGTTGTTGTCGCCGTCGGAAAGAAACAAACAACGCGATGGAGAATGCGCCGTTGTGCGTTGCGTTTGTGCAATAAGCAGCTCATCACAAACGAAATGTAGAGAGACGTAGCTTCATCTTGCTGTTCGTTCGCCATTTTCTCGAATACCTGAGTTTGTTGTTGTTGTTGGTGGTGAAGCGGTCAACCGGAAGTGGCTCTATTAGCAATAGTTGAAATGGGTACAGCGCCATCTATCGTATCGGAGTATGACATGTTTGTGCCTCTGATTCGATTCATTCACCACCAAGGATATCAAAGGATAATTACCCTTGCTCAAATAAGGAGCATAACCCAACTATAATCAAATTAATCTCATCTTGTAGACCCACTGCCTGAGCACGTTTACACAACACTAAAAAAAGAAAGAAAGAATAAAGAAGGAATAATGAAAAAAAGATTGTGTTAGTTCAACCTAAACGTTATTTTTAACATGCTTATAAGCATGTTGGTTGGAACAAAATCTTACGAAGTCTAACTTCTCAAAAGCCAGACTACCACTCCCATGGTTTTGAATCATTCTGCATGCATATACTCAGCTAGACTTAAATAAGCTTATATGCTTTACCTTTGTCTCAAATTTCCTTCTTTTTGCAAAGACAGTAAATACAGTTTAATTGCAAATAAAGTTGCTCTCATTAATATACATTTCTGTTTCTTTTGTGAAACAGCTAATTGTGTCAGAAACTGGGATTGAAAACAAGCCCATTAAGTCTTTGTCTTAAATAGTGATCAGTATTTCAAGACTGACTGGCGGCCTGTCCAGGGTGTACCCCGCCTCTCGCCCATTGACCGCTGGGATAGGCTCCAGCCCCCCCGCGACCCGACCGACGGATTCAGCGGTATAGAAAATGGATGGATGGATTTCTAGACTGTTGTTCTCCTGTAGTAAAAACCTGATTTTACAACCGCAGCGCCATCTGACGAAATGACCATTCCAGTAACTTAAAGACAACGTCTCAACAGTAAATTTTGGCGACACCTGCACCTGCATATATACGATGAAAGTTAAAAACGTCCACAGCATCACAACATTAGACATACTTCAGTCAAAAAAATCTAAATTTCCCTCCCGTGCATGTATACTTGGACAAGGAAGGTGGTCCAAATAAACTGGCCAGGACCAGGTCCAAACTTAGTTATGACTGCTTTCTTCTCCTGCAGGTAAGACACTGACCACTCATAAGTACTTTACAAAAGCATGTAATAAACCAAAATGTCCCTTTAACTGAGCATCAGCTTGCCTCTGAGCTCCTTTTGTGCTGGTGTAAATTAGGTGTGTAACTGTAGGTTGAATAAAGCTTGAGAAATGTCTTTGTTAACATGCATATGTGCAATATGTTATCGTCGTGTGCTAGGTTCGCTGTTGCTTATGTTGATTAGCCGAGCTTGACCCCCTCCCCTCCCAACAATAATGCTGCTTCGCATTCCCACGGTCATCACCCCACCTAACCCTAACAAACACTGACTTACACGGATAACTGATAGATCACTTAATCTTCATACCAGCAGCACAGAAGTTCCCTCTCAGCACTCCTGATAGATCATGAAAACTGATCATATATCAACAATATTATCAAAGTTTCAAATATATGCTCAGAGGCAAACATACAAATGCAGAATGATGTCAGTAACAGCCATACGTTCACGATATACTGCAAAAGGAAGATGTATTAGAAAATGTAACAAAACACAAGACTTGTTTAACATAAAATGATTTAAAAGACATTTTTTACTCAGAACGCAATCGCAATAACATTTTCTTCATCTTTCTTCAACACAACCGTGTTGCTAAAAAATATTTTGACAGGGTTTAAAAATACAGTTCCCTCCATCAGAATTGTAGGATGTGCTCATCATATTTATTGGTAAAGTAAAATAAAGACAAAAACTTTTTCTACTGAAAAACCACAAATCGACTTCAACCTTTCAAAGATGTCATACAGTTTTTCTGTGAAATCATAAATCATTACTGACGTTTCTAAGAGTTATTTTATAACCCCACAACATTAGCCGGTGTTTGAGTGGTCTGATCGTCGCTGTGATTGTGTTTCATACTTAACACTTTTTATACTTATACTTATTTTACATGACATCATGTAAAAACTAGAACAATAAGATCTAAACTGTAGTAACCTAAAATCCTCCTTTTTCTTACAGTAGTTCTGATCAGAAAATGAAACGTTTATATTTCATGTAACGTCTATGACTCCCAGTGTGAATGTGTTCCAATTTAGTTGCTGAATGCAGGATTCTATCATTTTTGGACAGCTTTTGTCCCAAAGTTAAAAAAGAAATCTAATTTGATGCATTAGATATCTGTAAATATGACATCCCAGTTTCTCTGGCGTTAAATGATTTTTTTAGGCTGACTGCCCACAAATTATTCTCACACTGCAAGATCTTCCCCTCAGGACAGTAATACTGATGGACCGATACAGTGATACACAGTGCACACCATTCCACCCGTGACCTTTGACCATTAACTGTGCCACGACCCCATCATGATGATGTACAGCAAGCTCATCATCTCCATGGTAACATGAGCTAGTTGCACTGAGCAGAGCCACAGGGGAGAGTGGGTATGTGTGCACGTGGGTGTGTTTTGTGAGTTCCTGTGAATATAATGGGGCTCAGTTAGAGACGCACACAAGCACACACACGCACGCACACACACACACACACACACACACGCACGCACACACACACACACACACACACACACACACACACACACACACACACACACATATATACAGACGACATGCACACACTCTAATAGGGTTCTCCATCTGTCTATGTAAATCAGTCCTGACCTTTTCTGAACTCTGACTGTGCAGTTGACAGTTAATCACTTGATAAGTGTATTTTGTGTCTCTGTGAATTTCAGAGTACAAGTGTTTTATTCTTTGTGTGTTTCACACTGTGTGCTAGCATGCATGTGTGCATACACCACTGTCTTTTTAGTGTGGCAGCAAACCGTCAGGAATGTCTATGAGCCTGTGTTTTGCTAAAAGCACCCCTCATTCAGGAACAAAACAGAGGGAATTTCTCTCACGTCTACCTAGAAGTGTGGGGAATTATTAATCGTGATAACTTTACTGCTGCAAAGTCACTGCGTGAAGTTTTATTGTGCTTTGACGTTCATCCTGAAGGAAGAAGAATCACAGATGGCTCACAGATTTCAAAGATGACAGTGACTTTAGTTGCAAAGTAATAAACATTTACATGGCACAGACAATAAAACAAGATGAAACATTTTTTATATATCCCCTAATGAAGAGTGAATTAGAAACACCCAACTGAATCTGAATGTCCTTTATAAAGGAGGAAATAAAAACAAAAGACAAGTTATGGTCCGGCAGTTCTTTGTTAAAGCTTGTAAGTCCTGTGAAAGTCTTATAAAAACACAACTGGAAATAAATTAATCATAATAACAAGTAATGCATTTGTATCTATAGCCTGCTACAGCCTGTCCCTACAGAAACTACAACATATCTGTTAATGCAGCCTGCAAAAACTGCTATAAATTTTTTCTGTAATACATCGAAGGTTTTAAAATTGTTAGCAGGTCTAGAATATGTTAATTACAGTTAGTTTTAGAAGGTATATCATGAGCAAAGCAGCCATTAACTCTATCGTGCTTCCTTGGTAGGATGGAACCTACAAAGTCAGCCAGTTCTTAGACTAGGAAGTAGTTCTTTCTTGCATTTGGAAAACAAATAATTGACTGGATCTAACAAGTGAGTCTTACAAACATGCACAACAGCTGAAAAAGGTCTCATGGCTGTTAAGCTACCAGCTATGTAATAGTCCCTCTGTGGGATTTGGTGACATGGCATCGTTTAATGTAGATGCTAGGGACCCTTCCTTGACTGTGAGAAGTGCTTTGCAGCCAATGACACCACCTTCAGTCTCAGAAAGATGAGGTCAGACTCCTGTACGTTTCGTGTGGAAGACTGGAGGAACCAATCGTGACTGTTTGAGTAGTGTGAATACAGCTAATTGGCGTGCATTGTGATGAACTAACATGGTAAGCAAGCAGGATACAGCAAAAGTTACCACGAGGTAGGTGGAGGATTGGAGGGTGGAGGTGAAATTACTTGCCACATTTTGCTATTGTGGCTGTGATGACCAAACAACAGCAGAGGATTCAGTTGAGTTGGAGACCTGGTGGTGTCCCATCAAAAATACCAGAGAGGATATGGGTGTGTCGTCTTAAAGATTTGACCCAAAAACACACAACCAATGCACACTGGGTTTTGGCACTAAACTATCTGTAAAGTGTGATGCTGTTCCAACCATTTATCAAGAAGACACCACAATATAAGCGAGAATATTCATGAACCAGTAAGTTTTTTTATTTATTGATTTTATGTGTGTGTGTTTTCTTTCTGCTCTGCTCGTCTGTGCAATTCCTGCTCTCAGTCAATAAGTCTTGGTACATGGGGCTGAAGCCTGTGGGCTTTCCATTCTTGAAAATCGCTCTCTAATTCACACAGGTAAAGCTGCCATTATTCTCACTGCATTTTTCATTGTGTGAGTAAAAATGTGACATCAACACAGAGTGTAAAAGTTTATACCTGTGCTTCAGGTGCACTGAACTTTTTCCTGAACCAGAAGGCATCACTATTGGGAAAACTGCGATATGCCACCCGAGGAATAGCTTTAGAAAATGTTGTGCAGGAGGTACAATGTGCAATAAACAAATGTAACTACATAGTCAAACCTACCACTCACTCAGTGCTCGCCCGGTTACAAAAATGGAAATGCTTCAATATGTGCTATTCTGAGCAACACAGGGGAGTTTTCAGGGGATTGACAACTGCTTGAGTGGGAACTTTAACGCACTGCTGGAAGTGGTTTCTTAACAACAAAGCTATTTAGTTTTATTTTAGAAATGTTCGCTCAGACGGCTTTGAAGGAAAATAAATTTTCTTCACAATCTCACTTATATTTACTTTCAGAAAATGAATAAGCTAAACAACATGGCAGGCGCTCTGAACCTGATCCAGGTTACAATGCTGTTTGAGACACTTGTCGATATCAGTTGCACTTGCCTTTGCTGAAGTTGATCAATTTGTCAATACAGTTAGATGAGATCTCTTTATTGAGTGGGTCATTATGTCAGTGGGTCCCTGCTTGGTGTGCTGGCACACAAATTACAACAGAATGGAAAATGGATCTGATTGTTGAATATCATTAGTCACAATCTGTTTTGTAGACTTTGATGGAGATGAAACTGGCACTGTGCTTTTGACTCACAAACAATTTTTTATGAGTTTGAATCTCGCTTCAAAATTCCAGCTGGGATGTTTGCGTCAAACCTGAATATTGACACAGGATGTATGAAGAGTAGGCTACCCAATTTATCGAGAGTGACTCTGTGAAGGGTGAGAGCAACTGGCACTTACTGACTTCAAATGAAACCAGCAAAGAATAAAAAAGAACAATATATCAGTCTGAGTGATTCTACAGAGCATCCAAGTTGCATTTCACAGAGATATTCAGTCACACATGCAAACATTCTCAGATTAACCTAATCAAGCTAATCTGTAAGATTAGCACACATTATAAAATGGCCTCTAATCCCCGCCCGTCCTTCTGCAGAGCTGATTGAGTGGTCACAAAGACAAGCTCAAGTGTAGACTCTCCTCTGTCAGTGGTCTGATGCCCACAGTACACAAACAAAAGTGTTTCTCAGTACAGATTAACTCTTTATAGCACTCCAAGAGGTTTGATTTTCACAGGGACAAGCAGGCCTGTCTTTATTTGTAACTGTAATATAAAACATCGCAGCTCATACTTTTCTTTAAAAACTCAGACCATCCTTTCTTCTACGTATACGATAGAATGAGCTAATAACATGTATTGGATGGGATTTGTTCTCAGGAAACTACTTGCTTGTATTTCAGAAGCCACGAACAGAATTTCTAAGTGTTGAAAAAAAATCTAACATGTTTTTAACACATTACAGACAAATTAAATAAGGAGCCATGAGACCGTGCGCTGTAGCAGGATCAAATGTCGTGTACAGTGTTACAAGACAACAAACTACATGCAGAACACAAGAAGCAAATCTTGTATCATAGAGAGCTGCTGCCCTCTTGCCTGTGGAAGTGGTATAACCCCCAGCTGCATTGTAGGAGACTTGTTATAAAGGAGGATTTTACAGTAAAGCTTTTATCTAGGGACGAACACTGTAAGGGTGCTTTTTTTAACTCTGACATATATAAACTTGTAAGATCGTGAACACACAGACTAACACCATTATTGCATGAGGCAAACTGGTACATTTGGTTGGACATTTGGTGTTTTTGACACAGTCAAAGCTAGACAATATGACAGACATGCATTGAATGCACCAGATGCATTGAGTGTGTGTGTGCATGTGCGTGTCTTTGTGTAAGATACGGCGTCTGTCTGACATGGGCGTGGACTTGGACAGACAGTCTACTGCCCCAGATGTCATTAGAGTTGGTCCTGTTGTCTGACCTCTGACCTTTCCAGATGGTGACAACAACCCCTCCCCCTTAACCAGAGATCCCATCCAGGAGTGCCTTCTGTGTGTTTCTGTACTGATGAGCTTTGAAGGATGGGCCACGAGGACTTAAATTAATTTAAGAGCTATTCAACCCTTACATGCAAAATAATAAGTGAATTTTGATAAATATTTCCATAGTTTCTTGGATTTTGCATCAAGTTGTTTCACATCATCATGTTGGTCTCTCTTTTTCCGACAACCATCTTTCAACACATTTGAGTCGGAACCATTTTTTTTCTTTTTTTTCTTTTTTGGCACAAAATGATTTATCAAATGAATCAATTGAGTTTTTGGTGTTGTCTGTTTTCTGAACCAGCAGATGCAGAATTAGTAAAGAGAACCTGCCACGTCTTCTCTACTCTAATATATTCATTACTGTCATTAACCTTTCGGCTGCACAGTCCCCTTATCTAATTATCCCCCTATTACCACCACACACACACACATCTACACAGATTATTCTCTGCTGCTTCTCCCCACCCACCCCATCCCTACCTCCGCTACCCCACATGTTGTTTGACAAATGAGTGGTCTCGCCTCATCAAACACGTGACAATGTAAACAGATGGGAAGTGTAGACAGGAACCTGTGCCAGCTCTAAACACACACCAACACACGCACGCAGCAAAATCTCTGACATATGTTGTAGTTATTCAAATAGCCACGCTCAGAGACACCTCCAGACGCTCAGGGAGTATGGCTAACAGGAGGGTCTTTCAGAGCATCATCCAAGGAGAAAGTATCTGATTTAATTATTTGTCATCTCCTTTGTGACTTTAATAGGGGTTCATACAGAAAAACATCTACTATTACCAGGCCCACGACTCTGACAGTTTTATAGTATAGAGGTACAACACTGCTAAAGCTGTGCTTTTCATTGAACACTTTGAGATAAATGTCTTGACTTGTTTGGGCAACTTAAGTCATCAGTTCATGTGTTACTCACCCCCCTGAATGCACCTTGTTTCTGGCAAAGAAAAGCCTGTGTGCAAATCTAATCATTACAACATAAATAGGACTAAATAGATGCAAAGCAATGATGGATCTTTTTTTGCCAAATCACAATGTTTCCCTGGAGGCCCTTTAGCAAAGGCTCTGTTTCCTGTAACTGATCTGCAGTTCAATATTTTGCAACATGGCTTGTAAGATTAATATATAAAATCTGCCTGAAGTCTGTTACAAGCAACAAAATTAAAATGCGGTGCGTGCTGGTGCTTCAGGGAAACTTCAGGGGAAAAAATAATAGCACTGAACTTTTCGGTTTATTATCATTTAGACCTTCTCTAAGCTTTATTATTTGATTCTTTAATTTGATTTGTCTTACACTTAGCTGCTACCTGCTTGGGATCAGTGACAGATGTTTTAATTTTGTGAGAATGTGTTTGATGATCCTTCAAAAGAGGCCCATAAAGACATTCGGAGCAAAGTTGGCACCTTCACAGTTCTACTTTGTGTGACAATAGGAAAGACATTTAAGCAATAACAAAACACATTAATGATGATGTGAGTGGGAATAAAGAGCTGAGCAACAGGTTCTCAGCTGCATGCAGGGTTAAATTAGCCTGGCTGACGCGTCCACAATCTCGATGAGATGGTGGTCTGGGAACTAGGTGTGCATTTTCTCGTATTTGAGGCGTGGTTTACGAATGCCTAGAGCCGTTTATTGGGCGCTACGAATGTCTATCAAATGACGTCAGGTATTTCCCATGCTGCTTTGCGCGCGATTCATAGCCAATTGTATCACTTATACCAGATGACGACAGAAATTCGACGAGGAAGAAGAAAAAAATGGAAAATAAAAGTAAACTTGCGCTCTAAGCTACTTAAACTGACAACAAAGTAGGCCTATATGCTTTATTCTACATGAATTTTTATGTTGTAGAGTTGTGAATTTATTTTAATAATGGAGAAATTGAGCAGCCTTGCTTTGTTGTCTACAGTAGTAGCTCAACCCTCATCTTACTTTGAAGCTCCCAGAAGTGACGTCGACGTAGCTTTAGCAGCAGAAAAGCTATCAGGCTTGTGTTGATGATAATAATAAACTCCTGGACTATGTACAAACTTCCAAATGCATCGTTTTGTGAGTACAGACCATATTTGTACTACTGTAGAAGTTTGGTGTCATGACATGTGATTCTAGTGTGGTAATTTTGGAGATACTGCCAGGGTCCGTTAGCGCTTGTACTAAGCTATTCGGGATAACTCAGTAACTCAGCTGATGTTCAGCCAATATCGGAAAAACTTCGGGTGGGCTACTTGGCTGGATGTCACGGTTCAAATGACCCTAGGGTGAATCTACTCCGAAACACTTTCTAAGGCTGCATTGAACGGTAACGTTGTGTCCGCTGTCATGTTGAATTAACACTCTACAAGCTTCGGTGTAGCGCATAGACGTCGTCATCGTCTTGCTGCCGCCCCCCCCCGTTCTGTGATTGGTTCCCAAACTCTGGCAAAAATAAGGGCGGTGGTTTCCAGGCTGACTTTGCAGTGAGAATGAAATCGAGCGCAAAGCAGCATGGGAATTCCCAGGCTAGGGTTAAATGCTGATAGGTCTTGACTTTTCGATCTAAAGTAAGGACAGAGTCTCATACTGAGTATCAGATAAAACAGATCACAAATATGCCTGTGACGTGTGTGCACAGGCTCAAGACACTTGTGATACATACACGTCTGTGAAACACCACAAGTGGATAAAACTTGGGAGAGAAAATCAAATACCTCATAACTGTCTTGTCTATGAAAAACCAAACCAATCACTGCCAAGTATGAGTTTGAGTTGAAAAGTGAGCAAATGTGTTTAATCCCAAGAGTATTTTATTTGAGACACACTGACACCTTTACTGCCTTTCAACAGGCACATAATACGTATGATATAGCATCAGTTTTAAGATAAATATAATAAAACAACTCTATAATATCAGACGGGAACAATTATCTAAATTCAAATACTCATTTTAACAGAGTTACACTCATGCATTGTATCTGAAGAATTACAATAAGGGCTCTACTTTATGCATATGAAATTAAATGAAAAAAATACTTCATTTATCCCAAAGGGAGATTATAATGTTGCAGTCATTTCTTTTTTCTCACCAGTCATCACAGGCTGTTGTACATTGTGACATTTATTACAGATTTAAATGACTCGCTAAATGCTCAGATAAACCTTTAAACAAAAAAATCTCAAATAAACATAACACTGTTGTGGCACTACAATAAAGTATGTTTTGACATTGCACCAGGATTTATTGAACATGAACTAAGACATCGCCAAAACTTTGCCTCAATTTAGCAATAAATGCACTTCACGTTTAATAAAGTCGGACTCCTGCTCCCTTACATGCCACCAATGTGCTGCAGATGTAATTTTTAAGCAGAAAATATGCATAAAATAGCTCAAAAGTAATCAGTCAAGTTCATAACAAATAAGAAAACAATCTTTTTTGACATTCGCTTTCTTTTCTCAACGTAAACATGTGATTAAACTTACTTTCTGTCCTCCAACTTGGACAACTATGTATCAACATAAAATCGAAACATCCCTTTACATTACTCACATACATACTTCACTTTTGAAATCCTCCCTGTTCTTTGCTTCACTTTCTTTCCTTTTTGCTTTGCTTGTAACACCATCACAATAAGCAAGTGCCAGTCTGGCAAAGTCCTTTAGTGAAATATGTCAAAAGTCCTTTTTAGACACGAGGTATGTAACATGAATTCAGATGTTGGTCACTTTTCGGTTAATTTTCTTTATGCTTCATTCAGACATGAACGAGCAATCTTTGCCATTTGAGAACGAGAAAAGCGGGGTATGCCACTGGAACCCTCACAGATTGTCTTTTTTCCCACATACACGTCAGACCTGTACAACATTTCATAGTAGCATGGCTGCATTATAAGTTATGTGAAACAGCAGCTGCGGATGGAAGCAGCTGAAAATATGACTTTCTTACATTTTTCAACTTAATTAACAGTCATTGTGATAGTGACGGCAGCGGGTCACTAATATATAATCAGACAAAGAGCCGCCGCTTAAATGCAAGCAGATCTCTCTGGTTCTTTTAGCTCACATGCTGGAGTTAGAACGACTCTGTGTTGCAGCTAATTATTGCAAGTAAAACCATGATGGAGCAAAATTTGGAAAAGTGCTTATTTATTTATGTTATTTATTAATCAGCTGATCAGAAGCCAAACTAAACAACCACTCCTGTGCTGTGTGTCTGTTATTGGGACTGCAGCAGTTCATAATTGTGCAGTTTTGAAGTGAATTCGTAAATGTTACTAAGTCCGACACAGACATGAGTGCTGTAACTAAATGTAATGGAAAATCGGCGTGGCCACCAGATTAATGTAAAAGCAGTGCATGTCTGAAAGGGTCCTAAAGGAACTCCTGCAAAATAAAGTATTTGTAATAGAACAACAAGAAATTAAAGGAGAATTCACATGACACTAAGTTTACACTGACTTACACAAACTGATGTCCAGTGGCTGAATGGTAATCTCATGTCTTTTGTCTACTCACTTCATCAACAGGTAAAACTTTTTTTTAGTGATTCACACCGATGATTTATTCCTGCTGCTGTTGTGTCAGGTTTCTGCATTTGTGTTCTTTGCTGAAATTGTTCTGAGTTCACATTCAGTCAGATGCAGAGGTCCAGCTGTGATGAGTTTGATCAGGTGCAGCAGGAGACCTTCTGCATTTTCTTGGGAGCATTCAAACTCGGCAGCGACTGATACCGGCTTTTGTCCTCAAAATTATCATATTTTTTAACCAGTCTGCCAGGTAGAAAAGAAGAAAAATGGATGAGAAAGTGGCAAATGAGAACAAAAACAATCTCATTGTACCTTGTTATCATATGGGTACTAGTTGCCATTCAATTCCATGCTATTAGTAACAAATAAAGACCTGAAAATATTTTTCCTTTTCAACATGAAAAAAACCTCCTGCATCATGTTTATACTTGCTTTTGAACCTTAAGCTCATTCGGGCAACTATGTCCATTATTGGCATAATAGTTCACATACTTGCCTTTGTCCTACACCTGTTACCTGAGATATCCACTAGAGAGCACACTAGCAAACTGTACAGAACTTCAGGATATTAACAATGAACGTGGAAACTTTCAGTCCGGTCAAATAGTCTCTTTTGCAGGAAGCGTTCCAAACTGAGTAAAGTAACTGGGTAGTTTTTAGGTAGCAGCCATGATCATAGCAGGCTGAAATTCCCTAAATGTTAAGGAAAGGAGCTTCAACGCTTCCTTCATAAGCTCCTTTAGCATAGGAAATGCTGGACATTTCTTTATGAGAGAAAAGGAAATAATTATGTCCCACAATTCCTTAACTTTGTCTTTATTAGTATTCTTTAAATTAAACTTATTTCTTATTAATCTAATATGATATACCAAATATAGCTTTTACAAAATATCCTGATGGGGATTATCAGCTAATTATTGAAGGTAAAACCATGATGGTAGAAGTTGTTCTACTATATTGCCTTAAATTCATTATGTTTTTTTAATAAGATGAAGGCAAACTGCTTAAGAAAAAAAGTTTTTTTCCCCCTTATTCCACCGTACCTGATAAGGGAGGTTAGTGTTTGGCTGATGTGAAGATAAAAGCGGACAAAGTGACAGCTGTGATACTGTCAATGGTATTTAACAAATATCCATATTTGACCCTACACTGGTCCTCTACATATAGCATCTTTGTGCACAGCATTCATTTCTGACAATGATAGCAGGATACATGAGGTAGCCATCAAAACCACACAAACACTCACATAAAAGCAAGTATATACCCAGCCTAAGCTGTGTCACTCTGCATGCATTTTCAGCATCCCTCCCCTGGAACAACCAAAACTAAAATAAATCCCCCTAAGTATTTATTAATTACACCCACGTTCAAAAAGTAAAATGTTTACAATGGTTATGGCAGAACTGTCAACTCTTTTTAAAAAACAAACTAAAACTCATTCGAAAAAAAAACCCCAACCCAAATCTTCCATTTAGTGTTTCATGCAAACAGCTAACTGAAACAGCTGCCTCTTACCTGGCCAGGTGCAGCACAGCCTCCAGGATGTTGCAGCCATCTTTGGCGCTGGTTTCACAGAACAGTGTGTTGTATGTCTGTTGGGTACAGACAAAAACATATTCATCTCTAATCACCAGCTTTTGTTAAGTGTAAGCCTTAAAATGCCCTTGTGAGTTAAATAAGATATTTACCATGGCCAGTTTTTCTCCGTAGCTGGTAGGAACACAGTCAACTGCATCTTCCCTAAGATCACACTTATTACCCACGAGCATGATGGGAATGTCATCCTGGGACACATCCTGCTGAGGATAATAAGAAACTCAATACAGGCAATTATTCTGTTGCGCATCAGAGTGGTGATTTCATGTTCTGAACACAATACAAATCAGACACATCAGAAAATAAACCTTGAAATGTTCAAACTTATCATTAAGGACCTCATTGTGGACATAGCCCAATACATCAAATACACACATGCACCAATAAGAAGCTACAACACAGGACAACACAGTGTGTGCATGCTTTGCATCCAGCACTTACATATCTGCTGCATGTAGACAAAGAAAAACAAGCAACATCACTTAGTTTGAGATGAAAAAGAATTATCATTTGACCAGTATTTAGAGGGTTGGAGGAAATGAACGTGTTCTAATTTTATCAGCTTTATTGAGCTGATGCCTGGAATAACTTATTTATCTAACACGAAGAAGAGCAAAGCAGAGTATTCAATTACCTCTATCAGGTCCACCCATTCTCTAACATTCAGGAAGCTCTTCTCACAGGTGACATCGTACAACAGCAACACGCCGTCTGCACGTCGGAAGTAAGACTTTGCAATGCTGCGAAACCTGCGAGGATGACAGAGGATGGTTCAGTTTTCCCTCAAATATATGTAACTTTCATCTTCTCCACACAAGTTGCTAAATTAAACATTGTTTGCTTTGATAGTTCACATGTGTGTGTAGTATATCATTCTTAATTTTAAGAAATATCAAACGTTCAGTCATTTGACTCATGCCAGCACATGCCTCTCTTGTCCTGCAGTGTCCCATAGCTGTAATAAAATGGGCTCTCCGTCCACAATTAGGGTCTTCATCTGGAAGTCCACTCCTAAAATAAAGCAAAGGAGACGCAAACAAGCTTTTGAAACTGTTGAGCCGGTGAGAAAGTACTTCTTGTAATACAATATGAAGTAGTTGCTTCAGGGACAGTGCCTGATCAGATTAACAGCATGTTCAGCTATGACTTCATGCAACTTAGTTCAGAATTGAATCATTAAACAGTCATCTGATGCTTCCCCCAAGCATTCATTTTCAAGCAAACTTCATGCTTAGTATCACAGAATGAGACAATTTGAAGCTCAATGATAGCTATGCTATCAAAATATGAACAATGTTGTTCTTTGTGCATCCAGCTCACCCAGAGTAGCACTGGAGTTTTGTTTGAATTCATTCTTGCACAGTCGAAGCAGGAAACTGGATTTTCCGACAGCAGCATCTCCAGCTAACACGATCCTGTAGGCCTTCTCTGAGGTCATGTAGCCCAGGTCAATGCTGTCCTTGTCCTCATTCTGCAGAGAGACAGAGCAAAGATAAGAGGGATATCAGTTCTACTTCAGCAGTGCTGATAACATGAGAAAAAATTGCATTCAGTGCTTTTGTTGAACTTATTTTGTCCCCAGCAGAGACCTTCTCCAATGCCTGCTGTTGTCATTTGTATCTC
The DNA here is from genome assembly GCF_027942865.1 of Odontesthes bonariensis. Taxonomy (NCBI): domain Eukaryota; kingdom Metazoa; phylum Chordata; class Actinopteri; order Atheriniformes; family Atherinopsidae; genus Odontesthes; species Odontesthes bonariensis. The sequence continues at coordinate 20,239,167 of NC_134511.1, forward strand.
TCTCTATGAACAGCTCTATTTACAATCTAAATCCATAAGAACTGCAACTGCTAGAGTTTAAGTGTACATAAGTAATACATGTAGATGCTGTGCAAATGTTAAGTAAAAATAACTAAAATTATAACATTAGCTCTTCTTTTAACTTTCTTGACACTTGATAAAGCTTTGCAAGTGAACTCTTAATACAGGATTTCAGGGGCTCAACAATTCAGAGCATCGTTTGTTGTAGTTTTTGTGTTCTTTTTTATTGGCTTCAGTGGGACAGATCCAGGCTGTAGGCAGGCCATTTAACTGCTGGATATTTCTACCATAGTTACATGTTGTTATCTATGCAAAATGTAGTTTTTTTGTTAGTTTTTGCTTAGTATGTTATGTCTTATATTTTCAGTTAAGAGAGAGTTAAATGTGTGCTTGTACTACAGTATTTTCAGTTGAATCAAAGGCTGAAATGATTTACAAATAAAGGTATTGAGCATTTATTGATATGCTAAACAACATCCTAATTGGCTTGCCAAGTTTATCCTGTGGAATGTGATGACGAAGGCAATACTTTAAAATGTATTCCTTTATTTTGTTTCAGAGCTCTCAAATCCTGAAGACTTTCCAGCTCATTGCTGATTAGGATTCACCTTCCACCCACTTTCCCCCATTGATTTAAATCATATAAAACAATTCCGAATGGGAAAAAAATCTGAACAGGTTTTGTCAAGATTAACATACATTTTCAATAGCTACCAAACCATCTTTTTTCGTTTATAACCTCCCCTCTTTATTAGTTTCTGGCTCTCACCTGAACTTTGATGGCACTGATGGCTTTTTTTGTTGTTGGGTAGGGGGTTGATGGCATACTAATTGATTCAGTCAGCTTCCAGTCCAAAACTGAGCTGCTGTCCGACCCGAATGCCGATTCCCCATCCTGTGTCTCACCGGGCTATGATGAAGACATGCAGTAGTCAACATTAGGAGCTGTTTGCAACATGACAACCTGTACTAAGTTGTTGAACACTAGAATTTAGAGTCCTATTCAATGACCCCCCCAGCAATATAATACAAATGAAAAAGACAGGAATTCTGACTTTACATCGAACACCATCATCAGCTGAAAAAAGTCTTTGCTGTTTTTCAGTGTTATTTAACAAATGTTAGCAGGATTGATGATTTACTTTATTTTCTACACATCAGTTTTTTAGTCCCCACCTTTATGACCAAGTTACCAAAAAAGAAAACAACATCCATAAACTGTGCATTTCTACAAAATCAATGCATACTGGACACAACTGAAGTCTTTGTCTGAGCTTTATCTTCTTACTATCTCACCTCAGTGTCAGAGTTTTCACCCAGCATGCTATCATTATTGTCATCCTCCTCTTTCTTCTTCCCCTCCTTCTCGTCCTCTTCCTCTCCTTGACCCTTGACTTCATGCTCTGAGTCGTAGCCTCCATGAGAGCCTCTGAGTGTCGACAGGCCGCTGTCCATGTACATCTCAGGCAGGCTGTCCTCCTCGCACTCACTGCTGTGTCTGCGCCTGAGGCCGGGGTCACAAATGGCCAAGGCCAGAGTGTCGCAGCTGGGTCGGCGGCTGAACACAGGGCTATCATCCAAACGGTGCCCAAACCTGAGGAGGTTATGAAATAAAAATACATGAAAGTGCTACATAAATGTAGCCAACTTTAATGACTTTTTATTGTGGTCTAGTTGCGTTTCCTGCAACTAGTACTGTGCCCTGATAAATACCTCACAGGATGTTTAATGTGAACTTTACTAATGTGGTAATACTGTAATACAGCAGTTTGTTTTGGAGAAAAAAGTATTCAGTTACAAATTAATGTAAATAAATGTAAATAATCCAAATACACTACACAGTATCTTTTAGGCTGGTACAGATGAGACACAGATTTTAAAGATTACGTGATGTTTGCAGTCTTACCTCTCTGTTAATGAATATGGAGATGTGTAGCAGATACTTTTACTTCTGAATCTTTCCTTGATTTCCCCAGGTGAACCACCGCTACCTGACTGTAACACACATCAATTGAAATTTTGTTTTCTGAGGTTTGCCTCTGCATTTTGTAACAGAACAAACAGTTCTCATTTTGAGAGAAAAATGTAAATGAATATCCTATAGTTTGAAAAAAAAAAAAAAGTAAATCTTAACAGATTGAACCCTAAAGCTCATCAGTGACTTTCTTGGAAACTATGTTTTATCGCTTTACATAAGCAACATCACAAAATCAAATTTAAAGTCTAATAAAATGGGTGAAATATCCTCAGCATTATCAAATTTAAAGTGTGTCAGCATGTAGATTTACCCTCATCATCTTCTCCAGAGTCGTCCTCAGACCATCATTGCTGTCATGAAGCTTCCTGTTGGCTGTCCTATCCACACACAAGAAAATGAATGCAGTTTTTTTTTATGCTTCTTTTTAATTTGTCTAAAATGCTGCTGCCTTTTTGATGCAGTAGGATTTGTTTCAGAAAGGGTGGGTTCTACTATCTGACATACTGCAGAATCTCGATCTGACTCTCCAGGATGTCTCGCTCGTCAGAAAAATGTGTCATGAGCTCCTCGTCTCTGCAGCAAAACAAGAAGAGAAATGGAGTTACCGAATATGAACAGACATTAACCAAAACTGATCTATTAATCAAAAAACTACATGCCGGTCCGAATTTGTTTTTGTTAAAGTATCTGCAGCGTCACTTACAATAAAAACTCAAACTATTGTTTTAGCCTCCCAATCTGCAGAACAAACATTGTTGGTTTAGAGTACAGTGAATTTTCATCTTAGTTTAAATAAAGAAACTTCTATTGAAGGAAAATAAGTCAATGAATGAAACAGTAAAGGTAACAATTAGAGCACAACCAATATGGATTTTCAATGGATGATTTTGGTGTATTTGACCATTTTTTTTCACATCAACAGCCCGCTGCAGCAGCTCTGGACATATTGTGTCTTTCTTTGCATCTTCTTGAGATTTTCTAATGGGCTTTTTTCTATAAAAACGCTGATTTCTAAAACGTTTTTCTATAGGCTATTGGTTGGGATGCTGTGCTGTGCTGCTGGAATATTTTTTGGTGGTATGTCTGGTACAAATATCTTTTTTTACATCAGTTATTGAGTGTAACCATGGCAACATGAAAATTGTTTTAATGTGTGAGCAGCTGGTTGAGCCTTCCAAAGCACAAGTAATGCTTGCAATAAGATCCCGTACCAAGATGAGTTGAAGAGTAGAAGTCTAGGATGCAGAGTAGTAACAAAACAGAGAGAAAGGAAGAGGAAGTTTAAACCATTTCCTCTCCTCATGGTATTAGTGTTAGGCATTTTCTCCAAGTATCTGTGTCAACATCCACTGGGGTCTGTCTGTAGCATGGCGAGTTAATTGACACATGGGACAATGATGTGTTTCATCCTTCTTTAACTATCGTTTAGTGTTTCCACAGCAACAACACTACATTTCCCACAGATAAACCTGCCTGTTCATTTGCAAAGTACATTCAGGTGTTGGCCAATGACGATAAAAAAAAGAAAAAAAAAGGTAAAAATTGTCCCTGATGAATTAGCTGACAGATCAATCTGTCAACCTCTAGCAAAGCTCTTAGTGATTGACCACAGGAGAGCAGGACATCTCTCCTCAGACAGTAGTTCTGCGTGAGATGTCAGGCTCTGTTGTATGAAGTCAGCTAGCTGAACTTTCAATTCTTTTCCATTTATAATAATGCAGTTATTAAATCTCACTCATATCAGATCTTGGAATTCATAGGTTGTCCTGATCTTCCATATAAACAGTACAGAACTTTTATAGCAATAATTCACTTGGCAAATGACACAAGAACCTTTTCTGTTATTATTCTGTAACTTTTTTGGTTTCTAAACCATTTTATTTTAGCTCCAAACAAACATGTCAATACACCAAAATACACTAAGAAACTACAATGATCTGCAGAGTAAAATCAAGTTTTAGAAGAGAGAGTGAAAAGAGAGCTGTCTGGCAGCTGTTTTAGGGCTGTAATGACTCCAAGCTGCTTCAATCAATATTAGTTTATTGATCTCTATCAGTTTAGGTGCATTAGAGTACTTTCACCCCAGACCTTTCTCTGGCTTGTGTTTCTTCCCTATGACTTCTGAAGGACGAAACACATCTTCTGACCAACAGGAGGGGATATTATCAACATGAAAGAGGTCCGAGCTGCTGCAAGTGGATCCTTTTGACTCAGGTCAGATAGTGGAGCCCAGAGTTCAAACTAGACACGGTGAAGCAGCTTTTAGCTGTTATGCTGCACACAACTGGAACAAACTACCAGCAGAACTGAAATCAGCCACAACTGTAAGCACTTTTAAATCCAGGTTAAAAACATTTCTCTTTCGGTGTGCGTATGGTTGAGTTTATATATTTCTTTTTCCCCTCTTCTTTGATTGCTTTTAACTGTGTTTTTAATTTTTATTCTATTTTTTTTCTCTTTAAATTGCTGCTTTATGCTGTTCTTTTAAATGCCTTGTCTTTATGTAAAGCACATTGAGTTGCCTGTGGTATGAAATGCGCTATATAAATAAAGATGCCTTGCCTTGCCTTGCCTTTTTTAGAGCAAATGGGCGGTTTTTAGGATTTGTTTTTGGCCTTTCAACTACTGGAACTCTTCCTCTCCCAAGTAACACTGGTCAAAGAAATCATGAAAAAAACTGTTTTCGCTATTCATATACCAGATTGCACCTTTAAATTGCTTTTTGGAAAGTATGGAGGGTGTTGTTCATTATACAAATTTTAGAAAAGAAAAGAAATATTGAAAAGCACACATAATGCTAACTTTGAAATCTAAACAGGCGACATTTTCATGCAGTTTAGCTGTTTTTCCAATTTCAGTATAGCAGTAATATCACTTGATTACCTGCATACATCCAATTTATGAGTAACGCAAGTCAACCAAGATATGGAAACAAACAACGGTATGAAGAAGATGTGCTGGTCCAGGGAGCTGGGGTATTATCCTAACAGTGGCAGTGTTGCTTCTGTTGCTAAGTAACCCTTCTGAAGAAGTTATTATGTGTGAAGTCACTCCAGGATATCCTGTTTCAACTCTGACAAAACAAAACCTCCAGAGGCCAACCCAGCGCCACCCAACTGAGGGAGGAGGGGCGATCTCTGTCTTTCTCTGTCTCTCTGAAACAAGGGTAATTTGATCAGCAGCTCGAAACCAGACTTATTACCAGTTTATTTGTTTAGCATTTTTCTGAGTAGAAAGTCGGGATGCAACTGTGTATTTTCTCAAGTTCATATTAATCAACGAAATGCAGAGAGATGATGATGGGAAAAGAAAACCTGCTCTTCCTGCCATCGGTAATTTACAATGAAAGGGAAGAGTGTGCACTGAATGAAACTCAACTCAGAGCTACACCAACAAAGATTAATTCAGTCAGCTAACCCAGATCTCAACTGAACTTAAGTATCATACATACAACAAAATAAAACCACACCCAACTACAATCAATTCACCGTTCAGAGTTTATGCTTTGATCGGTCAGCTCCGTCTTCAATGAGTCCATCTCACTCTTCAGATAGGCAATTTGGGTCTGAGACTTCAGCAGCTCCTGTTTTACCTTCTGGTTCTCCTGGAGGGGGAAAGACCAGAAGTAAAATGGCAGAATATACGGAAACTGACTGACCAGAACCAATAAATACAAATATGTTCAGTATATTTAGTCTTACCAATGTTAGCTCATTGATCTTCTTCTTTAAAGCTGGGCTCTCGTCTTTCACAGTGATGTTCTTGTACTTCTCTTCTATCTGATGGACAGGTTCACATTATTAGGAGTGAGATCATTCAACTTTCAGGCAGGCTCACAATCACTGTGTATAAACTATACTCAAAGTAACTGTGAAGTCTCAACTCCAGCAAAGTTAAAATCTAGTTGACTTGTGCTTTCATGGGGTCAAAAATGAATACATTAGTCCTGGTTTATCTTCTTGTGAATCAAATCAGTGATATTCACAAAGAACTCAATCATCTTTTTCCCAAACATGTGAGATGCATCTTTTACATTTTAAGAGACAACTGTTGTTTGTATCTAACTAGGCCAAAGTTTAACTTGGACATTTAGTTTTAATTTTCATGCAGCAGAAAAACAGTGTAGGATCGTATTTTCTGAAGTGCTTATTCTTTCAGACTTTCGTCTGACTTTCCTCTGAGTATTTTACTCCTGGGTAAATATATCAATCAGGGGCGCTGATTTATGTTTCTGCTTTTTCACAAACACACACAGTCTACACACTGGTGATGCATACCAGATGTTAATGTCAATGTAACCTAACGCAAAAGGTTCCTATGACGATAAAGGAAAAACAAAATCCACAATGCAACAGTGCAAACCTCCCAAAATATTGAGTAGTCTATCCATGGGTATTTACCTTTCCAGCTAGCTTGAAAAGTCCGACCTTTTTTCTGCCTAACATCTGCACTGCTACTCTCCTCAGTCGTTGACACGGTAGAGTTCTCACTGGAAGACGGTGTCGGGTCGGTGGATATTTTTGGTATTTTTGTGACAATAAGTCCATTTTGTTGGCTAAATCAACCAATATGCTAGTTTAACAGCAAGTCGCCGTCCAGCCTTTTTGGCTGTTTATCTGACATCACAACGCATTGCGTTAATAGGTAGCGGAGCGGTCATTAGCAAATCAACGACAAGTGTAGGCTGCCTGGCACACGTGGGTGCTCGGAAATCTCCGTGGGTGTTCCGGCCCCGAAGCAGCCACAGAAACGGCGCCTATGATATCAATTATGTATCTATCTGCTCTCATTACAATTGTGTTTCTTAACTTGTTACATTGGCTTTAGGATACATTAGGCTACATTAGTCATTTAGTCATTTCTCTGAGCTGTTCTGATCTGTAGTGTTGATGCTGTGTTAAAGTGAAAATGTAAGCATAAAATGTCAGTAAAAAATACCATCTGCATCCTCTGGATCTTACACTGCAGCTCACACACTTCAGTCTCACAATTTCTTCGTAATTCATTCAGCGCAGCCTCTGTTCGTTTCCTTTCCTGAAAAAACGCATACAAAGATATACAAATTGTCATTATTTAGTTACATTAAATGGGAGGCTGTGACAATACTTTATAAAAGTGTATACATGTGTCTCTTGTTTGTTGTGTTAAAATGTCTCCTTTGTTCTATTTTTGAACCACAATTAAGAGGGCTGGAATTCAATGTCTACATTTTGCAGAGATAAATTCCTCTCTTACAGGTGTCAGAATATGACTGTCTGCCCAAACCTTACACTGTGGGAGAACACAGGTGAGTGCACTTCAAATTTGTGTGCTATTTTAAGACAAAGCAAACAGCAGCTCCTGAGTAGACTCAAGCACACTTACATAACACGGCGGTGCAGCGATAAGACAGAGTTTCTGTTCTCGGTAAAGGTTTATAATAACATCAGGGCCAAAGAACACCTACACGAATCAGACGATTTGATGCCTGATCCAGAAAGTGATCTCTGTGTAATGACACTCTTTCATTTTTCATTTTAATGTTGTGGAAAGCTGAATACTGAATCTCATTTCCCATAACAGACACAAACCGTTTAGCCCCACATCATTTCTGAAACACTCTCAAATTCAGCGCGACTGAATTAGGTCAGATTGAACAACCTTAAGAATACTGAATTAGAAAATTCTGACATACAGTTAGTCTGCTTACACTTATCACCACGATTTCTGATTCTTTCTTATCTTACAAGTTTCCTACTCGCTGAATCGTGTAAATGAGTGTAAATAATGGACTCGTAATGTGTCTGTGATCCTGATGCTGACCCTCCCAGCTGCTGACCCAACAAGTCTATTGCAACAGAAAAAAAGCACAACCAAAGCTAAAGTCATGAGATAAAGAAAGTACAATTTTCAAGTTTTTATGTATATGGATTATTAAAAATGGCCCTTAAAATTAGATACTTTACACCTCAGAACCAGAACATATGACATGTTGCAACAAGTCATAATGTATTTGACAAAAAAAGCTCAAATACAGTAGCAGTGTGTGAAAAACTATGCACATCCATACTGCTTCTATAGGAATTAAGTAGCAGCTAGCTGCTGCTAATCAAATGCACATGATTTATTGATCATTAGCCAGTTTTGGTCAGGAGCATTCAGGCTTGTATCAACTCAACACCCAGAAGGAAAGACATCAGCAATGATCTTTGAGAAGCAGTTGTATATAAATTATTGTAATATTTTAATGCTAAAGATCCTGAAAGATGGAACTTTGGAGCATGCACAGCGCGTTTAGGCCCATTTGAGTCGAGTTGAGTGTATCCATGCAGTCACTAACCTCAGAGTCTGGGTGTGTAAATTTGATTTTACAGAAGCTTGATTTTATACGAATTTTGGTCAGTTGGAAATGACCAAACGTTTGCACATTTCAAAGTCCAATTTTGGTCTGACTAACGGATTAATTAGTTTTTTCTCATGTAATGTAAACATGAAAACTCAATCAAAATTAGACCTGTCAAAAAGAAGTTCATTGGTGTCGTAATGCTGGCAACAGAGTAACCAAACTTTGCTGCATTTACATGAACGGGGTGATGTCTCGAAGTCTTGATCTAGTGCTACATATTTGTCACAAGAGAAACAAACTTGTAAATCAGCATACTTGTTCATTTAATCTGTTTCAGAAAATCAGTAGAGACAGACTTGGTGATGAGAACCTGAAACTAGGACTCTTTGAAAAATTTGAAATCAATGGATTCTCATAATATCCAAAACATTATCTTGAGAGATAAGAAAGAGAATGGATCCTCTCTTAATCTACACCATGAGTATTTTTTGTTGTTTTTTCAGTATCATTATCAAGAGAACTGCATGGTCAGTGGATGCTGCTTCTTCCTGAGTTGATCTCTTTATCTTTCCTGTTCACCGAAGCAATGTACTGCAGCAAGAAGTGAACCATCCAAACAACAGTGAAAGCTCAGGTTTATACCTAATATAAGTTATGTTAAGTCCCTTATCCTGATCTGTAGCGCAGGCCATCTGTTGTCACAGTGATATCATGTCGGCAGCTTTAGATCAGTTTTGTGTTGCCAGATTTGATTATTTCTACATTATCGTTTTCATCCACATGTCACTCAATCTTATCAAGACAAATATGTACAGCCTTATCATTTTTAAACGGAGTGTAAAATACGCTCCAGCACCTCCATCTGTCTACCAACAGGTTTCTATCCGCAGAGTTGTGACATCCATCTGATCAGCAGGCGTGTCTGAGTTTGGATCAGTAACCTGATATATGTCTGCATGTGTATGTTTGACATGAGGGAAGAGCTGAACAAACACTCCCTGCTGATCATTCTGCCTACAAAAACTCCAGAGAAAGATGCACATCATCACAAACATTCTGCAGTACTCAAACATGATCACGCAGGTCATTTGGTCTGAGTCCCACCTGCTCCCGTGTTTTTCTCTCCGCCGCATTAATGCGTTGGTCCATCTCCTCCTCCATCTCACTGAGCTGCATTGATGCTTGGTCCTGTGCTCTGAAAAACAGAAAAAGAATCATCTCTCTGTACTCCATAAACCCACAAACATCTATTACATGCACAATGGCTTGTTTAGTGCTCTGACACAGCAAACTAAAGCCAGCTGTTAGTCATTAAATTTACCTCACTTGCATGTCCTGCAGAAAAAAAACACAATTTTGTAGTGAAATTATATCTGTGCAGTGTGTTTCCCTTTAATCCGCATCAAGATAGGTCAAGTTAGGTACCTAACTTACCGCACTTACTCTAGCACTAGTTGTGCTCTTAGCTGTTTGGTTTTGGAAGGAAATGCACTTATGATTTCTTGTGACCTGAAGTTCTTTTGCCTACCGATGTGGAACACACTTGTTGTAAGTCGCTTTGGATAAAAGTGTCTGCAAAATGACCGTAATGAAATGTAATGTAAAGATAACGATATCCGTAATTCATTATAACTGACTTCAACTCCATTTACTGCCAGGAAGACACAGATGTCTTAACATTTTAATCTTCTGTGGTGTTATATGGAAATAATATTTACTAAACAGGCAGGATGACCAACAGCATTGAACTTGATAAGTGAATCTTACATTTCCTTACAGTGCACATATGGATGATATAGTGTTTTAACAGTTTCCCTATTTTTTTGTAATTCTATTGCAGCGAAGAGAAACTCCACATCATGAATAATCCATTAAAAGTTGCTCTGAGAATGATTTTCCATAAATCATGCTCACGTTTGACAAAGAAGAGAATCAGTAATTGCTACTTTAACATTAATTTTCAGCAAATTATATCCACAAAGATGGTTCAATATTGATATAAGATGAAAACCGTTTTTGCATGTCCGTGAAACTCACCGCTTGATGGCAAGGGCCAGGTTCTCCATCTCTGAGTTCTGCTGTTTGATTTCTTTGGTGAAGTTAGCGATGACTTTCTCAAACTGAGGGATCAGTCTGGGCTCAGTCAGGCTGATGTTCTGGTAGAGTGTTGCTGCCTGTTCATGCCTGGAAGAATATCAGTATTTATCAAGACATCAACTTTTCTCTTACCTCCAAACATTAACTGCACTGAGCTGAGGGTAACACTGTGCACTTCAACTATCAGCTCTACCATCAACCTCAGACGGACGACAAACAACACATGAAATGCTCTGTCAAACTGGGTTAAAACAAAGGTGAAAATTCAACTTTATAACTGCAAATATTTGAAAAATTGAACCTTTGTTATATGGGATTGCGCATTTTAAGTTTAAGCATCTCTCTTTAACACATATAGAGACAGGTTGGACTGATATGAAATTAGACAGCAGATGTCATTGGGCCTGTGAGTTCAGAGGTCCGTTTCAAGAAGCAGGTTTTGTGAAAACTCTGAGTTGATTAACCCTGAAATGAGGGAAACCCTGAGTTTTCCGTTTCACAAAGGGAGGTAACTCTAGCCTGTTTCACAAAGAGAGGTAACTTAACCTCTCGGTCAGTTACCGTAGTAACAGACTCTCTGAACCTAACCTGGTCGGGACCAGGTTTTCCTCAAGAAACCTTGAGTTTCTTTCTGTCTCCGCCCTCTTTCAGCCACACACGCCATTTGATTTCCTCATTCATTTAGTCAGCAGAGCGAGTTCTTCTACTTCTAGAAGTCCTTTAGGCACAGTAGGAGGCGACTTTTTTCATGAACATGTCCTTCTGACAACGATCCCGTGGATGAAGGTGCAGCAATATTGCGCAGAGAAATAAATATTCGTCAGAGATGGTTATCAGACCGCATAGATGTTTTTGCATTTACAGACAATTATCTTTTTGATCGGCACCATCACAATTTTGTTGGGACAAAATAAAAAAAAGACAAAAGACAAATAAATATTTGTATGAATAGGCTTAAAAAAGACATATATAGGCCTATTATATATTATAAAGGCACTCTTTTCATAGGGGTGGACTCCCTCAGCCACTGGCCTTCCGTTAGAGGTGGCGGTGCTGGGAACCACCCGTTTTACGGGCATCTGCCTTCTTTCTGTTGGCTCAGTAGAAGTCTGTGTTAGTTTAAATAGGCATAAGTATTTAACAGAACATGATATAGATGAGAAGACATAGTTTATGTGTGTGAAAACAGCATTATGTTGGGAATAAAATAACTGCACAGTCAAATAGCCACTTAATATTTACTTTACAGTGTAAAACATGATCAAAATGAGCCTCCATGCCGAGGTCTCACCTGTTTGAACAATGTTTTTATATTTCATCTTAAACTGCTGCCAAGTGCGCTTCTCCCCTGCGGGATTGCACCTAAATTAAATAAATGAATGGACTACCATTCAAGCAGTTTCCCTGTAATATTATTGTGATTGCAAAGGACTACATTTAAACTTACACTGCTGCAGCGGTGCACTTATTTCTAAAAACGTATTGAAACTCGCCTTATGAGCGCATTAAGATTTCCAATTCGAGGTTGGTGAAAAACGTAGCCCCTCCTCTTCCTTGTTGCCATGGTGACTCGTCGAATCGGGGCTCCATTGATGCTGGCTTTTTAAAGTTGTGGTGCACATGCAAAACTCAAGGTAAACCTACTCAGAGTTGATTAACCTCACTCAAATCAGCGTTTCTGGAACCGAAAACTCAGGGTTTTCTATCTTAGAGTAGATCAACTCAGAGGTCAGGAATAGACTCAGAGTTGGTTGAACCTGCTTTGTGAAACGGACCCCAGGACCACAGTCCCATTGATGGCTTTTTGGTTTTCCTGTGTTTTATAAAGGCAGCATTCTTCCCACTATGTTGCACCATACACTGCAGCCTGGCACATTGATGGGATAAAGCGGTAGCTCGGATACAAATAAAACGAGGAGCATGTGAGGCTATGCGAAGGGAAAGACTAGCTGTTTTCTGTTGTTGTAGCAGTGAGACGTGAGAGAGCTGCTGGTTTATCTACAAACTCAGGCTGGTGAAGGAAAGGGCGTTTTTTTGTCACACCACACAGCATTTAAGAAAACATAATACCCAAGGTACACACATATAGCAACTGTATGTAAGACATACATAAAGCAGATAATTTGAAATCACACAACAATTAACAAAATAAACAAAAAACAGTAGATTACAATAAGGTATCTCAGAAATCCTAAAAAGAATTGTTTAAAATAATGTGCAATGTGAAACAGACAACGGAAGTTGAAGCAATCAAAGAAATCGCCACTGAGAGAGGAGAAAAAGAAGATTGTGTTGTAATGAACTAGTGTTTTTACTACAGCTTCTTGTTAATATGCTTTAAGCCACACAGAATCTAGAAATCAGTAGAAATCAAATCCACACAAATTTAATAAAATATATAATCTAACTCGTGTTTTTACTCTCCAAACAAGACTTGAAACACCTTCAGAAAGCTGAGAGCTACTCTCAATATATTTTTTAAAACTAATCTAATAAAGATGTCAAACTGTCAAACTGACCTCAGAATCTGCAATTTAATCAGGAATTTTATCCACTGCACGTCATTTGGGAGACATTGTAATAAAATAGTGATAAACTGCTCAGCGTCTGAGCAGGAAGGTAAAAGTGGGCCATATAATACTGCAGTGTGTGCGTGTTTGTCATCTGACAGAAGGGACTGACTGTAATCCTGTGCATATAGACACTGCTAAATATCAGTCGATACATAAGCTCCCAGTGACACACAGTCACACAGTCATGATGATAGAGATGCACTCAAACAAGTACAAACAATGCTGCGTCACACTTGAGAAAGTCAGATGTAAACTGACATAAACAGCAGTGGTTGTCAGGAAACAATTCACATGATCCAAAGCTGCAGAAAACTCCCCCAAAACTAAAGCTTGAGGTATGAAAAAGATGTTTCTGAACATTTTTATGCACCGCCAGGCTTTCCTTTACATGCCCTTGCTTGCAGTTAGTGTACACAGCAGGTTGAAGTCCTATCAAAAATCCAGTGTTTTTTCAGTTGTCAGTGTATTTGACCCTTTGTCACTAAATAAGAATAAGAAGTCTAAAATATGATCCCAGGATCGCTGCTCGATGGATCTTATTCAAACGTTTTCCTTGTCTGCTAGAATAGCAATCAGCTGTGAAAAATATTTTTGAAAACTTTTTTGAACACAAACATGAAATAACCAATAAGCAAACACAGAGAGCATGCGAGGCATCTTATAAGTGATTCAATCCAGAGGAACCATTTTAGTGAACAGCTACAATCTCAGTCAGCTGAGGGACTGAATAGGATGAACATTTTAAACAATGTTCATCCTATTTCATCAGTCTTGATTGGAATGAAATCATAAAAAGTTAAATAATTGATCATTTTTGCTCTCGATGTCTCCTTGTATACAAAATAGTCTTTCATGCTGTGAAAACGCTGTGTGCTAAACTTTCCAATCTGTCATCGCTCAGCTGACACATGGAACAGTGTCTGTAAATGCTTGAAGATAAGAGAGCGCTTTTAGCAGACGGCACCACTGTGGCAATCAATGTCCTGATGGACCAGTCCCATGCCAGGCCTGAGGCCACACACTCACACACACACACTGAATATTATGTGGTGAAACACAGACAAAACACATTACATCAAGTGTACACAGTAAATAACTGTAGTTTAAAAATCTGGAGTAGGTAGAGAGGTTAGAATTAGATCAGACAACGGTTTGTGTTTGGGAACAGTTCCTGATTGAGTGAAATTTTGGAGTTGAGTGGGCGTTCAGGAGAACGTTTATGAAGCAGGAGTTAACTTCTGCTCAATTATTCTGAACGTGTAGCTAACCATTCAATAAAAGCCAGTAATCTGTATTTAAGAAACTGCTGTTCAGTGTTCTCATTTTCACATAAACCATAGAATGTAGCATCCTGAGTAGCCCCCCCCGCGACCCGACCGACGGTTTAAGCGGGTATAGAACATGGATGGATGGATGGTTTGCTTCCAATTTCTACAGATGTGACATCCAGCTATATATAGGATCGTATTTTAAAGCACCAACAGTTAAAATCTAACGCTAAAAACTTTGACCTCAACTCAAAGAGTGGAGATTCGTAAAATGTTGGTCACACATATAAATTCAGTATACAGTTAAAGTTCCTCATTCTGATGTCATAGACACTTTTCAGTCGAACTAAAGTATCTGGTCGGTTTAAACTGATGTGAAGTGAATAAGAAGGATGAACGACAAATGAACAGAGCAACTTTGGCTCATGTAGCAGACATGTTTTCTGGTAGCTTCATCTTTAAGAGTAGGAGTTGTCAAACGATGCAAACACTCAAAGAAGAAAACACCAAATTAACAGAGGGATGCAAGATTCACACTCACGTATTCGAAAAAATTATAAACCAAGATGGCAAATGTGTACAAGGAGGGCTTTGCAAGTCCCTTTAAGGATTAGCAAGCCTAAATTGTACCAAGATGTGAATGAAGGTTAAGTTTCAAAATGGCCTCTCACTTTGGATTAAGTCACTGAGCCTACTGGTCAGGTAAACATTTCCACATGAAATATCCAACCAGCAAACACTTCAAGACATAAAATATGTCTGCAATTAAAAATACACCATTAGCAATAATTATGGAAGGCGGGTCAACACCTTGTTCACACATACAGGTAGTTAAACACTAGTTGAACAACGTGTCAATAAATATAACCTATACACACAAGATAGTGACCAAGCCATATTGTGTAACTATTTCATCACATACACAGCAGCTGATAATGTTTCATTATTTGTTTCCTGTATTCTTATTACATTCAGAACCCTACCTCTACAATCACACTGTGTGAAATAATACTTTTTAAATTTTCTGCTGCAGGTTGCAGCGATGAACAATACACATTGTACAGTAACTGATCTATAATATCTCTGCAAATTCATTGAAGTGATAATCTATTACGTTTACTGAGTTGTTCAGGTGTTAGAATTTCATGTTAGATTTCATGACACATACATTCATTGAAACATGTGTGTCAATGTTTTGTTTTGATACTGGAAAGACATTCTTATTAAAATACTGATTTCAGTAAACCAGTAAACTTTCAATTTCACCTCAACAGCCTGAAGATGGTCTCATTTCTTTTGTCAAATGGGATAAAAGTGAAGAAAATGCTTAGCCTATAACCATATTTACTGGCACTATGCATTTACGAAAGGATCCTGACATACTTTTACAAAATAGTTTGGGAAACAATGTTTACAAGTCCAGAGAAAATAAGCCTATCAAAACCAGACATCTTAGCTAATAATTCGTAACACAAATATCTAGTTTTCTTAATCTATAAACATTAAGAAAATGGGGGAAAAACAATCTTGTCTTGTTTTGACACTTCGTATCTAAAGAGTAAAGTGGTGATAAGGTTTTCTTTTACTTCGAAAAAGTAGTTGCAGGTTCAATTTTTACAGGCAATTTGTCGATGAACTGCACGCTCATTTCACTCAATCTTTTGTCTTTTGTTCACCAGTTTGTCTTTTACATGCTGTCCAAAGGGAGCAGATTTATGTGAGTCAATGTCATATATTATGATACATTTACACCCTTATTCATCCTACTTTCATTCCACAGTATTTTAAAAGTATTACTTGTGTTTGACATCACGGAATGGGTCCACTTATAATTACTGCAGAAACAGTGCTTTTTTGTATTTCTCTTATTATAAAGCAATTTCTTGTAATATCTACTGAGTGAATTTGCCTGTAAAGATGACTAAATTCTCCCTATCATCTTTACGACACTGCGCTCCCTGTTCAACTCCTATCTCCTGTAGCCTACATTTTCATATTTTTAACGCACTTCCCTGACTGCGGACAGGTGTGTAAAACTCACCTGGGGATGTACTTGGCCTGCTCTCCCAGCCTGCTCTCGAAGGTCGCCCACGCGATGGACAAGTCTCCTCCATCAGACTCCATGACCTCTCCGTAGCGGTCGTGAAATCCGTGGATGAACTCCTGCAGGGTGACGGTTCCGTCCTGGTCGACGTCCAGCCGGTCAAATATTCGGTCCGCCTCCGCCGCTGACACCTGCAGCTCCGCACAGATGGTGAGAAACTCGTCTCTCTCGATGCGCCCGGAGTTATCGACGTCGTAGGTGCGAAAGAGTGTGCGCAGTCGGTCCTGCTCCTCCGCGCTCATTCCCTTGATGGGTGGCTGAGGCTTACTGCGGTGGAGATGGGGGGAAAGAGGAGCGTTTCAGTAAAAGAGGTTGCCCACCGAATCAGGGAAGTTCCAAGAATCCTACAAAAAGGCCAGTGTTTTATTCTGTGGCCTATAACTCCCAGCTTCCAGACCAGATCCGCTCTTATCCAAACATACCGACAGTTGTCGCGCGCGTTTACGCAAGTCACGGCAGCACATTTAAGAACGTTTTAAGTCGATTTGAAATAATCAAACGTCAAAACTATCTTGACCAACTTTTTTTTGCGGTTTGTAGCAGTCAGCTGGACGGAGAAAAGCAGCTGTCGGATTCGGGTAAAACACCTGCCATCCGTGTGTGAGCGTATGCGTGTTACTTCCCTCCTCCCTCTTTATAGCAGAGGTGTGAGCCTCAGGCAGGCCAAATACAAGTGGTTGTCTGTGGGCGAAGCTTGTACTGTCGCTAATTAAAGCCATAGGTTTACCCCACCCCCCCAAAAAAAGACGTAGGAAAATAAATACATATTTGTATTTGTACACATGAAGCCTGCTCATGTGATACGAACTTTTTGAAACGTTTTGTTACCACTGTAAATCGCTAAAAAAAAGACTTTCGTTTGGGCATTTATTTTCTCACATTGCTTCATAAATTGAATTGCATGAGTCTCAAATAAAAAAAGAAGTAAATCTAGGTTCATTGGTTGAGCCTTGAGGGACCTCAACCCTCTTTTTCCCAGATCACGCATTTGTAGCTGCAATCTGCTATCACTAAATGTAGGCTATATAATTATTTACATAAGTTGCCAAAAGCATAAAGTCTGCATTAGCACACTGCGAGGCCTCAATCTTGAAATTAGCCATATAGGTGCTTGTTCAGCCCCATGTCCCAATTAGCATGGTTTATAAGCTGATAAAATGCACAACTTGCCAGAATAGCAAGTGATATGAAGGCTCTTTTCATCAATTTGGGCATTAAATAATCAAATGACCACAAGCTAATTGCACCACTGTGCGCTTGAAAAAGCAGGTCTCTTGCTTGGTTTTCTTGATTAACTTTGATACATCCAGTTATGCTCCTTACATACTTTAAAGTTCATATTCTCTGCACTTTGAGAAAATAGTTGAATCATATTTTTTACAAGCGTTGCAGACTTTTGCAGACTTTTTGCGTATCAGAAGCATGTCATTTTTATCAATTTATGGCTCATTTCCTGCTAAAACGCTTCCTTCACACCTATGAATCCTTTATATGTAAAACTGACACACCATTCTTTCCGATATATATTTATTGACAACCAGATTAATTCACCTCATTTTGATTCAGGTTTGAATGATGTTTAGATACATTTTATTTGGTCATTTCAAAGGTTCGATGATCTTAAATAATGCAAATCACTGGTGGATTTGCAGTTTCTTTCACACAAAGTAATCTTTTCCTCCATGTAGAATAATTTCCTGTTAGACAGATGTGTGTTTTTAAATACAATGTTACTTGGTTACATGTTACTTGGAAAGCAGCACTTTTATAATCTCAAAGGAAGAATCCATTTTACCAGACGTAACATTAAAACAACAGTACACAGTGTACTGACAATATGGGAAACAGAGTTCCTCCTACAACTATTACATGTGACTTTTCACCTCTCACCTGGATGGGACCACTTCTTTGCTGATGGAAAATTCTTCCACACTTGAGGAGTTCTCATCCTCACCAGCACCGTCATCTTCCTTCTCATGTCGTTCTTTGAAGCCGCTGATGAACTCCTCTAAGGTCACAGTGCCGTCTTTGTCAACGTCCAGGCGATTGAATATGCCCTCTGCTTCTCGAGACGGGACATGAAGCTCCGAGCAAATAGTAAAGAATTCATTTCTTTCAATCCGCCCTGAACTGTCCACATCATAAGTGTGAAAGAGTGAGCTCAGACTCTTTTGTTCCTCGACACTATTTCTCTTTTTCGAAGCCATTTTTTTTTTCAATGTCTTGGATGACCTGGCTTTAAAATCAGAAGGGTTACAGACAGCTGCTGGTTATAAATGGCTGACAACACAAGAGACTACAGGACTTAAAATGTCAAAAAAGCCACAGTGATTTAAAGCTTCGTATTCTAGGTGAGAAAAAGAGGTGATTACAAGACAGCTTTAAGGTGGGAGACATTGAAGATATCTGAAAGAAATCCCATTGTTGAAAGACTGCAGCTTCAGGATTATGCTCAGTCTTTCTGCTACCACTCTTTTATATCCTCCCCCCTCCCCTGTATCTTTCCCTTTTTTGTAACCAGTCCCAGTTAAAACATTTTTAGGACTGTTAAAAATGCTGTTGCAAATGCTGTTAAAACCATGACAGCCATACAAATGGAAGAATCATCCAGGAAAACTTAGCAGATGGTATTAACAGCCCGGCCAAAGTGTGCAGTGGTAACAGGCTATGGAATAACCTTTTGTTTTCTTTCTAACTAGTGAATCCACAGGTCTGGTTTTGTACAGACCTGTGACAGAGAAAGTACCCCCTCTGTTGTACATCATCTCAAATGAACTTCAATCTAAAACCACTTCTGCTGAATAAGAACATAACATTTAGTTTAATATCAGTATCTATTTAAGAAAAATGATGCTGAAATGCAGAAGCAGAGTGAGTAGCTTAATAATCCACTTTTAGCAGCATGCAGTAATAACTTTAAGTAGCCATTTTCTGTATGACATTCTCAGTCTCACAGTGTTGAGGAATTTCAAAATAAATCAGCTTATATCAGCTCTAAACTTTTAATGGACTATTGCAACATTTTGACATTTTTTCTTTTTCAGTCATTTTATTGTAGATTTGCTGCTTTGTTTGGGATTGTCCAGTCAATTCAATTTAGGCCAAGCTTTAGCTGTTAGACAGATGGCCTCACATTTGACTTTACAATACTTTAGTGTACAGAGGAGTTCATGGTCGACTCAAGTGCAAGGTGTCCTGGTCCTTTGGCTTAAAAATGGCCTTATAACCGGTATCAGCGTGATGGGCAGTGACAATTGCTTCTCTAAGATCATTGGTGATCTTAGAGTCTTTCCTCCTTGGCATTTTGTTAAGGCACACCTCAACGCAAAACTGTTAAAACATCTGATTTTATAGAGGTGCTCACACTTGTTCATAGGCAAGGCAAGGTCAAGGCATCTTTATTTATATAGCGCATTTAATACCAAAGGCAACTCAATGTGCTTTACATAAAGACAAGGCATTTGAAAGAACAGCATAAAGCAGCAATTTAAAGAGAAAAAAAAATAGAATAAAAATTAAAAACACAGTTAAAAGCAATCAAAGAAGAGGGGAAAAAGAAATATATAAACTCAACCATACGCACACCGAAAGAGAAATGTTTTTAACCTGGATTTAAAAGTGCTTACAGTTGTGGCTGATTTCATAATCAATTACCCAAGTGCATTTGATCAGCAACACCTAGATTCTACTAACGCTCTTAATTCCTATGAAAAGAGCGAGGATTTATTTAATTCGGATTTATTTAGGTTGTGTTTAAGTGAGTTAAATACAACCTCAGATGAACAGCAAATTATGACACAGTGTAATATGTCACGTGATGTTGTTCATCTGAAGTTGTTTTAAAATAATTTTAAGACCTGGTTCCAGATAATCTTTTTTTAGAATAATATCTTAATATGTGAAACATAAGAATAGCTTAAGACCCGTCTCTTTTTCTTAGCTTTTCTTTCGAGTTGAGCAATTCTATCCTCCAAGCAGATTATTATTTTATTTTTATTATTTATTGTTGTACTTTCATTCTGCGAGGCACTTTTGTCAACCTTGGTTGCTTGTATATGTGCAGCAGTAAAGGTGACTTGTCTTGACATTTGTATTACGGTTTTACATGCTCTTGTCTTTCCTGCAGTCAGCTGCACACACAATCCTGCCAGTTTCTGCTTTCAAATGATACTTAAAAACAAAAATACTGCATGAGCTACACTGAGTTTTTCTTTTTTCTTACAAAGATTCACAGGTAGCTAATGAGCCATTTAGAGATAACAAGTTAATGAGCCTGATCAAACTTGGAAAACAATAAACCCTTCCAAAGATTAAAGCTCTGCTGGATTAAATCAAATACTTCATGCCCTACAGGGTGTTTGGTAAGAGTATTCCAAACACTTGAAATCCAGCACACACAGACTGCTTAAATGATTCTTATTCAACTCTAAAAATATTTCCTCAGTTCCCAGCGGATCTCACTGAGCCCATTAATGTAATATCAGTGAAGAAATCCAAACATGTTCCTTATAATTTGCATCTTTTCAAGGTTATCTGCTGCCACTCTGCTCTTTTCTATGTTGTGTATGCAGTTGTGTGCAGATGTGGCAGACCAAAGGGGTTCATTTGAACTATACTCTTTTACCCCCCTGATGTGTCTGTCAGTGGGGACCAAAAATATAAGCACCTTCAACCATGAAAGCATCACACGAATACAGCTCTGTTTGTGTTTTTCGTGTTTTTTTTTTTTTTTTCAACTACAGAGCAGTTATCAAACAACGCGATTATTTGTGTTGATAGTATTTACTATTTTTAGTTAGACAGGCCTTCTTTTACTTTTTCGGTGTTCTGGCATATCATTCGAGTTAATCACGCCACTAGCAGCTGATGTTTAGTAATTTTCCAAAAACTCCCTACAAACAGTTGGTTCTTGTTTTCATTGTTGTAGTGTGGAAATTCTTCTTCTTCACGGTCTTATATAGATCTCATCGAGCAGTTTATACCTTACAAAAGCTTTACTGTATGTCATGGCTGTCAAACATCTCTTTTCTTAAGTGTGTCAACTCTTAACAGTCACACATGCCTTCAAACAAGTTTGAGCATCGAAAAGGTTATTTTAATCTTTTGGTTTTCTGCATTGTAAGTATAAGAAACATTCAAAAATATTCATAAAGCTGCATACACTATGAAGCTATAAGGCATTCTGTGGTCACAAATTGTCACACCAGTGCTGGAATATAGTCTGACTTCACAGCAGCATCATTTTTTGGCATAAGGGAAAAACTGGTCGAGCTTTTTCTTATATTTTTTTGAACCAGTTCCAACAACACCAGGCAAAATTAAACCCAGGAGGCAGCAACTAAAGGCTCAATCATGATTATGTTTTTTTTACGGTAAATTTCTTCTCGCTAAATGTCTTGATGAACAGATTAGTTAGGAGTGAGAGTTTAAAACACATGATTACAGTTAGAAGAATATGCATGATTAATGTTTACAGTCAACAAATGTAGCAATTACACATTTTTCTGAGACTTAACTGGTAGGACGTTTGATTTTAACTTGTAAAATCAAAATATCATCCAGAATGGTTTAGGCACAAATTTTTAAGATCTTTACATGTTATTTCTTAGTGTAATTCAATTTCCATAAAAAGGCAGACAACAAAGATGAACTTGTCTGATAGCAATTATTTTTCAAGTTTTCCATTGAAATACCAATATTATTGTCATCGTTGATGCTTTTGGCTCAATATTTGTGTAATGAAAAGCAGATATTGTGACTGTGCAGCGAGCAGTCTGAGGATCCTGCTGAGAGACCTTATGCCCTTTAATAAATATGTATTGACCATAAACATAAAACCGTAAGGGGAGAAGGAGGAGTCGGGGTGGTGGAGGGAGCAGAAAATAACGTGATCATCAGGATAACAGTGATAAATATCTAGTAATAACAAGCATTGTCCTGGATGTTACGAGCTACTAAGCCATCAAGAGCCAAAGACTGTGAAAGGCTTCATAACGCTGTTCTTGATGAGAGATCTACTCTTTAAAAGTGGGAGAAGGGACTAATTTTTTGAGTGGCTTCTCTTCAGTGTATTTTTATTTATTTTTTTAAGTAACATCACACTTAGGACATGTTTACCCTCTGGTGTTACAATTAAAGTGGAAGCAGTGAAGAGCTTTTGACATTTAACTGTGTGAAGAATTAAAAGCAGTTCAGTTTGAGAGCGCTGAAGAGCCAATATTACAGGTTAAACATCTTGAACTATTTTTGGTCGTTTGTGTTTACCTGTTGCATCATCTGAAAAAACTTCATTATTTGTTCTGAGGTGATGTGGCAGAAACTGAGTTTGACAATATGAAGGTGTTGACTACAAAAATTAGCCAGCAGAGAAACCCTGTGTTGTACACACACGCATTTCCTGAGGATTGACTTATTTGTGTCATTGCTGATACGCGATGAAAACACTTCACACACTTTACAGTCAGTTAGTTGCAGTATGCCACATCCATTTAATATTAATGTTGGATTTCTACTAAATCATGACATTTTGCACCACCGAACAAACAAGTGTGACATGTGACAAGCTTTATACCCTCAGCTGCTGAACTCCTAAGCAGCCCGTAGCTGCCAAAAGTCCAAAGACTGAACACCCACATCTGTTACTGCCACGCAGCCACTAACTTCAAGCAATCTGATTCACACAAACACACATGGCAACTGTCGATTGGAAACCAAAGAAAGACCAACTTGTGTTTGTGTAAAAAAAAATCAAAACTGAAAATGAAAATTTCTTTCAAAGAGAAGGGTAAGGCTTACTTTATTTAAGTGGTGATAACAGATTCAGTGTAACTTTTAGGGAAAGGAATGTAAATCAGTTGTCTGAAAAGAGGGAAACTTGACTGTGTGTGTTTATTTGCTCTGACCTGTACCACAATTGGTCAGAGCTTTCTCTCCTGTGTCTGTTACTCCACTCCACACTGGTTACACGATGACATATCTGACCAATAAGAGACAGGACCAATACAACATTTGACTTCCAGTAATCAACAAACGGACTCCTAGTGAAAGACTTTACAGCATCTAAACTGTGCACTTTATCCTGGGAAATCCACTTTATCTCTTGGACATGTATGTAAACATTTGTTGCATAAGAAAGAACTTTCTAAATGCTTCGAAAAAGAGAGATTTTTACCTGTTCAAACAGCAGCCAGAAGCACTTTGTGTACTATCATGTGTTTGATTAATACAGACAGCAGGCAGACATGCTCAGTATGTAAGATCTATCTGTGTCAACGCAGATATGCTAAATGCGCCTCATTGTAAAGTTGCTTAATAAGTTTCTGTTTGTTCCCTCCTAAGTGGAATATTTTTGTCTTTTCTTTTTTTAAATTGTAAGCTAGAACAGTGGCTTATTGATTGAGGGACTGAATCCTACAACTCAAGGGCCTTGGTGTGAAACCATGTGACGGCAAAATTTCTCACAAACACGCATAACATACAGCTTATTAACAGTTGGCCTCCATTCCTTCAAAGCTCTTCTGAATGACCAGTAAACTATTGTGCAATAAGAGTTTTCTTTACAAAATGAGCTCTTTACTTTAGGTTCACCTCCAGAAAATCCACCTCCAGTACACAGGAGGAGACAGACAAGCATCCCACACACACACAGCAACCACCCGTCGGTTAAAGTGGAGGCTTCAGTCCATTTTTCCTTTCAGAAAGAGACAGGCAAGATAAATGAAAGCTTTTGTTTTATTTTTGCATCAAAAAATCTTGGCTCTGACCTGCAGTTTGTGTGCAGCTATGATTGCATGTGATAGAGTTCTAGGATATCAGTTGTTTGTCTAAGGAGTGGTGCAGTACACCAATGTACTGGAAGTACTTACATCATGAGAACACACCATGTGCTGCTACTTGGAAACATTTGGGACATCCCACTTACCTCCTGTATGTCCAGTGTTTAATCTGATCCTTAAAAACAGTGATAATAGATCCTGAATTCAAATACAAAACACTGTCCCCTCTTTATCAAGTGTTTTCGGGGCTGCAGGCTGGCTCAGAGCATGTCATCAGCAGGCAGAGTTTGCAGGTGGTGGCAGAATGAGGCACCATGGACAGGATGGACAACCACATCTGAGCAGCCAAACAACGTCAGCGGTTAAACTAATAGACATCTTTCTGGCTGAAAGGTGTAAGAACAACAAACATATTGCAAGACTGAGAAAATTAATTATCTTAACACATAATCATTCGATTAAAAGTGAGAAAACATTTAAATTGTTTTCAACATTATGCCATGATCACATGACAGGTTAGTATAAAATAGTTATGTGCTGTCAAGTAGAGTAACAACATGTTGATTTTAAGAGGACAATGTTTACAGCTGTTTAAAGCATTGGAACTCTTTACTTTAAACCAAAGACTTCAAGACCAAGTGTTAGCCTTGAAATGAATAGATATTTACTCCATCTATCAGAAATGACTTGCTGCATTAGAACCGTGTAAACAAATTTTAGTCATTCCACATGAGACACAAACGCCAACCTTATTTGATTTATTTATTTATTTCCCAACTGTTATAAAAACTGGCCTTGTGACTTGTGGCTGGAATGATGAAATGTCTGATAAAGAAAAAAAGAAATGTTTCCACGAATTTCCTGAAAATGAACTGAAGCAAATTTGTATTAAATGTAGTGAGTCATGTGAGAGGTGTTGGTAGCTTTTGAGTGATTTGTTGTATTTTGTAGCATTTTGTAAAGTACAAGTAAGTTTGTATGTTATTTTTTAGGTTTGACTTACTGATGCTGGTCGAGACTCATCATCATCACCTTGCTGGCGTTTCAATGTCAGTGTGTTCTTGCATGCTTTTATTGGACTTCAGTTTCTGAAAGTTAATAAAAGACTGAGAGTAGATCAGCAGTGAGGATATATTTAAATGACTGAATCCAAGCAGGGCTGCACGGTGGTATGGTGGTTAGCACATCTGCTTCACAGCAAGGGAGGTTTTGATTCGAATTCTGGGTGAGGCCTTTCCATGTTGATTTTCCATGTTCTCCCCGGGCATTAATGGGTACTCTAGCTTTCTCCCGCTGTCAAAAAATACACATGTTAGGTTAATCGGCTATTCTAAATTGAGCATAGGAGTGAGCTTGCATGGTTGTTTGTCTCTGTGTGGGCCCTGGGACGGACTGGTGACCTGTCCAGGGTATATCCTGCCTCTGGCCAACAACCCTGAATGGTATCAATAATAATAAGAAGGTATCAATAATGGATGGATGATTGAAATTTAGAATAGAATATAAATTTTTTCTCCTCACATGAAAAGCTCTTAATGACCAAGGTCCATCATATCTTAAATATCTCACAGTGCAATATTTTCCAAACAGAGCACTTCGCTCTCAGACTGCAGGTTTGCTTGTGGTTTCTAGAGTTTCTAAAAGTAGAATGGGAGGCAGAGCCTTCAGTTATCAGGACCCTTTATGGGGAACCAGTTGCCAGTATACGTCTTGGAAGCAGACACCCTCTCTAACTTTAAGATTAGGCTTAAAAAGTTTCCTTTCGATAAAAGTTTATAGTTACGGAAGGCTCAGGTGATCCTGAAACATCCCATAATTATGCTGGTATAGGCCTAGATTGCTGGGAGACCTCTCATGATACACCATTCCTCACTCTGATCTCTTTTTTCTCTATGTACATATGACTTTATTGTAGTCATTAACTTGTGTTTCTCATTCTCAGCAGGTATCCCTGTGCTGGTGTTATGGCGTTTGTTGTCCCATCTTGGTTGAGGCAGATGGTCACCCTTCCTGAGTCTGGTTCTGCCAAAGGTTTCTTCCTGTTAAAGGGGAGTTTTTTCTGTCCACAGTCGCCTCGTGCACGCTCAGGATGGGAGATTGGATCGAAGAGAATTTCAATGAAATCTGTTGGTTTCCTTAGCTAAGCTACATTTTTTTTAATGGCTCTATATTCATGAATTGGACTAATTTGGAATTTAATTAGATGGATTTGTTTGGCTTATGACTGTAATACAATGAATTGGATTCTAATTTGTTTGAATAGGATTGTATCTTCAAAGTGCCTTGAGATGACATTTGTTGTAAATTGGTCCAATATAAATAAAACTGAATTAATTTGAATGAAAAGGTAAAGAAAATGTCTGAATCCAGGCAAGTTTTTCTGGTGACTGTAGCTCAGAAAGAGTGTCAGTGGTGTGACCTTGCATCGCATGTGTGTATGCCCTTCAACATTTTTTTTCATTTTTACTTTGTCTTCTTTGCTTTCCGCACGAGGCTGGTGCGTTAACAGATTCTGCAGATTTTGTCAGACACGCATCTTGTCCTGGCTTCCCTCCATCCTGTCATTGTCTAGTTCCCCTTGGAAAATGTTTCAATTTCCTCAGTCTTGTTTTTCTAACATTTCTGCTTTTGATTGAGATGCAGCTGTCTTGTAAAACATGTCAGTGGAATCACTGCTTTTAAGTCACAGATGTAAGGAATTCACAGCACCAAATGCCATGCTCCTTTTATGAGTGGTATTGCTCCCTGATGATTTGGATTCTTTGATCCAGTTTGTTGCAGCATCTGATGCAAGTGTTTGATTTGTGCTGCAGTCAGATGTGTCAGTGTGGTGCCTTTGATCAGACAAGTGTAGTCTGTTTGTTCCACAGTGGTGTTGGATAGGAGTTTGTTTATTGATGGCATGCTATCCTTACTATTCATTAAATTAGTTTCTCTGTTCTCAGGCCAAGCTTCCACTTCTTATATGGGAATAAAGGAGAGGCAAAGATGGAGATCATCTTGGGAGGGAAGTTTATAGTCTCAGAGGTAATTATTTTGTTCTCTACTTTCAGAAGTTGATGATCTGACTTTAACTAAACTTTCTCTTTGCCCTGGTATCTTATTATTACCTGCAACACAGGATACATTTTTATCGTATTTAGCTGAAAATTTCTCTGTCCCCGTCTGATACACATCAGCGTAAAGCAAATAATCAGCTCTGCAAAACTCATGGTAAAACTCTGACTCCCTTTGGAGGAAACTGTCAGCACAGCTGAGCCAAGGGCTTCAGCTTCTGTTGCTCACTGAAAAGAGAGTCACAAAGAAGATGAAGGCTCTGCTGCTGGTTGATGCTCTGCCAACAATCCACTTCTTCATCCAGGAGCTCAGACATGACACATCTTTTTCTTGTGTTTAGAGCTGTCACCTTAGTTGGATACAGCATTCTCAAAATGTTCTGATGCTCTTCTTTTTCAGATTCATTCATCATCTAATGTTTATCATTATTTTCACTCAGTGTCAACGTTGAGTGTCCAACAATCATCAAAAATGATGTATGTTTTGGCTCCAAGGAAATAATTATCTGGTGGTACAAATTAATACAACACTGTCCTCTTAATAAGAAGCATAACAACAAATCCCATTGATTCATGTCACGCATTATGAAATGCATTTCAGCACACTGATATAATATCTCTGTGAATCATAAAGAAAAAAAACATCATTACTATTTTTAAACTTTATACTATTCTGAAACACTATGGTTTGATTCAGTTTAGGAGAAAATAATCAAAATGTTGCATCTAGAAAAACATGTTGAATAAAAAAAAAATCCTCTTTTCTACACCAGACATGATAATTATCAAATGTAAACGAAGCTCCAGTCCTGACAGTTAATATCTGAGCACTCCAAGGAGTATGGTACTGCTCAAACAAATTTCACCACTGAGATGTGGACATGAACTTAACTGTTTTCACCACATGAGGGAGACATAGCTCTGACAACACATGAAAAATGGTTAGAAAACATTAAAAATCAATCAACACAACAGTGACCACGTTCCAGCACATATTAATTAGGGAGCTTTATTGTGGCAGTATTAACATATAAAACAACCTTTGTTTTCTTTTAGAACATACAAACATTCAAAATTTTCACCTCACAAAGTTCATAAGGCTTGGTTGTCCCAGAAGGAAAGGGGTCATTTCTGAATTTTTTTTTCTTCTCCTTTTTCAGATTTCTTTTTAAAATGATGTCTCCCAGAGTATCGTATTAAAAGAGACTAAATGACAAGAGGAAAAAAAATGCAGAAACAAACAAACAAAAAAAGGCTAACCAACTGTACAACAAAACAATCAGTTTGACTGACAAAAACAATACGGGAACCGTGCAAGATAATCTGCTACTATACATGCCCACACAACTCTGAAATACTATACAGGTATTTTTCCTCTTATACCATGTGTTGTCCAGCAGTTTTGCATATATTAGACCTGAGTTCAAATACTTAAAATCTTAAATAAATTAATTAAATACAGTTATTAGTTTTAAACATTTTGAATTCCAGGTGTTTTTTGTTCAAATTTAAAGACAAACGATTCAGTTTAGGGTTTATTACAGTCTTAACTTCTGAACATTTTGGTTATTTTTCTGATATTGATTCAACAGTTTGATAACTGAGATTCAGTTTAATGTTTTGAATCTTAAAAATGAAAGTGAATGAACCCCAATTGCATTTATGGTAGTGAACATGCTAGCATGCTCTGTTAACCACGAAGTTAGCGCTAACATTTAGCATTTAATGGTTTACGAAAAGACAGCTATAGCATGATGACACTAACTGGTCAAATATTCTCCACCTAATCTTTGAGAGATTATAAAAATAACCTTTTACTTTTTTATGTAAAATAAACTGATTGGATTAATTCGGAGGCAGCTAATAGAATTAGCAACAACTTTTAGCCTATCCAGCCTTGTCGATGATTAAAATTAAACACACTGTTAAAACGGCTAAGAAGGTCAAGGCCTAATTTTAATTAGGATAAAAGCATTTCACAAAAAATTGAGTTATGTCTTTTGTCCTCCTTTCTGCTGGTAAAAACACAAAGAAACATGCACTAATCTAAGATGGTTGAGACAGCCAAGCCTGTATCTAGGTTGCTTTACATAGACAAGAAACACTGAAAGAAAATCTTCTACCAAAGCAGGCTTTTTTCTTTTCATTTTTCTTTTTGTTCCATAGCTATAAACACAGTATTTACAGATGAGGGCATGCAGTTTGCATTGAGATATCAGCAGTAGCCCAGTGAGAGATTTCCTAGTTTACTTGGAGCACAGAAACAATAGACAGAACCAGTGAGTCTGAAGAGGTTTGGGCTCATGATGCCTGTACTGAGTCTTTTATATTAGATCTGCTGAGTATGGCCAGCTTTTTGGTGCATGTGCATAACAATGAATGAACATTTATGAATAAAGACAGGATGATATATCCACCCCTGTGATGAGATGATAGTGATTTTGCAGTGCATACAGATCAGCTCCATCCACTACATAGAAACTGTTCTTAACTTAGATGTATGAAGTTAAATGCAAACATTGCGTTCGTAGTGGTTTGGCCCTTTGCTTGGTTTCCCCATTGAAACTCAGTGCATGTACTGTAGTAGGAAAATAAATGCTTTGTTTCAAATAAGTATGTTTCTGATGTTACTGTATATCTATATGTATAAAGCTTATACATAGAGTCGAAAAAGTTACATGACAACACAGCTGATCATATGAGACAGTAGAGAAGAGAGCATTGATGGCGACGTGCACAACAATGGCCTCTGTTGTCGTAACAGATATGGAGAGTGACATCTAAACATAGACTTTAAAGCAGAATTCAAATTCTATATAGGAGCATGTTTGAGAGCTGGCCAACAGGATCGATCATACCAATATTGGTATAAAGAAGTAGCATCGGATGTTGAGCTATGATGACCAAACAGCAATTTCTTTACATGCAACAGTGATGACTTTTTAAGTAATATTGTTTTTAGGATGACATGGATGCATACATACAAGGTAGTTGTTAAATTAGGCAGACAGTCTGTAATGATATCTACTTCTGGCTTCACGTACAAGTATGAAGATTTACATAAAAGCACAATGTGATTGTTATGATTGCAATGGATAAACTATGTGGTGTATGCTGTTATTAGATGCATGTTTTAGAATATGTTTTGTTACACACACATTTTCAGTTTGAACATAAATTGCTAATGCCCTTCCTGAGAATTCATCCAAAGTGAACTACGTTTTGAATACACATTTTGTTTTAGACATCTGTTTTCATTTCATCTGAAGTCATTTCACATGTCTGTCCTTCTTGTTCTTTCTTTCTTTCAGAGCCACTACACTATAACTGACAGGCACTCTATAAGCTGACCCACTGTGCTGATGGCTGCATGTTCCCAAAAGTCATCTATGAAATTTTAAAGGATCAGCGCTTCCTCATCAAAATACAGACCAACACACTCTGATACAACTTGGCTTCTAGCTTTAAATCATGAAATTATTGTCGCTTATTCTTTGTCTGAAAACCCTCTAGAAACCTCAGCCAGAACAGTGGTAGCTTAAACATGCAGCGAGACATTTTCACAGATCCTCTTAGAAATGGCTACAAATCATTTCTAATTTTGGTCTGTGACTAAAATACTGATCTGACTTTGAACAGCCTGATCAACATCTTCTGTATGAGTGGATTAGACTATTAAAAGGCTCACTTTTTCCATCATGTGTAATTTCCCAGCAGTCTAGTTAGAATAATACCACCTGTTCCTCTGAGCACTTTGATGCGTCCTGCTCAATTTCCACTGACACATACACATAGCTTTTCCAGAACTAACGCACCATTAATGAACAAATGGCAAACTTCAAGCCCAAAATTTTAGTTAATATTTTCCGTACTGCCACTTTTTAAAATTCTTTCTTTAACAGATTTCTTTTCAGAGCTCTCCCGCATGTTTCAAGATGCACTTGTAGCCCTAACCGATGAGATAACATTTAGTTCAGGGGGCATTCAGAAGTTCAACAACAGACACAATTAATCATCCCGAACAGGCTTCAGCCTATCTCTTTCCTCTCTTCTGCTTTCAAAATGACATCACATAATCTGAAACAGCTGTAATTTGAATGTTTGTGCTATAACCTCTGTAGGAAAAACCCAGGGTACTACCTAGTCAACAAAAGTTGATGGTAGTCTCAAAAAATAGTTTAAGTTTCTCAACACCCATCACCCTGATAAACTGCAATAAATTAGCTTTTTTTTTTTTTAAATAATCTTTTGTAAACTCTTAATCTTTAAAAGAAGCTCAAAGTAGATCCTCTGAAAAATTCCTGAAAGATCTCAATCACATACAAATGTACAAAATATTAAAAACAACTTAATATTGGCAGCAATTTTAAATATCTCTGTTTTGTTTTTCATACATACATTTATATATACATACATATATATACATATATATATATATATATATATATACATATATATATATATATGTATATATATGTATATATATATATATGTATGTATATGTATGTATATATATATATATATATATATATATATATATATATATATATATATATATATATATATATATATATATATATATATATATATATATATATATATATGTATAGTGTAACTGACTGTGGGTATTGTTGCGTATAGTGGTAAATCATTTGTTTCTCTTTCTTTTCCCACACACTCCGTCATCACTGACAGGCTTGATGACCAATCAAGAACTGCTTGTGATACTTACTGAAGAATATCTGCATCAACTTGTCAGCATCAGGAGTGGGCAGGCAACTAAAAAGGTCTGGTGAAAATTTAACCAGCTATTTTTTGTTCTTTTTGTGTCTCCTTCTGTCCATGTTCACTCATTCATGGAACACTTACAGGATTTCCTTTCCTTATTCTTTTCAGTAACCACCAGCCAAAAGTGTCTTTCTTAACAGGTGATTGAGTCTCATGATAAAAATGTTTTTTTTTTTTTCCCAGTCTCTCTTTTATTCATGAGAGTAAATCTTGCTGCCAAGGAGGTGAAAAAAATAATCTACTTAATTCAGTACAATTCAGTCAGAATTTTCTCCTTGATGCACCTTCTTCATAAAACATCATGCAACAATTCTGCGAGCTATCATACTGTAGGAAATGCATTTCAGCTTTGCATAAAATAACACAGAATTGCTCAGAAACAAGTGAAATGTTTCCACTCCATTGGCAGAGTGATTATTTTGCCTCAAGAGACACCGTTTATTAAGACTGCTTATAAGATTAAATCACATGTTAAGAGAGACGTGTAGGCATATTCGTTTGCATTGTTGGGACTCCTCACTCTCATTTTCCCTCTGCATCCTTTCCTCTTCAGTCTGACCAGAGGTTTTCCATAGCCATGCTGATCTTGCAAAGGATCCAGCGCCGGAGTGGGCAGTAATACTCGTAGTGGAACTGCTCAAACTCTGGCGTCTGCCGGATCTCATGAAGGAATGACACATCGATGTCTGACTCCAGCAGCAGCAGCAGGGTGGGCACAGTGACGAACAGGATGCCCATTACCACAGCAACGAGTCGGGCCACACTCAGCACACATGCATTTAGTCTCTCATTGGAGGACAGCAGGCGCAGGCTGTTTGTCAGGACCCCACTCATTCGGCTTCTCGCTGCCAGGCGGGTGCGTTCATAGGCGCGATCTCGCTCCCTCTCAGCCTCCAGCTGGGCCTGGATGTCTGGGTCTGCATGGAGCTCCCTCAGCAGCCTGGCAGGACTCTGGACTGGAGAGGAGAAGAGCACATCGACGCCTCCCTGACTGTCGTCCACTGGGGTGGGAACCATGCTGGCACAAGGGCTGGAGAGAGGAAAGGAGATGTTCAAACATATTCCCAAAACCTGTCTTGAAATATAATGCAATTACACAGGTGCTTTGTCACGGAAATCATCTGAGATTTGCCTCATCTGGAACCAGAGTGTGAATCTGGCAAAAATAACAGCTCTAATTCGTATAAAAAGTGTTAAATCTAAAGCATGTCTCAAAAGTACAGTATGTACCAGATGCACGATAATACAGGATTTTTTTCTAGAAGTCATTTTAGAAATATACCCACTTTTGCTTTCAAAACGTGCTATATTTCTTATTAGGAAAACAGAGGTTTGTTTGCAGATCCAGTAAATGCATATCATTACATAAGTTCAACACATAAGTCTCGTTTTTGTGATGCTTTTGGTCAGTAGTTGACCCAAAACTACTGAATGCCGATTTTAACATTTTTTTTCACCAGTTAGTTGGTAACTTATGTCTTTATCGTCTTCTTTGTTGACACAGTGGGTTTAACTTAGTGAAGCTGACTGCCATGGCTTAAAACAATGCTATGAGAATGTTTAGAGAACCAAAACGGTAGCTTTTTAACACAGTACTTAATAATGCTGATTTAGATTTTATTTATAGACCTGTATGCAAGTTCAGAAATGGTGAGAGCTCCACCAGCCTCGTCATCTTCATCCAATACATCTTCAGTTTTGGGCGCTTGAGGTCGGACATTTGAGGTTTCCGTGGAAACATAGGGAGGCTGCAAGTCATTGCTCAAAGAGTTTCCATTTTCAGTACTTTGTTGCTCGGTGTCTGCAGGTGCAGCTGAAGGTTCAAGAGGAGACAAGTGCACAGGGTCCCTCACAGATACAACAGCTGGTGAAAGAAAATGACAGAACATGGTTTAAGGTTAACCTCTCTTAGCATAGGTGTATTGACTCATCATCAAACAGGGTTCTCACAAAGCAAAATACAGAGAAAAAAAGAACGACCTAGAATCAAACTAAGAACATGACATATTACTAGTAAAATCCTACAGTTTTGTTTTAGTTATTCCTTCACTGTCCCAATTCCATATTCCACACTTTAGTTTACGACTACTTTAGCATGTCGATGTTCCACAATTTTATTATTTGTTTTACAAAATGGAAACGCTATTCTGGATGTAACATGGCTTTATCTGACGTGTGTATCTTACTGAGCTGTTGCCCATACTGCCACAAATATAGGCATTTTCTTAACATCTGTTATGTGTTCCAGTGTGAGTCAGCAGGAACTGCATTCACTGCTTGAATTTGTTCACATCTACAAAACACGCTGATTTTGTATGCAACTGGGTCAAGGGGCCCTCTAAGCTGTTCTTTCTTGGTTTATTCAATACAATAGCCACACGATGGCGTTACCGTCTCACTGGTAGATAATACATGTGTTGCATAAATTGAAAAATTAACTACCTAATAATACGAAGAATGAATTGTATTATAATAAGGACCTGATCTTGCATCAAACCTGGAAATGTGAGGACACATATGTGATTTGTTGACACCAGAAAGGGTGAATATGTAAGAGTTCTCTTCTGTTTGGCTCCAAGCGTATGTCACAGCTGTATGTCACTGCATTTGGCCAACAGATGCCAGGGGACAATAAGTGTGAATGAGATGAGGCTGTAGTGAACTTTATGATGCCAGTTCATGAGGTCAAGTTTATAGCTCCATCAGAGTAAACACAAAACAGTTCATTCTTTATGATGTAACATAGACTGACAACTGGTCAGCTGTGTCTGGATTCACTTACATCTGAGGTGTTGACTTGATGATAAGTGTTGAGCCATATCTGATGAATATGTGTGGAAATGTGAGTGTTCTTAAAAATAACACCAGCTGTCTTCCTCAGTGGAAGCTGGGGGGCTAAATG
Source organism: Odontesthes bonariensis (assembly GCF_027942865.1). Classification (NCBI taxonomy): domain Eukaryota; kingdom Metazoa; phylum Chordata; class Actinopteri; order Atheriniformes; family Atherinopsidae; genus Odontesthes; species Odontesthes bonariensis. Next base: position 20,274,054 of record NC_134511.1, read on the forward strand.
TCCTGTGATTTATTATTCAGCAAGTCAACACCACTAATCCAGAATCTATCTTGCTATCTTGTGATCATACACTCAGCCATGTGGAAAATCTTAACCCCAGTTGACAGCAATCATACGTTACTTTTTAAGGTTTGTGGGAACGAGTGGCATCGTCATGTCTGAGAGACAAAATGTTTGTTTGCCACAAGCCGCATATTCCCGGTTCCTGCATTCATCAAAATAAAGCTTAAATCAGGCACATGAACTCATGTTCACACCACATTGGTTCGATTTGTACACATATTCAAATAATAATAGAGAGGAATTAAATAACAGAGGAAAGAAGCAGAGCGAGGGAGGGGTGGGCTTGAGGAGCAAGTGGTGACAGCTACCATGGAAACAGAGTCAGAAAAAGCTAACAAGTGTGTGAACTCGGGTTAAGAAAATAATCAGGAAGCATTTGATATTTTGAAAACACGGAATCAGCAGCAGAGAGAAAAAAATGAGTGGAGGAAGCTGGATGAGCAGTGATGAAAATAGACAATAATACTACAATATGTGACAATAAAAAGATAAAGAAGACTTGAAGTAACCTGCTGGAAGTACTGTAGTGCTGTGCAACCGACCCATGATTAATATGATTCACATTAATTCACGTTAATAAGGTTTAATTAGTGAGTAACATACTAACTAATGAAGCTTTTATACTTGCCCCCCATTATTATGGAAAATAATGACGTCTGATAAATAATGTCTCTGTATGGTGTATTGCTTTGAATACATTGTTCACATAGTCTGTGCTGCTCAGTCATACAGAAATCTCTCATGTACATTAAGTTTGGTTTAACTCGCTGCTTAGGAGACTGATGCAAATATCTTTGTCTAAAAATGGCAACAAAAAGATTTTGTTAAAATTATGTGAGAAGCAGTGCTCAGTTCACATTATGACCTGTCCTGTATGCTCACATACAAGTTTCTCCTTAGATGAGGGGATTAACACAACAAGGTGCTGAATTCCTGTGTCCACCATACGCACACACACACGTATAAAAACAGAAGTGTTTCCCCCTGTTATGCACCTGTCGACATGACTGTTCATCTTTGTCATGATACTTCATTTTCAGCACCCAAACACACCCAAAATGTATTTTTTCCACTCCCATGTAGATAAATCAAAATGCCATTTGTTGCACTAAATGTTTACTCTGGTCTATTTTAATTTTCTTTCAAACACACGACTACTCATCTCCATGTAAAGGATAACTGCTGTAGACTATAAAATCTTAACTTCCTTCAAATAATTTTATTGCAAGGCTTTGAAAAGTCAAATGACATCCTCTGTTTTATGTAATTTGTTTAAAAATGCTAATATACCTTAACCGTTCAGGAACAAATAAGCTTAACTGCAGAGGGAGCCTCTTTCTGCTGCTCAAATGTGTTATCACTCCTACACCTGATGAAGATTCAGTGTCAGGCTCAAGGACACTTTCAGAGGGGGAAAATGTCAACAGGAGACCTGAAAATATATGATAATGATATATGACAAGTTCTCTGATCCATTAATATTATTATTATTATTATTATTATTATTATTATTATTATTCCATGATGAATCTCGTTAACGATTCCCTAATTTTTCACTTATTTTAGAGCCTTTTTATATGGGTACCCTTTTTTGTTTTATATATAAAATAAAATGAAAGAGGAGTTCTTCAGTTTTCCATGTATTGTCGTGTTTTGATTTATTTTGATGAGAAGTACTTTTTGTTGGGGTATATTATATCAGGTAAAATACACCCAACGTTAGTGATGCTGCTGCAGAAATGTACGTTCATGTTCTAGAGTTAATGCTATTCATTTCAGAATTTAATGCCAACTTTTACTGTAGCTGGATTCATATTTTAACCTTTTCCTTTAGAAAAATTACATTTCGATTCAAATTCAGCATTTTTTTTTCTGAGATACTCCATTCAGACCTACAACTCACAGATTTACATATCCAAAGAATTAAATCTACTTTCCTGAATCATTCATCACACTTCTACACCACGTACAGTACTGATTGCCAAACACACATAAAACACTGTGCTGTACTAAAGATATTATGGCTGCCGGTCAGCAATACAGTGTATATTGTAGCTACATCATTACATAGTACATTTTTGGCTTAGTATCTAATCACATGGCTGCATTCACACACATACACACACACACATCAACACGCATACACAGACAGAAAAGAAGTCTCTTGAGAGTCTCAGGATGTTTGGGAGATTACATTCCCAGTTTGCATCACATGGTTGCTACAACAGACCTGACAACTCGACTACTGAGCTGTTAAGAACACTTTCACAACAGACAGCAAAAAATAATTTCAGTTTAGTGAACTATAAAAAGTTAGACTGCAGTGACTGTGCTTATATTATATGTCAGACTATTTGTTCTTCCACTCGTCTTACTCTGCTCCAGTGTGTTTCTCTGGTTTCCAGCGCTGGTTCCATCAATGCGTCCCCCATGCCCCACCAGTCGCACATAAACGTCCCGTGCCGTGTGATTGGCTATGCGTAGATGGAGGCTCCGGCGTGTTGTAATCTTCACCTGGCACCTCAAGGCCTCAGCCACCACTACTGATGATGCTTGCTCATCTGCAGCCTCGCCTGGGTGGAATACTTCCAGAGGCCCGACCTGTCCTTCCTCCATCTCCTCTCTCTGGACGTCCTCTGGTGTCACATCCAGACTGCTTCCTCCTGTATTGCCCTGGCCTCCACAGCTCCGGGTGCCCCCCTCATTTGGATGGGCGCTTACTCCCATTTCGAAATTAATCTGCATAAGGCACCCTCCAGCATCATTGCTGTTTCTGTGCTCAAGAAGCTCCATCATTCAGCGTGGCGACAAACTTCCGGGCCAGCTGTCGACAGTGAGACCCCCACACCCTGACTGACTGGGCTGCCAGCTGGGCTCAAACACACACCTATACATACACACAGAGTCAGACGCCGCGAGATGTACACCAGGCACATGCCTTGTCTCATACACAGATTTGGTGGGCCCTCTTGTGAATGTCAATGATATTAACATAGAGTGAAGGAGGCATTAGAAGAGGATCAGGCCCAAAGCTGCAGTTTCTATATATAACCCGGTGGTCCTAGCTGCAGAGGGGCAGCTAATCTAACTCTGATTACAGAGGGGCAGGCCTGACCCATGACGGAATGGGCATCACTTTCTTTTCCTTTCTGCAGGTCTGTCTTTATTTCTTACTCTTTCCTCCTAAGATACATTTATGGCTTTTTAATTCATCACATCAGTTACTGACCAAGACAAAGACAAAAGTCATCCACTCAAAAACCCCCGACACAATTATTACAGATGAGACAAGAAGACTTGTTGCATCACTCTCGCAGTCCCATTCTGTGTGAAGTGATGCAGAGGAGTGGATGAGGGCTTGGAAGTGAGGCACAAATATTAAGTCTAATCCAAACGAATCACCCATTGACCTACCCAAAACACAACAAGTCTGTGTGTGTTTGTGTATGGATTTAGGTAGATAAGAAGGGAACATGTTGTGCAAACAGTACAAGGTCAGCGCTGACCTTGGGTCAGCTTCCTGTTTCTCTCTAATGGCTCAGATTAGTGCTCTGAATATAGACGGTGATCCGAGACCATCTCAAGGACATTTTATTCCAAAGTCCTTATAAGAGCTTCTTTAAACAGTAAGCATATGACACTAAATAGATGTGAGTCTGCTTAAAATGAGGTTCTTTGTACAGTATGATTACTGCAGAGGGATCATGTTAGATAAACGAGACATCTTTCAAATGAGTGCAGCAATATACATTTTTAGTTCATTTTTCATTAAATGTGGCCACTCCCACATCCAACAATAGAAAAGTTGTTGAGTGTGTATAATCTTACAAAGTTACAATACAAATTGACAAGCACATTCTCCATGCTGCTATGACTGAGTTAAACAAATTAAATCCATTCAAAAGAAAGCTTGATAAATATGAACAAAGCTGTCTCAATTTAAAATATTTATCAGATCTCGGCATCCTCTGGAATGCTAGTTTTACTTAAAATACTTTAAATAATTCAACAACTAAAACATTCAATATTTCATATAGTTACATAAATGGAAGTGCAAAGGGAAATGAAACATTTTCAAATAGAATGTTATGTTATTACTCAGCCTGAATCCTGTTAGTGATGCACGGGGCCCTTGATTTAATGACTACTATCCTGCCCCACCCAAACTAACGGACTGAGCCAGACAAGATGGATCTTTGACCCTGGGCCAAGATAAAATTGATTTTCCTGAAAATAGAAAGACTGGGGAGATGCAAGAAAGACAGGGAGCAAGAGAGAAGGAGAAAGAGTAAAACTGAAGGAAGGCCGTAAATTCTGTCACTAAAGGCATGAGAGGGGGAGGTAAGAAGTCAACAGTGTGAGAAGAGGGATGGTACAACACTGCTGCCTGTGTGGTCACATTGGTTGTTAAAGAGACGATACATACAGTAGCTTGAGGGCTTTAACATTATATCAAAACATTAAATTAAATTGAATAACCATTCTATGAGCTTGGGCTACAAAAAAAGTAATGACGTCATGACCCTGATGAGCGAGCAAGATGAATACAGTTCAGAGCGATCAGAATTATACAGTTTAAAAACTGGTGATGTGATATCCACTGAAAATAATGTTGAAACAAATATAATATGATACCAAGTCAGTTCCAATAATGGTGCATCTGTTGGCTTGAAACAGGAAACACATGATTTTGTTTTTTTTAGGGGCTTCAATCAGTACGTTTACATCCACATTTAAGCCAAGCTGGGGCTGCAGCTACAGCTCTAACTTGACTTGGTAATTTAATTGGACTACTCTCCTCATCCCAGTATACAAACATACAAGGGGAATTCATTTGCCTGTTGAAGAATATCAGACTCTGCTACGATAGGTGGCTATATGCCTACTTTCAGCTTCTTTGTAGTATGCAGTGTTTTCCAGTTAAATGATCCTGTCCCAGACAAAAACAGCTGACAAAACAGTTTAACTGATGGTGAATTAGTTTCAAGTGAGGTAAGTAAGACAGCTTTACAGCTGTGTGCATTTATTCAGTGCTGTACGCTCTAAGTTTTTATTTTGCTAATGAATAACATGTTACCCCTTACTGAAGTTCCTCTTCTCCTTTTTCGGTATAATGGCGTCTTTGGTCACTTCGAGGTCAAAGTGCAGAACAGAAGGAGCAGGGACAGGGGGCGTTGGGCAGTCTAAATGGACGTATACTGTGCCTGCAGGACCAATTTGACTCCCTATCGCATTATCTGTGTGTGTTTGTCTAATTTAGAATATTTTGATTTTGTTCCATTTTCAATGAGATGAACATGTTTACATTTGGGACTACAGGTGGAAATTAGCAAATGTTGCTAAAACCTGGCACAAGGCATCTCTTCTCTTAATGCTTTTGTGCATTGTCCCAATTTTACATAAATAAATAATAATAAAAAAAATGTATTCTAAAAATCTGGTTTAAGTTGGACTGAGACAATATCAGATCTTTTCAAAAATCGTGTAAATGTACTGAATGTAAAAAAAATGATTATAGGTTTACTTTTGAAAATGTATTGTAAAGTAAAGCTGGATCTGCAGCCCTGCAGACCCTGAAGCTGATTGTGAAAAGAAAATGTTGCAAAAGTTGCTAAACACAATGAACAATATCATGAATCCCGTAAATCTGCTGTAATAAAGATTTACAGGAGCTCATTTCCGTTGATAAAAAAATAGCCTTAGTCAATAACTCTATTTAAGAACTACTCATTGTCCTTATTACTATTAATTTATCATTCATACTGCAACAATATGATTTCTCTTTGGAGATTAATAATGTATCACTGACTTGACTTGAATTGAATTGAAACTACATTCAAAGTGACTTTAAATTTGGGCGGTTTTATGTTAAGATTTTCTGTTTTTATTTTGCGGACCAGAGGACTTTGGCTTGACTTTAGAATTCAGGTTTTAAAATTGAAACTTTTCTCAGGGCCTAATGTTGACTTTTGTGGCCTGTTCTGTGCCAGTGTGTGATTATGATTCATATTTAGCTTATTCATTCTTTTTCCTGTTGTTTTTGTTCAATTACTTCTGATTTCCCCTTTCTTTCTAAAACCCTTAACATCATTTTTGCCTCTACTTCCACCTCTCTCATATCCATTTTCTTTAATTTGACCTTCTGTTTACCTTTCATTTAGCATCCATTACCTCCACACAAAGCTTGTGGCATACATGCTTGTTGATCTTTTTAATTTTCTCTTTTCTCCTCTCTTATGCTCTCTGTCTGTCTTTCTTTCCCCTTTACGTTCTCCATCCCCACACGTGTAATCTTATAGTCTGCTCTTTTTTGCCTGCTTTTTTCTCCCTATCAACAAGATTTATGCTTCAATCAGATAATAGGTCACCGTGGAGAATGTCAGGAATAATAACAGGGAGAAAAAGTGACAGAGAATAATGGCAACATGCTACAACGTCAAGGGGGAATCTCCAAAACCTACAGTGTTGTGAGTACCTTTTATGGACCGCATAAATCTACAGTGGGAAGACTATGTCTGGGGAAAAAAGCCAGCTCCACTGGTTTTTCTTTGCTTTTCCTCATGACTACATGAGAAAACATATCCTACCCTTTGAGCCGATCATTTTGAGGGAGTCGACAAAATTCTGCAGCTAATAATATATTTTGCGAGCTAAACATTTCTTGGAAAAGCAATGAAAGCAGTGAAAAAATATGTAATAAAGGGATAATTATGTTCTAATTAAATCTTTTAGTTTTAGCACAGTAAGTCAGCTGAGTGTGCAAAAATGTGTAACTTGTCCTTATACAAGCATATAAGTTGACAATGATTAATGATCAATGGGTAATTCCCCACCCGCCCCAAAATGTGAAATTCTGAACATGTTATTTACAGAAATACCCTATAAACCCATGTGTTTCTAGTATTATTAATCAGGCTCTCTAATGAATAAAGATAAATATAAAACCTTACTGTTTAATACTTGAAAGACTGTCTTGAAATTGTGTTTATTTCACTGGCCCTGTATGATGGAACCAGAAATTTTGGACCACTTTGGAGCTAAACAGAAAACCTCTAATTGAGATTTCCTCGATGATACAGTGACACATGTTGGATATGTGACTGTGTTTCTCTTTCAGCGATGCCAAAAAGTACATCTGACTCTGTAAAACACACTCTTTGTCAGGCACACATATGCTCGGAGGCATGGAGGGATCCTCAAGGAGGATCATGGGAGGGGTATTTTTAGCGTGTTGCAATCGGTGTCTCCAGGGAGACAAAGCTGATGGAGAGATGTAGTCAGCTGCTCAATTAACTCTATCTGTCTGAGTGTTGCACATGAGCCTTTTCCTTCATAAGTGAGACCCCATGTGACTTTCCAGAGGCTAGTGATAGGATGGCATGAGTGTACATCTGTTTTGTGAACTGTATATGTGCAGACAAAGTAGTATCTTCCTACCATTGTCTGCTGCCGTCTCTTCGTATTCATTGGTGGAGGGCAGTGCAGGTACCAGAGGCTCCATGTTCATGATGAGATTTTTATGGCTCAGAGAGTTAAAACTTCGACTCTGACCAAACTGGGCTCTGCCAAAAGTAACAAAAGTCTGTTGAGTTATTGTTTTTTCTTTTTATAAAAAAAAAAACTTGCATCTTCGTGGTTTGTTGCTTTCTTGTTATGTCTATAACCAAAAAAATCAATTATATCTGTAGTGGAATGTCAAATGATTTTTTTCAGACTGGTTTCTTGCTCTTACCTGTACACTTCTGGTGGGTCTCTCTGAATCTTAGAGCTGGCTTCTATCACCTCCTTTGCTACTCTCCCACTAACAAGTTGAAAGACATAATTGTGGCATTAAGGACTAGGAGCAAATTGCACTGCCAGTTTGACATAGAAACAAACAGGTTCATACTATATCAAGGTTTTGTGATAGACACGTTACAGGTAAAGTCTTACATCCTTTTTGAGACTAACAATTAGGTTGTAAAAAAAGAGAGTGAACTAGAGCACTTTGCACTTCATGTACTTCAAATCACATCTGTGTGCTGAAAAATGCTGGAATCTGCTGGATAAAACAAGTTAGAGACAGATCTGACCTGGTAAATACAAACTGCCTTCATTTGTGAAAAATGAATTTATTTTCTTTTTTGTATTTGCACAAATGTCCAACTTCCATACTTCAGAAAAAAGCTCCACCATATTCTATTACTCATTGTTGAGCCCTTAAGCCAAACTGCTTTAGCTAGCTGATGAAATGAGGCAGAGTGAAATGTAAGCCTGTTAGAGAGCTTAGTCTAAGAGGAAAATCAAGGCTAACATGGCTGCAGAAACAGGCTTTCATGTGATATTCAGATTAATAAAGCACTGAGGGCTGTAGGTGCTGATGCTCAGCGAGAAGCAGCATTTACTTCTGCATCATCTTCATTAGCCCTTAAACGTAAAATGCAAAACTTTGTGAGGTTGGGCCAATGTTAAAACAGCTAAATGTGAGGTGTAACTGCAAAGGACAGAAAGACTGTGTTGGTTTGCTTGAGTTAAAATGGGTCTTTGCTACTTCTGTAAATTTCAGCATTCCTTCTTTCTTGTTTGTTGCTGTTCTTTAACTTTCTTCGCAGGCATTCGTCTTGCTTTCTCATCACATATTGGACATCTTATCCTGTCGTTTGTGCCCCATACTACTCCCACGCATATGAACGTCAACTTCTGTCTCACCTGTATCTGAACCTGCTACCTTTGAAGAAGATGTTACTGCTGGAAACCGTCTTTATCTGACTTGACTTTGCACATCTGTCAGACAGGAGGGAGGAAGAAAGAAAAAGGAACATGTGAAGAACTTCATTGTTACATAACTTATGAGACACACTGAATATCACAATTTTACAGGTTTTTAGCTTTCACAGACCAACCTCTCTGTAAATGTTAAAGGGACAGTCAAAAAGACCACAAAAGTTGGGATGCTGTGTAAAATGCAAATAAAACCAGAAGATTTACATATCTCATCAAACAATATCTTAATCACAATCAAACTTAGAAAATGTATCAACTGTTGAAGTTGAGACATTTTACTATTTGATTAAAAATATAAGCTCATGTTGAACTTGATGGCAGCAACACATCTCAAAACTGTTTGGACAGGGTCAAACAGCCACTTCTTTTAACAACAGTATTTATACATCTGTGGACTGAGGAAACATGCTGTTGGGCCTCTGGTAGAGAAATGTTGTCCCATTTTTGTAGAATGTAGGATTCTAGCTGCACAACAGTCCTGGGTCTTCTTTGTCAGATTTTGCGTTTCATGATGCTCCAAATGTTTTAAAGCTCTGGACTGCAGGCAGGCCAGTCCAGCACATGGAATCTTGTACCACAAAGCCATACTGTTGTAAAAGACACTGCGTCTGGTTTAGTATTGTCTTGCTGAAATATGCAAGGCTTTCCCAGAAAACAAAATGGTCTGGATGAGAGTTTCTCTAAAACCTGTTTATACCTTTCAGCACTGATGGTGCCTTTCCAGGTGTGCAAGTTGGTGGTTGGGCACTAATGCAACCACATATCATCAAAGATAAAAGCTATTAAACTGAGCACTGGTAACAAACAGAATGACTCCTTTCCTCTTTAGTCCGGGGGATTTACAAATATGATTTTAAATTTTGAGTCATCCGACCACAGAACACTTTTCCACTTTGCCTCAGTCTGTTTTAAATGAGCTTTGGACCAGAGAGGAAGCCGGCTTTTCCGGATCATGTTCACATATCGCCTTTTTTTTATATTATAGAGCTTTAACTTACAATGATTTCTGGTGTTGCTGAGCCCATGCAGTGATTTCCATGATTAAATCATGACTTTTTGAGGTGCTCTTTTTATACAGTTATTTTACTGAAGTGTTGACAATTAACCTAATTAGTTACATGTTCGTCCAGCTGTTTCTGTTTAGTACCACTTACTTTTTCAGCCTTTTTTTCACTCTGTCCCAATGTTTTTTTAGAGATGTGTTGCTGCCAGTGAAGATTTTTAACAATAAGAGGGTTCAACATTAAGAAGTAACATTTTTCATGAAAACATTTGCAAATCAAGGTATTCTGTTTTTATTTACATTCGACACAAAGCCCCAATTTTTTTCTAGAATTAGGGTTGTGTTTCATTAATTTTTTTCAACTAAACAATGTCAGTTTTTCGACTTGGTCCACTTTCCACAGTAGCTACACTCACCCCTCTGATTTTCCAAACTGAAAGCAAGCTGATCTCTCTCTGTCTATCTTAAAGGTGGGGTATGAGATGTTTTCTGGAGCATTTTTTATCATATTGTCTGAAAACCTCCTCACGACCCCATTGCACCCACTAAAATAAAATGTTTGGAAAAAAAAAACGAAATCTTTTAGTCCATTGTAGAGGGTGTAGCAAGAGGAAATGTCTGACCAATAGAAGTAATGATGAGAGTTACTTCTATTGGATTCTGACATGCCAATCAACCGTCAGCCCCCCTCACCCCTCCACCCTGCGCGTTCACAGACTTGTGACTCGTTCATGTGTTTTGAAGGCGTGGTTTCGAGGGGTGGGCTGAAGGGAGAGGCAAGGTTGTGTATTTTCAAAAATATAGCTTGCAGGAACCATTTTTCCAAGATCTCATACCCCACCTTTAACTATAAATACTCAACTCATAAACATGTCACACAACCCCATGTGACAAAAGCGACTAATATCCCTTTGAACATTTCAGGAAAAGCTAACAGGATCATTTTCATGAAACAACACCATCAATATCGTCACAAATATTCCACTGTGTTGTTCCTCTCCTGATTGAGGTAAAATCCCCATCCATGTTAGTTTCCCCTTCACCTGAAGCTTTTGTCCTATGCTGCTGTTCAAGCAGGGTCAGAACTAATCATTTTCAAAGTTAAACATGTAGGTAAAACCCTCAAGTTTAGTTCAGGTTGATTTTTCAAAACCAGACTCCAGAGCAGCAGAAATGGAGGCAGAGCACAAACTCACATCTCTGCTCTTCCTCACGAAAGCTCAGCTTGTCTGCCATTTACAAACTCAATTTACTCTGATTAGATTTAGCAGCTCTGATGCTTGTCTGACATCTGATATGACATCCATGCTGTTTTCTGGCATTAAGAAGTTGATATCCAGGGTTATACCGGAAGTTTCTGCGACGACAAAACCACTTTCTCTATCCTAGGATTTTTTTGTATGTATAGAACATTTTTTTTTGTCTATTTGTAGCAATGATATAAAAAAGCAAGAACAATCTTATGAAATTATGAACAAGTATGAACAAACAATGTCTGCGGTACAAAGGAAGGTAGACCTTTATGATGACTGATACTGCGGAGGAGGAGGGGCGCCATGAAGAAATCAGTCATGAACAGCTTCCTTTTAAATCAAACCTCAAGAAAATCTTTTCACCTGTAACCTGGCTCTATCATGCCTCTCCACTTCTTCTTCCTTTGTTGTTTGCTGCTGAAATCCACGCTTTTCTCTCCTGATTGTTTTTTCCGTCAATCAAATAGCTGTTAAATGTTTCATTTCAGCTGCTGTTGTCAAAGCAAAAATAAACTTCATGAAATCTACTTCCAAAATGGGACATATTGTGATGTTTGCCTGATCTCTCTTTGGTTGCAGAAAGTCTAAGGTCACATTGCAGAATCATTTACAGATAGAAAGAAGCTTATGGATTCTTGTTTTGGGCAACAATGCCAGTAATGTTATCACATATCCTGTACTGTGGCGTCTCCTCGAGTTCTACTTCGCTGATATTTTCACTGAAACCGTCAGGAAAGCAAAACCCTTATTCATGTTGTTTGTTCACTGTTTTGTTTTCAGCTTTTCCACAGACAAAAAAAATTTTGCTACAAGTCTTTGTTTTCACACTGAAGCCTTCTCCCTGCACTTGTTTCCATTTCTGCCATGCCAGCAGGGTCACAAGTCTTTGCAGATCCGACCAACAGCCTCAAAGCAATCAGCAATCAGTTGCTCCTCAGTGAAGGTTAGTAGCATATTGATGAAGGACAAAGAAGGGGCAGTAAAATAAGAAGAAAGATAGAAAATTTGCTAAAAATAAAAGTGAAAAGTATAACCACATGTTGGTGCTGAACAATTAACAAAGTGAGGAATCTTGCAGATATAAAACTAATTCAAAATATACATTTAAATAGAAGAACTGCTGCAAGAGTTGCCCTGAGAGCGATCTAAAGTGTCATTTTAGAGGAATCTAATCCTTAAAGTCATATAGCTTTAGACAAGCTAAATCAATATAATATTGTGTGTGTTTGTGTGTGTGTGCAGACGCACTTGTAAAAGGCCTGATTCTCCACCCCGCACTTCCATAGGTGCTTACATGCTGCAGGGGTCGAGGTGTGAAATGTCAACACCAGTTTCTTCTGCAAAGAAAAGGACAAACAGAGAGAGAGAAGACAGTGAGGATGATTACCAAAGAATGTGTGAATAATGAGAAGTGCTGAACATGTAAGGGAGCTGCGCAAAATGCTGACCCACAGATCCAAAGCTGTAAGCTTAGCAAGATATATATGGTGATTTGGCCTCAGTGTTCAGCAATAAAAGGGTTTGTCTAGTTTTCAGCCCCTCCGTGTCTGGTAACATGAGATATCAGATCAATACTGCTGAAAGGCGAAGTTAGAGGGTGAGCAAGAGGCAGAGGAAACAGTGAAATCAATGATATGGGAGTGAGTTACTGTAACATGGTATCAGGCATACGTCATAGCCATAAATTTCTGAAGTGGTGCATCCACTTTGATATACAATTCAAAGCTGTGCACTTTGGCCATTTTGTTCCCTTCGCTCACTATTGCACAGCTCCCTCTTTGTCATGCATCAGTTATATTAGGTTTGTGGTTGTGATTTACACACATGTGATGCAGTGGCCATGTGTGTGTGTGTGGGGATACATTTGTACGAAAGTGCCAGGACGGCATGTTGAAATATTATTGACAGTTTTTCTTTGGTCCCACTTTGGCTGACATGCAGAGGTGCTTTGATAGCATGACTCCATATTTTATGATGCTGATTTAAAACGTCCTGAGCTCTGAAAACGGACATTAACAAACATTATTACACAGAGCATTTAGGAGTATTAACAGCAATTAAACAAGTAAATACATCTTTCTAATAACACAAGAAGGAGTTACGTCAGTTTTATTACAGGAGGTGATGTTTAAAAATGAAGTGATTTAGTAATAATTGATTCCCTACATCTGATTGAAAATAGCACAAAGAGGTTTAGATTTTTTAAGAAAATGCTGAAATCAAATTTGATGCCAGCAACATCTTGCAAAACAGCTTGGAAGGGAGCGTATTAACCATTGTGTTAACATCTTCATCACTACTTCTTTCACAATATAAAACACTATAAAGAACAGAGAAGACTAACTGCAATAATTTCTCAGTGAAAAGTTTTCCAATTCTTGCCTGATATAGAATATCAGCAGCTGAACAGTCCAGGGGCCACCTTTGTCATGTTTTTCATTTCATAATAAGCCAAATATTTTCCACAGGGGACAGGGTTGGACTGCAGTCCAGCCACTTTAGCATCCAGAGTATCTTCCTGCAGAGCTATGATGTTGTGAATAAAGTTTGGCATTGCCTTGCTGTAATAAGCAAGGTATTCCATGATGATGTCTGGCCAGCTGCCAGTAGGTTACCCATGTCATGAGCACTAATGCATCTCTGTACCATCATGGATAGTAGCTTTTGGCTACGGTTTCTGGATCCCCTTTAAATGCATATTTTTTCTTTGCCTAGAGGAGTTTAACTTGATTTTGTAGATGCAGTAGCAAACTGATTTCAGTGACCCTGGTTTTCAGGAGTGTTCTTCTGCTTTTGCTCTTCAAACGATGCTGCCAGATCGTAGACATTTCACCTGTCTCTTTTGTCTGCAGAGATTTCTCCAAATCATCTGAATCTTTGAAGGATTATCTGCACCGATAAAGTCACAAAGTTTTACAGTGAAAACCTTGTTTTTGAACTTTTCACACTTTTTTATATGTATATATATATATATAGCATTTAATAAATGGTGGAATCTAGTAAGGATATGTTTCACCAGCTTTTTTCAGCATTACATCAATTTTTACAGTTGTTCACACCTGTTCCAAGTGTGTTGCTGGCATCCAATTCAAATGTTGCATCAGGCTCAACACTATCAATTAGATAAAGGGTTTGGTTATTTGCAAATTGTTGCATTTTGCTTTTAGAACATTTTAAATGCCATCTCTATATTTTTGGAAAATTCAACATCTGAAATTTACTTCTGAGTCAGGGCACTAAAAACTATAATTATGGATATTCAATTGGAAACAGCGTTAAATAGAGACATTTCTATTAAAAGAAAGTGTCACGTTTATAAAGCCATGAAAGGTTGCCATCAGCTCAAGGTGGGAAAGTTAAACACAGGTGAGGGCATAGAGGGAAGTCATGATGTGATCAGGTGGGTAACACAACAACAAATGTTGATATATTACGATGAAAAAGTGCAGACACACCTAAACATGTAAGAAGACAATCAAATATATGAATAAATACATTCTCTGCACAGGGTTTGACACGAGATGTAACACACAGACAAGTGATGGATTATGAGTCGTAACACTACATAATTTACAGTTTAATGATGATGGAGCTCTGAGTAATAAGATGACACGACTACGAAGAATACACGAGATGATTGAAAAAAACTTAAGATCAGTAAACTAAATAACAAAGTGACACAAGCAACAATGAACAGAAACATAATGACAAACAACCTTCCTCCAATCATTAACTGAGGTGAGAGCAGGACTGCATAGTAAGGTGTCATATTGAGGATTAAAGAATGCTTTGTGCTACCATTATTACTTATATTTACTCACCAGTGATGACTATGTTTATACACAAAGAGAAGAGACAGAAAGACAAAGATAAAACTGCATCTCAAGCCCTTCGTGAGTTGCCAAACAGACAAACAGGCATACAGACAGACGAGATTAGCAGGGATGAAAAAGCTGTAATGAAGAGTTATTATGAGACTGATTGAGACCAGTTGGCTGGTTGGTAGATTAAAGAGCAAACAGGGTTTAGTCACAGACATAACAACTTTCATTTATTAAGTCTACAGATATGTGAAGCTCCAAAACTGCTGCTCAGTATCTACCACAGCTCTGTTGGATGATAAACATCAAGCACACAGATGAAGCACGTGTCCCAAATGCGAGACATCTTTGAAGTAAAGTCAACTGATCGAATGCAGTTTATCAATTGAAATCCGTTTCGGATTAAATATCCTCCATGAGTCTCTATTTGGGCCACAGTCAACACGTAATGTACGAGGAGATTAGTCGTAACACACCCACCATCCTGTTACAGTGAATCCTGCCTGTTAAGGAGATCTGAAACAGCGGCACACATATACAGTGTGTGTGATGGTGGACAGGATTACAAACAGTACAATTTATCTGACATAAGCATTACACAGATGGCGGAAGGAAAAAGGGAGAGGAAGAAGGGAGGAAATAAGGAGGAGAGAGAATGAAGGATGTGGAGTTCATATTGAAGTTCACAAACACAAAACAGATTTCATATGAGCACAAGTGTAACTGTGCATCTACATCAAAGTCACTGTCTGTCTTTACAGGATTACAAATGTTTGATGTAGGGATTGTCAAGTCAGCATGATGACTGAAGTGCAAGAATACAAAAGTCATCATCATGATGGAGGAAAGTACACATGACATTTTACTCATCGTTCTCAACCTTTCGGAGACAAAACACTCACCTCTTTCTGGATCCCGATGACATAAAAGGTTTTGCCCTCGAACTTCAGCTTGCTAACGTCTGCCCTGTAAAAACCACACAAAAACACTCGTTGATGATCTTGAATGAGGAAGAAAAAGTATTCTGGGATCGAAACAACCAAGAACAACCCAGGATTAAATCCAAATGGCACTATATTATTTTAGTTTCAAAACTTTGAGGGTTCCTAAAGTTATGACATACATTATTGTGACCAGTTTTAAGCATATTTACTCTTTTCCTTCTTCAGTTAAGTAAATATGTCCCTCTCTTCAGTTCTTACCGTCCAACAGTTCCATCATTTTTTGATAGCTGAAGCTGATATTTCAGTTTCATCTCGATATTAAAATACCACCCAGTGTTACAAACTAACCAACATTAGATAAAGTCTCAAACAGCACCAGTCTGACTGATCAGTGATAATGATACAAAGTAGATAAAGCAGATTAAGCTCAAGTAGAGCAATAAAAACAGATGTATGTCTCTGTTTTCTAAACAAAGGATTGATAGTGGGAAAGATATAAGTAGAAAGGTTTATCTCACTTTTTTCTATATAGTGTATGAGTGTGTGTTCAATGTACAGCTAATAAAAACATCACTAATTTATGTCTTGTGTCGCAACAAAATCAAGTTTAGCAAATCATCTGGTTGCAGCTAATCATTTTATAAATCTCTTGAACAAAATTTTTGTCGTTTAATAGCTTCTTTTAAATGATATAGAGCATGACTATTAGCCTTGAGAGAGTCTTATCTTATCTTATGTGTAATTTCCATATTTAAAGGATGATATTTAAGATTTAGAGTTGTACCATTTAAGGAGGTGAATCCTCTTGTTTCCCTGGAACACCACAAAGCCGGTGGCCGTGAACCCGAGAAAGGCGGTAGAGCCTGTAAAGTCCTGAAAACACACATACACTTTATGAGATACAGGTGGTCTAACAGCAGGGAGGCAACTGGGGCATCAATCTCCATGGTAATGACGCCTACACAAAAATCACGTGTTTGTGTCAAACTTCAACCCTTCAATTAACCAAATTAAAGAACAAGCACAGAAAATACAGAAAAGGTGGATACTGCAGCGTGCTCCTGTTACTCTCCCACATCTGCATCATCCATGAATCTTTCTTTTCTTGGCACACTTGTATTTCAGCGTACATTGCCCTGTTTCCTTGTTGTTACTTCTCTGATTCTTTTGCTTAAGTGGACAGATCTGTTTATGAATGATCCTGCAAATTCAGTAAAAAACAGCAAAACAAATGAAAACCTGGCAGCTTGGTATGAGTGGAGCAAACAAACATTTTAAATGTATTGTCAGCCAGTTCTGATACGCCTGCTTATGAAAGAGTTTCCCCATTTCACACTACTTGGGCTGAGGATGATCAATAAGGGTGAGAGCAAGCTGTAAATTATTTCTTCATCATTTTCAGTCTACTCCATCAGTTCTGGTGATCTAAAGTTACACCAAGAAGAACTTACTATCAGATGAACCACGGCTTTAACAGAATGTAAAATGAAGTAGTTTTAAGACTATACAGACGGACCAAATTATATTGATTTATCTAAATTAAAGCTACATCCAGTTCAGTCAATAAGGTTAAAAAATCCTGAAAGAGCTATCTCTGCAGATCAGGTTTCTTTAGTTTACTGTGATAATGTTCCCAGAAGGACAAACATAAACCAGGGGGTGAATTCGATCGAACTGCAGGGAGCGACCTTCCCTCATTCATCTAATCTCTTCCTAATGCTTGCTGAAGTTTGAGACAAACACATATCACGACTTTTTGTAGACCTTTAACCATCAAATTAAATAAATTACCATAAGTTATTGGGGTAATCAACCGATATGCAAATTAAGGGGTAAATTAGAAAAGGGTAAAAGAGTCAGAAGAGGATATTTCTTTAATTGATAATGATGGCAAAGTTATGTTTTCGTGTGTCAACAATAAGTTTAACCTTTTTCTTCACAGAGATGACAGAGAAATGTGCTCATCATGAACATTTACTATTATAAACAGTTACTTATCAATTGCATTTGTGAGCAGAAGTTTCACAACAGTGAGAGGCATGATTTAGATTACTCATCTGGTAAATGGTTAAAAGATATATCAAGGTCCTTTTTTATATTTCATACACATAAACAGTTCGTAGTGAATGTACACAGAGAGTAAGAGACAGTAAGCAAAAAGAGGGTCCATGATATATAAGCACAAAAATATAAACAAAATACAACAATATTGGGCAAATTATAGGGGTATGAAGAAAAATCTAAGCCTTAAGAAGGAGATTTGCTTCACTGTGATCAGAGAAACTTTTCCCAGCCAGACGGGATATATCTTTCTCTAAGTTTACCTTGCATGGGTGAGGGTCGACTCCGTACGTTTCAAGACTGTGAGCCCTTTGGAGCATGTTCAACTCTGCAAATGCAGCACACTGATCCCTAAAAGGAAGTACAGATGAACATTTAGGTGACACTGAAAAGATTTTTTGCTGCTTATCCACTTATCAAACTCTTTTTTTTAAAGATTTTGGTTATTCTTCGGAAACATTTAGATTTACTGAATCCAACTGTTTGGCCAAAAGTCAAGAAATTTAGCAAGTTGAAATGCTTCTCATCAAGACTCTACACAAAACTGACAACATACTTCTGTCTACATACATAGAGTCGTGTGTATATTCCATTATAAAATGTCTTGACAGAAATTGCCTAAAGTCTCTAGAGTTCAGCATTAATCCACATGCTGCTAATCTTGTCAGTCAGACCCATCAGAGTAGACGGAGGGCACTTGGCATAGTTTTGCTCTGTGTTGTGGGAAACGAAGGATTTGGCTTTGATGTTCTATAATCTTTGTAAGTGTGACGGTCAGTGGCGACACACAAACATCCCCAGGGATGTATAAATGTGATCTTTTAATTCAGGGGCTTACCTTGTCCAAACAGAATACTTGATATGACTAGGACATTTTTCTACTGTTGTTATTTAGACAAGCTGATAGCAACCCTTTAATAACAAGGGTCATCTGTACACCTACAGTCTAAGAAAAGTGTAATATTAGGAAAGGTGTTCAAACCAAGCTCAACGTAAAAATAATTCCTGTTCAATCTACAGCAAATGAGTTTTTAGCTTTAGTTCACTATATTGAAATACCATCTACAAACTGGGTCTGGAACCTATCCCAGCTGACATCTGGCTAGAGGCAGGGTACACCCTGGATGGGTTGCCAGGACCTCACTCTTACACTCAGTCCAAGGGTGAATTTAGAATCACCAACTAACCTAACATAAATGTTTTTGGACTGTGGCAGGAAGTTGGAGTATCTGGAGTGAACCCACCCACGGACAGGGAAAACATCCACAGAAAGACCCCAGCCGAAATTCAAGGCAGGGACCCTCTGGATGTGAGGCAACATTTCAAACCAACACTGCGCAATGCAGCCCATCTACAGTTTAAACCAATTAAACATAAATATCTAGGTACATCACAGAGTTTTCTTTCCACTCAGAATGACAAACAGCCTTTTATTGTCTGCAGAGCAGAGTGTGCGTCCTGTTCAGAAAACACAGATCAGAGGAATGAATATCCACACCTGTCATCGGCATCAAACTGATAACAAAGACCCTGTTCCAGACAACAAATAACCACACCAGACTTTAGAGGAAAGAAAAAACATTGTTTTTTTTATTACCTGAGCTCATTCTTGTGTATTTCCATAATCTTCCTCTCCAATTTGAGGGATTGTTTTGGGAACAGCTTGAAGTCTCTGATATAGTCTGATGGATGCTCGTCCGGATCATAGTCGCCGAGCTCAGCTGTAAAGAAGCCAGGGACATTGAAAAGCAAGAAGCGCTCAAGAAAAGGTGCATATTCTGGAAATGTGCATACCTGTTTGGAATGAATAACTCAATAGTTTAGTAAGTTTGCCTGTTGGCTTCACAATATGTAAGTACAGCTTGCAGTGAGGTGGATTTGCTTAGCAGAAAATCAGAAGGGTTGCCTAATTCTATTCAGCAAACGGCAAAATGGCCCCAGAGGGATGGATGTGAAGTTGCTACTGTGAGCAAATGCTCCTCTGCTAGCCAAAACAAACACAATATAATTAAGATGTCTTTGCTGCCAGGCCTAGCATGAAAAATGCTAGTAATTGTTATCCAAAAACAGGTTCTCATGCTATGTGGTAGGGATAATGCAAAGCGTTTCCCGATACCATCCTCTAATTTTCTAATTTATTTAATTCAAGTTAATTCAATTCAGTTTAATTCAATAACACTTGATTGACCCCCTGAAGGGAATCAACATTACTGCAGTATGAATAATTGAAAATTTTTAAAAAAATAACTAAGTAAACATATAACAAAATAAATAGAAATAGATTGAAAATCAGTTGTCAAACTTTGGAAAACTGAAGTGTAGCAGAGAGTTATAATTGTGATTGGATTTGGGTGTTGTTTTTGTTGCTTAGACCATAGAAAATCTTCATACAGTCCGTTTTGAGATGATACTGATGTGCCTTCGTTGTACATTGTGTGGGGTGGGATGTGGAGTTTAAGTTGATGAGAGGACGTTTTTTTTGCCCTCGAAGAGGGCGAACACTGTGTGAAAAGGTCCATTAGCACGATCAGGAGCCGACAGCAGAAAGAATAGACAGCACTCAATGAGTTTTGTTTCTTCTGCTGTATGAAACTCCAACAACATGCTCACCTGTCTCCACATGGGAAATTCAACAACGGACCATGAAAAATCTGCTATATGGCCTTGTTTTATAGGTTTAGAATGTAGCTTCAAGATTAAGTGCCACCATGATGTAATCTGGTGTAAAAGGGTTTGTGGTCATAAATAATAGTAAGTCAGTGCAGCAACCACTGTGATCTAAGTAGTACTGCCCAGAGCAGTATATAATTCCTTCTCTTCTCAATCATATCGAAGGAAAAAGGCCAATGAATGAAAAAAATCCACCCAGCCTTGTTGAACTTCTCATTACGTTTCCCACACCAGAGGCATGTGTCCTGACTGCTGACTGATACTGTGAAGCTTATTTAGCACATAATCAGATCATCATGAAGGGTGGTGCTGGCAGCAGTCTTTTAGTTACCAAAACACAAATATAAGTATGTACATGTATAAGTAAGTATGTATATGTGTATGAAAATCATGATTCAAGTGGCTTCATCTTAGGTCAACTACTTTTACATGAATTTATACAATTGTTATATTAACAGGGAAATATAATATGTATGTACATAGAACACGTCTTCTACGTATTAGATAGAAAGAAAGTCAGTTCCCAAAATAAAATGCTTTAAGATGTGATTAAACAGATTTGTGTCATCGGCAAATTGGCACATTGCTCAGATCAAAAGGCTTGAAGGTGCATCTTTTTCGATATCTACTGTAAGAAGAAAGTACTCACAGGAGTTAATTCAGATAGCCCTTATGGAACCCTGCTTTTTTTAGTCCAGTACCAACTCTTGTCTGACTAATTTGTCTTTTGAATCCATTCTTAATGAACAATGATAATAAAGGTCAAATAAAAAAAACTGCCTGAAGTTTAATTAAACAATAATCCTCAAAGTATTCCCCAGCTCTATTATAAACACCCTGACAAAGTGGAGCAGGGACCTCTCCTCGTTAATCAGAGCAGCCCATGATACTCTGCAGATACGCTCTGGGTTAAGATGACTCCGCCAGTCACACTCGGGGGATATGAGCCAATGAGAGGATGTTTGCACAGAGTGGTTTGTTCATCAGCCAGAAGGCTTCATTTATATGATACAGCTCAGCTAATTCTTTTCTTAATCCATACCGAAGCAAGTGGCTCTGCAATTTGATTTGACATGTATCTGTTGCTGCTAATTGAGTGAAGAAAACAAACAAACGTCTTTTTATCCATTTTCCCAGTAGTCCACATACGTCTCTTGGTGTTTTAAGATGTATGATCACAGCACCACTCCGATGACTTGAAATGGAGGAGGTTAAGGAGACGGGGCCCAAAATAATGGTGTGACAATGGTCAGATAATGTGTAGTGCTGTTGTTCTAAAGTATATATTCTTCTGGTAGAAAGCAAACCTTTTTAAAGCTAATTTTGCAAGTCATGCATACACATTTCAAACTTTTCAGTATAATATTAAAGAATCAAATGAAACAAAAAGTTGTTAGGTTTTGGAGAGGATCGGAGAAGTGAGAAGTGTCGCTTATCAAGATGTGGGGTTAAACGACACAGGAAAAACAAAGTGTGGTACTAACAAACAACAACATTTTACTCGTTTTAACTGTGAAATTTTAACAGGGATTTAACTGTGAAACATCAACACATTCCCTGTCACTGAGTTGATCCCAAAATTAAGAGGACGACAGCAGGCCTCACCCTGTACAATGCAGGCTCCCAGATATGCAGCCTCGGCAAAAGGACAGAGGAGACGACCGTGGTAGATGTCTCTCTTCAGCTGGAGGTACAGCAGATACCTGGATGAACACACACAGAGCTCTATGAACACAAACAATGCCACCTTACGTCTGTTTTACATCTGATATTCAAATTGAAGGTTCAGTTGGTGTATTGAGAGGCTTTTAATGGCAGCAAAACTTCAGCACAGTTATTCTCACTGCGGCTAAGTGTGCATTTAATTTTTGTTTCGGCAAAAATAGCTTAATTACCACACTAATAAAAAAAGTAATAATAATCTGACTGTGCTGCTATGGCAATTACTGAAACAAGGGCACTGCTATGGAGACAGCATACAGCAGAGAGTGGTACCGCGGTTACTATGGAAACAGCTTCAATGCATGCGCCTGCCGTGCTAAATTGTCTGGCATTACCATGGAGACAGAAAATGACAGTGATGCTGAAACTTGGAACATGTGTTGCTCTGGATACAGATGAGTTTCCAGATGAGACGCTATCAGCACCTCACTCCACTGTGTCAACTGACTCATTCAACTTGCTTTTGAACAGAAGAGAGAGAAGCAGCGGAGGGAAAGCATGAAAGATTGAATGAAGTGAAAAGCCTGCTGTCGCTAAATAGTTTTATTTATAGAGTCAGGCGGCAGCTTTATGAAGGTTTTTCAAATAGCCTAAAAACAAAACTATCTATGTGTGCACGACTTTCTCTGCTGTGTTTGATTTCGTTCCTCTTTGTTTTCCTTCTTTGTTGTGTACAGAGCTTGATCCTTCTCGTGTTTTTTCTCATTTCCTTTCCTGAGCTCATACCTCGATCTTATAGTTACAATATCTTTGACAATTTTCTTAATTTATCAAATCAAATCAAATCAAATTTATTTATATTGCACATTTCATGTACAAACAATTCAAAGTGCTTTACATAAAATAAAAGCATTGCAGCAGGGAGTGTAAGAAGCATTGAAAATACATAAAAGAATATAAAGAGAAACAAATAAAATAATTTAAATGAATCTTTGTGACATGAGGATCAGCCTCAGTCTGTACGTCTGTGGAGTACAGACTAACTTTTCTAATTCAGTATATATAGAGAGAGCTGTAATAAAAATAAACAACGTTAAATAAGATCTTTAAACCATTTCCTGTCCCCAATCCTTTTTTCAAATCCCTTCTTCCTTTTCTTTTATCTTATTTCGTCCTGTCTGTGCTCCAATTTTGTCTTAAAAATAATTCCCATTCCTCTAGATGATGGTATCACCCAAAAGGTTAAAAAACATGTGATAAAACGAAGGTTGTATTGTTTCATGCTTTTTGTAAAATATGCTCATGAAAGATCCTCTATGCTTCATGTTAGAAAAAGGAAAAAAAAAAACACAAACACACACGTCATTTAGCAAGTCAGACACTTGAATTGCAGTTTCCCGAAAATCTATCGTGCTATGCTTCGTTCCATCCTGACTTCCCCCGGCTTACTTTCTATACATCATGAAATACACACATGCTCTGTACTGATGCCTATGTTGGCACCGGTGGTAAAACTTGAGGTGCAGAATCATGTAGCACGGATACGATCCACAAAACTAATGTTTTCTCATCTAGTTTAGATATTTGGGGGGAAATTGAAGTTTAGAAGGAGACTGGCAAACTTCAAATAACACCCTGCATACTGGAGTGCATGAAGCTGGAACAAATTAGATAAAATGCTTTGGGATTTTCATGATGAAAAAAGATTCCTCACTCTAGGAACCTTCATCACTGACTGATGCTCCAAACTCAGTTCAATTTTATCTTCCTCTCCAAACTCACCAGAAGCCACTGTGACAGTACTTATTGGGACATGACACACTCTACTAAACCGAAATGGACTCAAGCCCCACATAAAGAACACCGGCATATCGAGCTGCTGAATTTAAGGGCAGAAGATGAAGCTAAGAAAATAGAACTCTGTGAAGTTTTATACAGGAACGCATATTTTTCTATTCTATTCTATTCTTCTATATAGAAATACTCATAAATCCTAAAATCTGGTGATTACTGTGAGATGCAGTGAAGGTGGAATGGAGGAGATAAACTGTGACTGATAGAGAGAAGCTGACTCTGTAAGACCTAACAGCTCATTTGGGACGGAGAACATGTAATAGAGTTCCTGCTGAGTGAGCATCCCTAATTATCACGACGGCAAAGAGTGAGCGTGTTAATGTGTGTTTGTGTGTGTGTATGAGTTTTACCATGTCAACCTGTTACCATCTGTAATTTTCACACTTTTACCTCCCTAATCTTACCTTTTTGAAAAAGCTTTTGTTTAATTCCCTTAACTTTTATTATTATTTTTGGGTCTTTTACATATTTTTTTAAAACCCTTTTGTATTGTTTTATTTCTCTTTTTATCACATTTCACTTATCTGCTGTTATTTGCTTTTGTCACTGTGGTCATACCTTAAATCTGTTTTATGTTGTGTTTTATTCCTTGCTTATGTTTTATATTGATTAGTAAAGCACTCTGAGCTGTATTTTGCTTGTGAACGTGCTATATAAAGTTTGATAATCCCTGATTTTGGAGGAGAAAGACACAACCATTTAATCAGACAGGTGCATGGATGAGGGCTGAGGAAACTCAAAGTTGCAAAAGGACTTGTGTTGATAAATTTTGCGCTATGGTTTGCAAGAGGAAGATTAAGCACTAAAAAAGTAACGTGCACAATCATTTCCCCCCCACACTTTAACACTCACATTTATAAAACCCAGTAATAATGATGTAAAATATCTTGGGGTTTATTCAGGCTGGATATATTTTTAGTAAGTTTGTTCATGAAAACTTCATGAATTCATGATATGCGACACGAGACATTGAGAATTTTGGTTGTTGCACTGACGTGGAAAAAATGCATGCTGTTGCACAAACAAACAAAAGATATTCAATTTCTTGATATATCTACAAATAATGTAATAATTTAACTTTGACTGAGTTTCATGGGCCGAAAAAACGAGCCAGAAAGACAAACAAACTTATCTCTGAAAAAAGAAAATTCAGTGAAAGTTAAATCATTCAACAATTCCATTAAATCAAAACCACTATCTTGATTAAAAAGACCAGATCAATCAAGCATTCTGTGCAACCATTCCTAATGAGCTCCTGTATGATCAGATTCGAAAAATTTATTGCTGATACTAATTCATAAGTCCTGTGATGGACTGGCGGCCTGTCCAGGGTGTCCCCTGCCTCTCTCCTGATGGTAGCTGGGATAAGCTTCAACACCCAGCAACCCTGAAGAGGAAATAGCAGGTATGGAAAATTAATGAATAATCAATTATTGTTGAATAAATTACATTAGCCTGGTTTTGTCATGGTTTATGAGTTTCAGTGTTGTGGTTTTGACTTTGTCTTTTGGTTTTCTTGGTTTTCCTTTTGACCTCACTTTAGTCAGTCAGAACTGTGGCTGTTTCTCCTGAGTTTTGTTTCATGTTAGTTGTCAGTTTAGCTCTTTTTTTTTCCTGCCTTGGCAGGGCCTTTTTTCAAATCAAATACTATAAAGTCAGTGTTTTCTTCCCCTGCATGTTTCCTCAGCCTCCGTTTGGGTCCTTTCCCACTTTTGCCTCCAACCATGACTCATGACTGGCTTGACTAACATCAGTGCCAGAGAGAGCTGAAGAGAAACCTTTCATGTGATCAACTGAAGTAAAATGATCCTCAAATTGGGTCTTTATCATTTTCTTTTGCAGTTATTTGTATTCATTCATCTCCAATTCACTCACTCAGTTTCATCCAGCCGTGCTCAGTTGTCTCCTCTTGAAATAAAAACTCACGTTTAATAAAACATATTAGTTTAGTGCTTTAACAAAAAATTTGGTGGCTCAAAGGCAAAAGTGTTTTTTGCTCTCTCTCTTGACATTCTCTCATTCATCCCTTCTTATCACTCACAAAAAAAAAAGAACAAATCCCTGTCTGGGGTGGTTTTTACCTGGTCAGCTCCTCCTTGATTTTCATTGGCTCGTGGGGATAAAACTTGACCCGGAAACACATGGTGTATGGCTGCTGAGCTGCTGAAGACAAGATAAACACAACAGTGAGTAGATGAGGTAAGAGAAGGCAGTCATGAAAGTGAAAAGAGAAAAAAAATAGGTCTTATTTGAAAAAAAGTGGAACATGAAAGGAAGTTTAAATGAGAGAGAAATGAAGGGATTTTAAGAAAGAGGGGAGATGGGAGAAGAGGTGGATAGATAAATGAATGAGGGCAAGAGTGAAGAAGGAGAGACGGAATGAGGATTATATAAAACTGAACAGAAAAAGGAGCTGGGAACAAAAAAAAAGAAGAACAATATGCTTCAGATACTGATTAGTCATTTGATAATTACAGTAATTACTTATACACAGACCTGCAGACACACGCTTCACTTGAGCTGGGGTCTGTTTCTTTTTCTTTGATCTGCGTCTTGAAGTATTTCATTTCTGTGTGTGTGTGTGTCTGTGTGTGTGTGTCTGTGTGTGTGTGTGATTGTGCCAGGGAGGATTTTAGCTTCGAATGGTGTTAAAATATGCACAGTAGCATACATACACAGGCTTACGTAAGTGCTTAAACACACAGAAGAACACACAGTCAATAACAGGCTGCAGGGTTGCAGCAGTGGCTTAACACCGCCCCCTTATTCCCTGTCGTGTGTCTAAAATGACATTTCTCTTTACTTATAAGAGAGTTATGAGTAGATTAAAGCTTACAATATGTTTCAGCCAATCAGATAGTAAATATTGTATTTTCCTTTAAAAAAGACATGTGCACACAGTACAAATGCTCCATTATGGATTCTGATTTGATCCATACATAGATAAAATTATTATTAATTATCATTTTGATATCACAAAAATATAGTGTGTCATTTACAGTGTAAATTTTGTAGTTTCAAAGACGTAAAAAACAAACAAGAGATCACAGGAATAACATCTGGGTATTTAACAAGCAAGGAGAAATAAATTTAAAAAGTTACTTTGTGCATTTATAAGTTGTAAGTTATAAAGAACTGTGAGTGTACTCTAACCAAATGAAATGGAAAGTTAATAAACTGGGTGCAAGTTTTTTATTTGTTTTTTAGCTTCAATCACAAAATTACGCCAAAGGGACTTCCCAATGCTGGGACAGCTGCCTAATTTTAGGGCAGGAAGCTTGAAGAAAAAAGGTACAAACTGAATAATTAGAGTTTTTTTCACTCAATGTGTTCCTAATTTAAGCCTACAGCTGATTAATCCACAGTAGCTTTATCGTGAATGGTTTCAAATTAAATGATAGAACAAATGCCAAAAATCTCTGATAAGTATTCTAAAGTTAACATCTTTAAGGAAGAAAGTGACTATTCCTTAACCAGAGATTTTCACAGAGTGCCCTCAGCACTCTGCCTTTAATGGCAGGATCCTCTCTGGTATTATCTAGCCATGAAAAACAGCCCACATCTACATAATACATGCTGAGCAATATGAAAGTCGCAATCCTCCTACCCACTCCCAAAGAACTTGAGCTGCTTATTTGCTCAGGCATAAGGAACAAGGACGCAGTTTTTGAAAACATTTGAGATGAAGTGAATTGGCACAATAGTGTCGAGACAAACAGTCAAAAAAAATACGATGCACGCCAATGGACGTAAGCTGAGATGCACAAAGACAACATAAAACTGAAGCCATGCAAATACACTTAAACCTAATTTGAGCGTAAATCCTGCCACAGGGAGAAGTGATGTGTCAGTGCAACTCAGATCTATTCAACTCCAGACCCGTTTCATCCCTTTTCCCTGTTTCACTCTGTCAGCTTCTCTCAAATCAAACCGTCTTCAATCTCCTCTTTCTGCCCTTTTCTCTTCTGCTCACTAATCTGACTTCTCTCCTTAGCTACATTATCCATCACTGTCTCATTATAATTCTGAATTAGCCCCCTGAATATTTCCCCTTTATTACTCTTTCTCCCTTTTTCTTGATTCCTTCATCTCTCATTCCAGTTTTCAATGATATCCGCAGCCTCCCTCTGCTGTCTTCTCACAGAGGCAAAATGCACTGCTAATAGGTCTTTTATTAATTTATAACAGGACAGAGAGAGCAGGACAGTCATTAAAAGGGAGGGAGAGAGAAAAATTAAAAACCAAAGCAATCATCTGAGACTGGACAGAAATGAAGAGATGTGAGAGAACATGGAAAAAAAGTGGACAACAAAAGCTGACATCCCACAAAATCTCTCTTTTTTTCAGTTGTTAGAAGCCTGGTTTAGTCTTCCTTGAAGAAAATCTCAAAACCCCCCCAAGTGAATCAATTTTCATGAAAGAAAAGCCAGATTTATAACCCTATTTTCCTTTAGTAGCTTACAAAGAAAGTATAGCCAACAATTCCCTGTACAAACAAAAGTGAGATGCTCATCATTCAAGCAAAAAAAAAGTGCTACATATCTATTTTTTCTCAAGTTAGAAACATTACTGGAAGTACAATTCTTTGCTACATTTACCACATTCTTCCATCTCAGAAATAATGTTGAATTGACTTCCTGCAGACGTGTTCTCAGACCTCCCAGAGAAATATTTTCCCGTAGATGGATACAAACTGTCCAATTCTGCTGTGACACCCAGCACGAAGACAACAAGGTGATTTGTTTCATTTCATTTTTTGTCATCAGCGGATGGGTTGGGACTCATCTCCGTGGTAACCAAGGAAAATAGGCTTTCTAACATGTGGTAGATTATGTGACATGGTCGAATTCAAAACATGCAACAAAGTTGTCCTAACCCTGACCAATTTTTTGTACAATGCACAAGCTTATGTGGAGCGCCCACAGTTTTGTTGTACCCTGGTGTGCAATTACAATAAAGTCTATTTTATTCTTAAGCCCAAATCTAAACTAAGCCTAAATCCAACATGAAATCAAGGTGAAAATTAAATGCGAATATAACATGAAGAATCAGAAGTGATGGTCCCAGATGGGAAACAAATGCAGGTGTGAGTTCCTCCACCTCCCCTCTACATTCCTATTACAGGCACTGTTATTTCTTTAAACTAAGCTAAGCTAACTAATTTATCATTTTTTGTGTTCATGTGTTTTAAAAAGTTTTGTAACTGAACTCAGGAAAGCACGAAAAGTTCAGTTTGTATGAAAAATATTGCATTAAAATAATGCTAAACGTAAAACAAAAATGCTTAAATGTATTAGCCTGGCTGACGCGTCCACATCTCGATGAGATGGTGGTCTGGGAACTAGGTGTGCATTTTCTCGTATTTTAGGCGTGGTTTACGAATGCCTAGAGCCGTTTATTGGGCGCTACAAATGTCTAGCAAATGGCGTCTGGTTCTTCCCATGCTGCTTTGCACGCGATTCATAGCCAATTGTATCACTCATACCAGATGACGTATGTTAGAGCGACAGAAATTCGACGAGGACAAAGAAGAAAAAAAAGTAAAATAAAAGTAAACTTGCGTTCTAAGCTACTTAAAACACTTTCTAATTCTGCATCGAACGGTAACGTTGTGTCCGCTGCCATGTTGGATTAACACTTCTACAAGCTTCGGTATCGCGCATAGACGTCGTCATCGTCTTGCTGACCCCCCCCCCCCCCGTTCTGTTTGGTTTCCAGGCTGACTTTGCAGTGTGAATGAAATTGCGCGCAAAGCAGCATGGGAATTCCCAGGCTATAAATGTATAGTAAAACGGTAAAAGTAAGGATCAGTATCAAAAAGGTAGCTTTGAGGCAGCATCAGTAGCTTTGATTCCTGATGTTTTTAGTTATATATATTCTACAACAAATTTCTTGGATTTTTTTTGTTTTTAAATTGCTTATTTGAAATTAAAATTGCTTTCAGTTACATAATCTTATTGTTTTAAATGAAAATGATCATAATAAGACTTTTTCTCATATCAACAAGTTGCAGTATATGAGGTAGCAGAGGTGTGATAAGTCAGTACTGAGTAGGCCCTCATCTATCAAATATTTTTTTGGTTAGTTTTTGTTAGAATGCACATATCAACCCCCATAAACACAAACACAAATGCCGGCCTGTTGGG
This sequence comes from Odontesthes bonariensis, assembly GCF_027942865.1. Classification (NCBI taxonomy): domain Eukaryota; kingdom Metazoa; phylum Chordata; class Actinopteri; order Atheriniformes; family Atherinopsidae; genus Odontesthes; species Odontesthes bonariensis. Next base: position 20,304,294 of record NC_134511.1, read on the forward strand.
AAGTTTCAGGAACGCTCAGAACAAAGACTGTCAGATGAAGTCTGCTACGATGCTGTGTGCAGCTGTTAATGTGGCCAATTTCCACATGTGCAAAAATATCTGTCCTTCACTTTGTCCACACAGCTTGAGATATCTAAATATCCACAGATACAGTCTCTGAGCTTGTGTGCCTTGTTTGTGTATTTCACTTTATGTGTGAGTTTATTTCCGCTACAGGCCATTTTTGTGCTTCTAAGAGAGCCTCCTTTTGTCACTTTGTCTGTATCTATTGTGTCTGTGTTTGTCGCCCTGGGGCATTTCTGAGGAAAGGTGTCACATTGTCTGGCTTTGTCACCAGTTCCAGCTTTAATAGTGGCTGATAAGGCACCAAAACCTCATGCAATTGGTCGGTATTACACATCCCTTGAGAGCTATTTCAATCATTGATGAGTTTTTCATAAAAACAGATATGTGAATTTGAATTTTGTGTTTGCCAATTGACTTTAACATTTGTTGTCTGGATGATGCTGTGGCAGCATTACAGTCCCTGTGGTGTTTTCAGAGCTTGACCCTTTCATACCAAACAACCCTTGGAAAGCAAACGCTCAAAGTACACACTGATACACAAATATACACAAGTGAATGTGCATGCTGTGTAACACTCACACACCGATGTAATAAAAGAAGCAGAAGGGACACTTACACTTCATCTGCCTCACTACGGGCTTATTGGGCTCCAGCCAATGCTAAAACAGAGGGAAAAAGAGAGTGAGCTGAAACCGAAAAAAACCCACAAAGTGTTATGTAAAATAAGGCAGATGAGTTGCAATAGCAGGGCAAATAAGAAGAGGGTGAATTTAATGAAAACTATCTTTGTTTTTTGATGAGTAGTTAAAAGACAAATTGTTTAAACTCAAATATTTGAGCAAAACAGCTACACTTTTATTAGAAACTAATTTGAATTCATATCAAGACTTACTTTATTAGAAAATGTCATAAATATTTAAAGGTTTGAAACAAAGAGATCATTTTGGCATTTGTTGTATAGTGTAATTCGTACATGAAACACATCTGATGAAGGATGCCACAGAGCAGCTGCTTTAAAGCGGTTAAGGGTTATAGGCCTGAGGATCATCTGAAATGTCTAACAGATTCATCTAACTAAGGTAGTATTCTTAGTAAGAATTAGTGAGTAAGCAAGAGTTTTGCCCTCTTTCTCTGTTACATATGTGCAATTATCCTAATGTATCACAACACAAACTGAATAGACGTTTCACTGATGAAACTGTAGTCTCTTTTACTACTTTGCTGTACTTTGGGAAATCTAAATAGTCTCACCTTTGAATACAGTACCTACATCCTTCTGAAAAATATATTGCTCTGAATTTAAATGCAGTCTAGCTAAGATGAAGCATTTGGTCTTCTGTGTGTGTGGGCTGTTTGAAATATGGAGACTGGTCTTGTTATCATTTGTCACTTGAACTTGAAATGTCAGCTTCCTGGCTAAAAGTGGCTATTTTGACAGAGCTAACTCAGAGAAACTGTTTCTTTTTTGTAGGTGTGATTCTATCTCTGTGTTTATTCATCCGCTTTCATGCAAATTTCTTTAGCAGACTCGTTTCAAGCTGCCCAAGGAGATAAACCTGGAGGGTCCTATTGACAAGCACAGGGACGTGATCATTCACTACACCTTTAATGAGGATTGATTGCTGTCTTAGTCTTGCATACTTATACCATATGTGTGTGTGTGCACTCTGTACCCCCTTTATGATTAGTCATACAGAGTGTGAACAGAAATAATGGTTTGCCAAGGAAGCTGTTCCAAAAGTTTAGTTGCAAAAGGGACGGCTCTTTCAAGGAATACCTGTCAGGCGATTGGATAAACCGTCTGCATTACTCAGCCTCTGATTAAACTATATATATATATATTAAAAAAAACTATTGAGAAGTTAAACTTTCAGTGTTTTCTGTAAATATTTAGTTTGTCCTCATGCTTATCAACGTGTATAAAAAAAAGTGTGCTGTGAATTGTATCTTGAGTGTGCTATGAAAATTTTGATGCATCACTTCAGGCTTTAAGAATAAAATAACACATATGTTGCTCCAGGTCATGTCGGATAAGCCTGGCAAGATGGATTTTCTCGTCATTGTGAACTCATAAGAAACTGCCTCGTAACGTAATTTCGTAACGTGTTTCCTACAGCTCTCTACAAAAAGCAGATTTCTTCATGGATCATTTAAACATGTGGTTTTCAGTCTGACCAAAGGTAAGAATAGAAATTAGCCTGTCTTTGTCTCTAAAGGAAAAGTAACGAATCAATAGTATAAAAATGCACATCCAGATTATATTTTTTCTTTCTACTTCCAGTGAAGAGCTGAGAGCAGCTGCACTCCCTCATGCTTTCCTTTGTCAACTTTGGGAGAAGCCTGTTCTCACTAATAATGCGAAAGGACTGTGAATTCTTCAACATCCTGTTTTGTGATGGCATGATGTCCATGCAGTCAGTAAGAGTGTAGATTCATTCATATTACCGGAAATATTTTAGGAAAATTATTGAAAAGAAAAAGTTACAAAACAAAATATTAAATCTGATTCTTGCTGTCAAGCTCAATCAGGATTTCTAGTCCTCATATTCCAGTGGTTAGTTGATCAAATTAAAATTTGCAAAAAGTTATCTGAACTATTCATTTCAGTAACTTTTAAATGAATAAGACTTGATTTGGTCACTGAGAAACTGTGATGGAAATGTTTTTCTTTTTTTTTGCCTTACGTTTTACTGAAAATGGCTAAAGATTAAGAAGGATAATTAAAACTGATGTAGCAATCTTAATATGAATAGTGAAAAAGTAAAACATAGCTTTGACTGTGTTTGTGTGTGTTTGTCATGGTTACCCTTTGTTTCTCAGGATCTACATATCGGATGCCAAAGTAGTCTTTCTCCAGCAGGTTGTAGTGATTACACACATGGTCCAACAGAAACTGGCCTTTGGTGTCTCTCTGCAAAGCAACGAAACATATGAGCTGAGTAAGTTGTTTCAGGATCTGTCCGCATTCATCACATTGATCTAAGCTTTGATACAACCCATAACCAGCTGTGTCCCATAGACGCTATACAGCACAGCCCCATTTTCATACAGTATTGGGTAATAATCCTGTGATGCACACACCATTCCATCAGGGTAAATATTCTTAATTGAAAGAACTACATCTGCAGCTCTTTTTGGCTCTTGGTGATGACATAGCTACTGTGGTCATATCGTTGACTCAGCCTCCAATAATGCCAGTAAATCTCTACAGTTCCTAAACACAGGGCAGAAACAAAACAATCAATAATCACTCTGCATTCATCACCTGCTCCACAGTCAATATCTACTCATCATGTAGAGATGCTCATTCACATATCTTGTGTATGTAAGTTGTGTGTACACACTTTCATTCTCACAAACTCATATAAGGTAAACATATTTATGGGAGCTGTTAAGCTGATGTCAGGATGCACATTCGTGTATGCGTCCATCCCATTAACGCATAACTATACGACCCGTTCTTAACTTCAGCCTGTCGACCACAGCTGTCAATATTCAAAAGACATTCTGTCATATCACATGCATCATAGTTAGTCTCTCCCTTTTGTCCTATAACAGCTCTATAACCTGCTGATGGAGGTAGATTCTGTCGTCATTTAAGCAGGGCTGACTGATCCAGTTGATAACATGTCTGAACATGAAAAGCAACAAACATAGCATGATCCAGTCTTGAAAGATGATATGGCTGCACAAATGAGTGAGCATAAAAGGTATTCACCCAGACTGGTTAAGAAGGGGCTGATCATGGGTGATTCTCTCACCACTCATATAAACATCATCAAATTCATACACAAACAAACAGTCACAGATATCTCTTTGGCCACATAATGTCAGTAAAAGGGCCCTGTGATGGACTAGCGACCCTTCCAGGATGTAACCCACTTCTCGCTTAATGGCAGCTGGGATAGGCTCCAGCCTCCGGATGTCATTAAAAGGAGTAAAAACGCCAATAGCAACATCAACATACCATGAAACTGGAAGATGTCTCCTTAGCAACTGACCACTTGGTCGTATGACAGAATGTGAAACAGCTGTGTTGGTGCAACGAGAAACACTTTGCAGTTTTTCTATAAAGTCTCAATAATTGTACTGTTACTGGTTTTACTGCTCTGCTCTGCTCTCAACACAGATGCAGTTTAAGTTTTTCACTCTTCAACAAGTCAGCGTTATACATCTCCGCATAGGCTGAAGATGCCCACTTTTCATGTTTTGATACTGTTCATCTGGCCCAGCAATGGCTGAAGATGCTAATTCACAGACCTTCATGCAACAGATCTCTGGGTTTGACATTTTTGCACTTTTCAAAATGGAGAGAAAGAAAATTTAAAGAATTTCTTCCTTTGATCATCATGGAAAGTGTAAGATCACTGGCAGATAAAATGGCTGAGCACAGGAAGGCAGTATTATCTTTCTTCATTGAGACATGGCTGCAGGAGCAACTCTAATACCTCTCTACTCAGCGTTCAGACTACATGGACAGACAGAGATTGCAGATGTAGAGGTGCTAGGTCTATCATCTATCCAGATGATGTAATCCTGGATAAGTCACTAAGATTGAACGTTTCTACACCCCGATGTTGAACAATGTTGGCTGTGAGTTTCTGTTCCCCTGTGTTACCAAATGACGCAGTGTGTGACATCATCAGCAAGTTGTTGCCAAGCTGCAAAAACAACGCCCCAATCCATTCAAGGCAATCTCTGAAGATTTCAACCACACATTCAACTTGTTTTTTTTTTTCATTTTGTTATCCATCTATAACAATAGCATTATATAATAACACTATATACTGTAGCTATATCATTTCCCTTTGGTGTTTGATAAAGTATTATTTAATTTAATCAAACTGAATATACCTACAACACATTTTTTTGCAAGTGGGCTGTAACTGATTGCTAACTGTTTCTCTTATGTATTCAGCAGCATTAAAAAAACATTTCACACATTGCTCTTGTGCTAAAGGTACTTAATGTTTTCTGCCAACAGCACTTCTCTTTCTTCTAATTTACTCTGAGTTGAAGATCATTGAGAACGATGTGATTCAACCATAAAAGCACCCACTATTTTCCTTTCTATCTGGTGCCTGCCACAACAGCAGCACTTGATAAATTATGTTCCTTGTCAGCAAACAAGCTAATGACATTAGCATGAGTCATTGGCGTTACATCCTATCTCTAAAGTCAGACATTTGTATCTAAAATGCATCACATTGTAATTCACTGACATCAGCTGACTTTGTTAAAAAGTCAAAGGTCCAGTGTGCTCGGCCACAAGAAAGCATTTAAGCATTTAAAAGAACAATTCCCTTAGTTAGAAGGAAAAATGCCTATAAACAATATGTGTAAGTGGCATTTCAGTTTGTTCAAGAGGGGGAGCAAGTTAAAAAGACAATAATGAGGCAAGGCAGCTTAGAGGATGCTTCTGATTGGGAGATGCAGATAGATTTAGGAAATAAGCTTGTTGTTCCCCAGGAAATAGCCTCTACAAATTTAAGGCTTGATATAGTCTTGTGGTCTAGGAGTAGAATGAGAGTCTATTTCATAGAGCTGACTGTTCCATGGGAGGAGTTAATAGCAGAAGCATATGAAAAGTCAAAGTCAAATTTATTTATATAGCACATTTCATGTACAAAACAATTCAAAGTGCTTTACATAAAATAAAAGCATTGCAGCAGGGAGTGTAAGAAGCATTAAAAATACATAAAAGAATATAAAGAGAAACAAATAAAACAATTAAAGTGAATTTAAAAACGAGCAACAGTCTAGATAAGTTCAAAAATACCGCACAGATTTCATGCATAGACACATGAAAAGAGAAATGTTTTTAACCTGGATTTAAAAATGTCTACATTTGGTGAAAGGAAAAAGCTTAGGTATGTGGAGTTGGGGGCAGAAGCAGAGCAGCGAGGATGGAAAGTTAGGATATGTCCAGTGGAAGTAGGATGTAGAGGATTTTTTGCAAAGTCTGTTGTCTCATTGTTGAGGGAGCTGGGTGTAAGTGGACAGAGTGTGAGGAAAATAGTGAAGGAAGTGTCAGATGAGGCAGTAAAGTCCAGTCAGTGGATTTGGATAAGAAGAAGCAATAGTAGCTGGGGGCCCAGCAGGGGGAGCCCTTAGGGAAAACAGACTCTTAGAAGAGACGAGGAAGAAATCCAGGATGTATTTAAGTGGAGGGTGTGGCCCATGTGAGCCTTTTGAAACCAGGTGGCCATTTTAGGTGAGTTGGCTTGTATGGCTTTGTTTTTGCTGGCATTTTTAGTGATTGTAGGACTGTTTAGGTGAGTTTGTCTGCTGAATCTGCTAGTGTGTCTTGTCCTGCCTCCACCTCTGGCACCCTCTATACTTTCATTACCCCCTACCCGAACCAGGGTTTGAATCCCATTCCTACTTATCTTTACCTCTTTTATTTCTACCCCCTACCTGAACCAGGGTTTGTATCTCAGCCCCGCTGTGACTGGTGTGCAGTTGGTGAGAGGCTGGGGTAGCTTGTGGTTGTGGGGAAAAAAAAGATGGTTGTTGTGGTGTGATGAGCAGTGATGGCTGGCAATACTTCTGCTGTTAGATCTGTTAGTTTTTCAACCCTTCTCCTGGTGACATTTAGGATGTTCCTGATGTCTGTAAAGATTCAATTAACCATTTCCCACAAGGCTACCAATTAAACCACCAGCAGCAGCACCTTTCTTAGTTGACCTTCTCAATAAATATAATTTGCTCTCTGTAGACTTATCCTCATTGAAACATGATCTGAGGTTGGGCCTGTCTTTCTAATCTCCTTCAACTCTTAACCCCAACTGGCTCTCATTTCCAGGCAGAACAGTCACACAATCTTGTTGTGCAATTAGCATACACAGTGGAACAGTTCATGGTAATCTTTATTTTATTATCATTTTAAATGTACATAGATTCCTGTGATATGATGAATAAGGCACCCTTATAAATTTGCTGTTGAGTTAGGCTCCAACTGTCAACAAAAAAAAGGAGCATATTTACTCTTCAAATCAAAGCAATAACTCAAAACCAGTAGAAACAGAAGCCGTCCAGTGGGTAATAATGACTGTATGTGTTAATTTACCACACCTGATTAACTCAAGTTAATTGAAGTGGAAAAACAAAACAAAACACAGGTTTGGGATATTCATAAAAGACACACACAGCTGTAAGGTTGCCTTATTGTTGGAGGTCATTGCCTCCAACAATAAGGAAAAATTCAAAATGAAACATGTGTTGCACTCGGAAGAGTTCACACAGTGTAGACTAATCCTACAAACACACTGCACGGAGCACATTCAACTTCAATATTTAATTGACCACCACTCCCAGTTACTGTCAGGCACAAACCATTTACATATACCGCAACAGCAAGATGTATTTATGGGACCTTTTAGTGCTGGGAAGTGATTTTCAACAAGTAATAATAAATTAATAAATAATTAATAAATAATTAATTTAAAAAATGATTAATCAAAATGTAAGTAATTACATTTTAGTTAAAATCCCTCAGTTTGATCTGTGATCGGTGCAAACACTGAGGTTGAAGCATGCTTGGCATTGGAGCTGGAGGTGTTGGAGACAATTGACACTGGAGTGGTCACCACAGCTGTTTCAACAGCCAGAACCTGGGTTTGAACCGGCAAAACAGCTGTAGAGTTTCCTCCAACAGTCCAAAGACACACATTTGAAGTTATTTAGAGTTTGTAAATTGTCCATGAGTGTGGGCACACATACAAGCCTGTCACTGCAGCTCTGTAGCTCTGAGATGGACCAGCCAGAATGTACCCACCTTTGTTCAAGCTTTGAACACATCACTGACATTTTGTCATCACCTCTTAAGAAACAGACAGCAGAGCAACATTGTTAATCACTTGGATTTGTCTGTATTTCTGGACACCAGGGCCGAGATGCATAAAAGTGTAGATTTCTGACTAAAGCTGTGAGTAAGCGTAAAGATAAATATGTGCATATACATTCTTTTTGCCGAATTTATAAAGCTTTATGGCTCTCTTTTATAAATCTCAATCATTGAGAAACTATTCGCATGGGTACAACACTAATTTCCACTCCCATTTTTAGCCACGAATGGATGCAATTTCTCCCCTAGTTTGCTATTTGCATATCAAGATTGTCTTTGCGTCACAACTCCATAAGCATAATGAAAGCAATCGTAGAAAAGAAGCCCAGTTTCTGAAAAAGGAAATCAGTTTTACTTGGTGATCTCCATTCTGTAAACATGAACAGAGCAAAAACTGCTGAATTAAAACGGTTACAAGCAATCACCTCTGTAAGTTGAAAGCAAAAGACCATGCTGAGGAATAAAGAAATGGTCAGATATTATACCAGCAGCCAAAACCTGCATCAGCTCGCAAGGCACATTGCATCAGCTCGCAGGGCACATTGGGGCTACAGCAGAGGACCGATAACTCCTGTTTTATCTGCAGCGGATGAACGCACAGCCTGTATAGTATACATCTCTGTGGAGATGATCAGGAGGGAGACATAGATGTGCAGATGTATCATGGTATGTCTGTTGTTTACTTAGAAAAAGCTCCCTGGAAGCCTCTGATACAATTCTTGTGCCACAAACTCAGAACAATCGCCTGTTTTTTGTTATCTTTTTAAAGTCTCATTTGAGAGGTCTTCAACAGCCATGACGCACGGCACACGACTGCAGTTATGTACAGCACCCACAATCACTATCGTACTGAGCAATATTTGTGTGTGTTTTATAGTTAATTTTGTTGGCCCTTTTTCCATTTCCACCTCATACCGGGACGAATGTGTGCATCTGGCCCAACACAACTGGCTTGTTAAGTTTATTCACTGATTTGGGCCTTTAGCAACCCCTGATTTGCAATCGAATTAAAACTACATTTCACAGCCGTGCTTCTGTTTATACCTTTTTACTGCACTTGTTCTTACAGACACATGAAAGCATTATTTGAAATCAAACAAGTTTCCGATGCAGGCATTTGCACAAGATGTAGATATAAGATAAACATATCAATAAATAGTTTTAAAAATATTTTTCTATCTTCAGGGATGTTGATAGAAAGCTTTACGTAACTGAAGTGCAGCATATTTGGTCTATTCACAAACATCATAGTGACTTGATCATTTATCAGTGCTGACATTCTAACATTAATTTATGTATTAGCCTAAATCATCATGATTGATGCATTATTTCAGCATTATTCAAGTTCATAACTGAAGTTCGTAATTGAACTTGAATAAAGCATTGCTGTTATATGTAAAATAATGAAATGACTCGTTCATTTTTTTTTTTAAACAACCTCCTGAACCTTGGATTCAAAAACGTTCACAGTGTAGTTGGGCTGACGTTCCCTGTGATCTTTGTTATATCACTGCAGCAACAATCAGCTGCCAGTGATATCAGAGACAACATGTCCCCATCGGCTGATTCAAATTGATCCTTATATCCGAGTGACATAACTAACTAAATCAAGTGTGTGTCAGTCAGGATGCAGCTTTGATTGCATGTATCTCAATGTTGACCTGCCTTTGGGGTGTGAGTGTCTTTGTGTGTGTACTTTTATCTTTTGTATTCCTCTGGTCCAAAATCTGTGATCCCCATTATACTTGAGTGGAACTGTTTGAGTGTTAAAACTTGGTTTTATTGTTTTGGTTTGACAAGGTTAGACCTCAGCATGCATGTCAATGATGTGTTCTCACAAATTGAGAAGAAATCAGGTGTGTGTTTGTATAAATCCAATAAAAAGGCAGCCTTATGCCTGTGAAAGCTGCAAATCTCCAGTATTTGTGTGTTGGTGTGTCTGTCTCTATCTCTATGGGATTTTCAGCTGATCCACGACAACAGTGTTACTAAGCCGTTAAATCTGAGAACAAACAGACATCGATGAGAAGAAAAAAAATAGAAGAAACTGAGTAAAAAAAGTTACGCTGAGCTGTTTCTATCCAGATCATCAAAGGACACCTTCCCTTTGTCTGGTTCTCAGGGCAGACTCTGATGGAGAGAAGAGAGGTGGACTGATGCCAAGCAAGAAGAAAAAGCAGACAGAGAGAGAAACAGGGCTAGACATGCTGAGAGGCTGGAAGAGAGAACAGGCAAAGACCAAGCAAAGAAACAACAGAGTGAATAAATGAGAAACTGGAAGACTGACTAGCACAGGAAAGAGGAAGAGGCACAGTAAGGAAGACAGATATGAAGAGTCTATGTCTTGTCCAACAAGGACTGAATACATATTTCATATTTCCAAAGGCTGGGCATTAAAAATTAACCCAGTCATCATGTCTCTACATGATCTCACCTAATGACAGCAAAGTGCTCCTCTCTCAGCCTCGCTTGAACACACAGAAGCGTACACACACTTTAAATAGAACTGCAACAAGGAATGTTTTCAGTTTATCAGAGGCAAAGTGCACTTGGACATGTGTGCTTGAGCATGTGTATATCCATTCGCTACCATTTCTTTCTCTGGAAAGCAACATCCTTACAGCTGGCTCAGTCCAGATGCTGGCCAAGCATCAAAACTGAAGATGGAAAAATAGAATACCATCATCCTGCTGAGTATAAAAAGCCACATGCAATGAAACATTTATTTCTACATCTATGGGGAATTCACAAAAAAAAAAAAAAACATCTGCAAATGAAGTAAGCTTTGAACTCCATGGCTGTTTGGCTTAAAATTACTGTGGACAAAATCAATTTGCACCTGTAATGAAGTGTTTTTCTTGTGAGCAACTGAATAAAAGAGGAGATCAATTAAAACCTGAGACTGAACAATACTGGAAGCATCATACTATGCCAATTCCAAGTGTCTGGTGGACCTGGGAACAGACCACAGCAACCTCCCAGAACAAGAAACAATCACCATCTTCAAAGCAGATATCCATTAACATGTCTGAACATGAAAAGCAACAAACACATAGCATGATCCAGTCCTCAAAGATTATATGGCTGCACAAATGAGTGAGCGGCGGATAAAAGGTATTCACCCAGACTGGTTAAGAAGAGGCTGATCATGCCAATAACCTGCCTCTCCACAACATGGAAGCTCCTCTCAGAAATCCAAGCAGCTTAGGGTCTGAACATATTTCTGCAGGCTCGCTGTGTAAACACATGTCTACATGTTATAGCGTTTTGCTGCCACTTCAGGGCTGCTGCAGAAATATGTGGAGCAATCTGAGCTGTGCACTGCTCTTGGGCATGTTGGTGCTGTTGTTGGTCTTTTAGAGAGGACCGCTCTGCTGTGGAAAAAACAGAAGTCAAAGTGGACAAGGATCGGCTTTATAATGGAGTGAAACTAAGGTTTTTAAGGTTTTTAACCTTTTTAACGTGTCCATGAGATGTTTTTAGGTGTCACAAGACATATCAGCTAGAAAGCTGAGGAGAAGTAAGAACAGGATAGTTGGAGAACACAACAGACCCAAGGCAGACCATGAGCCAAAGCACGCGGCAAGCCATAGAACCAAACAAAAGACTTGCTTGCTTTCTTCTGGCTGAATGGGCGCTTAAGTAAGTTAACTATAAGATATAAGCCACTAGCTCTGGGAGCACAAGGCTTTATACGGGGCTAGCTCCAGGGTGTGCTCAGCACTCCTGGGGCTCGTATTTTTCATGGTGAGCTAGAGGAAATCAAGGAAAAAATCTTCAAAAAAAGATTTGAAGATTTTTGAAGATTTATCTTGTGGAGATTTTAGATAGATTACATCATTAATTAATATTTCTTTAATACACTTTAGTTGCAATCTAGTCAAGTCAAATTTATTTGTATAGCACATTTCATGTACAAAACATTTCATGTGCTTTACATAAAATAAAAGCATTACAGCAGGGAGTGAAAGAAGCATTCAAAAATACATAAAAGAATATCAAGAGAAACAAATAAAATAGCTAAAATGAATTAAAATGATTAAAAACAAGCAACAGTCAAGATAAGTGTAGCAGTCACAGTGCCGTGTGGATTAAGAGTTTTTCAAACTTTGACAAAACCAACATTCCTGTGGGGGATGTTTACGTATGTGGATATAAACCAGATCTTCATTTTCTTTCCACAAAGGAAAAAGAGACAGAAACTGCCTAATTTACCTTCACCTTCTACCCTCTTAAGAGCTTTTGGGGAGTCGAACTCGCAACAGACGCTTGCAATAAAAATTGGGATAGACTCTAACGAACAAAGAACTCACTCTTGGGAAAGTGGGACACTTACTATCTTATCTGGACCATAACTCGAAAGTTGACACTTTAACACCCCTTTTCACCAGCAAACCGACCAGATGGCTACATACGAACTGAGAAGACTTCATTAGACTCACTTTTAGTCGAATCTTAAAACTATATTAAATGTGTTTGATAACCGTATACAATTTCTTTCAGGTTTCCAGCTTGATCACAAGACGCATATAGAGACAATTTGTACGATTCTGGCTTAAATATTGACAAAGAACTGATTTTGGTGGAAAATGCCCAACCTGCCTGATGGAACCACATTGCCCCCTAGTGGTCTGCAGTGTTGATTAGTTGAACATTTAAATCCCAGAGGACTCAGTAAAATGGACAAGATATATGCAACTATTAACTTCTAACGATGTCCCTTCGGTATCTATTTGGTATTTGTTTGGTGTCCCCATTGTTAACACAGAAAATTAACATTGTGTGGTTCACTATTCATATGTCACGATTTCATAGATATTCATCTGAATTTTGAAAGTCATAATTGTCTTTATCATGTGTGTTATTTTGATGTCTTTATATCACAAGTCTATGTTATATCTTTAATCTGCATATCTTAACAAGATGTGGTGTTTTCAGAATCACCGAGACAAATGTTCTACGAGACGGAGTAATGGAGAAATAAGAGTTTTCTTTGTTCTATCCAGAAATCCCCATATAGCACAGATCACCTTACACAGAAACCCGGGCAGACATGCACACAGTTCGGGCATGTCATTGGCTGAGAAAGTGGTGTGGGCCCTGCCTCCGAGAGTCAAAACCCGGAACCCGCGAAAAACACTCTCTCTCTAGTTCTCTCGTTTGCTGGCTCGCTTCAGGCGTCTGCTCTCTTGCTTCTTGCCTCTTGTTCCAGAAGGGTTCCAACCCAGAGTTTCAGAAGGAGATTTGAGCAGAGAACAGTTGCTCAGAGAGTTTTGGAGATGGTTTAAGCAGAAGAGAAGAGCTCACCAGAGTTTGGGAGTTTTCCCATAATCTCAGGAGAGAACGGAAGGACGTGTGGATAACGATGCAGCGGACGACCGGAGGAGACCCTCCAGAACCCAGTGAGACCCCGGAGACGAGAAAGAAAGACCCGAACAAAGAAACAGATTGAAATACTCTGAAGATGCACGTTTTACGTGTTTTTGTTCGTCCCTCGCCATCCATGTCCTTCTACGTCGCACGTCCTAACCTCCGCTGTTTCACGCCATCATCACCTTTTCCTACCAAGAAAGCCAACTCCAAGCAACCTTTTATTAATCTTCTGTGAACTTAAGTTCACTTCATCAGAGAAGCAACGGACCCACTGACAGCCAGAAGATTCGATCATCTAACCACAGTCCTCGGCACCATCGTTTCGGTTTCCCGGTGAAAGAAGCAACTGAGAAGTCCGCTAAAGTCAGCCACCACAGCCAGGAAGGCCCAGAGAGCGGAAGAGAAATCCCCTCGGACCCCGCGTGGCCGCTGCCGTGTTCCGAGCTGACTAAGCAGAACTTCAGCACAGTAAGACCAACCCGTTTTCACCTTAAAGTGGGTTTGATGGATGTCTCGAGGCTTTCACAGAATGATAAATTAATCCGAAATGTCAGTATTTAGCTTCAAATAGTCAGCCAACCCAAACTATTTGAATAAATCCAGTAACTCTCCATTCCCATATTTTATTTTATATTCACTAAGTGTTTTATATAATCACCCATATTCCATGCATCTCCTGTTTGTTTAAAGGTTCATGTCTAAGATCATATCATTGTAATAAACAGCTCATATATCTATATATATGTTATAATCACAGATTGTGTCGTATGCTTTCTTTACGTAATGTCTGTCCAACCAAACGAGAACTTCACGAAAGTAGCGAGATATGAGACTGAATATTAATTGATTATTAATTGAAAGATTAATTTAACACCAGGATCGTAAGATTTCGAACAGTTTTCCTACCTGACTGTGACTTAAATTAAGTTAAAACCTAGGTAGGTGGTGCCCTGAATTCGAGGTAAGGTTTATTTGAGACTGTAAGAACATCTCATAAATCCTTATATTTAATACGTATATAAATACCCGGTAACGCTACATAAGTTAAAAAGATACTGTGCAGATTTCATGAAAAGACACAATGTTTTTAACCTGGATTTAAAAATGTCTCCATTTGGTGAAAGTTTAATCTCCACTGGCAGTTTGTTCCACTTGTTTGCAGCATAACAGCTAAATGCTGCTTCTCCGTGTTTAGTCTGGACTCTGGACTGGACCAGCTGACCTGAGTCCTTGGATCTAACACAGGTGAATTTTTATTTATTTATTTATTTTTTGCCACAGTGATTCATGCATTAGGACCCTGGATGCCCTGGCCCAGTTAAACACCACTTGTTATTTAATCATTATGCATGCCAGCTCAATTATGAGAATCCCTTATCAACTGCTACACAGTTTATTTCATGACACACCGTACCTAATTGACTGAACTGAACTGACACGCTGTAGGAGAAGAAGTGCTAAATTTCTGCGATTCCCCCTTGTGGAGAAACCAACCCTATCTGCACACTCTGGAAGGAAGCAAACCACAGGAGACAAAAAGAAGGACAGAAGTGTGGATTTAAAGACAATGATATGCCCCATCTACCTCCACACAAACCAATTTACAGCTGAGTGGCTTTAATGGACAAATGCAACACTGAATCATGGCTTTTCTCTGACTGTTGTCCCTACTGCCGCTCTTTGGGGAAAATGGAAATTTACGTTGTAAGTGAACCAATTTTCCATTTTCTAACTGCCTATTCAGTAATAAAGTGAATAAACAAGCGTTTGTGCATGTGTAGCAACATTCTCGTCCTATTTATTTTGAGTATCAGTTTGTCTAAAGCCACCCAAAACTCCAGGGCCTGAGCCAGTAAATGAATCGATTCAGAGCCCTGATGAGGATATAACGGAGACAAATCAATATGTTGGATGTGGGGGAGAGCGATGCAGATGGTTCAGCAGATGAGGACCGAGACAAAACCTTAGTTCAGTTTTAATAATGCAGAAACACACTTCTCATTTACCAGCTAAACTTGTATTCTGTATTGTTTGTTGGATTGTTACATTATGCTAATCTATGGCTGCAACATATTGAGAAATGGTACACCAGGCATCTTTTGTGTATACACAATTCCACATATTGCACCCCTGAGGTATTTGGTATATTTGGAAACTCTGACATCTCCATTAAAATTGACTGCAAAGTTAAAATTTGTGAGTTTGGAGGGCAAGAAAAAAGAAGAACTGGGATGGTCATTTTCAGAGCAGCAGAGGATCAGCTTCAACTTACAGTTTTAAGTTTAAGCAACTTACAGGTTGCTCAATTAAAGGCCACATCCAGACTTCACCACCATCATCCATTTCTATAACTGTCTGCAATTTTTTTTTCAAAAAAAGAATACACTGACAAAGGTACTTTGAAGAAAAAAGGTGGTCTGTCACATGTCAGGATGAAATGTACTCTACCTCGTGAGTTGCATTGCAAAGTGGGGGAGGTTTAACATCTTCAACATCTGACCCACAGCTGTTATGGACTCTTGAATGCAGTTACTAACTTGGCAATGGAAAGACTTGCATGTCTTATCATTAGTGCAGAGTTGTCTTTGAGCCTCTGACTTTTCTAAAGAAGCATCAGAGTATAAAATTCCTCTCTCACTTTTTGAAATACTGTAATATGAAACATATATGTATTATAAGATGTATGATGTCATGTATTTGTATTTCCTGTTGACTTTGATGATGCACTGACTTCTGTGCTGCATTCTTCAAAAGTTTTTTAATTAAAAGGTTTTTATCATATATTTTCATGTTTTTGTGTTCCGGCACTTTTATATTGATTTGTGGAAAAATACTGTTCGATCCTGTTTTCCGTTTTTTTTTCCTCACAGAAAAAAGCTTCATTTTGGTGAATCTGTAATTGAATGCTTGACATGAATCAGTGGTTCTCAAACATTTTCAGGCACATTCAAATGCATTTTCAACTCCCGATTTTTGGGGGACAATTGAACGTTGCTTGAATGACAAGTGATCACTGCTGATTTTCTCAGTTAATGTCTATTGTCTCTGCTTTTAGTACTAAAACACTGAGAGGTTTGATAATCCTCCACATACGTGTGAGTGGAAAAATGGTGACTCTGACCTTGTCCTTGTGGGGGGAGAGAAGTCAATTACCTTACCATTACCTGTCAGGCTCCAGAGATGCTCACATAAACACACCACATGAGCACACTTGATATAAAGCATGTTTTGTGCACCTGCACTCATTGAGTTTCACGGCTGGGCAAACAGCCTAACTCGCTTTGTGGTAGAGCTATAAATGATGATGTATGGAGCAGGAGCAGTTTCTGTGATAATAGATCAAAATCATTCTCACCTCTCTGTATAGCTGGACACTAACTCAGGATGGCAGGAGATTAAAAGAAGAGAAACGATAACAGCGTGACTGCAGGGGCAGCACTGCTGTTACGAGTGGATGCGTGAGGCAGCTTTTGCACACAACTGGCTAACTTAAGAACCCCAAGGAAAAGGAGGGAGAAACTGTGTGCATAGAAAAAGACAAAATTTTTAATTATGCATGTTTACATGACTGGTTTGTTGTTGTTCATTATTTTTTTTATTATTATTTCTTTTTTTAAGCACAAATTGGTGAAAACCTGCATCTGTATTCCTGATGTAATAAGTAAGTGTGTGTGCTTCCCTCAGGGAAAAGGGTTAATACACTACAGATAATGCACACTCACATTATAAGGATGCTGATGTAAACACATAAACACTAAGAATAGATGCTCAGTTCACAGAAAGTGTTACATACTTACCTTTTTCTTTCTAAAAGTTTATATTCTAAAGGCATGATTAACTATGTTAATTCAAATGATGTTGCACTGATGCTTGTGAGGATGTTATAAATGCGGAAGCCTGCTGTTTGTTTCAATCAGCTTTTGCAAATATGAGTGTGTGCCTACAAACAAAGTGTAATTAATCTAGACCCTTATTATTTTTGTTAAACCCTAAATACAATTCTGACTGTGTAGTTTATTGGTGCATTGTGGGTTTTAACTGTTTTTGTTGTTGTTGTTATTCATCCACCACGGCTACATGAACAGAGGTATCAATATTCAGTGGATTATCTTCATTAATATAAAATAAATGGAATTTTGTCAAACATTTTACAATAAATAACTAGTTCAGCTGTTTTGAACCATGGACTGTGTATAAAATATGGATCAGATATGTAGCCACGATAGGGAATGTGAAGTTCACAACATGTCTTTTGCACGCACACTCTAAACTGACCTCAAAGGTCATGGATTCAAGCACACATTGTTGAATTACTCTCTGAAATCTCTGAAATGATGAAGAGGTTTAATTGTAAAACCTTTCAATTGACAGTTTCAAATTCAGTTCTAAAAAGATAACCATCGGTTTTCTGTAATCATTTAAACATCAGAGGTTTGCATTCACACCCCTTAATTCTTCAATAATAAAAGTACCTGGTTTCATAGAATATGCTCTTAAAGTCAAATTTTGTCATGACCGACTATTTCTGAAAACTTGAAAATGTTTGAATGTGCCTGCAATTGTTCTGAATAAGCAAGTTGACAAAATGTAGATCTGAACAGAAACGTATTGACCAGCTCTTTGAATAACCTCTAACCTTTACCTAAATATTCCTCCCTCCTGCTTTTCTTTCCTCTTGTAAATTTATCCACATTTCATCCTGTGTAATTTTTTCTTTTCATCATTTGCCTAATTCCCCCTTTCCTTGTTTATCATTCGCTCTTTTCTCCACCCTGTTTTCCTAATGAAAAATCTGCTTGCTCTGCCAGTCTCATTTAAAATCTGTTTCATGTTTTAATCTGCTTAATCTTTTTTCCACAGCCACTCATCTCATTTCCTCTCAGATTCCCTCCTGCACCCTGTTGATCTTTGCTGTCAACCGACCATGACGTCCCATATCTTCTCTTATCAACTATCAAACTTTTGTACCCGTCGCATTTCTGTTGATGTATCCTTCCTTCCTTGCTGTCTCATCTCGAGTTGTTTCCTCTCAGTTCCGAGCACAAGTCAAATAAAGGATTATTTCTCTTTAGTCATCTTCGGCAGAGCATCAAAGAGGCGCCAGCAAGCGGGATAAGAATAGAAAACTGGTGCTATTTATAACTTGCATCAATGAATGCCTACTAGCTGAAACAAAATACACACACACACAAACACCAGGCACACAGAGGAAAATCTTGTATAGACTACCGCCTCAGCCACACACACCTCTCCTTGATCAAACAGCAGGGACATACAGTGCAAATCAATGCCCTCATCAGTATGCAACTTTAAACAGAAGGCATTTGTGATGTATTGATAAGATGACTCACTCCAGAATAGAAACAGAGCAATTCAACAACTTTCTTGCAAAGTGTGGTACGGTAATGACTGTAATTGCAGAAGTCTGGCTCAGTGGCTGCTTTTAAATCTTTCATGCACCCTCCAAACACACATCTACATGGGCTCTCACACACTGCGCATCGCTGACAGCTGACTGATGTTGGCCTCATGAAGAACAGTGATCTCCTTTAATTATACATGATGTGTCACAGAGAAGAGGGAGGGAGCGCAGGAAGAGGAAGATGAGTGATAAGTGATGTTAAAATAGAGTGGGAAAAGGTGGTCAGAGGCTTAAATGTGCTGAAAATGGGGCAACGGACAAGTGGGGTGAATATGGAGGAGTGAGGAGAGGAAGATGCTAAAGGAGTTGACAGCGATATAGAGAGGGACAGACGGGATGATGAGAAGAGAAAGAGGAAGTGATGACTGGAGAAGATCTGAAAGCAGAGGAGGTCAAAGCATATTGATCCTGACACGAGTTTCTTCCAGTGGATCTAACTTAACACAACCACTGAACATAGGAGAAGCAGGCTGGACACGTTCAGCGCCGAAGTAGCCTGGCGACGCCATCCTACGTACTTCCGCCCAAAGATTTTGGCTCCGCACATAGTCTGGCCAAATCCCCCTACCTCGGTTCGCTCAGTGTTTTGCCAATCAGCAAACAGTTGCGAGTGGTGACGCAGAACTCACGCGCGGAGTCCATTGTAGTCCATATAATTGTAGTTCAACCACAGCGGAAATAAACATGGCGACGGAAGAACGCCAGAAGCTATCCATGAAGTTGTCTCAACTCTGGAGAGCATTACACAATTAAAACAAGAGCAAGAGGAATGCCTCGTCAATTTTGTTAGTGGCAAGGATGTCGTAGCTCTCCTTCCAACTGGCTTTGGGAAAAGTTTGATTTATCAAATGGTACCGGTATAATGAAAGCGGATGTGGGAAGCGTGATTCGCGAGCTAGAGCCTCGCGAGAGTAAGCATGAACCTCGGCGCATAACCTACGTCCTTTCTAAACATTACTGATTGGTTAAGGGAACGCCAATGAATTTAAGTTGCTGAGTAAGGTCCCACCCTCCATGGAAACGGATTCCTCTTGGGTTTTTCCAGACTGTTTGACGGAGTCAACAGTCGGCTTTCGCCCAGGCTAGCGCCGAAGGGCTGTGCACAAACAAAAACACACACTGCACCCTCTCTTCTACCTGCCTTATACCCTGCTGTTGAGCTATTATTAGTGTCAGAGTTAAAAAAAAAAAAAAAAAAAAAGTGGAAATAATTGCTGAAGGCTGCCGTCGTGCCTCATGAACCAGAATCTAAATATTTTCAAAGATAGGCGATCTCCGTGTAAATGTGTGCAATCTGATGAGAGCAGAATTTCTTCCCTACTTCCTTCTGACAATGCAAAGAAAATCTGTTCCCACGTAAAACTTCATTCAACTCCTTATCACCTATCAAGCCTTTGGAAGAAATATACTAAAAAAATAAGGAAAACAGAGAACAGACTTTGTTTGAGATGTGTTTTCAGTTGTGAAAAACTGAGTTTATCACATTAAGAAACAAACATTTGATAGTCCTCTATAAAGTGCCTGTCTATGTGGTTAATACGCTTGAGCTCAACCACATGAAAAATAAGGCTTTTCAACCTTTTACTGAAAAAAACAAAAATACAAAAGATAGATTTTTTTTTTTAAGAAGGTTGTCTCAGTGGATTCAGAAGCTAATAAGCCCCTTAGAAATAACTTCTCAAGGTTATTTTGCATCAGTCTCTCTCAAGGTCTTTGATATACTCTTCTATACACAGTTGTTTTTTGCATGCACTGCCTATTTCAGACACCTCAAATCATTTCAGTGAGATTTAAATCTGGTCTTTGACTTCATTTTGTCTTTTTTTTAAGCCGTTCCCTTAGACAGTTTGCTTGTGTCATGAGCATCATTATCTTGTGAAAGGGCACATTTACAAGTTTGAATTTAAACTTTTAGGCAGATGATCCCATATTATCTTCAAGCATTTTTTCATATGATGCAGGGTTCAGGGTTTAATCAATCTGGTCCATAAACACAACCCCAAATCATAAAATTACCACTGTGCTTTACATTCGGCTCCACAAAAATGCCGTTGCTGTGGCTTTAAATCTATCTCTTAATCATTTGCCCATACCATTATTCCAAAAGGCGTTGTCTTTGCCTGTATGTTCGATGGTAACATGGTTTTACTCTGATGTTCTTTAGCAGAGAAAGGGTTTTTGCCTGGTAGCCTCCTGTGGAGGTCACAAATGTGCGATCTCTTACATATTGTATGATACTGTAAACTTTGACACCGACAGTTGTAAGGATAACCCGCAGATCCTGTGATGTAATTTTGAAGTTTTCTGAGAGTTAATTTCTCATCAGTCTGCGAAGACGTCAGCCCCGAATATTTGCCCCCTTAAAGACCTAAAGCAATTTTAGAACAGTTGGTGTTTTAACTGGCAGCGCTTGCCTTTGGGGATTAATCTGGAAATTGTTTGAAATCTACACCACTTGCTGATTTTGTTGATTACAGTGTTATTAGTTAAAATAACTATGATATCTTCTTAAATCCCTTACAAGACCCATACACATCCACAGATTTGTTTTCTGAAACACTAAGCGGGCTATTAAGACGATAAAACGATGACTCTACACCTAATATGGAAAAACCTGATTGTAATTCTAATCACATAAAGTTTGATAAATACACAAGGGTGCTTACTTTTTCCATGCAACTGACCAGTTTTGTTGCAACATGATTGTTAGCAGGCTCTCATTCAAAAGGTTCAAATTTTTGTTCACATAACTTGATGAGATGTGACTACCGTTTCTCAGTGAATGCAATATTTCTATACATCTGGATGGGCTATGTCTCCTCTGATGCATTTTAAATGGCACTGAAAGGTGCTTGACAAACACACTATCCATTATTTTTCAAGATTTGCGTTTTAGTGACTTTCACAGTCAAATGCATCGTCATGTTTGAGGCTGAATTGCACTGTCTATTGCTATTCATACTCTATCTATCCTTCTGTAGCGTTTCACAATTTTTTAGTCTTCAGAATTATCTGAGTAATGCCAAACACTGTACCCCAAGGGGACATGACAGGATCTGGTGCCTCAGAGGGAAGTTAAAGGAAAAAAGGGTGCCATAGACTCACATTTGGCAAACTACTCAATCGTGACTTGTACTCATAGGCAAATTTTGCAGTTCTTATGTATCCTGACCTTCATATTCAGCCCAATGGAGAGCAGAACAAACACAATAAGACAGAAGCTAGAAATCCAGACAGGAAAAATGAGCAGATACTGTAGAGGAAGAGTTGGAGAAAGCTGGAAAGAGCAGATGAGCTGTGGTCGAGCAGCAGAAGTGTAGCACGAGGAGCACAGGATGTCATGAAATATGTAGGAAGGAGCATCTCAGCACCGGAACACAAAGCCATTAAAGAAAGCCCGGTAAAAACGCAGTCAGCTAGAAACATAAATGTCCATTTTCCTTATCAAACAGAGAAGCGTGGACACACAGCTAAAAGCACCAACACACTTTCACTCTCATGTACTCTTGCATTCAGGCAACTTCGGCTGAAAAGTCACACTTTAATGTTTTCTGGTGTGCGCACACAGTTTAACACACTTTTGTACTTTCAAATACACAAGCACTCATGTGAACACTGAACACCACGAAACAGACACAACCTCTTCATCTGTCTGTACCCCGTCCTTCTCTCTCTGTGGACATAATGGCATTTTGTAAATCATTGATCGGGTACATGAAGAATACCACTGAGACAGTTAGTTTGACATGCAGTGAGTGTTGTCAGTCCTTCAGGGTTAAACATAAAGCCGAGGCAGCCGACAACTTCTTCTGGAGGTGGGTTGGGATGAGATGGGGTGCTGCTCAGAGCAGCGTTCAGTCACTGCGCTCTCAACTCTGTTCAAGCTCACTGGTTTTGATTTAATGCTGAGTTAACACAGCAGAATTAAAGAGAATTGAGATTAGCAATGTTGTGACCTGGAGTTCAAATGCTGTTTAGCAGTCAAACACTGACATTATTTTTGAGACATGTGCTCTACAATTATGAGTCATATGTAAGCAGATTAACAGGATTTCACTTATACTGTGTCTCTGGAGGGTTTGAAAAGCCACAGCGTTTGATTTGCTTATAAAAAGAAAATATATTTCATTTTCAGGTCAGCTCTCAAAATGAGGACTGATCTATTTTGTTTTTCTTTCAACTGCAGTTCAGTTTTAGTGTTGCAGTTTGTGCATCAGTCGCTAATCTGCTTAAATTAAGTTAATGCCTAAATGAAAATGCAAGGTTTTATGTTTGTTCTTAATATTGGTCTAGAGTTTAGGCTACCGATCGGGCTTCATGATCAGAGAAGCTCAAAGCAGCAGTTTTTGCAGTGTAATACATGATCCCCTTAAAACTGAACTCTGCCATTGGCCACATCTACATCAGTCTGCTTTTATACTGGAAAAAAAAAATTATCCTCTTATTGATAGTATTTTAATATGCAAGTTACATCATGCTGCTTTCATTACTCACAATCAAGATTTCGATGTAAACAGTAGTGGTCAGAAGTGATGTCTGAGGTGTACCTAATAAACTGATGGAGGTGTGGATGTGTGACTGACAAAACATAGACTGAGCCTATTATAAATCAACTACATCCTTTCAACACCTGTATTGTCTAAGTCTCAAAAGATGATAGATCTGAACCTGACAAGTGGAGGCTTGTGAGGCTATTGTGTTTTAGTGGAGAGCATCAAGATAAAAATCATTCTCTTCCAGTTCAATTCATGCATTTCCAAACACCCAGAACATGTTCAATAGTGCAGTCTCCTAAAATCTGAACTGTCACTTGGCTGTGTAAGGGCGACTTGCAGCTGGCTGAGTGGAAACAAAATGCATCATTACATTTATGGGCAGGCAACTGCAGTGAAATCACACAAGTAAGACCAACCTCTTGCTGCTCCACTCAACCAGCTTCATATAAGTGATTGCAATCAATAATCCAAACAGCAGTATCTCTGTCCCTCTCGTTATCACTATCATCACCACCACGCCCATGGAGCTTCATCATTTTCTTTGTTATGATAAATCAAAGTTCATCCTAACTTCTCTCAGTGTCAGTCACATTTAGATCAGCCAGCACAAATGCGTTCCCCCCCCTGCACTACATAATTGCATGAATGGGGGAAAGCAGAGGCATGTAGTAAATAACAACAGCAGGGAAACTGGAAGAACAATACATTGAAATGGTCTGTTATCTGCAGACATGACGATGTGGTCAGAATAACAATAAACAACGCGGGGTTGTAACAGCCTTAAATCGAAAACAGTTTTAATTCATCCTCGGTGCCTCTATGGAAAATGAAGGGAATCCACCTCGTTCATCCACGTGAGGAATAATCTCAGAGCACATTTCATGAGGCTTTCTTCTACCTGAATGCTGCAGGAGATCTCGGAGTCGTCCAGTAACCGGATCGTGCAGAGGATCTCCTGGTCCAAGGAGCGGATGCTGGGGCTGCGAAACCGGAGCATTTTCATCCTTGTGTCGTTTCTGTTTCAGCTCCTCATGTCAGCGGCACCAAACACAGCAAGTCGTTGACGTAAAAACACCGAAGAGTCACGCATACGCACGCACAGCAGGTGTCCGTCGGGTCTTTTCACCCCTTGAGACGCCCTTGGAAATGAATGAGTGGATTGAGAGGTGGATGGAAGGATGAGAGAAAGGATGGATGCGACAGAGGGAGGAGGGCTTGTATCGGTGTTCTGCCTCCCCACTGATGGATCTACGGGAGGGAGGATGGCTTTTCCCCCTCTCTCTCTCTGTTTGTCTCAACCACTCCACCTCAAAATTCAGCCCCTTCAGAGTGTTTCTAGGGTTTGATGATTCGGGTGAAAGTGAATTACTTGACATGTGGAGTGCTCTTCCCTTTGACAACAAGTTCCCGTTTTTTTAATTCAGCAATGTTCATCCAACTTTTATTTAAAAACGTTTAATTACCTTATTATAATGGGGTCTTAATGAAATGATAAAGAAAACCAGCCTTGGAAACATGCCTTTGCATGTTCATCATATCTAGTGTTTGGAAAGAAATTTAGATTCTGATTAACTTGTCAAATAAAATAAACCATTTTTGTCAGAGTGGTCGAAAACCCACCAAACAGTTCTGCTAATAGACTAATTTCGACTGGGATTGTTCAATTTTCATCAATATGACGTCAAAGAGACTTTAGACGCGACCAGAGACCGCTCTGATGCAACGCACACAAACCCAACGCTGGCCCTTTAATTGTGAGCGTGCGGCGTGCGTCATCACGTAGCAAAAACAACCCGCGGCCATGGTCCAAGTCTTGGAAGCAGGGTGTTTTGCTTTTCTTGAGCGTCGCTGTCAGACCACACGGACTCTTTGCGTGTTCCGAGAGGTTTATGTTGTAACTGATAAAATATGCTTGTTGGCAACAGGTTTTTCCTTTAATGGACTGCTGCTGTAGTGTGACAGCTGACACGGAAGCACCACCTGTTCAGTGTAACGGTAGGTTGCATCCAACGGAGAAAAGTATTCAACGTCTGTGCACATATAAGTTTGGCTAAATGGATAAAATAATTTCACTTTTTAATACCACCGCACTGTAGTTCCACCACTTTGACACTCTTAGTAAATAGCACCTTATTTAGTGGCACACAAGAGCTTTTGAAGAGCTTATTAATGTTTGCTGTAAATAACTCGAAATCAAACAGAAGCAGAGAAAAACTAACTGAAAGGACTAACTCTTTAGGTTAAAATAATTTAGAAATTGTTTATTTTCTTGACAAATTATCTGGATTGGCTGCTTGAAGACAGAAATGTTTTAATCATATATCTGGAATTTGGACAATTGAGTAAAGAAATTCTGGGTCAAATCATTGGTACTTGCAGTCATTACAAACAGTTTATATGTGTATTTTCTTCACTCACCTGCTTTTACAGCAAGTATAGTATTGTCATACCTATTTGCATTGTGGTGGCCGACAAAAAAAAAGAAAAAAAGAAAGAGGAATACTACATGAAAATCTACATGTGAAAAAATCAAATATTTTTTGCTTTAACATTTCCAAACCACTCCGTAAACTTGACAGACATAGATTCGGATTCCATTGAGACTGTCCTGACTGTAGACTCAACCAGGTCAAATTTGACTTGCTGGTGTTTGATTTTGAAACTTATACCTTAGACAGGTCAAGTGTACATCCCGTTACAATCAGAAAATAGGGTTTTTGTTCATACTGCAACCATATGCATTGACTTGTGGAACATTTTTAAGGCCCTTCTGCTTGTGATGGAGTACTTTCATAGTGTGGTATTAGTTACTATTTTTACTGAAAACTTCCTTCGTCTCTGTTACAGCAGATTTAATTTGCCTTTTTTGATTTATTTCAGCCGGGGATCAGCCTCAAGGTGTGTGAATACCCACAGACAGGATGATCTACATCATAATGGGAGTATCGGGTACTGGAAAGTATGTACACTCTCTGTTTATGAGACTCATTGACTTTTGGTAATACATGCTTTCATCACGCTCCAACTGGACTATTGTGATGGCTTTGTATATTGGTATTAGCCTGGTCTCCCTCTCACAGCTACAGCTGGTCCAGAAGGCTTCAGCAGGTCTTTTAACACGAGCTAGGAAGTAGTGCTTGGTTCTGTTCGCTGGCTCCCTGAATGTTAGGATTCATTTGTAAGGTCATATTGTTGACTTATGAGGCTTTCTCCTGTTTTTTTTAATTTTATTTCTGTTATTTCTCTTACACTTGATCCCTGAGATCTATTGATCATTTGCTTTTAATTGTCCTTAGGTCAAGGCTGGTGCACAGAGGAGGCTGGGCCTTTACTGTTATAGCCCCAAATTATGGAACCAACCGCCCGTGCATGTTGGTTCCAACTTTTCCTATTTTGAAATCTCGTCTTAAAACACGTTTTTGTTTCCAGAAGGAGAGTCCATTTTTTTTTTATCTTTACTGTTTTATTTTTGTAATGTTTTGTTTTTACTTTAGCCACACTTTTATTTGGTATGTGTGCTGCTTCTACTGCTGTTTTTTCCAAACTGTCTTAACTGTGCTTTATTCATAAACTTGACCGTGCATCCAATGCTGTCGAGCTTTTAAGTTTTTTTTGGATCAAATACAAGGAATTATATACCACATGCTACAAAGATTAAGACTTTTACAACCAAGGGAAACTTTAACATGATGAGTTCAAATGATCCTTTCGTTCACTACTCTTCTTTCCAAGTTTTAAACATATGCATTCCTCTGCATTTAAACATCATTTCAAATTCGAGAAACCTTGATTCATTTTCAAGGCTTTAAGCTTCTGAATTGGCGATATATATCAATTATTTGTTTACTTTAAGAACCATTAGGTGGTGGTTGATCAACTATTAATGAGCTGTTGCATAAATAGTTGCATACGTCTGGTATCTGTTTCAAGTTTACTGAGGAAGACAGCAGTGCACAGTCCTGCAGGGTCCTGAAGTCATTTAACTGGAATAGAGTGGGGGGAAAAAATCAAATAGAATACTCTGGCCGGCATGTTTATTCGTCCATTTGTTTGTACATACAACTAAATAAGCTGTGAATTCTCACATCTAAGAGATGGAAGCTTTGATGTTTGGCATCTTTGTCTTGAAAGGTAACTGAAAGGTTTTTGCATATATTGTTTTAATTTTGCATCTATTTTCAAAACAATTATTTCATGTGGAGTCTAATCATTTGCATGGATTTTTGTGTGTTTTTAAACAAGGATTTTAATCTGTTAATCCAGTTGGTTTGTCTTGCTCCTTTTCTGAAATCCAGAAGCAGTTTAGGGGTGTTCCTATCTGAAAAGGTAAAAAGACTCAGCCAAAACCTCACTACACACACACACACACACACACACACACACACACACACTCACCACTAAGTCTCTGCGCACTGTTACACTTGATACTCACCTGTCTGTGCCTGTAATCCCTCAGCTGGACTGGCCTTTGCATGAAGGCGATAACTTCCACCCTCTGGAGAACATTGAGAAGATGACTCGTGGTGAACCGCTCACAGACCAGGTCAGCCCAGGAGTGTGTGTCATGTTTTATTGCATTTTTAAGGTCAAACCCGAGGATGAGGATGGGGGACCAGACAAAACATTATGTCAAAGATCATAATGTGAAGATGTGTGCATGCTCTCCCAGAGTTGTCTTGTCAGCTCCAGCCGCATGTCAGTCATTTACAAAGTTCACAATTTCTCCTCTGTCATGAGTAAATTATTCTCTCAGACTTGCAGCTGCACAACACTCAACATGTAGCTGGAGGAGACTTCACCAGAGCCCACGAAGGCTGGATACTTAGCTTTTGATCTCAGCCCACAGTTCTTCAGTTCATCGGAATATTTTTCTGGTTGTTCAATATTGATCTTTTTTTCCTGTCCTAAGTGACTTTTCTCAATGAAGTGAGACCTCCAAACATTTGCATGGCTACCTGCCAAAGTCGAGTGTACAAGCCTGCAGGCAGAGGAGCGCCTGCCAACATTTGGCAGCAGTCTGCTGGTAGCTGTGTTTGGTAGCTGATGATAAACCTCCCACTCAGAAGTCTACTCCTCATGATGAGCAGGATAAATAGGGAACCGGCTTTCTCCAACATTGTGGCATATTTCAAAAACAGTCAACAGCTGGCAGTTTGAGAAATATAGATGGAGAGTTACTGTTATACTGTGGCTAAAATCTGTCTGTCGTGCTGGCATTAGTGGGCAAGTTGGGGTTGGTGTGACCAAAGAGGACAGGAGCGTGCTCAGACTGGATGCTAGAGGGTGACTCCTCTCCAAAAATGTGTGAACTGAAACAGATTATGTCTCTGACTACAATAGTTAAAGTTCAGGAAGGATCTATTTGATATCCTGAGTTGTTCCTTTAAAAAAGTGTAGAGTGTAGAACATTAAAGAGAGAATTCTGGCAATATGAACCCACGTACACATGCTTTACGCTCACTTTCATTGTTAGTGTAGGGTCAGGGTCACCATTATTAGTCCCACAAGGGGAAATTCCTAATATTACAGCAGCAAGAGAGTACACTGTGTACAAAGATGGCACACAGTACTGGGAAAATAGTAACTAAAAAAAATAACAGCACCAAAGAATAATAGAAGTGTTAAAAACAATTGGATCAAAAATATATAGATATGATATGATATCTGATATACAATATCTATAAAACATGCTTCCATGCATTCTCTCTCTTCCTGTACCCCAAAATTGGTCCCCACTAAACATTCGAGGAGGACTGAACCTTAAATGCACCTCAAAGAGATGAGGACTTCGAAGAGAGGGGGCTTCTGGATGAGTTCAGATTGAGGACACACATGATTATCTTTCCGCTCATCTTTCCTCATCCTTCCATCCTCATAGCAAGTAGCTAAAGATGCGTGAAAGACAAACTAGGGAAGGAAATGCAGAGGCATGTTAATGTCATGAAAGCACCTTTTATTAGCCACCGTCTCAGTCTGCCGGGTCCCACGTCACTCCTCTGCCACCGTGGTTTTATTTGCTTGACATTGGACTTTTCAGTTTATTGTTGTACTCTTAACAACATTTTCTACTGATAAACACATCTTAAAATGTTAAGTAGTCTTGTTTTTTTTAGGGCGGGGGTCACTCTTCGTCTGTCATTGATTTGTACAAAAAAATTTTTTTAAAAAGTTGTCACCATTCAAACAAAGTAAATGTGGTTTATTTTCCTTCGGCTTTGATTAACCTTAAATCTTTAAATAGTCTTAAGTATATCTCAGTCAAATTGACAAATATTGCTCTTTTTTGCTCTTTTTTTCTCCACAACGTGGAGAAACTGTGGTACGTTAAAGGAAAAAAAGGGATGGGGAATGACGTGCAGCGAAGGTCAGCGGTTGATGCAGACTGTTCAGTCAGCTCTTTGAGCCTGAGGCTACCAGGGCACGCGCTGCACATTTTCAAAAAAGGTTAAGAGCTGATTATTTAGACGAGAGCAAGTTCAAGTTGAAAAGAGTAACTTAGTAGTTGGAAAGTACAATAGTCCAATGGGCAGTTTAACAAATCACTGCTTAAAATGTCACCTGATACGTCTTTGAAAGTACAATCCCAAGTTGGGAAAGTTTCTAAAATGCACCGAAAACTTTAATCTGTACTTCACACTTGAGGTCTTTTCATTGTCCTGTTGACAAAAAAAAAACAGACTTCCTGGGTAAAGATGTTACCTTGATGGTAGAATATGTCTCTCCAGCAAGGACGTTGCTTGGCATACAGCTATACAGGGGCACAGGCCCCCAGCCAGAACACCACCACCAACACTGCCTTACTGTATACAGAAATTAGCCTGTACTGGATGTACACTGCCTGGCCTGGACCGCCTTTAGCTTTGATTACGGCACTCAATCGGTGTGGCATTGTTTCGATAAGCTTTTGCAATGTCACAAGATTTATGTCCGTCCAGTGTTGCATTAATTTTTCTCCAAGATCTTGTGTTGATGATGGGAGAGTCGGACCACTGTGCAGAGCCCTCTCCAGCACATCCCAAAGATTCTTAATGGGGTTAGGGTCTGGACTCTGTGGTTGTCAATCCATGTGTAACAATGATGCTGTGTGAAAGGGAAAGTCGTGCCTATGTTATTCTTCCTTTGCACATCAGTCGTAGCGTAGTCTGAAGGATGTATATGGGAATTTTTACAGGGGCACAGCGCATGTTTACAGGGGCACGTTCCCCAGTAAAAAGTGTCTGGTGATTCCAGTATACACTTCTTCATCATCAATTTTACCCTTACATATATGAGAGCCATCCGAGTGAGAAAGCTTTTCCAGTTCACCCCTGAGTCCACGTGGCTTAATAGATGATGGCGTCTTGGCAGTTTCGCTCGCTTGAAGGTCTCGCGCATCCAACAGTGGTTTCTGTCTTATTGACAGTCCTATCTGTCCTCTTGTCTTATGACAGATATAAGTTTTTCTTTTAGAAAATTTCCCAACTGTATATGGGGTTTGTAAATATATTGCCGTCATTTCGGTGCAAATACGCTGAACAGTTTGTTCAAATATCAAGCAAAGCCATAACATGTCTTTGCCTTTTCAGGACAGATGGCCATGGCTTCTCAAACTACACGAAGTCATTGAGAGGTGAGAATCAACTAACATCATACATAACCGCACACATGCTGTTATGTTTCTGTCACCTCAGAGGACACCAGAGAGATTAATGTCCTGCAGACGTAATCTGTCACCCTGACTTTAAACCAAGTCTCGATACTGATTTATAGCCTGCACAGTTTCATGTCCCCTCTACTTACATACTACACATGCATGTAGACACCATCAGGAAATAAAAAACAAAGTGTTTTTAATGGTAGAAAGTTGAGAGTTAAATGGAGCAGAGGAGCAGAGCTGTGACAGAAGAATTTGCAGGCGTAAAATTGTTGGAAGATGTTAAAGAAATATGTATCAAAGAAGTTTTTGAAAATTGAGACGAAAACCGGAAAGACGGGAAAAGGAGGTGTACAGAGGAACGGCAGATTTAGTGAGTGAGAATGTGGAGACGAGGTGGGGATGTGAAAAAGTGGGTCATCTTTTTCTTAAGACGTCTGTGGCAACATCAAAGGCTGCTTGTCCTAAACTCCTCCACAATCACATACACACACACACATATATATATATATATATATATATATATATATATATATATATGTAATTTTTTTACTGTCTGCTCATTTTTGCATTACTCTTTTTCTCTTCATTCTCTTCACCTTTCTTATATCTTTAGCTGCTTGAGACCAAAGTTAGCTTCGAGTTTTAGTTTCTTCCTCGTTCTTTTGAAAATTTTCTTGATATCCACACAACATGTCTGGGTGCAGTTGAGCAGTCAGTCTTGTTCTTTCATGGCATCCCTATCTATGTGCAAATGTTTGTGTCTTCCCGTCACAGAGAGAGGAGTTCAGGCTTTGATGCTCTCGTGGTTTGCTCTGCCCTGAAGCGCCAGTATAGGCAGATCCTCCTCTATGGCTCCACAGCCCTTTCTTCTTCTACTGGTCCCCACCAAGAGATCTTGCCTTCAGCTGCTCCTGATGTCTTTTTCCTCTACCTGCATGGTGACTACAATATCATTTACCAGAGGATGGTGGCCCGAAAGGGACATTACATGACAGCAGACTTGCTACGGTCCCAGTTTGATGTTTTAGAACCTCCATCAGATGAGGAGAACGTGCTGCCCCTGGACATCAGCAGGAGCATCGCTGACATGGTCGGGGAGGTCGAAAAGCACATCAACAGCGTGAAATCCTCATCAGTCGTGAAGTCGTAATCAAAGTGAAGCACAGAGACTAACATTCCCCAGTTTTTAAGCTTGATTTTTAGTCATGCCAGTTGTCAGATGTCCAAACAGCCCCTGGTTTTTGCTGTAATGCCTTAAAGAGATCGATATCTTGCTCCAGAGCAAAGTGTCATTAACAACTGCTGTATATTAAGTCAGTGATGGCCATAAGATTCTCCACAGATATTAAAGGCCTTACAGAGAGTAAATTCTAATGATTTTCTGTCATTCCCTGTATTTTACATTTTTAAACCAGCTGCTAAAAACATACTTGTTGCAGGAACACAAAACATTATTTTGTTCAACAACAAAAAAAAAGTTGATAACTGTTGCTGGATTGCTGAGTTTTGATATAGACTTTTGAGACTTGCTAGAGAATAAATTGTAGTTATTATAATCGCTGACCTTACTGGGTCCAGTTATCCTTATAGGGACCAAAGTCTGGTCATAATGAGGCAGAATATAGGATACATAGAATAGAATAGAATACATGAGCCGGTAGTGGTTGGCGGTAGGTTTAGGGGTTTAGATTAGATCTCAAGCTCATGCCCTGATAAGGATTGCTGTGAAAGCAATATTAACGGGAAGCTGTATGCAGCAAAAAGCAAATATAGATATAATTCTTGCTCTTCGTGAACTTGTTAATTGTCTTGTAAAAGTTTGCACTGTGAAGAAATAATGGTTTTCACTGGTCTGATAACTGATCATCAAGCTTTGATCTTTAATAGTCTGAATAAATGCATTGGAGCTTCCTCTCTAGATAGCATTTGCATTAGACAAGCAATAAATAATCTTAATTAACAAACTGGATCAAACTGCATTGGAAAATATGTGCAATAAATATCAAGCAGCTGAAAATTTATGTGTGTATACAGTCTGTTAACCATCTTTCATGCGGTGACATAAAAGCTGTGGTCCTCACACTAAATATGATAAAGTAGAATGATTAGAAATTTCGTCAAGTCAAAGCTTTGCGATCCGTGTCCCCTGATCCTTTGGCCTCTTCAGGGGACACATGCGCATCCACTCCATATTGCGGATCTGTTTCAATGGTGTGACTCATCTTCAAACCTCAACCTGAATATTTTTGGAGCCTCTAATCCAGAAAACCCCCTCAGCTACTCCCATATCTCACACATCCAGTCGCACGCACACACACTGCTGGGGATTACAACCCCTTCAGTCTGGCACCAACAGACAGATGTACACCAGTTGTCAAACAGTTCATATGCATACATTTTATGACTGAGGTTGTGTCTTGTTTGGCAGGTAGTTGTAGATCTGAGTGAGGACCTGAAAGCAGGTATGCAGGACACCATCTTATACACATACTACCCTTCAGTTAATGAAAATCAAGCTATTTGTATTCATGTCTGTGTTTAAAAAAGTGACACGTCGCTTTTTCCAGTTTGCCATGTTAATGACGCTCAGTGACACAGAAAAGATTCATTTGAAGATACTGACTGATATTTTAGACTGAATGCAAATATTAT
Source organism: Odontesthes bonariensis (assembly GCF_027942865.1). Classification (NCBI taxonomy): domain Eukaryota; kingdom Metazoa; phylum Chordata; class Actinopteri; order Atheriniformes; family Atherinopsidae; genus Odontesthes; species Odontesthes bonariensis. The sequence continues at coordinate 20,337,785 of NC_134511.1, forward strand.
GAATATAACAAGGCAAACTAAATGACAGCACCAAAAAAGTTCAAAGTAACTGCCCCATATTCTTTAAAACACTGAGAGTTGGTCTAAAAAATGACAGAACAGGAACAAACGGAATGAATATATACATATTTATAAAGTCCTCCCACTGTCCAAACCATGCATGTTAGGTTATTTGGTGACTAAATTGTCACTAGGAGTGAATGTGTATGGTTGTGTGTCTCATTTGTCTTTGTGTGGCCCTGTGATGGACTGGTGACCCATCCAGGGTGTAACCTGCCTCTCAACCAATGACAGTTTGAATTTGGGTTCCAGCCCCCCACGTCCCTGTACTGGATCAAGTGGGTATAGAAAAAGGATGGATATATATATATATATATATATATATATAAAGCTTGTCTCTCTAATACTAATACCAACTTGCATACTTACAATATAGAAAAAAAAGAGACCACAATCAACAGTCATTGTTAATGAAAAAGCGGCCCTAAGAGCCCGTTAGATTAATGTCAACTCTTATGCAGAAAAAAGTGAATACTTAAACATGGTGTACAAAGTCAAAGAAAGAAAATACACAAATAACAGAACAAACATAATTGTTTTTAATTAGATCCAGAGGTCAGTCAGAAATGAAAGTGAGTTGGCTGTCACTTCCAGGAGGATGTAAAATCCATTCAAACATTGTGACACAAAGACTTTGTAGCATATACATTTTGGGAAGAACGTCAAATTTCTGGCATTACTGGTCAGTACAGTCAGGCACACGGGGCATCACCTAGGCAAAGTAAATGTCTTTATCATCACGGTTTGTGTCGCAGTGCATTTTCCCCAAGATAGACAGAATATTCTCCTGTGAGAGTGTGATGATGAGTTTCTAATCCCTGTAGCATCAAGGCAAATGACAACATTCAAGCCCGTTTTTACTTAACAAAGCACAACCTCTCCATTTGGAACTGATGCAGAGATACCTGATCAGCGTTTGGTGTGTCTGCCTTCTTTACAGCTTGAAGTGGATGACACGCAAGCAGCATGAGAGTGTGGGAACATCTTACAACATATTGTGCACCTGGTTTCAGTCTGTCGTCTGAGCGGAAGAGCGTGAGCCCTGTGAGTGTTTTCAGGGCATCCGACTCTCTCTGGGTGTTAAAATCTGTCCAGGTGGCAACATGAAATGAGGCCTGAGCGTAAAGTGTAGCAGCGTAGAAATTAATAATACATGTGCTGCTTTTGAAAATGTATGCAACTACTACAAGTCTACAGTATATAGGGTGGATTTATTTCTTATTCATGTCTGAGCGGAGCAAACACAGTGAATTCTGTTTTTATTTTTTCCACTACTATTTTATTGTTTTCTCTGCTTTTGTGTCATTAAAATTTGTCACTTTATTGAACACCCTCCCTCTGTTCTATAGAGCGACTCAGGATGTTAGTAAGCAGTCAACTTTTGAACATGTACGGTGTTACGTGCGGTGTACATAGATGGTGTCTTCCTGATGTTAATTGCGTTGGCTTCATTACACTTTTATTCATAGCTGCATTTTTTATGTCTGCGTTTCAGGCTGTTTGTATAGTTTGGTTGTAAAGCAAACCAAGGATGACTATGCTAATATACCACTACAGACAGAAATGAATATAAGAAGTTATGGATTGAGTATGAGTTATGTGACTGAAAGTACAGCAATATCAATATGGCTTGCAACTCCATTATGTTTAGTTTTTGTTTTTCCTGAAGCACATAAATCATTGATAATAATTAATTTATTACTGTGTGCAATGTACGTATGAGTGCAGATTCTCACGTGTCGATGTCTGTACACATACAGTCATTAGTGGACAGACAACACCGTATATGTGTGTGCTTTAGAGACTGAGTAGGTGTTGGATAGCAGTGGAGAGGTCTCCTCCTGAGCTGATGAGTGCCTGAAGGTTTGCCTGTCTGTCTCTGAACCCAATTGAGCTCAGCTGCTCCAGCTCCTTTTGGAATTCGTCCTCCTCATGACGGACCTGAAGCGACATGACGCAAGAGTTATTTGAAGTCTTTCTTATCCCAATAACACCACAAATCATTTGCAAAGAGGTCTTGTGCCTTTAGGAGTGAAAACACAACCCATAAGTCAGCCTTCAGCTGTTGTCCTTCAATCCCTGAAAACAAATACAAAAACAAAATCGAACAGATGGATACATTTTCAGAGACCATCTGTAGAGAGACCTTCCGTATAGTCTGCGCTGCCAGACTGAATCATAACAAGAAATGTGCACTACTCAACATCATCCCTGCTGAGTTTTCTTTTTCGATCAAACTGGACAAATGGAGAACTGCGGGATAAAAAGCGTAAACAGGAGCACTGACTTCTTCTGTGGCAAGTAACTCAACATCAGAGGATAGAAAACTTACTTATGTACATTTAGAAATAATACAACTACTACTAATAATTATAACAATCATGATAATAATAATACAACAGTACTGCAAAGGATCTGTTTTCGAAAAAGTATTTCCTATGCTAATAGTTTAAATTCACCAACATTTCAGATCATCATTAGCAGGGTAATAAAGAAACACCGACATACCTCATTGTTGGTGTTAGCCAGAGCCTGTAGCATCTGTTGTACAAACTTCTGCTGCTGCTCTGTTACTGTGGCAACCTGAATCCCGCTTTCTGACTGACTGTTCAGAGCACAGTCAGATGCGAGCCCAGGAGCTTCATTAACACTGGCACCACTGGTTCCAGGTCCAGCTCTGCAGGATAGATAGGTGGTGGTATTTTTATGACATCTTTAAAATGCAATTATTTTCACAAGGCGAGAATAAAATTAACTAAGCGAGAATAGATTAAAGTCAAAGTGTAATGTCTGCTTGTTCTCACGTTGGCAGGAGGGAGGGAGCCTCTGCAGCCAGAGTCTGCAGGCCCTGTTGGATCTGTAGCAGAGCCTCCGTTGCTCTGGGGTTCAACATGACCGACAGCAGCTCCGGACTCTGCATCTACACATTATTGAGAATTAATAATCAGATTTTAATGATAAAAGCACAAGGGTGCTGTCATTACAGCAAATGACATTTGTGGCAGCTGTATCATGTAAGGATTTTAGTAAGAGAAAATTGATGCCATATATGATCATCCCAACAACTCTCAATCTACTGAAAATACATCTATTTGAAAGGTCAACACTGGTATCTATTAAAGAGAAACATAGAAATATTCTATCGAGACTGCAGAGTAACACTGAAACGAATAAACAGACCTGTTGCAAAAAAAGAGGAATTTCCTGTCTCATTTGTTGTTGAAGCTGAGGGTTTCCTGAGAACAATGGATGGCTCAGCAGCATCTGTAACAATATGAGAATTAAAGCAATAAACCTCTTTGTTTCTTTAGTGGAAGGAAAGATTCTGCATCCACCTGGTGAAAATATGTGGCCTTGTCGGCTATCACGCTTAAATTAGAGGCCTGTGGTTTTACTAACATCTAGTGGTGAGGCAGCTAATTGCAATCAGCTGAATACCTCTTTAACTTTGTGGGGGAAACCTCATTTAAGCCTAAACATGTAGAAGACTGTCTCTAATGGCAATTTTTCCTCTTTCCTTTCTGGACTTACAAACATGTCAGACTCCACCGCTACCAAAAGGATCAAATTAAGACTGTAAAAACACAAAAATTCATCATGTTTGTAAGCTAGCATACATTGTGTGTGTGTGTGTGTGTGTGTGTGTGTGTGTGTGTGACACCTGTGCAGCCAGGTCAGGGTTGTGGCTGAGGCAGTTCAGAAGACTGCTGACATATGGCCCACACAGCAGACTCTCCATCAGACCTGGACTCGCTGTGATCTCCTCCAGCAGTGACTGCATACCTGGAGCAAGAGGAAGCAGGCCACAGGTACAAAATGACAAAAAAAAAAAAGCTACGCCTCGTTATTTCTAAAACAATTAAAGCCTCTCACATTAAGTCAGGACTGCTTTAGATGTATAAGGACATAAATGTGCTTCTTCTATAAACTGGCTGTGTTTATTTGGTGACAGATAAGTTTTGCTGCGTAATGAGGGCATTAGAAACTTGTAGAGTTGAATTGTGTGGACTGTATCATCTTGCCTGCAGTAATAGTGTTCTGAGTTCTTGGATCAGCTGTGGGAGTGGCAGTCAGCTCTCTGAGAGGATCTGTGGAGTCACTGGAGGGGGGTGGTGTTGACTTGCTGTGTACCTCCGGTGACTGAGCATTTCCAAATGTCAATGTCAATTTGATTTCTACAGCACGTTTAAATGACAACTGGACTTATCTTTCTCGAGAATACACAACAGATACAGACATCTCAAATGACAGGTGTAACACACAGGATAAATTTGACCCAATCTGAAAACATAACTAAGAGGAATGTCCCCTTCAGAGCCATACCTGTGATAGTTTGCCACTAGGCTGGTGTGTTTTTGCCTCCATCTTCTGAAAGATGTCAGAAGAACCTGGGATGGCTTCAGGGTCGTCTAATGCTCCGTCTTCATTCTGCATCACTCCCTCTATCATTTCAGGGTTTCTGATGAGCTCCAGCACCTGGGGAGGTAAGCAGGCGGGATAAGATGTCCAATGAACTGGTGGGCAAAATCAGTCAAGGAGAACACAACAATTCACCACAAACAACTAAATTCCCATATAAACCATGCATCCTAACAATGATGAACTTGCACAATGTGCCAATATGTGCCACATTTCTACATGTGCATGACCCATCCTTCAAAAATACACTCACACACCTGATTGATGACATCTGTGTTCAGTATGCTTTCTGCATCAGGGTTTGTTTGCAGGACCTGCTGAATCTGGGGATTAGACAGAATGAGCTGTCTCGTTAGTTGAGGGCCGGAGGTGGAGAGGGTGCTCTGCACAAAGGGGCTGCCCAGGATAAGACGCATCATCTCGGGGTCACCCACCAGTTGGCTCTCCATCTGCCGCTGGATTGCAGGGAAGAAACCCGACTCACTGTTTTCCAAGCCAAGACTTTCTAAACCCTCGACTGAAACGAGATGGGTTCAAAAGAACGGGTGCTTGTACAGGAAATGCAATGGAGAGCCGAGTGGCAGATATCAGCTGGAGGTGCGGGATCATTGGTGTTCTTACCCAGGCATAGTGGTGAAGTTGGAGTCGTTGTTAGGGTGGGATCAGGGTTGAGAGGAGCTGTGACTTCTGATTTGACTCTTTCTGATGTTGAATCATCAAGGGGCTGAGCAGATATAGGCTGAGGCCTGGGCAAGAGAGACTGAGTCAAGGTTTCAGATCTCTATTCAAAGCTCTTTATACATGTGGAGTTTTATGGTACAAACCCCATTTATATGTAGCCTACATAGTTTTTGCCACCAACATGTAACAGGACAGAATATCAGTAAGACCTTCAGCAGATGTTGACTTTATGAGTCAAAGCTTTGAACAAAACACTTTAAGAAAGACACAGTAACTCCATATCACAGAACTGATTTATGAACAAAGGTGTCGATCTAATTTAATCTTTCTCCGGCTGAAATTTCAGTAGGCCTACCCCCGGCCCCTCCTGTAAAAGGCAGTTTACCCCTTCAAATTTACAGTTCTTACATTTAGCAACAAACAAAATATTCATATTTGCAAGTCAGTAAAAGCGTATCTGACCACATCCTGTCCATCCTCAGTGTGTGTTTGCGTACCTTTGGATCATACAGAGCTTGACTGACCCATTTTGTCGTTTAATGTGACTAATGAGTTCTGACTCTCTGAGGACCCGGCCTGAGTGGATCAGCACCAGCTGCTCTGCTGAGGCTCCCAGTCGCTCTGACAGAACCCATTTCAGCTGTACACAAAGGCACAAATAACAAGCACTTTGCAAACCGAAAACACAGCAGCAACGGCACTGATTGTCGTCTGGGTATTTTAACCATAACATCATACGATGTGGGAACATCAAATCAAGCCTTAGTACGCTCAAAGCGTCCGACGACGAGTTCGGACCCCCTGACCTGTCTGACGGTGCAGTCTCCTCTGACAGTGAGGTGTCTGCTTCCCGTGACGGATCTGATGGCAACCTGGATCTTTCCTGACCTGTGACGGCCATCAGCTGCTTTGGGTTCACCTTTTACCGTGGCCGACATCTCCGTCCTGTCCGGAGTGATGTTGAGGATGAGCAGACCTGGAGCGCGCAGTCCTTGGGCGGAGGAGTGTGTGTGTGTGTGTGTGTGTGTGTGTGTGTGTGTGTGTGTGTGTGTGTGTGTGTGTGTGTGTGTGTGTGTGTGTGTGTGTGTGTGTCCGGATGACTCTGCAGAAAGTTGTGTAAATGTGGGCCGGCTGTAACCCAACTGCGCAGTGACGCGCACACCCAGAACCCGCATCTTCATGAATGAACATTGCAGCCCGATGCAGCACAAAATGACTTTGTAATCACTGGGCTATATTTTCTTAACTTATCGATCACTCGTGCAACGGGAGACTACTTAAAGATGTACTACACCACTCATTTTCATCAGCATCTCAAAGACTTCATCTGGAAGTTTTACCACTTTAAATCCTTTCCACGTTAAAAGTAAACATTTATTAGATAGTTAAGCACAATGGATCGAAATTAAAATGTTCACCGCTAATCTTTGACACACATATAGCCAACAGTTTTCATTTGAGTTAAATTTTTTATTTTGTAAGTTTTAATAATCGTAACTGTTGTTTCTGAACAAAATCTTGTGACTCTGTAAGTGGCAGATTTTAATGTGTTGTTTGTGTAAAGCACATTGTTTGGTTTTGAAATATCCTCATTAAGAATATATCTGTTGGGCATTATCTATACTTCAGCCCGCACTGCAGCACTCTGCATTTCAGAAACAAACCATTCTGTAAATTGTTGACATAAAATAAAAAACGATGCAATTAGTTCTTTTCACTGAAAAAGTGTTTTATTTACTTAACAGTGAGAGAGAGAAAAAGAAAAAACGAACAAACATACGTTTTTAAATCAGTCATTTTGGCATCAAAACCCATGAAAAGACAGTCTTTGACAATACTTATGATGCAGTTGCACTTTGATGCCTGCAGAGGGCAGCACAGTGCGACAAGCAACCATTTTACAGACTTTAAACTCAATTACATTTTAAAGGCTTTGCAAATCTTCATTGTGTAACACTGCATGCCATGTCTGGAGTGTGCTGTATGTGTGTGTCTGTGTTAAGGGGTGCATGCAGGTTGAAAGAAAAAAAGAGAACCCTGATTATGGTCAGTAGTGTTTTACAGCTTGATAATTTGTTTATTCAATTTTTCTTTTCAGACAAGTGCCCTGGCCCCCCTCCCCCCGAAACCTTCATAAATCCATCTCGGAGCCTTTCTTCCCTTTCTTGTTTCCCTGCATAAGAGAAAAGTACACAGATAACACAGGCATTTAAATAAGTGGAAGCATTTTACTGAGACTCAAGTTAACCACCGAATTTACGTTTTTAGGGATTATATGTCTTAATTTAGCCACACAAGGTGACAGTCATTTGCAACAACAACCCTCTTGTCCTGAGGTGCAAACCAGCCCATCAACGTGCAGCCCACATGTGTCATTATTGGAAAAAAAAGCAGCATGAATGCAAGTACACACAAAAAAAAACAACCAATATACAAGTATTAGTTAATACACCAATACAATCTGACCCTTGATCAGCCTTTTTAAGGTGACAAGATACAACGCAGAAGTGCATGAAAACGAGTGATTATTTGTACTCTCACCTGATGTTTTGGTTGTTCCGACTGCAGTCCTTTAACTTTAGATCTTTCTTGTTCAAGGGCAGCGTGTAATAATGTTACCTGAATAAAAGTATAAATACATTACTCATATGCACAAGCGTGTTGTGCTATCCAACAGCTCCACACTCCTCTTTCAGTGCTACACACCTGTGATGACAGTTCTTCCTTAATATGCAGTAATTCTTCCACCTGTAGAAGGATTTCTGCTTTGTCCTTCACTGAAAGAAAGAGACAAAAAAAAACATCAGAATAGAACATGTGAAAGCATCAGAAGGAAAATGTATTTAGTGCTCAACTCACTCTCTCCCTGTTGGAGCATTTTAAGCAGCTGGGCATTTCTTGCTTTCACCTCTTTGTATTTCACCTGCAGAGTTAACAAGTGAGAGGGATTATTTGTGGAGTACAGCGCATTTCCCACATTAGAAGCATAGGGAAGCATATCGTGCTACATGAGTGGTTTCACACGCTGGGAACTGCATGACATGGAGTCCACCATAACCAACTGTTACACGTTCAATCACAGCCTCTGCAGTATTAGAAATGTGGGGTTTGAATGGTCTACACAAAGGCTCAGGTGAGTGGTAAAGGTCACATGAATGCGTGATCCAAGGCTTCCCAGCAGCACACTGTATTGTAATGACACAATAATATACATAAGGTCCATCTCAGCGCTGGTCATACCGAGACCAGCGCTGAGATGCTTCACTTGTTGCCATCAATTAAAGACTTCATTTTCACTTGAATTACTCCGGTCCGTTCTTGAGCTCCCAACTAAAAGAACCAAATCTAACAACGTCTAACCCTCCTTGCACCTGTATAACCCTCCACTTAAGATGGCCTCCACCCTCGCTACTTGGCATCACTTCTACCTGCCGCATGCACTCACACCAGGTTCAGTGAAGGGACGAGGAGCGGCCCTTGTGTGTCATGGGAGGCTCGCCTCACAGCACAGTCAGAAACTGGAAGTCTGGGAAGGCTAACAGCCCCAGCAGCTGGCTTCCTTTGCAGTAAGAATAATGACCTGAAAGCAATCAGCCTTGTAGCCTAGCTCTTTCTTCCAACTCTTTTAAAAACCACTATATTTTAAGCAGATCAGCTGCTGACAGAAAGAACACAGACTGTCACAGTCCACTGAATTAGCAAGCTATTTGTATCGTAGTCGTCTGACAAAAAGTCCCGTTATCACCACTTCCTGTTGGACGGGCGAGACACTGAGTCCATGACACACTCAGGAGGACGGTACCTCTGATTTTTATGACAAAACGCACACGGGGATGTCAAAATGGAGACAGAGAAATGTCAAAAGGATACAAGGACATGAATGCGAATGGGAGAATAAAGAAAGGGAGAAAATCCTAAGAGGCGTGAAAGTGAGATAAATACATCTAGAAATTAGGGGGAAAAAAGACAAAAATTAAACTAAAATTAAACGCAATAATAAATCCTTTGTGGGAAGAGAAGAAAGGTGAAAAGAAAATAATATATACATAAAGGGATAAAAAATAAACAAAGAGAAATAAAACATAACCGACTGAGAAAAAGAAATAAAATTGAAAATTAAAAAGGCAGAGCAAATAATTGGGATTATTATCGTAAACTCAATAACATAAAATCAATAGAGGGGGAAATTAAAGCAGACATATGAATCAATATTTCACATTATTGCTGATTTAATATATATATATATCTGAATCGCATTTATTGGCATATTAATTCATTTACTGAGCCATTTATTCATTTTTGTATTTATTTCTGATAATGGAGGTTTCAGTCCTCCATATGTGGTTGATTGGCGTAAAATTAGCTATAAATGGATATGTGTGCTGGTCTGTAGCCATTCCACAACAGGCAAAATGCATGAAATTTAATTACAGAAAGATCGGGTCAGTTCCTCTAACTGCTAACCTCCCACTGTGAGATGGTCTTCTTTAGCTTATCGATCTCCTGGTCCTTCTTCTCCAGATCGTACTTCAGCTGTTCTGCTCGGGGGTCCTAGCAGCAGTAATGGGTAGAAAAAAAGCCAGTTAGGACACCTTCAAGGTTCCTCCTGATTGCGCTAAAAGAAGAAAATCAAGCCTCACTCTTGTGAAGTTTGGTCTAATCGCTTAAAAATGTGCAGACGGACTACTTTAAGATCGAGACATGAAAGCAGCAGGTGTGAAATGTCAAGAAAAAAAAAAGAAAAGAGAACTCGGTGCAAGTTTACATCATATCATAACTCGAGGCCGAATACAGACAGCAGGACGAGTATTTTGTTTGCACGCGTGTGCGTCCACTCACCGGTTCATGCTCTGTGGAGGTGTTGACTTCTTGTCCCTGGCTGTTAGTATATTGTTCACGTCTTTTCTCCCTTTGGACAATGCGACTAACGTCATCTTCCAATTTATTAAAAAAACGTTCCTCTTGCCCGATTCCTAATGCTAGGTTTGCCACTCTGGTGTCCTAATGGGGAAAATGGTCTGAATTGAAGCCGAGGCGTGCGTTATCAAATGTGCTAATCAGTGATAGATTATACAAAATTTGTCTGCAGTTAAATAGCATTCATTTTACAACACACCAAAAACAGCAGATACTGACAGAATGAGAGAATAACAAATCAGAAACAATCGAGCCGAGTCAAGGACTGTACAGCCGATTATGATGAGTAATGGACAAAGACAGTATTAATTAGGTATTACATAATGATTACTTCTTAAAATCTGTGAAATTGACAGCACGCTACTTTCTTAAGTTGTGTCTGATTAACAGCTTTATCATTATTTAATCATATTCTTATAAAAGAACTCATTTTAATTTCTTACAAACTGTATCAACTGATAAGTTTTGCGGGATGATGCCTTAACTAAGCAGAAAAAGTGAAGATTATATAAGCATCAAGTGTTACAGTATGAAATAGTTCTACTACTCGCACTGTAACTTCTTGCTCACCTCTTTGTCTTGCTTCCTACTTAAATGCTCTACAAAGAGAAGAAGACATCATTAAAACCGCTGAAACAAGTTTTTAAAAGAAAAACTCTTTAAAAAAAAAATCTTTTGTCAAAGGAATCCAGTTACAGGTTGTGCTTTGAAGGGACACCTGTGTGGACCTCAGCACAGAAATCTAACAGATTTTACAAGTGACATGCAAGCAAGTTTCTCCTCGCCTGCGCTGCCTTCAGCTTGGAAGTCCTGCAGAGAAACTGTCTTTTTGTCTTTTGCTTGCTGATTCTTCTTTTTTTCCTTCTTCCCTCCACCCTCTTTTCCTCCTCGTGACTTTGGCGAAGATGTGTTTGTGTGGCTCTGTTGGAGGAGAGCAGATCATTTCACTGAAACTTATAATTAAGGTCGTGAACTTTTGATTGGATTTAAATTTCCAATCTCATGCAAGAAATTCATTTAATCGCTCTGTTTTATTTCAATTCACAGAAACTGTTAATGGGGGAATTGGGGGAAGGTCAGAAAAAGGAGGGAAAAAAAAAATACTGTCAGCACCATGCATCCAAAGCCTGTTTTGAATCAATGGAAGCACATGCCTATTTGTTGTGAAACAGAAAAGATGTTAACAACACCTACACATGTAAATGTGTCACAAGAGTGTGACAGAACATGGCAGCAGTGACAGGACAGAGTGGGGTATTCTCTTTCTTTTTTGTGTGTGGGTGGGTGTGTGGGTGTGCTTGATGTACCTGTTTATGTTGTTCATACTCCAGTTTACTAAGAATCAAGGCCTTTTCCAAATCTGCTTCATACAGTTCAGTGGTTATCTAAGAAGAGGGGATGGAAATATACAAGGAAGATCATCACTTAAGAAACACTGCTGCCACTCTTTTGTCAAGCCTTGTAGGAATATCCTGTAAGAAACACTCCTCTATACTGCCGACATCTGAACAGCTCGACTCAAGACCGCAGGAAGTAACCTGGCTTCTAAAATGGCACACAAATCATACCACGATTATTAAACACATCTATCCTGTGGGCATGTTGTTCTCTTACCTGTTCATCTCTTTGCTTCCACTGTTGCCACCCCTCTGAGGGTATGTTGTGGTCCCCTGATTCGGGATTAAGAAGTTCACTGGCTATTCCTGACAGGGTCATACAAGGCGGCGGGCCACTAGACTTTTGAGGAATCTTCTTAAAGGCCAAATTACGCAACTGATAGAAAAAAAAAAAAAAAAAAAGAGATAAAATCTTTGGATTAAGCTACTTCAAACAGACCACCTGGTAACAAAGATATCGGTCTGTTTGAAGCTAGGCAGAAGAAACATAGCCAAATATATGAAAGTCAATCACAACAGGCACCAGCAGAAAAGGTATAACCTCGCTGAGACCCCTGCAGATCAGCCATGACCAGATAAACCACACGAGACTAATAACATTTCATTCAGAAACACAATTTGGTGTCCTGAGACTAGAAAAGCTTTAAGGAGCCCTTTGGATAGACTACTCAACGTTTGACAACATCAGCCTTGTACTCAGCGGTTGCTTTTTCCTCTTTACTCTTTTTTTAGAGTGGTGCCTTTTCTATATTTCCCAAGTGTACAATTCAAAGACAGAAGTCCTTTATCTGCCAAATGACGGCCCTTAAGATATCGTTTTTGACAATGCCAGTGATTCATTACAGCAGACAGCTATCACATCCTTCCCCATCTCAAAGGAATTGACCATACCTTGTGTCTTTATCGGTATGATAAACATATAAAATGTTTGTCATATCAAGTCTGAAATGAATAAGACCAATTCATTTTTACGAATACCTTTACTTCTGGAAGGAGTTACAGTTTAAAATTAGAGACCCATTGCCCTGCGAGACTGTAAAGCTTGAACTTTCTTTGGGACGGTGTGTCTTTCCATTGTTGTGTCTTTTGCTTATGCGATAATAATTTGACAGAAATCTCAATAACAATAAGCGGAACTTTTCCTATATTTGACAACAGCATTGAAAACTTTATTTCTGTTTCGGCTTCAGGAAAAGCTAAGCGAACACCTGGCAGCACAGTCTGCAGTTTCAGTTCCAGTGAAATGAAAAACAAAGAGCACCATCACCGCTGATGTCACAGAAAGACAGTCAGGTGCACAGCTCAATCATACACAGACATGCAGGGAAAAGGTGGGGTGGTCACTGGTTGCAAATGTCCTCAATCGCTCACCTCATTTGCCTCACTCTGCTGCTGCTCCTTCTTCTTCTTTTTCTTGTCTTTCTTCTTGTCATTGCCTTGAACAGCTTTCCCCCCGGCGGCTCCTGCTTTTCCTTGTCGTGGTTTCCCTGAGGAGTCACGTCCACTTTTGGTGTTCCCAGGCTTCCCCGGCTCAGAGACGTCGGAATCCGTGTCCGAGTCTATCTGGAGCAGGGCAAAACGGGATGCAGTAGTAGGGACGGTGATCATTGCAGACGATGCCATAGCGAAACGGAAAACTAAGAAACAAAAAACAGACAGTATCATTAGAATAACTTCAACAAGTTAGCTCACAGTCTCAATCCTTTTTGCAACATTTTTCAGTCAGCCGATTCATTTACAGCAACAGTGTGTCCAGTTCGTTTATTTTAACAAACACAGATAGTAAAACAATTTATTGTCAAGTTATTTGAACTGTGCCATTGCCAAAACTGCTGGTGGACGCGGCTACGTGTTAGCATTGCATAGCAGCGAGGTAACCTAGCTAGTCGGTTTTGTTAGCTTTTTAACAAGTGCAAAAGTTGCGATGCGTGCAGGTCGAAAACACCTTCATGGGTTCAGGATGTTCTCTTGTCTTTAATGCACTCACTGACTTGTGTTAGAGAGACATTATCATGAAGAAAATGTAATAAAGAATACTTTCACCTGTTCGTAAAGGAACTGTGGGTTGACGTCGGTTTGCTACCAGCGATTGTCTAACTGAATACGGAAGCTCAGTGGTACAAAAATAGTATGAAAGTGCGATTCCAGATGGTGTTTGTCCTTTTAGTATTTTGAAATGCCCGTTTTTATGTGAAGAATTTGCGTCTTTGTTCACAGGTTATCCCATCCGTTGTAGACATGTCATATAGTCTGTATTATGTTTTTTTCCCCCGATTTAAAACACAGTAGTTAACATTATTCACGAAGTTTAGCGTTTGTTCAGTTGTCATGGTAACATCTATCTTTTTCTCTTGACATGCTATCGCCTGTCTCATCACCATGACAACCGGGCAAACTCCATCCGATGAGACAGGTAGTTTCCCGTTAAACAATAATGAAAACGATAGTGGCCCTACAATTATTCTATCATTTCAAAATTTCTCCAAAATGTTAAGTCATTTCCTAGTTTGAAAATAGATAGCATGTCATGCAGTTTGAGCACACTTTTTCATAGCTCAGAAAACACTGAAAGCACCCAAAATCTGAGATTATGATGCCTATAGGTTAGTGGCACAAGGAAAGGTAATGAGGCCGCATAATGAGGACAAAACATTTGGACATACTTATAAGGAATTTTAATATATTAGACACTAAAAAGAGCTTCACACATTATATATTAAACAATATCTAAATTACACTCAAACCAAGTCAAACAACTAATAGTTCACAGTATACCTTCACACAGAATTGATCTTAGCGAATAGTGCTGTAAAAAGGGGAATAATAAACTCAGGTAATGCAGATTGTGCTAACTGTACGATGAGGAAGTGTATCGAGACAACAACAACAAAAAAAAAGCCAAAAATAACAGAAAAGTGCAAATTTTGCATCATTCACCCAAAATATACATAAGATTGTAAGTTTTGCATATAACATTTACATCCGAATGATTTAAGACATTATAAAAACAGTTTAAAAGTCTTTTTCAAGGATAACAATGTCGGGTAACAAAATAGAAGAAATATGTAGTGCTGATCAATCATCACAAAATAGAAAGTTTCACTCTCTTTTCTATTATAAACATAAAAATAAAGTCAGGATATGAAATTTGTCCATGTTTTTTCAGGTCCAGCCAGCAGTGGATTTCCTGAGTGTGATTTTTATCTTAATGAATGGCAAAATCTGAGAAATGTCAGAATAAATTAAATAAACCTTGGCTGTTCAACAAATGACAGCGGTAAATTGTTAAGCAACACATTCTTAAGTGATGATGTCACATGAAAAAAAAAAAACGTGGGCATTTTCACACCACATTTAAAATAAGAAGAAACATATTCAGTGCTTTTTTTTTCTCCAGCAGTCATTTACTCTCAATTTCCTTTGTTTACTGTCACCTCGCTGGAATCACCTGCTGACGCTACCAAGTGACACATAAGTGCGAGATCTGTGTAAAGCCAATAAATCAGTCTACAAATGATACAAAATCATGTGTCCTTTTTTCTGGAAACTTCTATGGAGTCTTCTAACGTTGACTCTGTGCTGGTATCAACAATAGACTGTTGCCTCCTTGTGGCAGAACCAGAGACCTGAAGGTCAGCTGCAGAAATCTGTACCAGCTCTTGGCGACACAGTCGGACAGGTGACATCTCTAAAGTCTCCCCAGACTGACCTCTCGCACTCCTTCCGTGGGTCTGTCTGAGTGTCTGATTGCATTCAGACAGCCTTGTCTTTTTCAGTGTTTGGCAGTCAGGAGAAGGAGGACATTGCATTTGGTGGGAAAGTCTGTTTGTAGAAGAATCTCTGTGTGTCTTTGTGTCCGTTTGCTCCGTGTATATCTTTGTGTATGTTGTTGTAATGTGAGTCCCTGTGGGTACTTCCTCAGAATTAGTTTGGGAATGTGTCTCCATATTGTTGCATAGCTTTTGTCTGTGCTCATGTGTGTGAGCGGGCTGATTGTCAGGGTGTAGTGCATCGCTGAGAAGCTCTCTGACTTTTTTTTTGAGCTGCCGGCTGGTGCTTTTGTAGAAAAACAGCTCTTTCTCCAGATGCTGAAGTCTTTCTTGTATTGCCTGTTGTGTCTCTCCTGAAACACCCTCTAACACACACATAAACAAGCACACAGGGTGAACAAACGTAAGTCAAACAGTAATATTTACTTAAAATATAACTAATAAGCCTCGGACTAGATCGTCTTGTCCAGGGTTCTCACCTTTAAGTTTCTTTAATAGAAGCTGAATGTTATTCTGGTGATCTCTGTGTTGCTGTGTGAGTCTGCGGTCTACATCCAGGGCCAGGCGCTGCATGGCGGCCTCCATCTCCCTTAGTACCGCCTCTTGCTCGCTGGCATGAAGCTCCAGCTCTTCACAACGCAAACGTAAATGGCGCTCTGACTCTCGGAGACAAACAACCTGCAGACGATGAAAAAGGCGTGACAAGAGCGTGACTAAACACAAAAAACACTATTACATATCATTACAAAAATACATTGTCTGATTATTTTTTTGCTGTTCAAGACAAGAAAAAAAACAAGTGTGGACGTTTAGAGTCATGTAAGAGAATAACGTGGAGCAAACAGGCACAGAAGGGACTTTTACCATATTATAACCTAAGTTTTTGTTTTAGAAATTGAACTTAAAACTGTCCGCTTAAACAATACATTTCTCAGCCTCCCAGAAACAGAAGGTGTAATTAAATCAACACAAAGGTAGTTTAGAATCGAAGCCTGCATGCAGTCATTGCTAAAGAAATTACAACAGAAGCTCTGCTTCCTACATGTAAAGCTTAATTATTTGGATATCAATACGTGTGAATTGATTTCATCTACCTTGTTGAAATATTTGACAAGCAGCTCTACAGTCTCGGGTGGTGAGAGCTCCTTCAGCTTCCTGATGACATCACAGAGCTGAGCAGGCTCAGAGCTTTGTGACTGATGCAAAGATGAGCCTGTGACTAACAGCTGCTCCTGCTTGTCCTGGATGGCGTGGTTTTTAAATTCTAGAGCTGCATCTAGAGCTTCTATAGCTTCCTGAATCTGAAGAAGGAAATGCTCCTCCTAGAGAAGGGTTTGGTGTAAATAAATATACATATAGAAATCCAACTGACGATGATAAGTACACAGAACACACAATGTTGTGTTTTTTCTGACCTCCACAGTGAGGACTCTTTTGTCCCTGAGCTGGGCGTCCAGAGTGTCTCTTTTCAGCAGAAGAATATCTCTCTCTTTTTCCAGCTCCACTATGGTAGCTCCTCCAGTCTCTCTTACAGTTCTACTTCTCTCAAGCTGCTCTTCCACAGAATCCAACTGCATCGACACATGCAGCAGGTCCCGACTCCTGGCCTGGAAAGTTAGTAATTGTGATGGGAATGTTTAATATGCATCTAATGAAAGTTGTTTTTTCTCTTATTTGTGACCTTCAGTTGTTATTTCTGGTTAACATCAAACACTTTTTTTCTTTTTTGCCCCACAGCTCCTGTGTATAAATGTCTCTCACTCTGCAGACTCATCCTGCAGACTCCAAATTCCAACTCATTAGTTGACTACAGAAGTGTCCATGAGAACATTTGAATTAAACTGAAAATAGGCCGACCTGACTGTAACGTAGCATCTTGGTCTCTAGTTTATTTTTCTGTTGCAGACAGGCCTCTCTGCGCAGGAGCACCTCTTCTCTCCTCTTCAGCTCCTCCTCTAGCTCCTGCAGCTCTGCTCTCTTCTTAAGAACCTGCTCCTCCTCGTCCTCCAGCCAACTACATTCTTGCATCTACAGTGAGGACAAGCAGGAGAAAACGTGTGAAAGGGGGAAAAGGGAGTAAAGACACGAGGGGGGATAAAGTAGAGTAGAGATAACAGAGAGAAAGGAAGACAAATTAAAATGCGGTAGAAGAAAAAGAAAATGCCGTATACAATGGGAACACTGTCAAAATTGCTATTTTGGAGAAGTGGAAATGAAAATCGAACCTATGAAGAACTGATGGTGTATTTAATATGTTACCATTCTGTGTGACTCTTCCTGGGGATGCATAGTTGAATTCCCTGCACTTTGTTCCTGTAAACACAAATATAACTCGTGTTCACTCAGAAAGCAGTTGATAATCTACCCATACTGAGAATAAGATTTGCACTTCCAAGTGAGTCTCAAATGAAACATGTATAAAAAATTACATGTTTCGTGGCTCTTCCAGATTTGAGGATTTGTTTGTGATAGTCAAACAAATGATAAAACCAGGTTTATGTTCTAACTTAAGCTTTATAACAAATAAAATGTCGATCCACACTAAATGGCAGGCCTAAATACATCACTGGCTAAAGATAGCAACCAAGTCATGCTATCAACAAACAAACTCTCACCCCTATTTTCTTGGAGAATTTCCTCCATCAACTCTTAAAAAAACTTTTTAAATATTTACATCAGCGGGGTTGACAAATCTAAGCAAGACTGAAACTAATTTAACATGATCAGTTGTGTTTAATGCAGTTTATTGTTGACAAATCTGAGCAAGACTGAAACTAATTTAACATGATCAGTTGTGTTTAATGCAGTTTATTGTTGACAAATCTGAGCAAGACTGAAACTAATTTAACATGATCAGTTGTGTTTGATGCAGTTTATTGTCAAAAATGAGTACAACTGACCCCGCAGTGGTGAAGCTCTTTGCTGCCCTCGCCGGTCCCTCTCAGCTGCCTCAGGCTGCTCTGAAGCTGTGCTGTCTGCTGCTTCATGTGCTGCAGGCTGTGGTACACTTCTACTCGAACCTGCTGGCTCTGCGTGGAAAGTCTTGCGAGCACACCCGCCTCTCCGCCATCACTGCTGTGCCTGACATGTCTGTCCACTGCTTGAGATTCTTTTTCTGTCAGATAAAAACACATTCAGACATGCAAATATTCCTCAGTGTAAGAGATATCATGAAAATGTATCAACTGAAACTGTTCAAAAGCAGCTCATCTGTGTAAAAACGTATAACAACATGACTATAAGATTATCGCTACAAGTTCATCACAAGAGTATATTGCTAACATATCTTGTCAGTGTAATTCTTGAATTTCCTAATGAGGCTTTTGGAAGCTGCAGTAACTCCATGTCAGTAGAAATATCTTGAAAAAATGAAGTCAGCCAAAGATTTCTAATGCTCTGCAGGAACACACAACCATGTAGACATACCAGTTTTGTCCAGTTCTTTGATGAGGTCCTCCTTCATGCGCATGTTGACGGACAGATCATAGATCTTTCTCACAGTAGCACTGACTTTTCTTGCCTTCCTTGTGCAGTTGTCCACGGTGTCTAAGAAGAAATAGCCACTGACAACTTGAAAAGCAAACAGCTGCTGGATACATTACACCACAAAAGAAATCTAAGACATAAAAGGATGCCCTATCAACATGAAAGGGGAAGAAAATTACAGAATGGGAGCTAAAGTGCATGAAAAGCATACCTGTGGTCTGCAGAGGCTGCTGTACTAATGGGCCTCCATTATATTTTTTATCTTGTCCACTGCTCTTCTCCAATTTCTTCTGCCGGCAGGTCCATGTTCGGTTTAAAGAACGCCTGAGGTCAGATTACCATGTTTAATTAGGAAGATATTATCAGATTCACTCGATTAACTCTAAGCAAGGGTTTTCACTACTGGAAAGAACTGGATTGCCATTGCAATTTAGTTCTTGCATGGAAAATTTTGATAGAGGTTTACATTTACAATCTTATTATATAATAAATCGGTGACTTCATTTTGTATTTGTTATGTCTTGTTAACAAAAGCCCCAAAATCTAGTGCCTGAGGTCTTGCAGTAGCTAACTGTTGGCGCATGGTCAAAGAAGCAACCAGGAGTTGTTTTAGACACACTCTCACCTAAATCCCTTTCTGTCCATAAAACTGTCCTCCTCCTCCTCTTTCTTCTCTTGACCCCTGTCTTTGCTCTCAGCCTGTTGTTTAATAAATGGGCAGTAAACGTCATCCTTTTCCTCAATCTCAGCCAACAGGAGGTGGCCACGCATCTTAAAAGCTGCCATCACCCTCTCCAGTGAATATGCTGGTGGACTGGAATGGATCTAAAAAAAAACACACGCATTTGGACAAAATTTTGCTCATAATTAAGACAATCATAGTTAGAAGCAAAGCTCAAGCATGGGTGGTAGAACAGATCCACACAGAAACAATTAGACGCACAGAGCGAAACAGTGCTGCTGCCTACCGTCCTAGGAGGCCTGTGCACGGAGCTGTATCTGATCAGGGGGACACTGTTGGGTCTTTTACCCAAGTACCCAGAGGCACTTGCTTCCTCAGTTGCCCCTGAGGTTGTCTCATGAAAGGCCACAAAGTTGCTGCGAAGGCGGTCAATCAGAATCTGCTGATTCACCAGCTGTTCCGTCTGACCAGTCACACACAAAGATGCAAACAGAAGTAAACAACAAATGAATACAGCGCTCAGACTGCATCAGATTTAAGGACAGTTTTATAGATTTAGCGTTTGGAACGATCTCCTTCTCACCTGTATTTGAGTGCGCTCCTTCTCTTCCTCTAAAGCTACAAGGTGGGTCCTTCTCTCTTGAAGGAGTTTCTCAACTTCTTCTTGGGCCTGTCTCAGTTCTGCATCTTTCTGCTGCAGTAATTGTTCTTTTATGTGGAGAGTCTCCTAATGTTAGAATAAGCAGACAGGAAGTATATGAACTGGCCAGAATAGCATTTTTTGTAATGTAACTTATTTGATCCAGTGAATTTATTGCTTTCATTAATTTAATAATAGCGTCGAGGGAGGGGTTAGAAAATGTAATAATAGAATTTTTTTGACATTTCCTATTGGAGACATAAGGACTATTTTGTAACCTTAAGACTGGCATAATTCCAATTAGGTATGGAAGTAAACCAGTACGAAAGGAAGCATAATCCTGATTAAGGTCTGAAGGGGTTGCAACCAATTTTAATGTCACTTAAGCCTGGACTCTTCTCTTTTCTCTGTGGTGTAGAGCATGTACATCATACACAACTTTGACACAGTTCTTTAAAAGGTTTGAGCACTGTGACAGTCATACGTTACTGCCTGTGAAACCGACCACATTTTGATTGTTTTAATTATTTTCTATAGTTTGGATGAAAATATTTGAAAGGAATCTTCTTTATGTATAACCAATCTCCAATTATTGCAAACCTGTAAGAGAAATATTGCCCCCCCCCCAAATTTTAATAATTACCTGGCATGTGCAGAGTTCCTCTTCAAGTTTCAAAATGTTTACATGGTGAGTTTGGTTTTTATGACCTCCTGAAGTTTGGTGTGACTGACAGACAGCTGTCAGTCTCTCCTGCCAATCTTGCAGTCGCCGCCTGAAAGAAAGACTTGTAGCTGGACCAGAGACATCTGAAAGCAGAGCTGCAGCTTCCTGTGCCAAGAGGCAGTAGTGCCTTGCTTCCTCTTTGCTCACTTTCTTCTCTGGTTCAGATATCCTGATCTGACTGGACTGTTTGAAGCCGTCCCCCTCTCCACCTCCTCCTGCTGCTGTCATCTGCCTTTCCATCTCCATGTCTTTCTCCTTCTCTTTCAGAAGCTCTCTGAGTGTCTGCACTTCATATTCCAGCTCCTCTAATCGAGCCTCACTGGGGTGCCAGGTTGTAGGGCATGATTTAACCTCCGTTTGAGTGGATGCTGCTCCTGGACAGTTGCGGATATGACGAGCCTTGGATGCAAACTGTAGCACATTCAGTGTTTCAGCAACAAAGTGGTGAGAGGGGCTTACACATGCTACCATCAGCGTATGGGCGGTGCCTCCTAGGGAATCTCGAAGGAGACGGGTGATCTTGGCATCTCGGTATGGTATATGTGCACTGTTGCTGCTGTTACCACGACGATTTCGACCGTGTTCAGAGAGGGCACGGATAACGTTACCAAGCGCAAGTAGGCCTGTGTTGATATGAGCAGCCTCTTTGAGCTGTGTTCCCGGGTTTGCAGTCTTTCCAGCACGTTCCGAACCGGCTAGGTCAACCAGACATAGTTTAGAAGACTTTAAAGAGGAGTTGTTGTCTCTGTGGCGACAGATATTGACATGAATGGTGAGGATGGCGTGAGAACGACTGGAATGCTCGTTCATCCCTGTAGCACCAGTGTGGCGCAGGGCATTTCCCATCTCTACAACACTGAGCAGCTCCTCTGCTGAAGTGACAACCATCTCTTTGACTCCCACCACCACTGAAAACACACACAAAACACACACACAATAATGCTAAAAAAAAAAAATCAAGAATGTTCTATGTGTTGTTGCCTTTCCTTCAGAGACAGCCTGTGGTATAAAATACGGCTTGGAAGACAGGGGAATTAATAATATAAGGAAGGGTCCAATAAAAAGATTTTGCTGTTAATGGAAGTGCAGTTCATTTTTAAAACTCACAACACAACTGACACATGAGAGAGGAATGAAAGGACAGCTTTGACATAATAAATGTAAGCTTTTTTCTTAAGTAGAACTAGGTTGAGGGTTAAAAAAATAAGGACAGAGCTTGTTGCATCATTTGAACTCTAAATGAAAAAAATAAACATACTCCCTTACCTGTGTTTCCCCTCTCATCCTCTCTGATATGAAGCTCTTTGTGGGTGGTGTGCATCTCCAGCAGGTCTCGAAGTTCCTCCCTGTACAGCTCCATATATGAGGCGCGCACCATTGCCTCCACACCATCACTTTTCTTCCTCTTCTCCTCAAGCAACAAGAACAAATCCTGGGCAACACGGTCAATTATTCCTCCCTCTTCATCTGAGAAAGGACGCAGTTATTAAGTACCATACATGCTCCAAAGAGCAGAAATATTAAACACATATACTGGTGAAGATACCCCTTTTCACTAGGATTTATTCATATGGACACATGCAATCCCCTGAGCCTCCACACATAAGGGACAAAACAATCCTCCAATATGTAATTTCCCCATCATTCAATCCGTTCTCCTAAATCTCCTCGTTTAGGATCTTCCCAGTCTTATTTCTGTTACAGTTAACTGTCAGATGTCAACTTACCTTGGTTCTTCCCTCCCAGTGTGTACGTCTTGCCTGACCCCGTCTGTCCGTAACAAAAAACGGTTGCATGGTAGCCGTTCACCAGAGACTCCACCAGGGGCTGGACGCAGGACAGGTACACCTCGTCCTGGGTTGCTGTCGGTCCAAACGCGTGGTCAAAGGAGAAGAGACGGTCCGAGCCAAGCATCAGCTGCGCGGAGTCCGGCACCACTCGCACACATACCTGGTGGTGGTGGAGGACTTCTTTGGGAAGAAGGGGACGGATGCGGACCGCCACCCGGACACACTCCTCGCTCATGAGGGGTGAAATATACCGACGTAATTTTAATGGAAAAGGACTTCGTTCCAAACACCTTACGACTGTGGTTGAGTTTTTAAAAGTGCCGAAAAGCCAACAATCTACAACTTATGAAGGCAAACCGTTAAACACCGGCAGTGTGCGTTCATCTGCGGCCTTTGTCATGTTTGTGAAGTTCTCCAGATTACGTTTGTTTTGGCTTTTCGGTTTCCCGGGAAACTGCTGCCGGCTGTGACGCAGCAGTCGAAGAAAGCAGGAAGACGCGTTCAGGCGGGCCCCGGAGCGGAGTCCTGAAGGCAACAGCGCCACCCTCCGACTATAATGCGAACGTATTCTGGTATATTAGCCATGTTTCTGCAACTACTATACCAGCAGTGGAACCTTGTATTCATGTCACCACTTGTCATTTGATCACTGTACTAGCACACATCTTGACCCAACAAAACAATGTGGGTCTCCATTTCAAGATAAGTCAAATTAATTATAAATTACAGTGTGATAGGATTTGAAAGGTGTTTCATGTAGATATTGCTGAACACCAAATGCAACCCATTGCTGACAATTTGAGTACTAATCAAAAAATGACTGGACTCAAATGTGTTATACCTGAATTACACAGAGGACCTCTTTCATGAACTGCCCTGGAAACATCCTGACTTAAAGTGTAAATGGTGAGGAAACATCTTTATTATCCAACTGAAGGATTCACTTAAAAGTCAAAATGCATCTAACAAAAATATAACATTGTTGCTGCTGTTTATGAGTGTGAATTCGCTGCCTGCTGAATTATATATTCACATGGTGTACGTTGTAAACAGTTAAGAGGTTTATAAGATTATGTTCCACCAGACACTGTAAACATTTTAACTGACTGTAATCTGACAACAGTGCTATATCCTCCCTCCTGTTTCCATTACAAACAGAAAGAAGCCTGTCTGAACAGACAGTATATATGGCACAGATTTGCTTGGCTTCATCCCAGGAAGACACTAGTGCCAAGGCAGCAAGCTGCGAAGTGCACTCCACAGAATGTATGGCTGCCAGCCATCTCATCAGTAGTAAATGCAGCGTGTGTGGTGTATGGGAATGTGGGCCATCTCTCTGTGATGCTGCTTGGCAAATGGCCACAGGTAGAAGTCAATGATTGCGGAGTTGACGTTGCAGGCCTGCCCATCTCTCTCCTTCACCAGCTTGCAAAGATGTTCTTTGATCAGCTCCACAGACCAAATCGAACAACCTCGGATCTCAACCTCCCTCTGGTCGCCTGAACAGAACAGCTCCCCTGAGAGTGATCATATACAATGATTTTTAAGCAGTTTATTTGTCAAGACCAGACAAACACATGCACACACTCCTGTCTCACCGTTCCTCAATGCTTGCATCAGTGTGTCAGAGTATCGCAGCGCTCCTAAGTAGACAAGCGCCTGAGGAACCCTGTAGTCTGCAAACATGGTGAGCCAGTCTATGTTAATGGTGTCTCCCTGTCCTCTGTCCTCCATGACACCCCAGAAATCTGCCACTAGGATCTGGGCTCGCTTGTAGAATGAGATCCTTTTGCCCTGAGACAAATTAAGAGAGCAAGCCAAATTTAGAAGGATGTTTATTTGTTCTTGAGTCGTCTATTTATAACTTGAGATAAGAATAGTGACAACATAAGTGCAAAGAGTATAATTTACGCCATCACTTATTAAACACAATGAAAACAGCAGTGAAAATTTGCCACACTGACTTTGGCCAGGAGGTGGAACTCTCATGTTATAATTCACCTAAAATTCTCCAAATGCAAACACTTATTTCAGATCCCAAAACACTTCTTACGCGCCTTCAAGATGTTTGATGTATTTTCACTTGGCAATGTTTCAAAATGTCTACACACTTGTGCAGTGCATTCATGGTGCATGCAGTCACTCTGGAAGAAAATATAAAACTCATCCCCACTTTTGGAATTTAAATATTTGCCCATTGCAATTTCATGTTTGTACACGGGTACAAAGTACTTGATAATAAATGAACACATAACTCTCGCCTGTGTCGTGACAGTTGCAGCTCAACAGCCAGACAGCATTTCTGACAGCATGAACAAGTGCACTAATTACAGTGCACATCTGTAAGACAATGTCTTTGCATATTTCCAGACAATTTATTCAACTATTTTTAGAGTGGGCCCGCTGAATCCTTACCTCATACGTAGCTTCATCTCTGTAGGATGGGATCTTCTCCACAATGAGCTCCACCATCTTTTGGGCGTCGCTTCCGGCTTGGCTGATAAAACTTCTGAAACTTCCACCCTGTTCCAGCAGCACACGGCCACCTTCAGTCAGCACCTTGTTAGATATATTCAGATAGTGACGCGTTTATAAATAGAAGAGGTGAATAGCTGTACACTTTAAATTTATACTCGAAAAGACGATGTCATATGTAGGACTGATGAACAGAACAATTCCTTTTTGAGCAATGTTAAGTTTTCTTACACACAAACACACACTGACTGCATATTATCATGATAATCTTAGAACCTGGTGGCGCTCCTGAAGCATCGGCATGGGTGTTTCATTGTCTGATCGAAGGACATGTCCCAACTCCTCCACACTCATCTGAGAGAAGTACTTGGGGTCAGTAATTGGTATACCTGTGGAGAGTGGAGAAGGGAAGCAGCTGGAGGGATTTATCTTTAGTAAGGAACTAATATAGAGGAGAAAAAATCTCAGCAATGCAAAGTTAGAGTTATACTGTGCTGTAATGATAAGACTATATCTCCACAGTAGCCATTTTCACAAGAGATGAAAAAGATATAATTTTCTTTCTGATGTCATGCTGTCAATCCTTGAGATTCACACTCTGGAACAAGGCTACCTGTGCCTTTCAGAGAGAATCTCTTGTAATTATAAAGGCCAGAGCGACCACATATTGAGAGCACTATTCCATATGAGACATAATTGATTAATATCCGGAGTCATTCGCGCTAATTATAAATTATGCTCCGGCTCATGCAGAGCTACAGGCAATTTTCCAGAAGCCTAAGCTCAAGTAAAGGGCACACACACAATAACTGACTATTATGAAACCACACAGAACGGAGCACACATGGGTAAGATACATCCTGATGGCCTGAAGCAACCTTTTGACATCTGAATCTGGCCTGCAATGTTCTTAAATGAAAAAATATTATTAATAAATAAATAAATAAAAGCCAGTACTTTGATGAAACTTAGGGGTGAAAACAGACTATACCACCATTTCACTTGATTCTAACAAAACTGCCGTTTATACTATTGGCAGGTCCACAATCCACAGGTTAGAAAGGTCACCAGCTGTGATGTTGATTCCAAATGTTCCATTTTCAATCAAGAGCAAGGCACCTTAATATTTTGTCACAAGTGTCGACGAAAAGGCAGAATGTTTGATATGGGAGATCATCGCAATGCTCAAAGGGTATAACATCAATAGACACCTTTAAATTACGCATGCTAACAGGAGAATGAAGAAAAAGCTATCAAACTGTTCTCCTACAGTCAAAATCAAAATCATATGGAGATTTTTTTTCCGTCAACTTACTATCTTTTTTATTTTGTGTGTAACTTTGATGAATCATGTAAAAATACCAGATTTATCCATGCAACTATGCACCTGGGAAAATGATGTCACGTATGCTCAGGCTACATCAGAGCACAGTGCAGTAATATAAAATGTTGCTCTTATGCCCGTTTGATACAGCGGAAAACTGAATTATGGTGTGCACACCTCATTTTTTTTCAGTGACATACTGTACATGCTCTCACCTTCTTCCATGGCCCGGGTGATGGAGGCACATAGGGTCATGTAGCCCGTGTAGGTTGTGCCTTTATAGGTCACCTCACACTGTTGATTTTCTTTCTCTGGCCAAAAGGAGAAGTTCATGGTGTCTACCACAAACACCCAGTTCAATGCCTGCAGTGTTACAATACACAAATAAACTTGATCAAATGTTATTTTTCCTACCTGGTGCTTGTCTTTAAATCATTTTGGGTCAGTAATAGTAAACCCGAGTGGCAAACACTTACCGAATACTGAGAATGAGAATAAAACTAAAGCTACAACAAATTATTTTCATCATCTTTCACTATATATTCCAGATAACTCCTCAGGAATAACTCATCAGAGGATTTATTTCTGGAAACTGATCTGAATGTCAGATAAGAAGCTAAAATGCTCATTAAGAGAAAGATTACAGATTACTAAAACAATCCCTTCAAATATTCCAATTCTGCCCAGCCTACAGGGTAGTTAAAACCAAAGATTTCCAGCTTATAACATCAGAAACCAGAGAAAAGCAGACAATTCTCACATCAAATCATCTGCTACACAATTATTTCTGCAAAATAAAGATAAAAAAAATCTCTGTTTTTAAGTATCTGAAGCCACAAAATAATCATCTGTGCAAAATGTATAAAAAAAGATATAGTCTACACTGAAAGACAAATTTCAAATCCTCTTAAATTTCGTTGTTATCACCTCTCATAGATTATCACCAGTCACCTTGCTTCTACTTATTAATGCACTACTCCCATTGCCTTGTTGAACTGCAATGAACAGAAACAACTATGTAGCACACGGTTCACTGTTTAATAATAAAATAATATTTTAGCACTCTGTGGGACTCTTGATGTTGAGAAACTCCCCTGGTCAGAGGTGGGTTCTGGGGCTAATGGATTTGCCTTCTTCCAGCCACTGGCTGTCAAGGCGTCGCTGTGTCGGAGACTGAAGAGCATCTCTGCCACCTTCTGCACTCCTGCCTCCTCCACAAAGACATCTTGACTACGCGTTGCAATGAACTGCCCAGACTCTCTGGGTAACAGGGCTTTTTCCATGATGGGTGAAGAAAAGAAACAACTAAATAAAAAAGTAAATAAAAAGAAAGAAAACACATGTGGGTAACAAGCACTTATTAATATGAATACATTCTCCAGCAATATCTAAAGTGTAGGTAAGTCCAAGTGATTTAGTGTGAAAATAAATATGTCCTCTGGCATTCACAAAGTGATTACTGTTGGTTTAAAATAAGCATCGGAGCACTGCTAGTCAAAAACATTTGCACATCCGGAGCAGCGAGTATGATCACGCCTGGGTGGGTGCTCACTGATATGATTGGCTGGGCCCTTTTCATAGGGAAACACCAATAACCTGCTATAACCTACGGTCTCTGATGAAGCACCGTTTTAAAGATCATCTGCCTGCTTTATTAAAAGCCACAGGCCGATTACTGACCAGGTCTTTCCTTCAAAGGGCCCCAATGTGTGCACTCATACAACGATTAAATAGTTTAAAACTGCTCAGTTTATTTTTCATGTTGCATACTTAATTTTTTTCCTGAGATCATAGAGGAAATAAATCTCAAAATATTGACATTGTCTGTTGGCCAAATTTTTATCTTAACACTGATGTCGGCCAAGAATATCATGATCAGCGCATACCTAAAAATAACCATGAAGAGAGAATATTGATTCAAAATAAACTGCAAGATCCCCAGCAGGACACAATGTTGCATCTGAATGCATGTGATTTACGATTGTTGTGCACAGTCTGTGTGTTTCAGTCCTCTTAAGAATGATTTGGAGATAAGGGGCTTTTTTTTCTTTTTTTTTTTGTGGACACAATGTCTCCAGGTGCCTGCAGATTCTTGGTAAAGACACAGACAATATGAGTAGATGTATCTATGTTCAAGTTGAAAAGCTCGTGTAAGTTAACAACGAACCTCTCAGAGCTTACATACATTTCAACAATAGCATTGAAGCTTTAAGACGCAGTACAACGTAGGTTATGGGCTGGTTTCCAAACTCCCTCTATAGGGTTTAAATCTGCGTATACAGAACAAGAAAGGATTTGTACACAGGAGCATTTCAGACCAACATAACTGCATCCTTGTAGTGCGTTAATGTGAGCCGTGATGCACTAACACAGTGGCCTTTCGAGTGAAAATTCATTTTCTAATACGTGCACTTGTTTTCGTATTTTTGAAACGTAGTTATTCTACCAAGTCAGCACGTCAGTTGTCACGTCATAACGTTGGACTGAAATGACGGACAAAGTACATCAACTGGATGAACAATCACGTTGGCGTCATGCCTTTTTTTGTTGTCGTTAACGTTACTCCTGTGTGGACATTTCTGAGCTTGCACACAAAGATAAATCATGAGTTCGACTTTCTGGATATAAACTTACTTTTCAGCTGCAACGTAGCTTATTCCCACACAAATTAACGTTGTGCTTCCCTCAACGGCGATAACTAGGACATGCTCGTGCTATCCACTACCCGTTTTCAGCTATTGGCCAATCAGATCCTCGCTCGTGGGTTCACCGCCACCTGATGAACCAATCGTTGTAACTCCGGAGAGGAAACAGGAAGAATGTCCGTCACCAATCGTGAACGAAAAATGAACGAGTGAACAAATAAAGACTAAAATTCAATCAATAACATTGTAAATTGTCCAAGTTGCCCCAACTTGCATATCGTTAAAAGTCCAACTTCTATGTTTTATTGATATGTCCTTGAGCTTTACACATTTTTGTAGTCAAACTGATTGGTTCTGACTATAAACTTTGAAAGTAAACTTTGGAGAGTAGACGAATTTATTACTTTTAATCCTAATCCAGTAGGTGGACAGAAAGCACATCCATTTGCAAACCTAAAAATTCAACTAGAAAGAGCAACAAAAAAAATCCAAGTTCAGTAAAAAGTGGCATTATCTTTATTTGTCTTACAACTTGACAATGTGAAATCTATAGCATGGAGAGCAAACAGGTGTAGAGCACAGGGATATGCAAGGACAAAATAGAAAAATTTTGTGTATAATTCGTCAAATCTCCAACAAAATGCCTTAACCAACTGCTAGCTACAAACACAAATGTTTAGATTTCTGGTGTTACTCAAATTATTTTGGTTTATTTAAATCACACAACTACAACATTCATACAAATTAGACTGTCCTGTATATGGTGTGTACACAAGTCCCGACATAAACATAGCAAAATCCATTTTACAAGATAAAGTTCCCCCAGAGCTCTTTAAAATAATAACAATAAAAAAAAATTACATTCTACATGTTGCACAGAGTGGTAGCTGGGTACAAGTGTGTGAAAGGACTGACAAAAAAAAAAAAAAAAAAAAAACATGCCAACCCACGCACACTGACATGCGCATACAGGACAGATTCACAGAGACACAAACACACACGTTTTAGTTATAAAAAAAACCCAAAACCCTCAAAAAAATAAAGGTTATGTTTATACTTGTTCTGTTTATTCTGTAGGAGTCTGAGATATTTTGATATATGAGTGTTAGAAAAAGCAAAATCTGATAAACTATTGGACTAAACTTTAAAATGCAGATCATCTACATTTTGTTTGATGCGCAGGAATGTTGGACATTTATTTCATTAAAAAATACAAAAATAAAATTCAAAATAAAGAAAAAAAGAAACACCCACTATCCAGAGTAATTGTCTGAAGGGGACGTTTTGGGAAGGGGCAAAAAGGTTGAGATGAGGAAAAGGAGGTGGGGGGGGTGGGAGGGGGTCAATCTGACACTGCTTCAATCTGCGCCTCCTGGATCTACAGCAAATGACCCGAGTACTGCTTCACACTGAAATACAAAGAGTGGAAAAATGAATAACACGCACAGGACAAAAAAAAATACAATTCACAAGCAAATGACAGTGTAAATATATAGCTATGCAACTGTGGGAGGATGAGGACTTGAGAAGAAAAGGATGCATAGCGGGAGGAGGAGAGAGAAAGGGCGAGTAAGAAAGACGGGCAGAGAGGAGGGAGGTGAGGATCTGACAAGTGGCTGAGGAAGAGCATGAAAGAGAATGAAAAGAGAGGTGTGGTTAGTCCTTGTGTCCAAGCAGGTGCAGTTCACTGGAGGAGGAGAGGAAGAAAGAGGGAGGCAGGGTTAGTTACCATGGCAACACTACACTACTCATGAGACAGGGCAACAGGTCTACAGCTGTATTAGCATTCGGGCAAAGCTTAGATGGCATCAACAAGGAAGTAGTGTGTATCATACGTGCCTACTGGTTGCCAAGGGAGACAGAAGAGGAGGAGCCTGTGCTATTTGGCAGACTGTGATTTGTTGTCGGTTAATCTAACTAAAAACAACAAAATCACTAGTCTTCCACACAGCAGCAGCCAGGGGAAGAATCAATCCACTCCCTGCTTCACAGTGAAACGGCTTTGATGGCAAATAGACATTCTTTTCTTTTTGAAAATTATATTCACTAGACGAAAGGGAGTGTCATGTCATTGACATTAACCCTCAAAAATAAAGAAAGAAAGAAAAGAAAAAGAAATCCAATTTATGTTTGCCTACTCCTTCACAGCCATTTCATGTAAGAGGAAGGTTTGAATTAGTTGCAGGTTGCATGGGAAAGGAAGGGGGTTAGTGAAGAAGAGACAGCAGGCAATGGAACTGAACCCAACAAAAAGTGGGCTTCTCAGAACAAGGAGGCAATTTCAGAAAAGAATCAAAGATTTACAAACTCAACCAAATTTATCATTTGTTTCAACAGACTGAACAATGATAACAATCTTTAAGCATTTTGAGTTCTGTTTCATTTGGATCCACTTTAAGGCTACAATCTGGAGGAGTCTTTCATCAATGAGAGTACTTTTAATGAAGCAATAATCATGCAAGCTCAGACCAAATTCGGAGCCTCCAGAACACTCTAATGAAGGTCTGCATAGAGTTAAAAACTAAGGCTACTATGTAATGAGCTTGACTGGCAAACATGGGAGGTTCAAATGCAACTAGGATGCCGATTTGAGAAACTTTATATCCCATGAGATGGAAATCAGTATTAACAGGAAAACATGATGCAAGGACTTGCCTATTCTGTAGAAGGTACTGGGCGTTCTGGATCTGATCCTGGGTGCCAGTAATGGTAATGATTCGGTCTTCAGAGCCTTCCAGGGGCTCATCGATCTTGATGGAGGCCCCAGACTCATGGCGGATCTGTTTAATTCTCTGGCCTCCCTTACCAATGATAGAGCCAGCCAGCTGTTGGAGGGGAGGAGATTGAAGAGAAAAATATAAAAAGAGGAGATTTTAGGGACTTGAAATGCACCATGACAGGCTCAAGAAAATACAGGTTTCAGATGTATTCAAATGAACAAGTATTCAAATGATTTTTTTCCATTCATACTCAATGGCAAAAATGGCCTTAACAACCTATTTTACTATATATATGGAATATATGCCATTTAATTAGCAACTGCACACATAATAGAATAAAACATAAATGTCAAATGACGTAGAAGGACAAAATTGCAGATACCATCATCACATATGAGAAAGTAAGTAGGTTTTAGACTGGTTATGAGCTTATAGTGGCTGAAGAAAACCAAGCTTTCCATCTATAAAAAATATCTTACTGTCATTTACTCACATCTTTAGGAATTGTTACTTGTGTGGTGATAACGGGGCCACCCATGTCATTATAGGAGCCACGTCCACCTGATGGAGGAAGGAACGGGTCAAAATCAAAGTAGACATACCAGGAACATGATGTGTAGAAATGGTGGGAAAATAAAAACAGCACTCAGGATCAATAAATTGCTGTCAAACAACATTTCACACGATTCAGCAAATAACTTATAATTGTATTGATTGGAGGCCGAGTGTGGAGACTCACCTGACGGGTAGCTATCCCATGAAGAACTGTTGTCTAAGCAGGGGGGGGGAAGACACGGAAAACACTGACTCAATGGTAAATACCAAGACAACTTACTTACTACACATTCGTAAACAAAAAGCATTCAAATCACCCACCTCAACACTAAACTCAGACGTATTACTTGTTATACATGTTAAAATTATATTTAATATATAACTATAATTAACTCTGCAGGCTACACGCAACATTTGTTATAATCATCAATAAGTCAAGTAAAACACAACCCTGGCAGTTTGAATGGAAAAAAAAAAAAAAAAAAAAAAAAAAAACTGCCCAAACATGTCTGTTCACCCAGTTTTTCTGTTTTTTTTTTTTTTTTTTTTTTTTAAATCTGCCTCTATGCTAGAAAAAAGGCCTGCTCTCTTAGGAACCTTATGACCACATCCTTACAATGTCAGAGGAAAACAGGGAAAAGCACTTACCATATCCACCGCCACTCTGCAAAAAACAAATAAAAATACAGCAGTGTTAAAAGCAGAGCAACCCATTCCTTTCATTTTAAAGATCCCACCAATATGGATACAGGACTGGAAGCATAAACGTATAAGTAATGCAGCAGCCTTGTCCATGGAGTAGACTCAACTAAAAGCCACCCAGTTTTCATCCATAAAACAGACTCCTCCTTCTCTCCTCCCTCCATCCCCCCTTTTCCATCTCTCCTTGCATCTCCATCAGCCTCCATTTTCAGCTGCTGCTGTCACCAGGGCAACAAGCGATTCAAAAAAGCTGTTGCTGAGCAACAGCAGGCAGTATCCTGCCTGCCAGGTCTCAGAGAGAGAGAGAGAGAGAAAAAGAGGCAGAAAGAGACCTTCCAGTCTGTCAACAAAGCGTTATTAGTGCTTAGCAACCAACCATGGCCACCCCCACCATCCTCTCTCTTTGCAGGAAAAACAGGCTGGCCATGAAAAGTACACAGTAAGAGGGCAATTATAGCCGATTATTATGGGGTGTCTCTGGCTGTGGTGATTACGGTCATTTGGTGAGATGGCTTACACCATGCAAAATCTGGCAGGCATCCATGGCCAGGTCTCAGATGAGTGTATGTACAGGATGGGCTCAAGTGACCAGCCATGGTTGCACTGTCAGTAAACCACTATTGTCACCACAGGACAATTAGTGCATATTGTGTAGTGCTACGACCAACCAGTGTGCTAGCCTGAGGACGCTTGCACCAAATTAAATGCTACTACCAGAGCTGCATGCATTTAGCAAAGGGTCACTAACCATGTTATCGCTGTAGCGATCCGGTCTGCCTCTTCTGTCACTGTTGATGGGGAGGGGAAACACAGACGTGCAGAAAAAGAAAGAGAGACAGAGAGAGAGAGATGTGGGTTGGAGTGGAAAGAAATAGAAAATGTTTAGAAGAAAAAAAAAAAAAAAATGCTTGACAACATTCCACAGAAAATTTATGGTCTAGGTCAAACTGCACACACGCTGAGCAAGATTACTGTATAAACACATTTCCTCTCAACCATCTTCCCACACAGTAACAGGAACAGCTCTGACAGTGTTATGGTGAGAGGAGTGACAGGTGGTGGTGATGCTGATCAGAGCCAAGGGCTGCTGGCTCACCCCCAAACGAATGAGCTCAAATCATGGAATTAGCTAGAGAAATGCATATGGATTTACTTTTTATCTTTTTGTTTCTGGGGAACATCATGCACAGGTGTTAATGTCATGTCAAACTAAAGTCTCAGCTTAACTCAGTATGACTTACTACATTATTGCCAACAGACGGGCGTCTGAACATCTTTATACAATGTTTAACAATATTTTCTAAAAACCAAAACAATAATTAAAAAAAAAGGAAAATGCACCACGAAAGATCAAAGTCTGGACAGTTACAGATGAGACAAGAGGCAAAAGTTTTAATAGTGTGATATGAATTTTAAAAAAAAAAAAAAAAAAAAAAAAAGATGCCAGACATTTCAACAAGGGGGTAGTGAGGAAAGAAAGTCAGGAATGTGCAGGGATACCTCAACACTTCAAAATTCTATACAATGGCTAAATATTTTGTCACACTCATGACCAGAAATTATGCTGAACATCTGTCAGCAAAAGTAAACTACTCCTTACGAGGACCAAAGGATAAGTGCCAGCTGACGGCAGGCACCGTCCATCCCAGTGGTAATAACAAGCAGTTGTTGCTACAGCCCATCTTTCAATGCTGCAGCAAGTGCATATAATATAAAACCAAAGGAAATCCTAATGTCAAAGTATCCCTGTTAGGATTAATTTAGAGGTTTAGTTGAGGTTTTG
The DNA here is from genome assembly GCF_027942865.1 of Odontesthes bonariensis. Taxonomy (NCBI): domain Eukaryota; kingdom Metazoa; phylum Chordata; class Actinopteri; order Atheriniformes; family Atherinopsidae; genus Odontesthes; species Odontesthes bonariensis. The sequence goes on from NC_134511.1 coordinate 20,372,555, forward strand.
GAACAGAAACTTACTTTGACCTGTCATCTGAGCCACGGTACGAGTCATAGTAACGATCGTCTCTGTGGGCGAGGTGGAGATGGGAAGAAGACACACACACAAATACAACCAGACATATACCGATGAGCACATAAACTTAATGATGTGATAACCATGAATACTACTTTTTCTGGCCTATGAGCAGAATACTGATATCAGTCTAGCCAATGCAAAAGAATGCAAAAAAAATAATAATATCTGAATGGAAAGAAAGCAAATGAAGAAGCTTAAGTTTTGTATAAACTGATGAGCAAAGTAAAAAAAACAAAAAACAAGTGCTTCAAATGAGAGGTCTGAAATATCAAAACTCTTAAAAGTCAAGTTCAACAGGAATAAAAGGAGCTCAACTTAAATCTGATAAATAGTTTCATGCAGCTAATCTGGTTCTGTGGTGTTACACCACATCCATTTACAATATGTCATCTGTAACAGGCATAAACTCATATTTTCAACATTAAAAATGGAATAAGAGGCAAGGACTGTAAATCATGTATGCTCTTCCCTTACCCTCCTCTGTGTGGGTGTCCCATGGGCATGTTGCGAGGTCGGGCACTGCCCCTTCCAACCCTACTCGGATGCGGTGGAGGAGGACCTCGGCGGGGGCTCATTTCATCATAGTCACGGCGGGATGGAGGCGGCGGACCTCGCCCCCCTCTGCTGGAGGGCATTCGGTCATACCCACGATCACCGCCGCTGGACCTGCCTCCTCGCATAGGGAAGCCTCCCACGAGTCTTCGGCCACTACCCCTCTCCTCAAACATCATGGTAAAACCACCATATTCATACGTTTCATCATAGAAGTTGGGGTCATATGGCTGTGTACGGCCTTTTATGGGTGCCTGAAAAATGAGGGCAGCGAAAGATGTTTTTTTTTACCTGCTCAGGAAAAGATGTAAAGCATTCTACTAAAAGAATGCAGGACATGTACATTCCTACTGCTATATATGACTTTAAAAACTCAAGAGACAAATGAAAAATTGCAAAACACAAAAGTTAATGCACCCAGATTCAGGCAAAGCCTTTTAAACGTGGCAAATCCTCAAGCTACAAAACCTGGCGAAACATAAAAAGGCCTTAGAAATACTATAAAACCTTACTTCAGCAATGAGCTCCAGCATAGTCTTGATACACTCCACCACCCTCTCAGTTTTACCACCAACCAGCACTACACGGTCTGTCGACTGGGGACAACACTCCTGAAACAGCTTGATGCTGGTCTTTGTGTTCTGGAGACACACAGATGAAGGCACACATGGGTGAGCAGTGAAAAAGAAGAACAAATAAATCAATTCTACAGGACACGGGGGCTAACTCGTAGAAAAACTAACTCATCAAATCACATTTATGTTCATTTATAGGAATTTCACAAGAAATGACACCACACGCATCACACAGAAGAGCGCAAATAACATTCATTTTAAAAATCTAAGCCAAATATAAAAACAGCAACAACTAAAACAAAAAAATGTTACATCCTATGTAGACAACTGACAAACTTACAGCAACAGAGGATGCAGTAAAATTTATTCAACTGCAGAAAGAAAAACTACAAAATGACACACCTCACGGAGCTCTTTGATCTTTGCTCCCTTCACCCCAATGATTGAGCCAGCCAAGCTCTGGTGGATCAGCAGCCGCAGCTCACAGTCAAAATCCATACCATTGTATTGCTGGTACTGTTGGGCACATAACTATTCATACCATGATACGAACTATATTATTCACACACAAAGAGATTCAAAACTGCCTAAGCATTACAATCCCTCAAATTCTTGCAAGTATCAGAATTAAAGCAGAAGAAGGATGCCAAAAGGAAGCAGTAATTCTTTCACACAAATAACGATTGCTATGCATCCATATGGTTAGAGAAAATGTATCAACTGATTTTGCCCTCAGCCTCTAAACAGACAACATATGTAATGAGGAAAACAGCAAGCACCCATAATGAGAGTACCCAGCAAAGCCTCACCTCCTCTAATGTTGGGATGATCTTGAGCAGGATTTCTCCAACAGTCTCAATGTCTGCACTGATGCTCAGGATTCTTCATATTTTAACCACCAATGACGAAACGGAGCACAGCGACACAGAGAGGGGCGGGGTTGGGGCGCCAAGAAGGCATCCCAAAGGGAAGGGAACAACATTTCAGATTAAAGAATTCATTACAGCCCCTTTTTAAAAACAGAAAACAATTAACCCTGTAACAGTCTTGAGCTAAATTAAATGGTAACATTGTTTTGTAAACTGGACCTGCTAAGTTGGTGATAATTTTACATGGAAATTGGAAAAAAAAAAAAAGCAGGCACCGAAACAGTACAATTAAAAGAAAACACTCGATTCAGAAAAAGGAAGTAAGAGACAAAAAAAAAAAAAAAGACCCAAGAGAAAAGAAACTGCTGAGGGGGCAAGACGGGGAGGGTAAAGTTTGAGGAGAATCTAGCAGAAATCAGCACCAGCAGTGCCAGAGTCTTAAGATCCTAAAGCGTAGATCGGTGGATGCATACCACAAAGACTGACTGCAACCCCAAAAATAGGGGGCAAAAAACACGAGGAAAGTTGGAAAAAGTAATAGAATCACTCTTTTATTTTTCCCCAATCACCTCCAAGTTGTTCTGCCTTAAAATGTTACGTTGGACAGTGATTTTAAAGCTTAAAATAATAATAATTCAAATATTGTTGTCTGCACCCACCTATTAAGAGAACACAATGAACATACTGATAAGAAGAATTTAGGCAGTTTGTACATGGAAGCAGCGTGGTAGGCAGGCTGAGGAAAAGTCACAAAGCAGATTCTATCAAGACAAATCAAGTCTGCCACCATCTAAGTTGATGCTTGTTTTTAGGGGATGGGGACAAAAATCGATAAACATAAAAAAAAAAAATAAAAAAATAAAAAAAAAAGAATGCAGAGATGATTGGGACAGAAAGAGGTATCATTTACTTTAAATACTCTAGCAGTCAATCAGGTTCACGTGAAGCACTAGACAAACAAGGACACACACACACACACACACACACACACATTTGAATCTTAGCTTTCCTGTTATGTTTGAGAATGGATGGATTAACTGACTAAAAGCATAAGAAAGGCATCACAAGAAAAGAATGGGATGAAGTGAGAAGCAAAGGGGATTATGAAACTAACTAAAAAAAAAAATAATAATCAAACAAGAAAAACCAGTATATCCACTCTGAGGGGTAGGGGTGGGGTGAAAATGTGGAAGATAGGAGGACAGATGATCATCAATTAAACAAAAAAAATAAATGAATAAAAAAAACAACACATGGACATATTGCAAATATTATAGCAAGACTTTAAAAGACAGTAGCAGATTGCGGAAAAACCTGATAACACCACCTTAAGTTTAAACGCTGATGTTACTTCAAAATGGCATGGAAAGGATGTTCACATGGCTTTTACAGGATCAACAGGCAGATTTGGATATAACCGCATTTAGGCATTTTGACTCAAGTTAATTTACTTTTTCAACAGGTAGTTTAAATACAGTGACTTGACAGAGGCAGGATTACTATTTAATATTCATTTCTTCTTGTTTGTTTGACCTGTAGTCAGGCAGTGAGAGGGAGGAGCTTAGGGACATACCGCTCAGGCCCACTGCTGTCTGGGACTGACACACTGGCATTGTACTGGGCACGGCATGGGCAGGGGCCAGGGCCATTCGAGCACAGATGTCAATCAAGTAAGGCGCCCATTTAGGGACAGGGCACGATTATGGGCAGGGCCAACCAGGGTGTCAGGTGGGCGGGCGCAGGAGGGGCCATCCAGAACATGGGCAACAGAGGAGGAAGTGGGCAAAAAAGTAAAGAGTAAAATAATAAACAAGGGAGAGGGAAGAGGAATACATTTTTAATATACAGGCTCTACACTGTTGAAATGTGACTTTACTTTGATTCTCTCAGAGATTGGCTTGTCAAAGAGAGAAGAGGAGAAACGTGACACTGGAAAAATGGGTAATGGCATATCAAGAACATGAAGAGTTCAATGTTGAGGAACAAACCAGAGAAAGTGAAAAAGAGGGGGAGAACAAACTGGAGGACTAGAAAAAAAAAAAAAAAAAAAAAAAGGCAATGATATTGAAAGGATTAATAATTGGCCACTTTGCCAGAACATTTATAAAAATAAAAAAGTTAGCTTGGGCTGCAGGTGACCTCATGAACTCTGAACTGAGCCAATAAATCTTAACTTACAAGAGCATCAGTGTCGCCACAACAGCAGTGTTACAATAAATAATCATTATGGAAAAAAAAAAAATTGACTCGTTATTGGGCTTTTGTGCCTCAGGCCAGCCGAGCTGATACAAAAACATAATTTTCATGCGAAAAAACAAATAAATAAATAAAACCAAACCCAGGGGGTTCGTAAGAAGAGCCCATGACCACACCCTTTGTTAACACTAATGGAATTAAGAACGGCAAATGCTATAGTAAGTTTTATTCAGCTAGAGGGTAAATGAAAAAACTGCTGCTGCCCTATGAAAGAAGCTGAGTCTGAGAGGTCAGCGAAGAGAAGAATAAAGAAAACTCTGAACAAAGTAACAATTCAGGATGAATAAGAATGGATCTACTCACGTCTGTACGAAGGGCTTTGATGTTTTTGCCACCCTTCCCAATTACAGCTCCTGCATTCTGGGATAGAAAGAACACTTATAAAAACTGAACACATGAGAACATCTGAGCGCTGACAGTAAACAGACAATATACAAGCTTCATGATAACAATATGAGTAATGTGAAGAAAAGCAAAGCACAATGGCTGTAACTATGTCAGGATGATAACTATTCAGAAGGCAGGAACGTGATCAGGGTAACAAAAAGAAAAACCATTTATCAAATAAATGAGACAAGAATTTGGCAGTCTTACTGTGAGAGAGCCAAAGAGAGTGAGACAAAAATACAACTAATGACATCAGGGTTTAACATGAAAAGGAAGCCGATTTACTTTGCTCTGCAGGAGAATGCGAAGCTCAACCATCTCATCCGAATTCCTGGAGCGCTTGAATGATTTCTGCTCATCTGCATCCTCAGCAGGGCGCTTACCTGGCAAGAGGAGATAAAAACACACACTGACAACTCAGTGCAAAGAGCCTTTAAGAAGACAGACTGAATTTAAAAAAAAAGAAAGAGAGGGGGGTGAATCGCAGAGTCACAAGTAGTCTCATATTTCAGAACTCTTTTTAAATATAATACTACATGCAAATCGCTCTCCCTTTCCAAAACTAGCAAAGACAGATTCATTTTTTATGCTTACACATTTACAAAAATATTTTTTCGGAGGATGTTTAAAAAAAATAAAGCACCAAGTTAAAGAATTTAAATTTGATCTGTAATAGTATTTGCTGTTGCTTTCATCTTTACCATATAAAACACTCAGCATTTAAAAAAAAATAAAATAAATCTGCATTTTCTCAGTACATGTTATAAAGGAGGTAACATTTATACCGTTAGTCTCTGTGTTGCTGAAAGAAGTATCTTCCTGCTGATCGATTTCTGTCTCCATGGTCTTCTGACAGAGGAAGAGAAGATGTGAGCACCTTGATCGGAGATACAGGTGGCAGGAGCAGGGGGAACGAAACAGAGAAGCTGTCCCTTCGACGTGTTGTCTTCTACTGCCATATCAAGATTAACAAAAAAATAAAGAAGAAAATTCAAGCTGTTTTTGAGGGAAAAAGCGACGAAATTGAAGAAACTGACAAGCACCCTGGACTCACCGATATTTATTACAGGGATGAGGGCGTGTTGATAGGCGGATCCAAAAGAAGAAGGACCAAACAACTCAAACGACCTGTCGGGGAGGGAGAGGCTACTTTGAATGCTGAAACACAGCCATAGGAAAAGGCTCGGTGGCACTAATGCTTGAAACAAACACTGGTACGCTCATAGTGCTGATATAACCTTTCTTTAACAGTGCAGAACAATGAGTTTTATGAACAACAGGCGAAGACTATTGTAATGGGCTTCCACAACGGAATATCTGTGGGGCTGTTAGGTCAAAGTGCGACTGCCATAGTCCGGAAATCAAGAGATTAATCAGTCAGTGATTAATAATACTGCCGTGAGATGCCATTAATATTACGTATTAGTCAAAGAGCAAGGCCAATTTCTAACGACCAAAACACAATTCAAACAACACCACTGATGAAGTTGTTAAATTATTATAACGATCAAATGGAAAGCAGAATTGTTCAGATGACGCTAACCACCATCCTGGTTAACGTTAGCAACCGGCGCAGCTAATTAGCCTGGAGGGCGATGCATTAGCTTCGAGTTTCTTCGATAATTTGAGTCAAACATGTAGTCAGTGATCGGTCATACTTTCCCGAAACACTTTACTAGCGGCATAAAATATGATGTTTGATGTCAGGTTGTTAATATCGTGCGCTCTGCTTGAGAAAGCATAATAATTCGATCAATACAGACCAGATCGAGCTATTTAAGCTAGCTGCTAGCTCCTTTCGCCATGTTGCCATAATTGTGGCTGAACACAAATGGTGCTAGCCAGGCCAGCCACATTGGTAACGTGCCAGCGGACAAAGAAAACAGTTAAGTGAATCATTAACTTCAATAAAAGAGGCATTCATTATTATTTCGATTACACTGGTTCACTTTAACTACCTTAGCTCAATTGTGGCAATGAAAAAGGGAAAATATCGTCAAAACACAAACCTGCAGTGCAACACTTCGCTTGTCCCTTTCCTTCTCTACCGAACCTAGCAATGTACAAGCCCAATGATTGAGTACTCATTGGTTGAATTGAAGGCAAATCAAATTGATCTCACTCACAATTGGCTAAAGTGAATGTCAATCAAAGAAATGAGGCGTTTCCAAGGTGACACTACACGCCCTGTTTCCGGATGCGGATCCGTTCTTCAGTGGCAGTTTGAGTAATTCGTTTTAACAAAGTGTGAGCTGCACGATAAATGTAAATGTTTTTAGAAGACAGTATGAGACGCAGATTGTTAAGTTTAAGATCTTCGGCTGTATTCAGGACCTTCTGTGGTCTTACTGTTTGAACATAAGACATAGCATCTCTGTTGCTAATTGGGTAGGTTGGGTCTGTCAACTTTGGCGCCTTTGCTGCTTTCCAGACTACATCCTGATCCAAGCGGCTGCTCGTGCGGCTCCGGTAACGTTTACCACAACATTTACTAAATCATAAAGACATTTTTTATTCTCAAATGTGCACAAACTGTATGCTATCACTGCTTGGATTTCTCACTCACTATCCCTTTTCTCACTTTTCGACAGTATCCATGCGTGATCATGTACTCCTATAATTATCCATGTTGATATTAAAAAGAAAAAAAATCTCTCTTCAGTTGGTTAGTAGCAGCTTAAAGCGGAGACCCCATTTAAGGCCACCGAATTACAGTAAAACTTAGCATTATAACTTAAATGTGACATTTACAACTCAGTGAAACGTTGAAAGTTTTCAGAAATAGTCGTAGCTTGCAGAGGTATCATGGGAGTTTTCGTTACGTAGCTAATAAGAGTTGTTTTCCTATATATGTACACATCAGCTGATAACAGTAAGTACAGTAGCTCAAAGTGATAGACAGGTTCTAATACATAGAAAAAGACAGGGATGGCCCCAGAGACTCAGTCAGTGGTACGTGCAACCCAAGCCTGGCTGCTGTCGACCTGGCATGTCCAGGTGCCTTATGCCTGGCTGGAAGCGTGTGTGGAGTGGCTTCAAGGAGAGGCAGGGGGAGCAGCTCGTCTGGCCCAGCAGCACATCAATCAACAGGTAGGCACACTGTGTGTCTTGCTGAGTGTGAGTCGACCACACTGCATTGACAACATTGTTAACATGGGTCATGGTTTTTGATAATGGATGGACTTTCTGCGGCTATTTAGAGTTGTTTCATTCTTTCTCATGACTGGGTGCTGTGATCAAAGGTGGTCGTATACATTGGGTATTTACGGTTAGCCTTGTTTCTGTAAAGAAACAAGGCCAGACACGTGTCTGGCTTTGGATGTGAGCATCAGAATCCAGTGTTGTGTCAGCCTCTTGTCTAAGCTTTTTGCCATTATGACCTACAGTATACATGATTGTATTGTCCACACTTGTGTAGAGCTACAATCAGCTGTTGAAAATCTAGAGTTGATCAGTCAAAAAAAAATGAATAAAAAGATCTCAGTTTTTAACGAGGACTACATAAAATAAAAGTCATTGTGGTCTTTGGGTCTGATAAAGGAAGCCAGTGTGGAAGTGACGTTTATGTACATTCTTTCTAATGCAGGTGGCAACTCTGTTTCAAACATCAGTCTGGATGTATAGAAGCCTGAGAAAATGGCCATCATTTGACAAACATTTCTCTCATGAGTTTTTTTTTTGGTCTGACCCTTTAGTCACAAACATTTTTCAATCAAGCGCAATGTTCATTAAACAGATTATATTCTCATTCATAGTGATACAGACAGTAAATCAGAGTATGCTTAAGGGCAGAGCTACCTTGTTATCCAATCTAAGGTATATCCACCCTCTGCAGAAACTCCAAGATGTTTAATCATTTTGAGATCGACGGTTGAGACTTTTTCCTTTCCACCAAAATATAAGAATTTTAAATACTTAGAAATAACTGAATGATCTCTGCTATACAGCAGGTGGTTTGTGTATTTTTCTCTATGTATGGAAGGGGATTTCAATCTCTTTGTTGAGTTCTTCACACATTTGCAGCACACTGAAAGCAAAACTCATTGAACCTCTATCTAGACCAACAACAAATGGCCAAGACAATGTGCATCTCTGTAGTGCTGAGATCGACACGATCGTGCCGTAGTAGCTAGTGATCGGTAAAAGTGGGCGGTTGAAGAGTGAAAGAACACCTCCTGGTCTGAAAAACCCTGGTTTCTGTTCCAATATGTTTATAGCATGGAAGGACCCTAGAGTAAACAGCATGTATCCATCATGCTTGGTGTCATCTGTACCAGCTGGTGGCGGCGTCATGTGGGGTATGTTTTCCTGCGCTGACGCATCTTTTGTACGCCACAGTGTACCGAAATATTGCTGCTGAACAGCTGTGTCCTTTCGTGGCCAAAGTCTGTCTGTTTCTTCGAACAGATACTCGAGGGAGATATTGCTTAATTTTTCAGTGGACATATCATCTCCTGGTGATTTCAAGATGACCGTGATACGAGTTTATTACAGTGGGCCACATGGTCCCCAGATCTCAGTCATGCAGAGCACTTTTTCAATGATGTGAATAAGCATGTACATGTCACTGAATCTGCAGGGACTTGCTGGCACTAATGAGTCGGTATGCCCTGTGATGTTTCTCTCTTTTTGTTGAATCATTTCTTTGACTGATTCAGACTTTGATAATAGCGTCATTGGACCTGTGTCGGGGTTGAGTGTGCTACTTTTAATCTGATGAGGTGCATTATAATGAGATGGACATTCGTATCAGTGAAATCAAAGCAACATAAAATGGCATGGACTCACAGTAAGAGTTGCCCCGAGAGACAAAATCACCAACAGCCTAAAAACTCCTACATCTCTCTGTATGATGTGAAATTGTAGGTGCTGGATCAGTGGCTGTTGACGGACCTGAGAGACCTGGACTACCCCGTTCTCCCTGAAGGGCTCGCTCAGGCCCAGAAGACCGAACTGAGGGGCACCTTCTGTGTTCAGGTGCTGGCTTGTTTAACACTTTGGCCAGATATTAAAAGACACATTCATTAAAAAGTATACATATAACATGTTTAAAGCCTGGAATAAAAATAAAAAAGTGGTTTCATCCCCTTTACTTAATTTGACCCTTCATGTCAGCAAAGTCATTATTTACATTTTATAATGTATTATACATTATTATGGGCTGGGCTGCTTTAAGTGGCCGAGACACAAGTCACCAGATGTGAGGTTCTGGCTCTAATCCACCCAGCAGCTAAGTGTTGAACTGGCAGACACAAAAGGCACACCAAAGGTTGACTTAGGGGTTGCTACTTCCATCTTTTGTATACGGTCTGTGCTCTCAACAGCAAACAGTATGCTGGGACTTGCAGCAGAATGTAGAAAAAGTAGGAGGAGAAAGACATTCGTGCATGTATTATCAACCACAACACACGCGCAAAATCATGTAAAGATAAATTGCGTAGCATTAACACTTTGAACAAAGAAACTGTTCGTGCTGATTAATCTAACGTCAGTTTTTACATTTTTTTAAAATTTCAAATTTTTAGAGCATTTAAACGTTGAGTCAATTTTTAATTCATGTCATGGCTGTTAGATTCTTCCCATTAATTTTTCATGATAATTTCGCTCCTTTGTGCAGTGCAGAAAGTCACACTTCCAGCTGGTGAAGCAAAAAAATCTGGCTGATGGGGAATTCAAGAAAAAGAGGTGATTGGTGCAGACTCTGAAGTCCTCTGTTATAATGAAGCACCACTGGGTTCCAGTTCTCCTAGATGCTAATTGGAAATCCAGCTGGAAACCTTTGTGACAAATTGTTAGTTAAGCACAGCAATTCACGATGTATAAGTATCACCATGATGGGGCTGTACACTGTCAAACATCTCACAAGATGTTTAAGAAATTACTTTGCAATCTAAAGGAAACATAACTGAAGTCTCTCTCTGTTTTAGGTTGACTCATTGTTGGACATCAGTCAGCCTGCATATGGTCAGCTGCAGAACTGGAGGGGTACAGACTGCACCAATGACGAAGTGTCTGCTGTCACACAGGCCACTCAGAGGCCCTGGGAAGCCAAATCAACCCGTATGTTGCTGCTGCAGGTCAGAGGAATTTGTGAACTGTAGGATTTCTGAATTTCAGTGTTGGTCTGTAGAAACGAGCGTGTTCACGGAACTAAGAGTTTCATTAACCTTTGAAGGCAACTGCCGAGTTGGTGATGAATAAGTTCTCTGCCTCTCAACTGAGACAGCCTAACTGTTGTGCCAAAGGATAGTTCACCCTTTGAACACAAAGTCAGGTAAAGATTAAGAGATCAAAAGAAATTATATTTAATTAGTATGTTTTTGCGTTTTGAAGTGGTGGCTTCAGCATCAACAGCCATTATGTGTGTTTTCACACAAATTCAAGAATCACTACGAACAATCAAGTAGTTTTTAGCACCTCTGTGCTACAAGCAGAAAGCTGTATATGTTCTTCTTGTTAAACGCTAATCACTTATGATCAGGCTTTATCTTTGTGTAACTTTGTTCAGTAGAGTTGTGAAGACATCTGCTGCTCTTCTCAATTGAATCCGAGTGAAAGGAGACAATTAGTGAGAGCACATGATGGAATAAATTGCAGCAATACATTACACACTGTAATTTTCACCTAGAATAATGCACTCCTCATATGGCTGGTGTTGCTTAGAAACGTAGCTGTGGCTTTTCAAACTTTTTAGTTTTTCCGACCATCTTGAGCAAGTCCCACTATTCTTGGGGTCGAAATCTCTGTTGCAATAACACTGAAAAAGGCTACTAAAAGAACTAAGCCAGATACATTAAGAGTCACGACGCATGAAATGATGAAAAACTGTAAAATGTTTATTTTTTTGTCTTGCTTATTAAGTCCATATATCATTTTCAAGTTTCAGAATACCTTGCACAGTTAATAGAAAAATACATAGGGTAGCAATTTATATTTTTATTGCAATATTCCAAGAACGTCAATCTTAATAATTGTGTCATCCTCATTTGATCGTTGCATTGTTCCCTGGTCAAACACGTTCCCTTTATTGTACAGGTAACAGATGGTGTCCAGAGCTTGGAAGCCATGGAGTATCAGTCTGTCCCTGCACTAAGTGGAGCGATCAGGTGAAGGATTGATCTGTACAACATTTGAAAGCAATTTTATGTGTTTTGGCTGCTGTTTTTGCTAATAAAAAGCTCCACACCTTCCTAAAATATTACAAAAATGGTCATCTGTGAAACAGTTCAAGCTTTGTAGTGACTCATGCATCCAAACTTATTTTTGACAAACAGATGGGTTGCTCTTATTTCTCTCTAACAGAATAAATAGATCAATAAAAAACACTGTTTTTTGGGGTTTTTTGTAAAGCATAATGATATTCTGAAATGATGTCGACTTTCCAGGCCTGGTGCAAAGCTACAGTTGCAAGGACGGATGGTTTGCAGACTTGGTGTGGTGCTGCTGGGACCATCCAATGTCAAGATTCTGGGTGGCGAGGTGGAGGACTTGGTGAACAGGAATAATCAGGTATAGAAATTCATGTTTTCTTGTGTATCAGAATAAATGTGGTTCACTCAGTATTTTAAACAGTGGCAAAAGTGATACACGGTAGTGAATAAGATTGTTTACAGATTAAGTGGTTGTTTCCCATGCTGCCCTAACAGGGAAGGGTGTTGTGTCGGACACTGGGTCTGCCTGAGGAGCAGCGGCAGCAGGAAGAGCAGGAGGCCCCACAAGCACCACAACAAGGTACATTGACCAGAGTTTGTGGATCTTTGTAGTTAGATTGTGTCCTGTAAAATTCACAGAGTAAATAAAATTTGTACAGTATGACACCACAAGACCTTGGCAAGTATGACTGGAAACGTTGACTTCACATTAACAAACGCACCCATTATATGATTAGTTAAAATTCCGATGCTGTTATCCTCTTAAGATAACCAGGAAATGGAGGACCTGGAGGTGGATGATGCAGAGCTGTTGGCCAGTCTAGAGGGGCAAGGGGAGGCTGACATACTTCATGCTGGATCTTCCCAGGACAGTGGCTACAGGACGCTGCAGGAGACCGTCTCTATGTCTTCAACAAGCTCCTCTTTCAGAAGCCATGTCTCATCCAGGTGGGCGGGTAACATCGTGTTATCTTCATGACTTGATGCTGGGATTCCTCTTCACGTTATCAGGCAAACAAATAGTACCTTGACATTGGAGTTTTAGCATGTCTTTCTTCAGAAAGTTTTAAAGGAACCACGAACCATTTTCATTCCACAGCATGTTGACAAACGTGCCTAATAAACTGCTTTTGTGGTTCTTGGTGTTTCTGTTCGTCTATTGCCTACAGACCTGTCAACACTCTGTTATGACAGAGGAAGGCCTCAACAAACTTTTTCCAAGTAAAACGTGTAGTTGTCGGAATTGTTGTCCTCCAATCGGAAAATCTGTGGATCCAAAGAGTTTATTTGCTAGTGACTGGCGACTGACCAAAATCACTGACAAGTTGGCAATAAGCTTAATGTTTGTTTATATCCTTCACTTTGAATTACAAAAATGTTTTCAGTTCAGGGGCATAGTAGGTCCGCCACATGTCAGGTTCACCAGTATGATCAAGAAAAATAAAATTAGTATCACTCCAAATAGTTTTTGGTTGTCGCATGTACAACCAAATTGGTTGCATTTTGGAGCCCTGACCAAGTTCAGTTAGATCTGCTCACAGAGACAAATGGCAGAGAAATAAAGTAAAGCATTAACTGATCATTCTGATTTGGAAGAGTAAGACTGTTTCCAAATAATTATCTACAAGGCAAAGTAAGTGGAGTGGAGTCAGATTATTGCAAATGTAGAGATACTAAATCTGTAATCATGGATAAAACTTGCTACATCTCCTTGTTTCTGGAGTTATTCATCTTCTTTTCCTGATAAATCTGTTGTAAAGGATTCTCTGGATTGCAACGAGCTTTAAATCTGCATTTGAATCTCCTTATCTATGATTCCCCTTGGAACATTGATCCCATTAATCCTGTTGGTTTTGTCTTTCAGAAGTGAAACCTCCAGCCGCTCTCAGGGAAGAGGGTTGACCCAGAGCAACAGAGGTGGTTTGGTCCGAGCCCATCACAACACTGGTGAACAACAAGACTATGAGATTCATCAACACACCCAACCGGACAACTTGGCAGACGAAGACTTTCCCGATGAAGACTTTGACGATCTCCCCCTGGATGAGTTAGACAGTGTGATTCTTCTGGGCAGCGAGAATGTTACTGCACACTCTCACAGAAGCCCACCTCAGAATGACAGCATAACTATTAGAAATCCTAGCAGTATGAACAGAGCGACAAGACCCAACACCCCTCAGTTTGAACACTTCGGAGCTTCCAACTCCAGATCCACCTCACAGAAAAGAGACCACCAAGGATGCACGAGAGAAGCTTCAGGGTCGTTAACCACAGCATCTTCCAAGCCCTTTCTTTCCTCAACAGCTTTAGGGCCGTCACGTGAATTAGAATTTGTTACCAATGATGAGAGCAATTTTATGGATGAGGACATGGACTGTCTTTTTCAAGAGGTTGATGCCAGTGGGGTACAAACTGAGAGGACTGGTGGAAAGGCTCAGCTCCACGTCGAAGAGGGACCTAATAGGGTCAGGGAGAGCAAAACAGATGCCACAGGCTCCGGTTGTGAACTTGTCAGCAAATTAACAAAAACAGAAACTGTCACATCTCAAGCTAAAAAGTACAACCCTCGCACTGCAGAACTGAACAGAGTATTTTCAGACCGAGATGCTCAGAGTGACAGAACAGTCCCTGATGTCACTCTGACCTCTCCGCCTTTTACCTACTTATGCTTGCTAGAAGAATTGTTGTCCAAACCGCACCCCCACACCATTGAGATCTATGTCAAAGCTTTTATTGTGACTCTTTCGGGGAAATTGAGCAGCACTAACGGCGTTTGGAGCGTCTGCGCTACAATATCCGACGGAAGCGGTTACCTGGACGTGGAGCTATCCAATGAGGTTTTGACGAGCCTCCTGGGCTTCTCAGTTTCTGAAAAGGGGGCTCTGAAGCGTGACCCATCCAGGAGAAGTGAGCTGGATGCTGGGATGAGGAGATGTCAAGAAGAGCTGGTGGACATGTGCTGTATCATGAAAATTGTGATTGAACCAGAGGGCAGGAAATCTGTGGTGGCAAAGGCCGAACCTGTCAATGAGAGAGTGCTCCAGGAGCTGGAGCGGAGGGTGAGGGAGAGGAAAAGATAAACGCAGTGGAGTGTTTGAGTGGAAGTAGGCAATGATGAGAAAATGACCTGCGACGGAAAAGTATATTGCCCATAAGCTGAGATGAAAAATTGCCAGTAAAACGGAGGCAAATGGTTCAGAAAGAAAACTGTTTCTTTGGTGTAATAAAACATCGGTATTTAAAAAAAAAAAAAAAATAAAAAAAAATAAAAAAAAAATGTTTTTTGGATTGTTGATCAACCTGCCCTTCTGCTTCAGATTTAGAGAGCAGAAGGTGTGAACTGGATGTCTGCTGATCAGTAAACCCGGTGTTGCAATGCATCCCATCTGCTATATGTGAATGTGATATTCTGCCATTTGTCATCAGAGGATTTCATTCATCTATTCATTGTGCTATTTAAGGCTTTAAATCCACCATCTTACTTTCTGTAAACAGACTCAAGAAACAAAAAGGCTACAATTTTAAATATAAATGTAAATTTTTTATTGGCTATCAGCACATGTGTTCATACAACCCAGGGTTGAGTATAACAAATTCTGTCCAACATTGAAAACTGCTTGAAGGGAAGAGTGGATATGAGACATGGGGAAATGGGGGTCTTCATATTCTGATTGCAGTAATGAATTGCCAGCCTTTGCATTCATTCAGCGCAACCATTACTTCTGACTGAAAAGTGATTGAATAGCCAAGGGCAGCATGGGTCTTTAATAAACTTCCCCAGAGGAGAATCAGAGGAAAGGAAGATAAAGGAGAGGCCATGGGCTTGATTATTTCTCTATATTACAGAGCCTCACGCATGCTTTTGTCTTTGAATCTAATTCTTTGTTTGTATTTTCTGTAAATTGAAATAAAATTCCTCTGAAGGTTTCATAATTGTCGTTCATGCTGTTCGACTAAAGAAGCATCCCTGAGCTTGTTTCTAAATCTGCCGCCCGCAACTCATCTTTATTCTTCAACGTCAACTGGGCATTGTATACCTCATGACCATGCAAAAAACCTGAGGTAACCGACATCTGTCCTGGTGTTTCATGTGGTAAACAATCTTTTAGCTTTTTGGGCTGTTGAGTTGAAAAATCTCAAAGGTTCACACACACCAAAAAAAGAATTGACGTGGCTGCTAAGGTGTGATAATGAGTGAAAACTGTCTACTTAAATTAATGGGAGTGTACGTTAGAACATACTGTCTTAGTGTTTACATTCATGTATCTTTGTGTCTATACATGTATGCCATCGCCTTGTGGCACAGTGTGCACTTCCATTCAGGTAGCTGCTCTCAATTCATTAAGAGCTAATCAGGTTGAACATCTAAATCAGGACCCTGCTATGCATGTTGATAGCCTGTTATGTGCTAATGAAGCTGGGTACGGTGGATGGGTGGGCGAGAAGGTGGAAAAGAAGCAACCCATATGGAGATACAAGTGGAATAAATACTGGATGATAGAGTAAATTAAACAGAGTTTTGTCTCAGTGGAAGAGACGCTGTAGTCAGGCGTACAGTACAGTTTCTCAGAATCTCAGATGGAAAACACAACAAATGACATGATGCAATACATCGCCTCAACACGGTCCTACTTTGTTGTTTCTCTTAATTTCATGTCCATATGCAATCAGGCTGCAGAGGAGAAAGGAGGAACAAGGATGCGAACACAAAGGTCCAAATTTGTTTTCTAGTTATCGATCTGTGCATCGTATCATTTCTCAGTGACTCACCCGAGGACCCCAAGAAAAAGCAGCTGTAAGAAACTCCTATGAAATAGCTCAATTCAAACCTGTTTATCCTCAAACATATATGTTGAAATCAAACAGGAACAGTTTGACCACAATGTGAAATATCTGAAAGGAACACAGTCACTCCTGCATCAACACGTTTCATTATGTCTCTCAATGCAGATGTTGATAGCAACCTTGCTCTCTGCATGACCTCCTGTGAAAAGAAAGATTATTGAGTATATGTGATTCAGAATGATATTTTTCAGTGTGTACATGATTTGAAATGAACTGTACCAACAGTGATCAAAGACTGGATGTCACATAAGGAAATCTGCGGCTGTCTCTTTGTTAGCTTGGAGGTTTTTCACTGGACTGGACTGGCAACATTGGTGGTTATAGATTGAGATTTTAGATTGAAAATATACATGTTAAAGCATACGAGGCATAAAAACTCCTTAGTGATATATATGTTAAAGCAAATACTTTTTCCAGTAGAAGTTTTCGTGAATTTAACAGATGAAGTCCTATTCAGAAACCTTGTTTCATTTTGTCTGGATGTTAGAGTCAAAGGTTTGCTGCAGGAAAATTTAGGATTTCTCACTTTATTTTCTATCACTCCATCAATTAGAAAAACACCGTGAACAGGACAATCTGCAGTGTTTTGGGGAATATAAAATATATATGCTTTAAAGCTGTTATGTTCAATTCAATTCAATTCAAAATTTATTTATATAGCACATTAAAACAACCTCAGCTGACCAAAGTGCTTACCAATACCAACTGCATCACAAGAGTAATGTGATGTAATTTCAATAAAAGCATAATATTTTATTTCAATAAAAATTTAATAGTAATTTTATCAAATTTAATAAAAATAAAGTAATTTCAATAAAAGCAATAAGAATGACTTCATCACAGATAAAAATAAAATTTGAGATAAAATTAGCAATAAAATAACAATAACAGTAACAATAAAAGTAGCAAGCCAAGGTAAACTCCATTTCAGCTAGTGGAAGGCCAGGGAAAAGAGATATGTTTTCAGTCTGGATTTGAACTGTCCTAAAGACTGAGAGGACCTGACAGACAACGGGATGCTGAAAAACCTGATGAAACAGAGCAGAGCAAAACTATTTCTGAAAACCTTCAGAATACCGGAATATGTGTGTGTGTGTGTGTGTGTGTGTTTGTAAGTACTTCTGGCCAAACTTAATTTGACAGGAAGACTTTTACTTAAATGGATTGAAATATTCCACAGATTTTGTTTTTCTATTGGAAACTTCTACGCACAGTTAAGATGACAACAGCTAATATATATCATATGAAACTTTCCTAGTTAGTTGTGCACATGAGGACAGCATTATCAACCCTCTGGGGTCTGAGACGTAATGAGGTCATGCGATCTGATCACGCCGGTGTGATCATAGACCTCAGAGGGTTAATAAGTAATTGATTTCTTTTTTTTCTTTTTTTTTTTGTCATACAAGTTGCCGGAATGCCGTGTTTGAATAAGCAAATTTGCCACCGTCAAATGAAACATGCGCTTACTTGGATAAATGTCCGACAGAAAAAGCTGTGAAATAAACATCTAAATGTGTGTTATGGATGCCTTCTTTCTTCTCCTCTGACGGAGGACACATACAGAGGCAATATTTCCACATTCAAATCCTTTTTGCAGTCATCTGTTTTATCCATTTATTTATTCAAATTCTTATATTTGGTCTGTAGAATCTCATTATATATGAACAAATATACATATCTAAATGTATAATTAAGGAACAAGGCGCAACCCTGAAATTCATTGCTGGAATTTATAAATGTAAAGCAGGCGCATGGTGGGTGGGAGCGTTTACTGGGGACAGCAGGACAGCATAGCCTTACAAGGAATTTACCATTTTTAAGCCTTCTTCATGCATAGAAATGATATATTTCAGAGACTGGACGAGAAAGCGCTTTCCTGCCCTAATAGCCCTTTTTCAACATTAGTTCCCATATTATGTTAGTTTCCCACTTCTGTCTCTGTTTGGAACAGTAGCCAGAGATAAAATAAGCTTTTTTCACTCGCCTGTGAGTTTCCCAATTCCTGTAAGCAGGCAAGTTGACCAGACTGAGACAGGATGGACAGAGCACTTGCATGAAATACAAAGCACCGTAATAATCTTTTTAATGTTCATCTGCGCTGAACCTCGCTGGTCATTACAAATATCCATGGAAAAAGTACATGAGCAATCCTAATGCCCCTCTTGCTTTTGCAGCTGTAATTTTCTTTGCCCTATTACATTCAGTAATGAAAAATCCACTTAGACAGCTCAACTTCTCTTTTAGGCCTCCATCAAAATGAGCAAATGGTTCCACGACATGGCAAAAACATGCCTCTTTATGTGTGCTTTTGTGTGTATATGTGTGTTAGTGTGTGTGTGCTACCTTTACTTTGAGTATGTGAATCATTAAAGGAATTGAAAATTAAGAGGAAATTGGACTTAGGAAACATCATGAAGTACCTTTCCACTTTGTTTTGCTGGATGGATGGAAGGATGGAGGGCTTAATTATTACAGTTTGAAAAGGAGTTAACAGAATATCTAATCTAATCTAATTTGTGCCAATACCTTAGTTTTAGCTTCATGTATAAAAAGTTTCTGAATACACAGGAAGTGTAGGTACTGCATAGAATAATACTTTTAGTAGTATGTAACAGAACATAGAGTTCAGTAAAGGAAGTTGTCAAAATGTATATGTGTTACATATAAATAAGAGATTGAATTGCATTTCATTGTAATTATGCAGATATAAATTCTGAATGTGTGCAGTTTTGATGCAGTTTTGCAAACACATCAGAAAGAGATGAAAATTTTGTAAGGCAGGAAAAACACCTGACCCAAGCATGCACATTAGGCTTCAGTGTGTAAGCAGCATTTTCATGTGAATGATGTAACCTCTTTATTTACTGGAGGAGTGGAGACTGACGAGTTGTTCACTGTGTACCCTGCAGCCGGAAAAAGCTTCCAGCCCCCCTGCAACCCTGAACTGGATTAAGTGGGTTCAGGAAGTGGATGAATGGGTGGAATGGAGTGGAACGACAAAGTAGCATTATATAGAAATTTTTTAAATTTGTACTTTAGTACTCCTCTCTCGAAAAATACTTTCCTTCTTTCCACCCATATCCTGTAGAACAGGAGCTGCTTTATTTGTCTGATTATCCTCCGGTCAGTCAGTGAGGGCTGCGGATACGACCAAAATGTATGGAGCTGCGAGTTCTGCATGTTAAAGTTCTCAGTCTTCACACACTAAAGATTTTTTTTTCTTTTCCGAACTTTTTTAACTTTAATCATTTCCTCCCGTTCATATTGTTAATTGAATTATTATTCTTTCCTGAGGTGTTTTCAATGCAAGTGGTGAGAGAAAGAAAAATTAAAAAAAACTCAAAAAACCCAAACAAACAAACTGAAATGACATGAGATGGGGCTGCAGACTTTTGGATACAGAATTCCTTGTGAAAATATATTTAATCGAAAATTATTGTCAACAGACTTGATTCCCCCGACAAATGTAAGAAGAAACCAGCAATTTTTGCAAATTTCCTGCTGACCAGATGGAACCTTTGAAATACTCCGATCTTCTGCAGCCATATGATGCAAATTGGCGAGGAACTGCATGAAGTGTGTCAAATAGATGCTGTATGCTTTTGCAGAGTGTCAAATTCCACATGGTCCAAGTCAGCAAATTAATCACACATAAAGCAAACACATCGGTGAGACTTACTGTTGGATAAACTTTAGCCTTTTGTTGAATGATTTATACTTTCTCTGAGATACAAAACATTAATTTCAAGTAGATGTTTCCTTGCTGCCGTGAAAATGAGAGGAACGTGAGCTCAGGTTGATATTTGGTTCAAATTACATTTGTAAAAGTTATCTTACCTGCACATAATAAGTTTGATTCCCTCAAATGAAGTGGAGCAGATTATTTCTTATTGAGAATCGTTTTCCTTATTAGGAGACATCAAACAAGTTTTAACTTAACATATAAAAGATGCCTGAGGTGCCTTTGACATTCTGATCCAAACACAGGATTTAACGGTCATCAGTTATACGACCTGCTCATCTGAGGGTGGCCTCTTCACTACTCTTAGCTGTTTTTTTTATTTCAGAGTAATAGCAATTATCTCATCTTATTGCTGTTCACTAGCTTTGTCATTTTAAATTCCCAAATAATTTGCCTTTAGAGACATTGTTTTATTATCTGTAGCATTTGGCTTCCTTCTCTCTAGTTTTTCTTTGAACATGCATCAAACCAACATTTTGATGTCTGCACTTTAGTGGCAGTCATTATCGTTACACTTTTGTCAGGCACTATTATGAGTTTCTTTTATTGTGTGGAAGGATACTGTTGAAGCAAGTTTATGATGCCGAGTAAGGGACATGTTGCTGTTGCTGCGGAAAATGTACAAAAAAAGGTCAAATTAAATGGCTTAGTGATACTATGATAATTATTAATTGCCCTAAAAAGTCCAGGAAGAGGTTTGTAGGATTTTGTGTTGATCTTTGATTAAAAGCTTGACATTTGAACTTGATATTAAGGAATAGACATACAGATATTTCTTTGAGCCGGTGAGGAAAGATTGGTTGATTCCACCAACTTTACACATTGTCTTACAGTGAATTTATAAAAAGATATGGAAAATATAACAGTGAATTTTGAGGATGTCATCTTGCCATCACAGAGAAACAATTAATCCCGTATTTGACCTCTTCCTGATGAGTCAGGTGAAAGATGGTTAACTAGACTTAATGGGAAAGCCCATTAACAAGGCAGCCCTGAAAGAGTGCAGACAAACGATTGACAGGCTCACAATACAGCTGCCTTCTTTCTCTACCCCCTGCTCTCATATCTCCAAGTCATTACTACCATTTGAATATGAGCAGGATGTACTTGAGATACAGGGCTTAAAAGAAAAGAAGCAAAGGTACTATATAAAGAGATGAATGAATGATTTTGCTGTGACAAGAAGGAGAATTGTTCGCTCCCCCCACTTGTCCTTTCTTCATCCACAGAGAGGAGGCGGCCTGACAAGCTTGCCATTAGGGGAGCAATTTGACAAGCTCTGCTGAGTGCTTTTGCTGTGCCCTTACACCTCTTGAGCATCATGAAGCCTTGTTCTTTGGCCTGTTCATATCAGGAAAATACACAGCCTTGAAAAGACAACATCTTAGTGGTCAGTCAGTCGCCAGCTGTTCAGGGTTTGTACATTGTCATCGAATTCCTCTTATGATTTATTCACTCAGGAGATTGCTTCTGTTTTTCTCCTTTTTTTTCTTTTTTTCTTTATCACTCAGATTTTAAGGTGAAGGCTTTGCAGTCATATTTGTTATTAGGATGTTAATTTATGTGAATGTTTATTGGCAGAGTAAATGGCTTTAATTCACGAGGCAGGATATGAAATGAAAGGTCACAGTCAGGAAACTGCTCGGACCAGATGGAAATAAGGGGATGTGACGAGCAGAAACAAAGAGAGAAAATATTGAATACTTAACAAAGAGCTTCTGTACACAACAAGTTAATGTGGTGGTTTGTGTCTGAGAGGATATCTCAACATGTTTTATTCAAAATCGGACAGAAGCAATGGTAGAAGCCACAAAATTCCCATCAATGTGAATCCAAAATACAAACACACCCAAAGTTGTCTTGTTTAAATTATCATCATAATTATAATTACATTCACTTACATCACCCTATGACTTACTTTAACCAAATACCTAAAACCACGACTTAACCCTGAAACTAAACAAAAACATTTTGGTAGCTACATAGACATCACCCACTGCCACCGATGACACAGTGTGTGATGTCATCAGCATCGTTGTTGCCGTTGCTACAATCACAACACACCAGTGCATTCATGGAAGTCTCTGGACAATTACACCACTCCTCTCGCTGCTACACATCAAACTATCTTGCAGTTTGTCAAATAATCCATATTTTATTCATTATTAATGAAAAATGAATGAATAATGAAATAATGATTTATTCAGCAACACCACAATTTCAGTTTTGGGCTTAAAGGATAAGACCGGTTTTTTGACATTGGGCCCTTGATTTCACATTATAGCATGATGTTCTACTCACCCCTGCTTGTTGTTGAACATTTGGAGCTGTTCCGAAGATATTCGCGAGGCGTCTGGCTGCTCTCTTGAGATATTCGGCCATGAAACGGTTTCCTATGGGCAAGCTCATACAGGCACAAACTATGCTGTTTATAATTTATTAATTACTCTACACTAGAACTGATAACGTGGAGGTGCGTCGCTTACTTAAAAAAATCCGGGTTGTTGTAATTTTGATTTTTTTGTCGTAAAGTGGGTGTTACTGACGTCATCGTCGTGCTACTGCCACAGGCAGCCCACAGACCTGCTGCCTATTTATTCATTCGGCTAAAATTCAAAATTAGTAACCCGGATTTTTTTAAGTAAGCGACGCACCTCCACGTTATCAGTGCTGGTGTAGAGTAATTAATAAATTATAAACAGCATAGTTTGTGCCTGTATGAGCTTGCCCATAGGAAACCGTTTCATGGCCGAATATCTCAAGAGAGCAGCCAGACGCCTCGCGAATATCTTCGGAACAGCTCCAAATGACCAACAACAAGCAGGGGTGAGTAGAACATCATGTTATAATGTGAAATCAAGGGCCCAATGTCAAAAAACCGGTCTTATCCTTTAATAAAGGGATGTTTAAGTCAAAACAGATCTCTGAATATATTTAAGAAATGAAGATCAGCCTCGCTCCACGTCTCAAACACTAACTGGTCCTCACAAAGAACGCCCCATGAGAACCCACACAGAAAGCATATTATGCCTTGTGAAAAGGAAAGTACATCCTTTCATTTTAATAGACATCAGGAAGTTCTCAGAAAACATCATCCAGTTGCAAACATGTCTTGAAATTAGATAAACACAACCTTAAATGAACAACAACAATACATGACACATTAAACCATTATTCAACACACATTTAGCAGCATTAACTTGATGTCATGGCTTTCTGTATGCTATTACCAGTCTAGCTCATTGTTTTGGAGGAATTTTAGCATCCTCTTTTTTTACAGTGTTAATTCAGCTCACTGAGGTTTTAAGGGCTTTTGTTTATGCACAGCTGTCTTAAAGTCTCATCTAACCTCATTATCATCTAACATGGTAACTGAGGCCTGTAGAGTCACTTTATATTACTGTATAATGATGGACTCCTTCCCAGATTAATGAGCCACAGTAATTATAGAACAATCTATCTATCTATCTATCTATCTATCTATCTATCTATCTATCTATCTATCTATCTATCTATCTATCTATCTATCTATCTATCTATCTATCTATCTATCTATCTATCTATCTGTATTCACTGATTCATTTCTGATGTTCCTTAACACATAATAAATGAATCAAGATCATTTTCTGATTTCTTTTCTTGTATTTCCATTAAGCTTCTTCTCACATATTTTATCACAGTTTCAACAAAGCCAGTTGCTGGAAAGGTAAACAGACTTTGATGCCTTATCAGTAACAGAGAGGTGAGGATATCTACAGTAACGCACATGTTATAATAACTTAACTGAAAGTTCTGACTTCTATCTCATTTATTTACTTTTAACTTTGGAAATTCACTTTTGATGAATTCATCTTGTGTTCATGCCTGTGATCACCATGAGCAAGTTGTGATCATGGACCAAGTTTTCAGTAATTCAGTTTCAGTTTGAGATACCAACAGCCATTATCTTGCCTGAAGTCTCTCTTTTTATATATATACATTTGTGACAGCTGCCACGGATGTAAAAAGAGATTACAAATGGGTTGTGAAGCTTCTGTTCAGGTTTTAACATCCACAGACATTTACAGTTTTTCTCGATTGGTTTGGCTCATTTCTTGAAACTGAGATGACATTCCTATAACTATAGGGTCACTTGGCCAAACAGACTTGCAGTTCTTCGCAACACTTGAGATAACCAGCAAAATGTCATATGTCTCCCAAAACGTTCATTCTTGCTTCAAAATGAAGTCCCTGTCCCATATAAATAGTCAGTACCATAAAAATGGCATAGATCCTTCTCAATTGCTTTGGCACATTTTCATTCATTTTGTCCTCCTGTCAAAATAAACTGGACGGTGCAGCACAACTACATGGATCCTCATCACATGCTCATATCGCTCCAAAAATAGTTTACCCATGTGTCAAAACTAAATTCCTTTCTCACACAAATCATCAGTGCTTCCAAAATGCATTGTCCCTTTGGCATTGTGGAAGCACTGCAAGTCAAAATGATTAGATGTTTTGTCTTTATGGAAAAGGTCTAGCTAAAGGAATACAATTTTCACACCACACACACTGCACTCATTCTGCTGAGGAAATTGTAACTATTTTTATTCACAAGTACATTTTTACACATTACTGTAGGTAGGAAAGAAAAAAACTACAAAGGAAAAGGTATACAATATAGGCCTATGTATACAAAATACAAAAACCTGCAAGAACCAAAAACAAAAACAAAATACATTACAGTAGCCTATGTTACAGTAAAAAAAAACAAAAAACAGTCAAGCATCACAAATGAAATACAGTAATATTCTGACTACTCTGTGTCACTTCCCTCTTGCTCCTGGTCACCCTCCTCATCTTCCGGGCCATCCATCCGCTGCAGTCTGTTTAGCCATAAATTCTCGTCAACATCGCATCTGATGTCTTCTCTAGCAATGCACCTTGGGAAGAAGCACCTTGAATGCCTTAGTCATCCTCTACACTCCTTGTCAGAACCTGCTTTCACCTGTTACCTACTCACCTGATTGTCATGAACGTATGAAATGTTCCAAAATATGTGTACTGTATTGTATTCCAATTTCTTAAAGAATTTTGACAATTGAGCAGACTATTCTGCAGATGATGACTTATACAATGAAATTGTGCTGACATGTTTTGGAGAGAACCAACCAATTGGGATAGATCAGCAAGATGCACTTTTTTGGGAAATGTTCTAAATGTAGGCTGATTGTGTTAAATGTAGGCCACTTGTACATAACCATTTGCAAAGATGTACTAAGTGCTTGAGACATGTACAAAGCATTTGAAATGTGATGAAAGCAATGAGAAATGCCGTTCTGTTCTGAGACACCGCCTGTTAGTTTGGGGATTTGTCCATGTCATTTTGAGAATGTCATCGCAGTTTCAAGAAATGAGCCAAACCAATCGAGAAAAACTGTAAACACACGTGCAAAACTAAATCAACAATTGCATGTGGACTAGAGCAGGATTGTCTGAACAAGTAAAATTACATAAACAGTCCAAAACAATAATTAATTTACGCACATTTACACATATAACACGCACCTAAGTCTTGGATGTCAATAGGGACATTATCAAGTCTTTTTAACGGACTCAATCAGAAATGGTCCAGCTGGCTGTTAACCTATGCTCATCTATTAGAATGCATTATTACACTCTTGCAAATTTCTTGCTTCCTAACCATGTTTGTTTTTCTATTGACACCAGTAATACCTAATTGTATTTCACTGAGCTCACCTCTGAGTTTTCTCGCATCTACCGAATAATGAATTCAATTTTGACATTAGTGGTAATCATAACCTGTTATTTTCTGCGTCTGTGTCCTTTAAAACAACAGACGTCAAGGTGGATGCAAATATTTTTGCTTGACAGTTCCTGCTTGGTGGTCTACTTAAAAAAAAAAAGAAGCACGCATCAGCCCCTTTTGAAAACCTACAATTAAAAAATTAAGCCATAGTTCTATGTCTGCAGTTCTGTTATTCTGTTGCAGCCCCCGATTCACTTTCTGTTCTCATTTTCATGTTCAAACCTTCTGCTTTTGCACTAATCTGTTACTGAGGAAAACGGAGATGCTTCCCAGTCTTAATTCCAACTTGCTGAGCCAAGAGGGACTGTAGAGGAGAATGAGGAGCCGAGGGGAAACAATTCGAGAAGCCTTAATGAGGATGGTCAGAGGAAGGGGGCGAAGTTGTGAAGAAACTAAAGGAGAGTGGAGTGGTGTTTGTTGACATGAGAGTGGATGCCGACAGAGTGAGGGGTTTGTGGGGAAGAAAAAGGAGGGCAAAGAGAGGAAGTTTAAGTTGTACCACACTTCAGTGGAGACACTGGAGAGGTGTGTGTTCGTCCGTTGAAGGAAGTGTATCTACCTTATACAACAAAACAGATGTATTCAGCGAGCAATGCCTGACACATTCCACACAAGAGACTCAAACTCTTTCTAAATAAAAAGAAGAGAAGCAGTTAAAGATACCAGCATTGGGGCGGTCTGTGGCGTAGTGGGTACAGCAGATGCTCCATGTACAGAGGTTATAGTCCTCGTGCAGCTGGCCCCGGTTCAAATCCCGCATCGGACAGCCCTTTGCTGCGTATTATTTCCCTCTCTTTGCCCCTTGCTTCCTGTCTCTCTTCACTGTCCTATAATAAAGGCACAAAAAGCTCCAAAAAATATTGAAAAAAAAAAAAAGATACCAGCATCGTCATGACAGATTACTTTCTGTAGCCACATGGTTTGTTCTGTATGCTGCAAAATTGCTTGCAAGAGTGAGGGAGCATGCATCATCTATTCATATAAACAGCCTATTCTAAGGTGACAAAAACACACTTTGTGTCATATGATTCTGCTGCTGAAACAAAACATATTTTGTTTCTGTTAATAGCACAGTGGAGCTTTAAAACGAGGTTTGTATGGGTGGACGGGCCTCAATGTGGCAGCTTTCAGTACTTCTGTTTTCTGGTCAGTCAGGCTCGAAACTGTTTCCTTGATTAAAGTTAAATGACTGACAATGAGCTCATAAAATGTTTCCCCTTCAACACATACACATACACAACACATACTCAACACCAACTCAGCTGCATCATCATGAACCACAAAAATAAGCCTGTCATTAAGTGATGTGGTGCCATTGTCCAGCAGGTAAAACTGAGTGCTGCCATGGAAATATGGAAAAGGTTTACTTTTTAAACATAAAAAAAGTCAATCTTATTTTGAGAGGGAAACTGTGTTATTAAGACTAATCCATTATGCAGCTATCGTATATCCTGAAAGGCTGACAGGCGTGATTATAGGTGGAGTTAACTTCAACTGTCCAGAGAACAATGAACATTTAATCAAAAGTAGGTCTCTAACTGTGGGGTCAAAACAAAAAATATATCAAAGTTGTACAAAACTTTAGGGCAAAATGTAATTTTTAAATGGGAAAACCGAAAAATTCTGGTTTGTGTTTCTACCCAGCCTTTGATCATTTCTTTATGTTACCATGTTTTCTGAAATCCTCCTCTTTTTCTCTGGTAGCTCATCACAATGTACATTAAGCATTCACTGTGTTCTTTAATTTGGTTTTTCAAAAATACTTAAATTGAAATGAATAAACTGAATGTTTCTTTTTTCCATTATTTCACCAAGAATAAAACCTCAGTTTTCAGAGTAGCTCTCCAGGATGTCCATCTTAATTTCAAAGTTTTACCGAGATTGCTCTTAGTTACGTCTTAGCTGCACAGTGAGCTAACAACAATTCCAGGCGGACACAATGAACCCCGTTTAGACCCTTGAAACAGGCCTGATGCACAGCTCAGCTTACCGCAAAGATGTATCTCCCCGTTGCAAGAAAATCTTAATGTATCCTCAAGGGTCCTCCATTGCTGCGGTCACCATGGAGATCTGTCTAATCCAGCAAACGATAGGGTTAAATAAGTACACATTCAGCAGCGCATGAGCAGCAGCAACAACATGTAAACACTTGTTGGCTGCCTGGAACAACAGCTGGCATGAAGAGGGACTCAGTGTGGTGCTTTGATATGCTTTTAAAACTCACATGTCTCCCCTACTCCACTTAAAATATGAGGTGGGAGCCATCTTCTATTAGCTATTTGTGGAGGAACACAAATAGGATATGAATTAATGGAAAAGGGACAGAGGAGCTGGTGGAGGGATTGCATGAATGTAAAGGCTGAATGGAATTAAAGAATTAAGCAGCACTTGATATTCTTCGGGTCCCTGAGCCCATTAGGGGAGCAGTGTTCTCTCCAAATTAGAGTAATGAGGAGTTTGGTACCCAGCTACATAAAAAAGGACAGAAGGAAGGAGAGGAGTTTGGGATCAAGAAAAGAAACACATGATTCTTTGAGGGGTAGAGAGCAAGAGAGGGCAAAAATCCCCAGATTTAAATCACAAGTATCTAATTGCCTCTATAGGTTCAGGAACAGTTGACTGATGAGTTTGTGTGCAGAATACATTTGACACAGTCAGGTTTTCAAAGACGCAGGGGGGTAAACAGAGCGGGGAGAGATGGGAGTGGGGTGTCAGTGATAAGAGAAAGGCGGAAGCAAGAGATTGAAAGAAAGACGGAAAGAAAGAGAGAAGAAATTTGAATCACACACGGCTGCTATGATCCCAGCATGTGTCCATCTCTATCCCAGCCGGACCACCCGCCTGGCCTCCAGGGAGTGTGTATGTGTCTATGTGTGTGACTGACAAGCGCATGCTTTGGTCAGAAAGCCCACGCTCGTGTGTTTCAGTGCACTCCTGTGTGTCTGTGCGAGCTCTCCCAGCAGGAGGGAAAGCACATGGGATGAAGGGCACATGCAGCTAAACACACATTTAGTCACAAAACCGACTCACAGCAGAGGTTTTTCCCAGAACCTGTTTCCGATATGTGCGAGGTTGCATTATTTCTTAGAACAAACAGCAAACAAGAAGCACTCTGAAGATCTCAATGCAACATGATCTAAACGATTTAAGGGTCACCATTTCATTTTCAATGTGAAACTACTTAAAAAGACCTCCTGTATTCCAAGAAAATCCACACTGATTACACATTAATGAAAGAATCTTGGTTTCAATCTAACAAAGAATACGGTACAGATACAACTTATTGCCACTCAAATTGCTCTTCAAAAAGAGGAATGATGATCATATGAATTTACCCTGTGTGGTATAGACAAATACTCTCACTCACATCATCCACTTATTTTGCATTGCCAAAAAGGAATGAATTAATTTTAGAGAAACTCTTTTTGGGATTTGAAAGAAGCTTGACGTCAGTTAACCAGCCTGTTAATTTAAGACTAAAGAGTAGGAGTAGAGAGCAACAAACCTGCAGCTTTAAACAATGGTAATGAAATTAAACTAAATGAAAGCGTCCATTATGAAAAGTGGTTGCTGCTGAAAGCTTCTGATGATTGTTTGAAATGTAACAAAAGCACCTGACAGCATTTTTACAGATGACTAATGATCTTTTCATATATCTAAAATAGAGCCCTAATGACCCTTATCATTTGTATGAATCACTGTTTGAACAAAACAAGTATCGTTAATGGTTCGTCTTTGGTTTCTCTGAATACAGTTCTTGTTCATTTCTGACCAAATCAGTTCACAATTAGCAAATTAATCCACAATCACAATCAATGTTGCCTTATTCAAAATAGCTACAACAGTAAAGTGCTGCCCTCACATTCACAAGTCTAACTGAATACCTGATTGTAAGAAAAATGTATCCTCATCAAGCACATTTGGTTCTCGTGACAAAATCTTCAAAGCTGGACTTACTTTACATCGTTCTATCAGTATGTCAATGTGAAGGAAATGATCCAGATACACCACAGAACTTATCATATTCCAGTTCAGTCAGGAAAACCCTTCGAAAAATTCTGTTATAAAGTGATTTAATTTTTTTCATCTGGAATTCGATTCAGTTTGTTGTTTATCTGACCTTTGATGGATAAATTCTTGAATGCTGGTGTTGAGATGTGGGAACAACGTAGAACAGATTTTGATATATCATCAAATAGAATCATGTTTAAACCATTGCTATTTTGCTGAAAATCAGTCAGTTTATATATATCTATATATATAAATATATAGATTTATATAAAGATATATCTATATTTACATAAGAATACACTCATACACTAAGCCAGCAGGGGCTAATCAATAAAACTCAGTTTTATTGATTAAGCTTTAACTCATAAAACTTATGAGTGTGTTTCTGTGGAAATTATGCAAATCCGACTAACATAATCACTGGTTTTGTTAATGATACTCTGATGTGAAACATGCCTCGCCACTACTCAACACAATTAAGATATCAGATCGTCTGTTTGTCTGCACACATTTTTCAGGGATTCTCCTGTTTAATTTTTCACTCTGCACAAAGACACGTCCACGTAATTATGTGTCAACGAGCAATTAAAACATCAGTTAAGGTTTGTTAAGCAGAGAGGCTATTATGGAAAACTGTGATTAGGCACAATAGTCAAAATTGTGTTCTATCTATCTATCTATCTATCTATCTATCTATCTATCTATCTATCTATCTATCTATCTATCTATCTATCTATCTATCTATCTATCTATCTATCTATCTATCTATCTATCTATCTATCTATCTATCAATCTATCTATCTATCTATCTATGTCTTCACTAAGAATAAAAAGAAAAATCAATGTCTCTGCCCTCCCAAATTCAAGTTTCAATCAATTTGTTTTCTACCATTACTCAGTATCATTTCTCCATCTCAGCGTCCTCCTTCCTCCCTTCCTCCCTTCCTCCCTTCCTCCCACCCTCTATTTCTCTTCCTTTGTGTGCTCATTGGAGTGCTGGTGGGTGATGACTTCATCTCCATTATTTGGCTTCTCTGTCCTCTTCATCCTTCTGCTGGAGTGGTGCTATATGACAATCCAATATACAGTCTCAGTCTTCTTTACACTCACCCACTTCCTCTATGTTTTTTCACTGTTGTTGCACCGACCCACTCCCCTCTTTCCATTTATTCTTGAATCTCCTCTATGCAACTGTAAAAGACAACCGTATAGATTGCAGTTTAGAAAGAGACACACTTGTGTGTGCCCAACCATTCTGTTTGAATATACATCTTGAATGTCGGAATAATAGGAAATATGTTTTGTTTTGAAGAACTGGGACAAAACAAAGGCATTTTTGGACAACATTTTTGAATATTTTCCCTCAAAATATTAATCTATAAAATATTCATTTACATAATTTAACTTCTGGGAAGTATGCCTTTGCTAAATTATGCAATTGGTTTTAAATAAATCCCCATTATTTTATATTTGTGACGGGAGATGTGTATCAGAAAAATTTTATACCCTGAAAAAATGTACAATGAATATGTGTTTGATTATGCCTCAGATATATGCCTAAATTCAAAAGAATAATGAGATAAACTTCTTATATAAAGTTATTACACATTACTTTAATTCAAATACACAATAAATATTGTATGTCTTACAAGAGTACAGAATGGGATTGTTTCAAGATTAAAATACTATTTTTGTTAAGTGATATCAGTGCCTTTTGATCAACTATACTTTTCCAGTAAAAACTATGCAAGCATCACTGCACTTTCACTAATCATGTACTGATATATTTTGAACTTTCATGGTGATTTTAGTCTTCATTGAGTCCAATAACAGGATTATTAGTAACTAAAACAAAAAAGATCCTTAAAGTCAGTGTGGTGAAATGGTACATTCACAGAGAAGAGTTTACCAAAAACCTTGACAGGTTTACAGCTGTCATTCTGCAGATTAGATAACAATTGTTTGACAGTGTGTAGTGTTCTGCCTTGCTTTTAAGATCTCTCCATCTAAGAAAATCTGTTGAAAGTCTGACCTTGGGCATGTGTGTGTCCATGAAGGTACATTCAGTGAGCATAGGTGCTTTACAGATCTTATACAAGATTAATTTTGATTTATTCTTGAACACTTTTATGGTAAAATTCCCTGATCTGCCTGCAGCTGATTCAGAACGCTGCTGCTCGAGTTCTTACTAACACCAGAGAAGTGGATCATATCTCCCTGTAGAGATCATATCAATCTCTACAGGTCTCTACACTGGCTTCTCGCCTGCATAAGAGTATATTTTGACTGCTGTTGGTTTATCTAGCTTTAAGGGATTTAGGATCAAAATATACATTTTAGATCATCTGGTATCCTTATAAACCTTCAAGACATCTCAGGTAGTCAGATGGAGGTTTGTTTTCTTTCCCCAGAGTTAGAAGTGAACATGGAGAAGCTGCTTTCAGCTTTTATGCTCCATTTATGTGGAACTCCCAGATAACTGCAGGTCCTTGTCAACTCTAGCTTCCTTTAAATCAATTCCTTCAAATCATTTACCGTTCTGCATCTCATTAACTGTTTTAACTGAATTAAAGGACTTTGAAGAATAACTTTCACTGCACTGTACCTCTCACCCTGTTTTACTTTCCCTTTTATTTTACATTTTGTTCTAATGCGTTTATATTCAATGTAAAGCACTTTTAATTCCCTAACTGTTGAACTGTGTGATACAAATCAGTTTGTCTTGCCTTGCCTTTTCTGCAGAAATTCAGTTTGACTTTTGAAAAATTTGAAAAAAATAACCTCAGGTGAAAAATGCACAAGACATTTTTACAAAGACAAAGATCAATGTGAATATTTCTTTCAGTTTTGATAGATTTGGTACATTTGGATCGTCCACTTTGATAGGCTTTTGTAATGGCTTCACCATAGATATTTGGCAACGTGGCCCTTTACTTTAAACAGAAGGGCACATTCAGTTCAACTTAATCGCCATCAATAGCCAAACTCTTTGATGCATTATTCACGTTTGACTGGACATTCAAATTAATAAGGGGCACGATAAACAAAACCTGACTGTAGATATGTCTTTTGTTTGAAACACATCTGATTTTCACTCATCATCTCGACACAAATAACTAATGGAACATTTGCTCCGGTGTTTATTTTTACAGTAAACAACCCAGGTTCGTTAAGCATAATGTGGACAGGTTGCATATTGTCACATTACATGCAGCCTCTCGCACACATTTTCTTTATATGTGATAATGTTGTGACTATAAATATTTCTATACGATGGCTGAAGAGAATGGAAAACAAACTGTTTCTTGATTATCACCATAATGAAGAACACGGTGTGAAACTGTGACCAAATAAATGTTGCGAATATTATCTCCTGCACTTTGTTTCAGCTTTCCAATATTTTTATCTCTTATCCGTCCATGGATTCACTCAAAACCACCAAAATAATATCGCCGGAGATAAAATGTTAATGTACACAGTTTTTCTTTCTTTCTTTCTAAACATGAAAGAACATTAGTTTTCTATATAGGGGGCACACAGAGCCTAAAAATGCCCCATGTGTCATTCTGTGATGGCTGATTTTAATGTTCCCTTTCTGTGGGTGTGTGAAATTCACACATGTGAACACACCTCCTGCCCACCAAGAAGGGAGCCATCTGACCTTTTGCTTGTGCGTTTTTTAATGAACAGACTGTCATTTGCAGTTTCTATGACTGCATGCTTGTCACACATTGAAACTGCTGGAAGTTCGCAGACCTGATACCCTCCTTTTTGTCCTGTGAGCAGAGTTTGCCACCTTGGTCAGTAGTAATGAGCCAGATACTTGGAAAACACTGCCAGTTAAACCAGTGAACCCGACTGGTCTCTGATGGCATGAAGAAACCTGCACGTTTGTTGTTGAGTGGGCACAAAAAGTCAACAGTGACATCTAGTGTCCAAATGATGTACTGTAATACTCGTGTTAAACAAGCATGTCTGACAGGTTTTATATTTTTCTTTCCAGAAATACATCTAAAATAACTTATTCTGAACCATCACTTCTTATTTAAACAACAGGAAAATTAGACATGAACGAATACTGTAGATTTATACTACACACAACACACCCTAATGATTGTTTTGCATGGTAATTTTATGCCTTTAGATAAATAAAGGCCTACATTTAAGGACACTGGACATGTTTACTATCACATCCATTAAAGATTCTGCTTCTAAAGTACAAAACCTTCATTATCAAAGTATGCTAATCAAAATCAGCACCCATTACATGGTATTCCATTTTTAATTTTTATTTTAATCTACATTTTAGATTATCCAATTTTGACCACTGATGCAACTTTAATGTTGCGCCTGGTTAATTCAACGAATATGCAAACTTACTCCAAACACCTGGTAGATGCGACATTCAAACTTTTCAATGGAAAATCTTCATTCAAAGAAATACATTTGAAAATGCACATTAGAGGTGGAGACCATCTGAGAAGCCTCCTCCAGAGAGAAACCTTTTGGATCAGTTAGCTGAAGGCAACCTCTTTACCAGGCCTAAATGAGGAATGTGACTTTTCCCCTTTCCTTTGAAATACTGTAAGCATTTGACTTGTGTTTTGTGGTCTCTTTCTAGTTTATTGTTTTTTTGTTTGTTTTTTTCCCCTTTCCCCTTTTTGAAATGTTTTGTCTTCTCACTCTCTCTCATCAGTAATTGTTATTATTTATACAGCCAATTACTGCAAGTGTTCACTTGTCACATGGTGTGATGAGATAGGAAGACTCCACCCACTTTGACACCTATGGGTGCCATTTTAAGCTTTGATTTACTTTCTTTGTCTATGCTCTGATGAAGGCCAATATGGCCGCGACGCGTAGGCCCTTGTGTTTTTAACCAACTTGCCATGCTATATTAAAGGCTTTTTTATATTACAAAAATCTCAGAGTGCCTCTGCTCTTTCCCCCTTTTTTTGGACTTGTACTTCACCCGGTACAGATGAGCACCTGAGTAAAATTGTTTGCACAGTCTCCTGAGCGTTCTAAGCCCCTTTGTGTCTTCTCATTACATGATATTCCATTTTTAATTTTTATTTTAATCTACATTTTAGATTATCCAATTTTGACCACTGATGCAACTTTAATGTTGCGCCTGGTTAATTCAACGAATATGCAAACTTACTCCAAACACCTGGTAGATGCGTCATTCAAACTTTTCAATGGAAAATCTTCATTCAAAGAAATACATTTGAAAATGCACATTGCTTGTGAGGAAGCTGCACACACTGATGTGTGTGTCTTAATTGGCAGTGATTCACAACAGCAGGCTGCAGTTGAAATGTTTAGGGGTTGCGAGAGTGCAGCAGCCTCGCAAACTGCTCTGAGTGAATCCTCCCCCGGACGTCACGTTCCATGGCTCATACATCGTCACACTGCAATTAAAAGGCACACATTCACACACACACACAGAATCACAGTATTTTTTTTCCGTCGGCTTCTCTCATCCTACAAAGAATTAAGTATTTATATCTGCAGCAAGATGTCAGAAAATATCTGCACAGATGAATGAATGATAGAATGGAAATAGAAATCTAGACAAATAAAGTGAATGATATCTTGGAAAAGTTATTTGAAATATAAAAGACAAACATAGTGGACTCATACGCAGACTTGTTATATAGTTGCGTGCAGCAGGTGAGCAGTTGCGTACTGCTGGTTATGTTGGTGTTGTTGAACTCTGTGCTCAGGAAATGTGGGCAATCGGGAACGTACAATACACCTAGGAAAAAAACACATGAAAATTAAGTGACAGTTAAGATATTGTGTTTAAAAAACATCTGCTTTCTATTTAGTTTGTATTTGCATCTTTAATCAGAAGAAAACATTGTTGGTCATGTCTGTGCATCGTCAGTAAATGTTTAAACTTGTACTAATAAAAAATGAAATAACAATATATTGTGTGCTTTATGAAATAGGTGAAGAGTTTTGAACTATTTTCATATGATACTCAACAATCAGTTCCCACACCTTTGAAAAATGATCAACAAATGAATGAACAAGGAAGCAAATCAGGACCAAATATACGTACACATAGATGCTGATCAGCTCTTCATGGCGGAATATGTTTGCAGTCAGTAAAGACAAGTTGTTATTGAAGTAGTTCGTCTCCTGATTAATTCTGTGTATTAAAGGGATAGTTCGCCTCTTTTGACATGAAGCTCTATGACATCCCATATTAGCAATATCATTTATTAAATTTGACTTACCCCCTGCTGTGTCCTGTGAGCCGAGTTCCGGCCTCGTTTTGCCGTTGATGAAGGTATTCCGGCTAGTTGGCTGGGGCTTAAAAAATAAAGTGTTTTGCTTCTCAAAACAATATGCGTTCAAAAGAGTAATACATTTGTATCACAAAATCATTCATCTGCACTGCACTCTCAGGTATGCCAGACCTGAACAGTTTACAGTATGTGAATGAAAATCAAAAAGAGCTTAAAAACCCAAAACATTCACCGTGACACACAGGCTGTCACGAAACAGGCAACGCAGCCTGCAATCAGAGCTCTGAGGCAACAGCTAGAGATGTCAGATTGCCTATTTGAAGCCATGGCAGCTGGAAGCACAACAATTACACATTAAGAAACAGTCACACAGAGAATTGATACAAAACCTTTCCAACACCAAGTATATAACAAAAAAGAAAAATCCATTCATATGCCAGATAACATGTATGGTTATATATTACAGTTTTTCTCTATTGGTTTGGCTCATTTCTTGAAACAGAATTACATTCTCAAAACTCTGAGATCATTTGGCATAACACTCTTATAGTTCAGCACAACACCATAGCTAACCTGCAAAAGCACATATCTCTCCCAAAACTGTTCACCCATGCTTCAGACCTGATTTCTTTCCCATGTAAAGAGTCAGAGCCACCCAAATTGCAAAGATCTTTCTCAATTGCCTAGGCTCATTTCTTGAAACAGACCAGATGTTTTCAACACTCTTTAGTACTTTTTGCAAAACTAAACTGAATGGTTCAGCAAAACACCATGGTTTACCAGCAAAAGCTCATATCTCCCCCTAAACAGTTCACCCATGTGTCAAAATGAATTTTCTTTCTCATTCAAATAGTCAGTGCCCCCAAAATGCATTGTCCTTTTGGCATTGTGTGAGCACTACAAGTCAAAATGTTTAGATGTTTTGTCACTATGGCATAGGACTACCTAACAGAATACAATAATGTATAAAACTGAAGGAAAAAAGTTGTGCTAAATGTAGGCAAACTGTGCAAACTGTAGGCTACTTGTACTTAATCTTTTGCAGAGATGCACTGAAACAATTGACACATGTATTAAGACAATTGCAATTTGATGAAAGCAATGAGAAATGCCATTCTGTTGTGAACAATTGCGAGGTGGTTTGGAGATTTGTCCATGTTATTTTGATAATGTAATTTCTGTTTCAAGAAATGAGCCAAACCAATAGAGAAAAACTGTAAATTACGCTCTTCTGTTACAAATGACAACTTTTTGTTAGCATTTGCATCTCTTTAGTGAATGCTTTCCCATGATTTTATGATAACATACAATACTCAAAGATTTTCTGAGTGTTATGTGAAAATTTAAATTCAAATTGCATTTATCATGGGCACCATGTCCTTGGGAGTTTATGAGGCTTCAACTCGTAACTAAAAACTTTAATCTGATACGTTGTTTCTTCACATCAGGGACATTTTGCAGTTCTTTCTAAATTTTGTTGCATTTTTAATGAGCATGAAGTTCTTTTTCGGTTCCTTCCCACTATTGGCATCTGCAATGGCACACACACATTAACGTGCCCTTTGTCACTTGACACAAATGTCAACATGTTATTGTGAGTTCACTCATTAGGTGTCTGAAATTTGCTGACGTTCACTATGGTTGAGGATTAATAGGGAAAGTTCCCGGTATTTTAAGCAGATTGGAAATGAACAAAACAGACTAAATAGGCCTACCGCAGTTCCGTTTATCCGTTTATCATCCAACAAAAGTTCCCGACTTTTGTTGCCAGCCCTGCACAACAGCGTTTAGCTTTCAAGTCGCTTTTTGTGGGCTTTTGATGGCGTCTTCTTTACCTCTTCAGCAGGACTGAAAATAATCCCATGTATGGCTGTACATTCGCAGAGCTCACAGGGAGATTTGTTTTGCTCACGTTGGTGTTACATCTCATAACTGTAGGGGGAGCCACAGAGCAAAATCTCTGCCTAATTCTCTGGTGTTGCTTTAAGATGCATAATGGGTGAGCTAAACAGAAGCGACCTGACCTAACTTCGGTTATAAATGTACACAGGATACAATGAGAAAGCAAAAAGATCTAATAGTTCAGACTATAGTTAACCTGTGAAAATTAGTGCAACGTATAAATCTCTTCTACCCTTTGATCAGTTTGAAGTCATGACTAGAAATTAAGACAGAGCCCTCATTTTCGGGCCAAAACATCTTGGCGATGAAGCGGACATTAAAGGGGAACTCCGGGGCATTTGAAGCGCAATCCCATTGCTAGAGGTTGTCAAATACTGACGGGAGGACACAGACTGGTGCAAATCGGCGCTCCCTGTGCGGCGATTGCACTGTTTGCGCAGCCTGTCATGCTAGCCAACTACGTGGTGGCTAAGGGGCAAGTGCTAAACCTTCCACGTAAAACAACAACTTGCACACTGCAGAAACGTCACACCACTTTATAAACCATCCGACAATAAAGTCACAAGCCTTACCATCAAAACCATATGCATGGTTCTCACATTACTGGCATGGGGACGTTACAAAACAACTTTATAAACAGCATGTCACTTACCTCTTGTCGGTATGCTCGCGCATGTGAAAGAAAAACTGCGTTCAAGTATTTAAAACATTACAACAATACATGCCCAGTAATATTGTTGTAATGTTTTAAATACTTGAACACACTACTGTCAGTATTTGACAACCTCTAGCAATGGGATTGCGCTTCAAATGCCCCGGAGTTCCCCTTTAATGATGCTGTCAGCAAGTGTGTTGTATCAACCTCAAAAAAAAAGAACAGAAAAACATCAATTTAGTGGTTAATAATTTATCTTTTAAAGGAGCTTTTAAGATAACTTATAAACTATCAAGTTGGGTTAAAATTCAGTCTCATGGTAATCAGTTCTTTTCCTCATTGCTCATTCCTCAGTAATTACCAAGGTGTTTGTTTTATCATTCTGATTAGTTTAAGACCACATATTCAAAGTTAAAGTTCACCATATCTGAAGACTAAACCGTGTTAACTTCTGCACTGATTTGACACAAAATGTATTCAGCCTGCACTTCATCCAAAATTAGTCAAAACTTCTATCGGTCAACTGTAGGTTGACCGATAGAACCTAAAGTTAAAAGTTAAAAACAGCAACCTTTTAGGTCAGAATCTAGAGAAATTGCACAAGTGTGTCGCAGGTTGCAAAAAGTGGAACTTCACACTTGAGCTGACACAAATAATTATGATTTGTGCTTTGGCATGAAATTACTCTTTCCTTCATATAGTGTAACAAGAGACATGTTTCTCAAAGTGGATGATACAGGCACGTTTTGTACATGCAGTTTACAGTGATCAAAGTTGTTAGAGTATTTTTTTTTTAGCTACGTGAACATTCAGTGCCCCAGAAGTATTGCTTGGTGACATTATCTGTCATTGCTCTGACAGCACGAATCTCCTAAGTTTGAATTATGAAGCGTTTTGGTGGCTGCGGTGCATTTTGTCCCAAAGTTTAATTGATGTGCTCAAGTCTGCATTTGATAGCACACCATGTGACAGTCTTTAATAATACCAATTACTCTTTTCAGGACAATGTCCACTTAACAGGGTGGGTGTGCAAATAGATGTGACCTCATATGCATAAATAGTAACAAAATATAATAGTTGTGTAGAATAATGGTTTACATTGACTGAGAGAGGTAATCCAGAGGAAGTGGTGACTGAATGCATTCTGGGTAAAAAGCATTGCAAAATGATTCACAGTTTAGCTCACATAGTCTACTGATATAGTGGAGGTAGAAATAAGATTGAGATAAATGATGAAATAATTCTATAAATCTGATTTCACAGGTATTTCCATGCAGCAAAAAAAAAATGACGAGACAAGAGAGCCAGTGTTTATCATCCATTGATTCTAGTGAAAATTCTTCTTTTTCAATTACCCGACCTCATCCTTCAACATTAAGTCTTTACTCCAAAGGAGGGGGGGTAAAGGCTCCCAAAATGGTACGCTGGCAAAGCCCCCAGTCATCACAGCATGGATCTCTGAGATGATTAGTTCACTGATGTATGGACAAATCAGGAGAGGTGATTCTGTCTGAAAAACAGTCAAGAACAAGGTTTGGGTTGATAGTGGAATAAAAATTGCAGCAATATTAGCAACTGTTGTTCAAAATGACAGATCCTTACGTTTCCCAGGAATATATCTCCAGCAGTGGCCATTGACTCTGCTGGAGATGTTCCCATGGTAACCTGAATTATGAATCCAATTTGGGAATAATGAAAAAAAAAAAGAAAAAAAGAAAATAAGACTAGAACAGTAAATCAATGAGAAAAAAACTGTTGAAAGTGATGTGGGGAAAATAGCCCAGTTCTTTTTACTTCAACTTTTTTGTTTAGTTGTATTCTTATTTCTTGATAAATGTTTTGAAATATTTCTAGCTTTTCACGCACTTCATACTCTGCCTTTCTCACCTTGCAAATGAGCCAAGGCATGAAGCCAATGTAGTAAAGGACGGAGATGACGGAGCTAAAAAAAAACAATATGGGCATCACCTGCACAGAGTCCACAGTCAGCAGCTGTCTTAGTGTGACTGATTACGTTTACATCGATTGAAACATTCTTATTTATCTATTTCATCCCAGTTTTAATCTTAAATGCCAATGTCACAAAACTTATTCACACATCTGAGTACCTCAGTCTTAAATTTTCCAGTCTTTTGATTGTATGGGGTTTCATTGTTCATGTTCAGCACATTTGCATTGTTTGTCACATTTTCACTTTCTAATAATAATAAAATTTCATGCAATCATATATTGTTTTACTGCATAAATAATCATCCTTTGACCTGAGGAGGGAAAATAATTTTGCACAGTATGAATTATGAATGATGCACTTCATTGATTGCTCAGTGATGTGCCTTAAAAACATAGTGAATCCTATTGCCCATTTATGTGTGTGTCTGTTGGATTATAGTGGTGCAACGTACCCTAAAGACAAAGAAGCGGTCTGTGTAAGTGTCACCAAACACAAACTTAGATCCAGCGTCCGAAAATGACAGAAACATCTGCATTGAGATTTTAAATTGTTATCAACAGATGCAAAAAAACACGTTAAAGAAAGCCACTCCTCCCACCTTTCCAAAATGGATAAAATATATAATGCACTTTCTTACACTTGAGAAAATCAGATATACCCTTAAAGGCTCCTTGCAAAAATTTGAGAGGATTTGGACCCCCTTTCTAGAATATTACAAAACCTTACAAACTCTGTTAAATGAGGATTAAGACCCCAACACAGAAGTGAGAACGAAATCCCCCCCCCCCTCCTTTTCCTCTTCAAACTATTCTTATTATTATTTACTTTATTTTACTTATTTACTTATTTACTTATTCATTTCTTTATTTATTTTCTTTATTTATTTTATCTTTTAATTAATCTTACTTTATTCTATTTTACCCTTATTATCATCATTATTACTATTGTTATTACACATTTATTTATTCTATTGATCCTTTTTAAATATATACTGTATATGTATATTTCTTAAGATATCTGAATGTACTTATTTATTACTTATTTTATTTCATTATTGTTATTGCTGTCTGTGTGTCTGTTCGATAATTCATTGTGAAAAATCAATAAACATTGTTGAAACTAAAAAAAACACATTAAACCAGCAGTATCTTTTTCATTTGTAGTAATATGCTAGCATGTTGAAAATCATTTAAAGTTTAAGCAAGAATGATTGTCAGAGTTGTCAGAGTGAGAGTGACTGGGAAATTGTCATGGTTTTTGTTTTTTGTTAACCAAATATAACCAAATATAATATTAGACCAAATATAAACTGCAGTCCAGTCCCACAAAGCAATGTTTGGCCAGACCACTGCTACAAACATGCACGGTTTGTGTAAAAAAAACTGATTTGTGTTCATGTAGAAGTACACATGTGCATCTCTTACCCTGAATGTGTGTTTGGAGAACAGCAGCATTAAAAAGATTAGCAGCAGCAAACCAAGACACAAGCTGTCTGGTCCCCCACTGGGTTGTGTCCAGAGCAATCCAGCAGACCACAGCCACCAGAACCAGCACATACATTATCCTTAACAGAGGGAGAGGTAGCAGGCAGAGAAATTCAGATACACAGTGTGTATTTTTAACAACAAGTTTATGTAATGACGTTACATTATCTATGAAAAACTGCCCAGTCTTGCTCCTAAGATTTTTCAGCCAGAGTATTGCTTATAACAGAATTACACTGTGTAATTAATTACACATTCAGTTCAGATAGTACCAATTAGTAGATGGATGCAGCCTTTATCTGTGATTTTCTGTGCTAACAAAGGAGATTGGGGCATTGATAAGAATTAAACGGTGTCTAAATAAGCGTAATTAGTGGAAAAGGTTTGTCAACTGGATTCAATGTAAATCCAAGGAAGCAATTTGTGCAGGAAAAAAAATAAGAGCTTCTATTTCACTTCGAGCTACAAGCTCTGATCTGGTCTGAACCCTTTTCAACATTTGTATTTGTGTTCTCTACACT
This sequence comes from Odontesthes bonariensis, assembly GCF_027942865.1. NCBI lineage: Eukaryota > Metazoa > Chordata > Actinopteri > Atheriniformes > Atherinopsidae > Odontesthes > Odontesthes bonariensis. The sequence continues at coordinate 20,415,603 of NC_134511.1, forward strand.
TAAACAGACGTAAACTGTTTTAGTGGATACAAGGCACCAAACAGTTCCTACTTATGATCACATCCATATGGCCGATGAGTTAATCCACCAGTGACTAACTTTACCTGTAGATTATCACTGGCAAGACTTTGTTTCATGTAGTGGTTAATTGCTGATATAAGAATATATTTCAAGTTTAATAATTTTTTTGTTCTTGCTTATGCAGTACCAATAAGACAATTCAAATAATATATGAAGGTCAGATGATTATTAATATATTTTAAGCCTATACATCAAGGCAAACAAGTATGTCACATATAATTTCAGACTATTAGATAAAGATAAAAGCCATAAAACATGAGAAACAGTTGTCCATGTGCCCTCTTTTAATGGCTATGAACAATTTTGTTCGAAGCAACAGTTGCTGAGGTAAAGAACGAGATCAGACTCTTTCAGTTATCAGAAAAGTTGAGAATCTGACTGACTGCCAGTTTTTTGTTTAACACACCTTTGTTATATTCTTGATATATTGTTATAGCCTGTATTGTGTCTTTGCTTCACCTCAATGTAACTGCCAATAAAGTGCTCATGAGCTATGGCCTAATTACTGCACTTTCTGTGCAGAACGGCAGCTCACAGCAGTTCTTCTCAAACTTCTCCATCAGCTGCTCTTATTTCCTCTATCCTGCGCCGTTTGAGCTCTGAGCTCATGCCAGTGTCACAAACAATGGATTTCCTCCATCAGATGACATTGTTGTTGCTAGGAGACAGAGAATCACTCAACTTATCTGAACTGTATTAACCAACATTTACATCACATCAGCAAAAAGGGGTTTTACGAGGCATCGGATTATTTTTGGGTCATTGTGGTGGACAGACCTCTGATAAAAAAAAGATAAGTGTCATTTCTCACCATCTGATCCCAAACCAGTTTCTGCTGAAAATGTCTCTGATAGGAATGACAGCCTTCCATAACCAGTCACCATAGCATTCCATCATCCAATCCCAAACCAGGAAGAAAATGGTTACCAAGGAGATGACCAGCAGCCCCACAGCCCGGTGGAAGTTCAGAACACATGCTGCTATCACCGTGGCAACAAAGCCAGGAAGAAATACATAATAACTAATAATAATCATATCCTATTGTTCTTAGAACATTGTAAACATGTTGTTAGATCATTCTAATCAAATTAACTTATCTGCAAGATAAATAGAAACGTAGGAGTGTATTATGAAAATTACATGAAGAGCCACAAAAAGCAAGTCTGACTTATCAGTGACTTTTGACTATGAAGCCCCAAGCTGGCCAGGAAAGGAAAAAATTATTCCAAGGCCATGATTTAATAAGACAAGTCACAATTCCTTTTCTCATTTCACACATTTTGTTTGCTCATTTTAACAAATGTGTTTGCACTTTTTTCTGATGTTTGTTGCACTGATTATAGTTTTTTATGTGCAGAAAATGAGAATAGATACTCAGAGTCAGAACAGCAGAGCACCCTTCTACTCTGAAGTCATGGTGCATATCCAAGTAGAGTTGGCACCTCTAACAAAGTCCTTTTTTTCTCCGCCTATCCTCTGCACTCTACGTTACAGTTTCTAATGTTTTCAGATTTAGCAAATTAATCCAGTCTGACTACAAGTACATAGAGAAATAAAGAAATAGAAGAAAATCTGTGCAGCAACTTAATGAAAAAGTTCCTGATACACAGCCACATGCAAACACAGTTAGCATGCAGAAGGCCAGAGAGATAAACAACCTTCTTAGAACCCTGAGTTATACTTTAACAGATGCTAATAGAGACAATTTTCCTGCTGCTTAAACCAGGTATATAATCAGGCGTATCTGGTTTTTAAGATCAGCAAAAAGGCCCCAGAAAGCCTCCATTTTCATTTCCAGCACACTGGGATCACAAAAGGAAGAAAAACAGCGGGTTAGACAAGGAGAAAGGACATACATTTTTATGAAATAGACAATAGAAAGGCTGGCAATTTAGGACACAGGAAAAGACATTACATATTTGGTGAACACAGCAACAACAAAATAAAATCACAAACCTTTTGTCATGGTCGTCTGTCTTTTTTTATGCATTGTCTCCAACCTCAAAAGAACATTCCACATCAGCGATTATCTGATCCTGTTCATGTAACACACACAGGCACGCTGAGGTTAATTCATCTTTCGAATGCTAATTTACACAATGGTTCTGCACAATGACACTTATTTTCTGAGAGCCTGAATTTACCTTTTTTTTGCACTCTGGGCACATGTGTCTTTGCTTGTACAGGTATATGCTTGACTGAAGGTCTGAAGCAGCATTCAAACTTCAAAGAAGGCAATAAATCCATGATATCAGGTTTCCATCACAAAACAAGTGTGTTGTACTTAAATGCCCAAAATTATTTCAGTACTTTGGTAGTACTTTTCAGAACTTACTCTTGCCAAATTACTGCATAGCATCGCTAGAAATGAGCAGAGTTGCCACTTTAACAGTTAGATACACACACAGATCACTTCCATGAGATTGCCTGCTGTGTAAAACTGCCTGTATAAGTTATTGAATGTGTCCAGTTTTTAATTTTTTTTTTAACAATCTCATTCAAGAAAAAATTAAGCTTACCTCTAATTCAAAAGTCCTGTTGTCTGTCGCACTGTTGCATTCAGCTCCATTCTCTCTCTGTTGATTAATGTTAAAACATTGGTCAAACATTTGCTGGAAACATCAGGCATCCCTGTGTGGTGGCAAAAATAATAATGATTATCCAAGCACTGTTAAGGTGAAAAGTTGAACAGTTCTTGCACAAGAGAGAGCAAGACTTCAACACAGAGCACCTGTGTCAGTTCTGACTTAAAGTTTCAGTGCATGTCATATTGTCCCCGAACACAGGAGAAGAAAAAAATGTCTACGTATCAGACTATGCAAGCTAACTTCTTCTTATCTCTTGATGAGCCGGGCGGCCTTGTGGAGTGCACAAAACTGAATGAACAATGAAATACAGAAATGTTTGATTGGAAAAAATATTTTGCCTCTAGTGCCTGCAGATCAAGATACAAGTGATTTGAACATGATGACACACAAGCATGAGGCTAAATAAAATGTTCCATTCGACCTTTCCTGTTTTATTAGCCCTCCCTTATGACTATGTTTTTTTCACGCTTTCCTTTTGGGAGTTGTTCTGTTGCAAACACAAATATAGTGTTGACACGATCATTTTGAAAACATGCGCGATGAACATTGTTTGCAATGGGAGACAGTGCATTTGCTACATTCATAGACTCACTGAATCATTTTGTATTGCATATAAATAAATGAATCTGCTAAAATATTTCAGCCACTAGAGAGCACTAGTGTATAATTTGTTGGCACAATGATACACAAGATCCAGTAAAATAGCCATAAAAACAGACCTCATATTGTCTTTACTAAAGCTTTCTTTCTTGAACTTTTGGGAAAATGTCATTAGGTTAATAAAAGATGGTTTGTAAAATTCTTGAGGACTTGGGAAAACACAATCATGCTGCAATGAAAATATATCCACACATACACTAAACTGCAATGTGGGTGTTGCAGCACTGAAACTACAGCTGTTCAATGAATATTATACAAATGGTGCTTTAGAAACTGTGCCTAATGCAATTTTGTCACATTGTTACACAAAGGTTATCTCTAATATATAATATTAAAGATGGTATGGAATATTAATTCATTTTATGCAGTTTGTAATTTAAAAAAAAGAAAGACATATGAAAAAAGTTCAGTCTGTTGTCACAGACTGCTCACACTCATCCTTCTGTCCTCATATTTATCCACATAAATCACAGTAAAAACGACTGGATGAAAATAATTGAGCATGATAGCATGATGATGATGGTATGAAAGTAGCAGATGATCATCTCCCGCCTTTCATAAAGGATAGTCCTGCATATCCTCTGCTAAAGGAGATATCAAAAGAAGCATGGAGAGCCTTTGCTTAGCATTTGGAGAATTTGAACAGTTCCAATGGCATGGCTGCCACTTAGACACATCTAGGTCATTTCATTCAGTTAAGAAGGTTCCTAAGCAAAAAGAAAAAGAAAAACTGTTGGACTGGACCCATTGAGTTGGAGGAGGTTCAGATGAGTCCAGGCGACAATATGGATGACAGAGAGAGAGTACTTATTCAAATTCTACTCTGTTCTTATAAGTATCACATCACAAATAATTGAAGTCGAATTTAATGGTAATTTTTGCGTGCAAAAATAAATGCTTGAAAATTTCAAATATTATTCCCTTTTAACATTAGCTCATCTTCTGATCTGTTTCTGTGATTTTCTCTGTTGTGTTATATTGGTCACTGTTCAGTTCAGAAAGGGTGATTCAATCATTTTCTAATTGAAAAAAAAGATGCTTCCTACTGGAGTCTTTTCACATGTTGAAACCATTAATCAAGCTAGGCCAAGGGTTCAGTGAAGCAAGGTCATAGCTGGGAAATAGCTCTGACAGACTAAGGTTTGTTTATCCATGGATCGTGTGGCCAAAACCCTCACAGGTAGTACAGGAAGAACAACATTCAATACACAGTTTGATGATTTCTAAAAGTATTAGCATCTACACGCTACTTTCGCCATCCCATTCACGACTACAGAACTCTCTGATACTCTGTATGCTGCAATAATGAGTTGCATGGGTACATGAGTTAAATTCTAAAGGTAATTGTGATGCAGTGACACACTGTAGGGGATTGTGATACAGAAACACGTGTGCATTCAGAATCAAGTGTTGCTGCATCACAATCGCTGGTATTATGCGAACATCTCTGTTGTCGGTCACTTGTCGGTGGTCCATGGTGACCTGTCTTGTTGTCAATCATGTGGTACTATAATGCAACAAAATAGCTGATTGTGATTCAACAACATGTGATTTTGATGCCAAAATAAAAGCGATGATGATGGTGATGAAAACAGGTAATTGCGAGGAAACAGCACAGGACAAATATCTCTGCATGACAAAGACCTTCTTCCGTGACAGCAACACTTTTGATGCATCAACCTTGTATTCCTGCTGTGTCCCAATCATCTCTACATTTTCAAAGATCACTTGTGTTGTCCCATCACAGCTACTTAAGTCTAAGGGGACATGTGTTCATCATATTCAAGTGTCCTAGCATCCCAATCATGCAAGTAGTAGGACCATATGTTCATCAAAATCATGTGATATTGCATTGCAACTATGTTCTTTGCTTCATCACAAACCTCTGTTGCAACACAATTAAGGCCATTGTGTTGATACAACAGATTACTGTCATGCAGCACCAGGTGAATTAGAATTGACAAAAGATGATTGTGGTGCAAAAAGAGAGGTAATTGTTATTTGAAAAAGATTGTTTTTTGTAATGCTAAAAGTCAGGTAATTGTGATGAATAACATAATTCTGATGCAACAAATACAAGTCATGGTGAGGCAACAGAAGTGTTTTTTGGTATTTGATATGATATCAATCACAACATTCTATTGCAGAGGCTTGAACATATTATTGGGATTAGATTAACCACATTAGGTTGGTTTAGGTCATATTTATCTGACAGTTACCGGTTTGTTCAGGTGAACGAACAATCTTCCTTACAAAGCAGAGTAAGTCATGGAGTTTCGCAGGGTTCTGTGATTGGACCAGTTCTTTTCACTCTATACATGCTTCCATTAGGTAATTTATTAGACAGCATGGCATTCATTTCCATTACAGTGTAGATGATACCCAGCTGTACTTATTCACGAAGCCAAATTAAACCAATCAGTTGGTTTGACTACAAGCAAGCCTTCCAGACATAAAAACCTGGATGTCTTTGAATTTTCTGCTTATAAATTCAAATGAATCTGAATCTGCTGTCTTTTATTTGGACCTGAGCACTTAAGGGAGACTGTCTAGTCATATATTTGCTCTAGATATCATTACCTTGGCTTCTAGTACCACAGTGAGGACCTTGGAGTTATTTTTTTTACCAGAATATCTTCTTTGACGCACATATAAAACAGGTTTCTAGGACTGCCTTTGTAATATCGCCAAAATTAGGAACATCCTGTCTCAGAGAGATGCAGAAAAACTGGTCCATGCACTTGTTACTTCAAGAATGGACAACTTTAATTTTTTATTACTGGGCTGTCCCACAAATTCTCTGAAAAGCCTCCAGCTGATTCAAAATGCTGATGAGAGATTTTAGCTTCTCTTCATTGGCTCCCTGTCAAATTCAGAATAGAAAATTCTTTGCCTCCTCCTCACATATAAAGCTCTTAATGATTGAGCTCCATCATTTCTTAAAGATCACATAGTTCGCTATGTTCCAAACATTTCTTACACTGCAGGTTTACTTATGGTTCCTACAGTTTCTAAAAGTAGAATGGGAGGCAGATTCTTCAGTTATCAGGCTCCTCTCTTGTTGAACCAGATGCCAGTATGGGTTCAGGAAGCCACTCTACTATTAAGATTAGACTTAAAACTTTTCTTTTTGATAAAACTGGGGGTTAGGGATTGCTCAATGGACCCTGAAACATCTCTTAGTTATATTGCTATAGGCCTAGACTGCTTGGGGACCGACCATGATGTACATTTCTACATGACCAAGCCCCGACAGCAGTCTAGGCCTATAGCAGATTAACAAAGGGATTTTTCAGTCACCTGAGCCGTCCTTAAATATAAGCTATATCAAAAAAGACCAAATCTTTTTTTTAAAGTATTATTTTGGGCTTTTTATGCCTTTATTGGATAGGACAGTGGAGAGAGACAGGAAGCAGGGGGCAGAAAGAGGGGGAACAACATGCAGCAAAGGGCCGTCCGATGCGGGCCTCGAACCGGGGCTAGCTGCAGCGAGGTCTATAGCCTCTTGTACATGGGGCGCCTGCTCAACCCACTACAGCACGGACCACCCCAAAAGACCAAATTTTATGCCTAATAAATCAGTGGCTAAATGGAGATCCAAACAAATAAAGTGAGTCATGAGAGATCTAGGAAAAGGAAGTCTTCAGAAACTTAAGCTAAAAGATTTTTTGCAATACAATGAACTCTGTTTTTGTATCAAATATACCATCTGTTGCTAGCCTGGCTGACGCGTCCACATCTCGATGAGATGGTGGTCTGGGAACTTGGTGTGCGTTTTCTCGTATTTTAGGCGTGGTTTACGAATGCCTAGAGCCGTTTATTGGGCGCTACGAATGTCTATCGAATGGCGTCTGGTTCTTCCCATGCTGCTTTGCGCGCGATTCATAGCCAATTGTATCACTTATACCAGATGACGTATGTAGAGCGACAGAAATTCGACGTGGAAGAAGAAGACGCTTTACTGTGTATGAGAAGACGATGGCTCTTTTTTAAAAGTAAACTTGCGTTCTAAGCTACTTAAAACACTTTCTAAGGCTGCATCGAACGGTAACGTTGTGTCCGCTGCCATGTTGGATTAACACTCTACAAGCTTCGGTGTCGCGCATAGACGTCGTCATCGTCTTGCTGCCCCCCTGTTCTGTGATTGGTTCCCTAACTCAGGCAAAAATAAGGGCGGTGGTTTCCAGGCTGCCTTTGCAGTGTGAATGAAATCGCACGCAAAGCAGCATGGGAATTCCCAGGCTAATCTGTTGCATCAAAATAACCTCTTGTTGATCACAATGATCAAGTCATGGGAGTTTTATGGGAGTATGCAGACATTCTGAGTCCTAAGGGATATACGCTAAGTCTAAGATCATGTGCTTTGGTAGGAAGGGATATGTCCCCAACAGAATGTGCTCTACCTTTACTTGCTCTGCCAGCTCTTGTTTGAATGACCATCTTTCCAATGAATGTTATGTATTGATTAGGGAGCCAAATAACTCTCCAGAAACTCGATGTCCTTTATCATTGTGTTGTCCAACATGCGATAAATGCTTTATTCAAAACCCACATCATTGCAACCTCTATTCTTCTGTTAACTGGCCGTCCTCGGACCCTCATCATAATATCAATTGGTTCATGTTCATTTACAAAACCCTCGTTGGTCTTTCCTCCCCTTATCTGTGCCATCATTTGCTGCAGCAAAGAACTGAGTGATCTACGAAAGATTGAAACGAAACAGATTTATTTCTGGGCCTAAGCAAAATTAATGAGTTATTAGAGATCTAAGGAAACATGTTTTTCAAAACAACAATGACCTGCTTTGTTGTATCACAATCACCCGTAGTTTGATCAAAATGACCAAGTCATTGTATATCAAAGGATAAATACAGTCACAAGAGATATAAGCAAACAATATGAATTATGAGAGATCTAAATGAAAAGATAAGCCATGTGAGGTATATGAAAACTGATAAACTTGAAAGATATGAGAGGTCAAAGCAAACAGTTAGTTATAAGATTAAAATAACTGCAGTGTGTTGTGATAGATAATAAAAAAAAGAGTTAGAAGACCTAATCAGACAGTCATTACAGATCAATGGAAATCGAGTTAGTCATGAGAGATCAAAGCAAAAAGATTGAGTCATGAGAGATCTAAGCAAATAAAATGAGTCATGAGGGATCTGAGAGAACTGAGCAAATAGAGTTAGTCACGACAAATAACATCAATCAGACTGAGTCCCGACAAATCCAAGAGACAGCAGTGAGTCAATAGAAATGCAAGCAAATGAAGTGAGTCATGAGGGATCCAGAAAAAAAACCATTGAGAGATTCATGAATGATTTCATGCTTTAGAAATCTAAAAAAAAAACATTTTTCCAAAACAATGAACTGTCGTTGCATCACACTGACACTTTGTTGAATTAAAACGATCAAGGCATAAAAGATCAGAGCAAACAGACTGACTCATGATAAATCTGAGAGATCTTATCCAACACAGTCAATCATAAGAGAGCAAAGCAAAGAGAGTTAGTCATGAGAGGTCAAAGTAAATCAGCTGAGCAATGAAAGAGCTAAGCAAACAGGGTAAGCGATGAGGGATCTAAGAGTACAAAGCAAGCCGAGTTAGTCATGACAAATAAAAGCAATCAAGTTGGGTCGTGACAGAGCCAAATGAAAGATGGGACTCAATAGAGATCCAAGCAATTGAAGTGAGTCATGACAGATTTAAGAAAAAAGAATGAGTGAGTTGTGCGGGAATTCAGTGAACAAAATAAGTCTTTAGAGATCTAGGCACACAGATTTTTTTGCATGACAACTTGTTGTTGCGTTACGCCAAGTCATGGGAGACGTAAGCAGACGTTGTCAGTCCTGATAGGTCTCAGTCATTATAGACCAAGACAAACAAAGTCAGTCATAGCGTATCGAAGCAACTTGAGTGTCTGATTAAAGATCTGAAAGAAGATATTTTGTTGTAGAACAATGATCTACTTTGAGGCATGACATTGACTTGTATTTTACATTAGAGCCACCTTTGCTGTTGCATCTAATTGACATTTTAATACATCACAATGTTTTTTCCTGCTGCTTCACAATCTACCTGTGTTGTTATATCACAATTACCTGTTTTTGCAGCATCTTGCAGCATTTTGCAGGCATCTGTTAAATTATATTGTATGTATTACTTTTCTTGCTGCATGCCCATCTTTTTACAGCATAATGACCTAAGAGGTCATTATGCTGTAGCATGATAGTCATCTGTTATCTCATCACACAGTGAACTATTGAATCACAACCATTTTGGTTACATCTCAAACCTTGATCGTGTTATGAAAGATCACAGCAAAAAGGGTTTGTCATAAAACACATCACTGAGCAAACACAGCAAGTCAGTAATTCATGAGAGATATAAGCAAAAAGAGTTAGACCTGAGAGTTTTAAGAAAACAGAGTGAGCCGGATATGAGAGATCTAAACAAACAGAGTTACTCATGAGAAATATAAGAAAACAGAATCAGTCATAAGGTCTCAAACCAAACAGATTGAGTAAAGAAAAAATCTAAGAAAATGGAGTCTGTCATGAGAGATCTACGGAATAGTGTGAGTCCTGGAAGATCTCTGAACAAACGATGTTTCATTACAAATCTATGCAAACAAACAGTAAGTCGTGAGAGATTTATGCAAACAGAAGAGTGAGTCTTGGGAGATCTGAGAGATCTAAGGAAAAAGGGTTTGTTATAAGAGATCAAAGCAAGCATGAGTCATGAGAGATCTAGGTGAAAAGGCCAAGTCATACCAGATTTGAGCGATCCACACAGATAGTTTCACTTGGAAGATATCCATTACAGAGTGAGTCATGAGAGATCAAAGCAAACAGATTGACTCATTAGAGAACAGTGAGTGATGGGAGATCTGACCTAAATAAAATGTGTGAGTCATGAGATATTAAAGCTATCCGACTGAATCTTGAGAAATCAAAGCAAACAGTCAGGTCAACAATCTGGGGAAAAAAGCAATTATACCATCACAATGACCTGTGTTAGTGCATCACACTCGACTTTGTTGCCTAACAATCCATCTGCGTTTTTTTTTAACATCACATTGTCTTCTCTCTACTTAATATGTTGTTGCCTCATAGTTACCTTTATGTACCTTGTTAAATCCTAGTGACCTGGCACAATTGCATGTTTTTGCATCACAATGACCTGTCAGGTGCATCCCCGTCACCTGATGTTCCATCCCAATGACCTGATTTTACTGCATCACAATGACCTTTTTACATTTTAATGATCTCTCTTGCTGCATGAAAATTGCTAATTTTATTTGTTTACATCTCTCATAACTCGATTTATTAGCCTTGATGTCTTATCAATTCTGTTCGATAATAGAGATAATCTCTCTTGACTCACTTTTTTTGCTTCTTAATTACTCATTGTGCTTTGACCTCTCATGACAAACTTGTTTGCTTTGATATCTTTTGACTAATTCTCCTTACCTACATCTCTCATGTCTTATACTGGTTTCTTAAAGAAAAATATGGTATTGCAGTGATACAACTGGTTGATTGTGATGCAATAAGACAATCAGATTTTATGCTGAACAACGCAAATTGTGATTGTGATGTAACAAGAAAAGATCACCATGATGTAAGAAAGACGGGTGGTTGTCATGCAGTAAAACAAGTTATTGTTATGAAATGAGGTCAGTGGGACACAACAACAACTGAGGATATACACTACCGTTCAAAAGGTTGGGGTCACCCAGACAATTTTGTGTTTTCCATGAAAACTCACACTTTTATTTATCAAATGAGTTGCAAAATGAATAGAAAATATAGTCAAGACATTGACAAGGTTAGAAATAATGATTTTTATTTTAAATATTCATTTTGTTCTTCAAACTTTTGCTGCTTTTGTCAAAGGATGCTCCATGTGCAGCAATTACAGCATTGCAGACCTTTGCCATTCTAGCTTTTAAAGGTGGGGTCTGTGAGGTGTTCTGGAGCATTTTTTATCATATTGTCTGAAAACCTCCTCACGACCCCATTGCACCCACTAAAATAGAATGTTTGGAAAAAAACTAAATATTTTAGTCCATTGTAGAGGGTGTAGCAAGAGGAAATGTCTGACCAATAGAAGTAATGATGAGAGTTACTTCTATTGGATTCTGACACGCCAATCAACCGTCAGCCCCCCTCACCCCTCCACCCTGCGCGTTCAAAGACTCGTGACTCGTTCATGTGTTTTGAAGGCGTGGTTTCGAGGGGTGGGCTGAAGGGAGAGGCAAGGTTGTGTATTTTCAAAAATATAGCTTGCAGGAACTGTTTTTCCAAGATCTCAGACCCCACCTTTAATTTGTTGAGGTAATCTGTAGAAATTTCACCCCACGCTTCATGAAGCACCTCCCACATGTTGGATTGGCTTGATGGGCACTTCTTGCATACCATACGCTCAAGCTGCTCCCACAACAGCTCAATGATATTGAGATGTGATGGATGCACTTGCCAATCCGTTACAGAAAGCATACCAGCTTCCTGCTTCTTCCCTAAATAGTTCTTGCATAATTTGGAGGTGTGCTTTGGGTCATTGTCATGTTGTAAGAGGAAATTGACTCCAATCAAGCGCTGTCCACAGGGTATGACATGGCATTGCAAAATTCAATTCGGAGTGATAGCCTTCCTTTTTTAAAATCCCTTTTACCTTGTACAAATCTCCCACTTTACCAGCACCAAAGCAGTCCCAGACCATCATGTTACCTCCACCGTGCTTGACAAATGGCACAAGGCTCTGTTCCAGCATCTTTTCACCTGTTCTGCGTCTTACAAATGTTCTTCTTTGTGATCGAAACACCTCAAACTTTGATTCGTCTGTCCATAACGCTTTTTTCCAGTCTTCCTTTGTCCTATGTCTGTGCTCTTTTGCCCATATCAATATTTTCTTTTTATTGGCCAGTCTCAGATATGGCTTTTTCTTTGCCTCTCCGCCTAGAAGGCCAGCATCCTGGAGTCGCCTCTTCACTGTAGACGTTGACACTGCGTTTTGGGAGTAAAGAAGCTGCCAGTTGAGGACTGGTGAGGCGTCTATTTCTCAAATTAGAGACTCTAATATACTTGTCTTCTTGCTGACTTGTGCCTCCCACTTCTCTTTCTACTCTGGTTAGAGCCCGTTTGTGCTGTTCTCTGAAGGAAGTAGTACACAACGTTGGAGGAAATTTTCGGTTTCTTTGCAATTTCTCGCATGGAATAGCCTTCATTTCTAAGAACAAGAATAGACTGGCGAATATCACATGAAAGTTCTCTTTTTCTGGCCATTTTGAGAGTGTAATCAAACCCACAAATGTGATGCCCCAGATATTCAACTAGCTCAAAGGTAGGCCAGTTTTATAGCGTCTCTCACCAGCAAAACAGTTTTCAGCTGTGCTAACATAATTGCACAAGGGTTTTCAAGGGTTTTCCATGGTTTTCTAATCATCCATTAGTATTCTCAGGCGATTAGCAAACACAATGTAGAAGACTGGAGTGATAGTTGCTGGGCCTCTATACACCTATGTAGATATTTCTTTAAAAAGCAGACGTTTCCACCTAGAGTAGTCATTTACCACATTAACAATGTATAATTTATTTCTGATTAATTTAATGTTAAACATTAAACACACCGGAGGGTGTGTTCCAACTATAGGGGGATCACACTCCTCAGCCTCCCTGGTAAGGTCTTTTCGGGGGTACTGGAGAGGAGGATCCGCCGGATAGTCGAATCTCGGATTCAGGAGGTGCAGTGTGGTTTTCGTCCTGGCCGTGGAACAGTGGACCAGCTCTATACCCTCCGCAGGATCCTGGAGGGAGCATGGGAGTTCGCCCAACCGGTCTACATGTGTTTTGTGGACTTGGAGAAGGCGTTCGACCGTGTCCCTCGGGGACTCTTGTGGGGGGTGCCGGACTCCTTGATATGGGCTGTCCGGTCTCTGTATGACCGGTGTCAGAGTTTGGTCCGCATTGCCGGCAGTAAGTCGGACATGTTTCCTGTGAGGGTTGGACTCCGTCAGGGCTGCCCTTTGTCACCGATTCTGTTCATAATTTTTATGGACAGAATTTCTAGGCGCAGCCAGGGCGTTGAGGGGGTCCGGTTTGGCGAACTCAGAATCGGGTCTCTGCTTTTTGCGGACGATGTGGTTCTGTTGGCGTCGTCAGGCCGTGACCTCCAGCTATCACTGGAGCGGTTCGCAGCCGAGTGTGAAGCAGCTGGGATGAGAATCAGCACCTCCAAATCTGAGACCATGGTCTTCGGCCGGAAAAGGGTGGAATGCTCTCTCCGGGTCAGGAATGAGATCCTTCCCCAAGTGGAAGAGTTCAAGTATCTCGGGGTCTTGTTCACGAGTGAGGGACGAATGGAACAGGAGATTGACAGACGGATCGGTGCGGCGTCTGCAGTGATGCGGGCTCTGCACCGGCCCGTCGTGGTGAAGAAGGAGCTGAGCCAGAAGGCGAAGCTCTCGATTTACCGGTCAATCTATGTTCCTACCCTCACCTATGGTCACGAGCTGTGGGTAGTGACCGAAAGAACGAGATCGCGAATACAAGCGGCCGAAATGAGTTTCCTCCGCAGGGTGTCTGGGCTCTCCCTTAGAGATAGGGTGAGAAGCTCGGTCATCCGGGAGGGGCTCGGAGTAGAACCGCTGCTCAGATGAGGTGGCTCGGGCATCTGGTGAGAATGCCTCCTGGACGCCTCCCCGGTGAGGTGTTCCGGGCCCGTCCCACTGGGAGGAGGCCCCGGGGAAGACCCAGGACACGTTGGAGAGACTATGTTTCTCGGCTGGCCTGGGAACGCCTCGGGGTCCCCCAAGAAGAGCTGGAGGAAGTGGCCGGGGACAGGGACGTCTGGGTCTCTTTGCTTAAGCTGCTGCCCCCGCGACCCGATCCCCGGACCAGCGGAAGATAATGGATGGATGGATGGATGGATGGATGGATAATTTAATGTTATCTTCATTGAAAAAAACAGTGCTTTTCTTTGAAAAATAGTGAAATTTCTAAGTGACCCCAAACTTTTGAACGGGAGTGTAAGTATTACTCCTTTTGAGATTTAAATTTGACTGATATGATGACTTATACATTGACATCTGACAGCCTGTGCTTATTTGTTCATTTGTTTTTTGATACTCATTTGGCACTTATTAAACCCTTGTTTATCCCAGATACAATAAGAGAGGATTCAGCTGCTAAATAAAACAGAACATTATTTTCAAGGTATTGTATCTGTAACAAAATGCTGGATAAAACACAGGTTGATACATATTTTCTCATCAAGAAGACACTCCTAAATAGGGTGATATTTAAAAAAGGTAACAATGTGTCAAATCTCAAAAGGACCACAGAGTAATTGGAGTATACTTCTCGTGACACAGTGACTTAATCGGTACACCCACACTTTTTTGTGCAGAAAACGTACACCCAGTTTCTTCCACTAGATTGGCTGACAGAAAGGGCTCCATAATTACGTTCCTCTATTCAGCAGCACTGCCTGTGCGTCAGCACAAACGTCATATTTGAGCTACACATGGGGACAGGAGATTGGGGGCGTAGAGCACTCTTCACAGAGTGGTGTGTTGGGGTTTTTACTGCACACAGGCAGATGTGCTGTCATCCTCTGTCTCTCAATTGAAAGGTGAAATATTGAGGAGAGGTATGTTTACCAAAAGTGGCTGACTAGTGTTAAAGAGGGATCCACTCTTGTTAGAAATGCAGCCAGCAGAAAGAAGTGTATAGCTGCGGAGCGCCTGGCATCCAGCAGTATAGCTATACCTCTGGATGACATATTATTGATTCAGGTTTAGTTTGGCTGGAAGCCCCATATGATTATGAAATATGGCCTAATGATTTAATAAGCTGACACTTGGTCTAGTACATGCCAGCTAAACACTGATTGGTGATTGCTTCCTCTTTCTCTGTCTCTTATACTCTCTCTTGCCCGCTGCAGACATGACATCCATCTCTTGGCCAGGGAATTTAAGCTTATAAACTCAGTTACCAATGTGACCATGTGTTTTACTATTTTTAACTGGAAATTGGAGACATTTATATATTCCCTATGTGACTTTAATCTATTCCCACAATAAGACTTATGAGATGGCAGTTGAATGATTAAAAAAAGAGCCTCTTTCAGACGGCTTTGATTTTTATTGATTAACTGTATACAGGTTTAGAAACGCCCTGCATGAGAGCCAGATAATTACAGTAACAACCATGGTGTTGATGAGAATGATAATGACAATTAGAGCCTCTAAACTGATAGCCCCTTATATCTCATTTAAGCAATAATCTGAAGGCAGCAGCCAGATAAATGAGGTAACCTCTTCAAGGCAGAATTTTCCACCTCTGTCAGATAAGGACACTCACACCTTGTTAAGAACTCAAGGCAAGGCCAGTACAGCCTGTCAAACGGAGGAATTTCAACACTTGATGGCACACAAATTACAGCAGTTGAGAATGCTTTGTCTACCAGAAAGCACGATTCACCCTGCCCTGTCGAAAGTATACCTCTTGCTTATGTGCCCTTGAGCAAGAAAGACCTCTGCTGTGCACCTGCCCCTTCCCCCAAACATCTCCCCAATGGAGATCAATGATGTATCACGTTATACACGATCTGCTTTGATGCGGGTATCCTTCCTCTTCCTCTCCTCTACTACTCTCTCCTCATCGCAGCCTTTATCTCAGCGAGTCGCGCATTTTGTCCACCCACCCACCGAGCACCAGCATCCGACAATTATCCACACACAGAGAACATTGTGTTGAGGAGGCTCCAGTCAGTGACATTTGGGAGGGAGACGGAGAGAGAGGGAGCGATCCTCCTTGGCACACACGCCTCCAAGGCAGTGAGATTTTGACTGACTGGCTGTCTAACGCGGGGAATCTGGAGGAAACGCACGGCTGGGACAGCGACGCACGTCTCTGTTATCTTTTTTCACACCTTTCTCGCTGTCTTGTCTTTCATCGCGGAGACGGTCGATGGTTTTCTAGCTTTGCTGCACCGCCTCTATCCATCTCAGCATAGGATTTTGCTTAATCTGTCCTCTCCTTGACTGGCTATACCGGGGCTGATCTCAGCCAACCTGGGACGGGCCGTGGGGCTGTTCCGCGAGCCTTATAGCTGAAGTTGGCACCCGAGATGAGCGCCTTGACACCCGGGAGCTGGGCTCTCTCCTCTCTGAGGACAGGGTCCGGGTCGTGGCGGTGCTTCTGGTGGTGGGTTGTGGCAATTGGGGTGACAGTGGGCTCAGGAGATCCGTGGATGTCAGCAGAGGCATGTCCCTCGTCTTGCTCCTGCAGCAGCACCAGGATCTCCTGCGTGGACCCGGCGAAGAGTGTCATTACTTTCCCCGTCCTGAGCGAGGCGGAGATGGAGAACATCACCGACATGTGAGTGTCACTCGTGACTGTCTCTTTCTTACAGAAGAGAGGTCTCAAACTCAAACGATAGCATTAAATGTCCATCCGATCCGCTTTTGTCATTTGATTTATAGCAATGTTTCCGACACTTTCTTAATAATAAAGGACACTCTGCGCCCCTCATTTTCCGCTGGTGTCAAGAGCTGACGAACGGAGGAGAAAGATCCAGAAGGGTTCCACATTTTATTAATAGCCTATTATATTGATTTATTTCTGTTTTTTTGCAATCAATGTTAACCTCATGCATGGATTCAATGTGCCTAATTTCAGGTTTCCTCACAATCTACTAGCCCTATAGACTTGCATCGTGTGTAACCTACGTTGCATAACACACTCTTTGACATCATGGGGCACATCAGTCTTTCGACATCAGCGTAGAAACAGCCTGTTTAAAGCTTAAAGCACCAGAAAGCTGATAGACTTTATTCTGAAAAATCGCCCAGACAAAGCCCGGGCTGGTGTGTGCTGGCGAGTGTGCACGCACGTGCATAATTCATGTGTGTGAATGTGCATGTGTTGCCTTTACGCTCTCATCAGACACCATGCAGTCCAAATATTAGCACAGACACTTCCCAAGATGGCTATGAGTTAGTTTGAATGAACCAAGTGGGGGGAAAAAATCGATGCCACGATGAAGAAAAATCAAGCCACGTTTTTTTTTTTTTTCATTGTCAACATTTTGGTCATGTTTGAAGAATGGAGCCTTCCTCCTCGGGCTGCCGATGATAAATCGAGATTACTCAAATCTTAACTTTAATACACCGTGCGACCCTTCTTGTTGACGTTTATATGATACGTCATTCGGCCTCAAAAAATGAAAGAGACACGTTTCAGCTGAAAAAAATTTTGGAGGGGTGAAGAAAAAGGATTATTGTGACATCTTTCCTGGAAAAGATAAAAAGGTCCTTGATAACGACTTTTGTCTGAGATAAACAACCTTTATCGCCGGCCTTGGAGAAGCCTTGGACGCTGTTTTAAATGAGCCAGCAATCCGCTGAAATGCATTCATCTAGTGCTTGGCTAATGTAAACAGACAAATTACTGATGACCGCGCGGAGTCTTAACTCCAAACGACCTTGCCAAAAAACCGTGGAGCTTGGTTATCGTTCCTCCTGCCTGAGTTAATTCTTAGACCTGCACATTCTTATGGCATCTGCACTGAAATATCAACAGTTGGTCAGAGTTTAGTTGCCCGTCCGTGTGATTTATCATAGGGGGGCGGTTAAACTCAAATACAGTTTGGGTTGTTGTAAAAAAAAAAAGAAAAATCTGCCTTATAGGTTTACACAGTGAGTGTGTGTTAAGTAAAGTGTGTGTTAAGTCAAACTGTTTCACCATCTGTAAATGTAGCCTAATTTAATTCAGTTGTGGCTGTAGTAATGACTGGATGATACAAAGATGCTGATCGGCTGTTAGTTTTGTAGTTTGGGGGGCGTTAAAACATATGATAATAAAGGATCCAAGAGAGTGAAGTCTTCAGAGAATTTATTGTAGTTTTTTCTTTTTCATCATTTAAACATTTAGTCCTATCTGAAAATCCGTTTTGCATTATTTTTTTCGAAAATATTAAAAAGGATGCTGCCTTTCGAGAAAAAAAATCAGGATCAACTTCTTAAATTATTATCTTAAAGGCACAGTTACATTTGTACTGCAAACATATTTAAAAAGGACCCTTTTTCATAATGCTGGCGTAGGGCTGATGGGAAATTACGGTGGAAAGACAAAAGTTTTCAGCTGCACTAACCCGTGATGCTGCATGGTCTTTGATGCAGTGCATTGTAAGACTACTTGGCCAATAGAATACCCATTAAAAATGAACTTTAACAGTCAATTATTGTCTGCCCAATCCTTGCTGATTAACTAATTTTCTGTCGTATTTGTAGAAGATAGGATTTTTGTGGAATAAAATCAGTGAGTTGAGAATTTTGAATAAAAAGCAACAGGATAAGGTTGTTCACTATTATAGTTGAGTAAAAAACAAACAAACAATGAATCTGATTAGAGATGCAAACAGTTTGTGCAACAAGACTGAAGATTTGTACCACTCAAAGAGCTCCACTGGGATTTTAACAGCATGTTTCCTCAGCAGAAGAGATTGTTCTCTAAGCTTTAGATGTCCTCAGACATCCGCTCTCCAAGCTGAAATATTTGAGAAGTACATATACTGCTTTTCAACATGTGCTTACACAGTTCTTTTCATTCACACAAGGGAGTTGCTCACAATCATCTCCTGCTGGCCCTCAAACACAAACAGGTCAAGTGCTTTGCTCAAGTGGTGCTGAGGAAAAGAGACGAGAAATGTTCCCGTTTCCCTCTTTTGGAAAAACTATAACAATGTGTATTACAATAGCAGCTGTTCTTCTTCTGAAGTCGTTAAATATATGCATCTCTGCTTATGCGCTTGCATTGGTTCTGTGTTTTGTTGGTGTTTTTATATTTATGCCTCCTTCTTTAAACCAACAAGCCCTCTGACACACCCTGTATCTTCTGACAGTTACATTGCAAACCAGAGCAGCTTCTCCTCCATCAGTGACAAAGACTTGCAGGACTACAAGAACCTCAGGAACCTGTAAGTCTTTTATGGCTTATACAACAAGACTTTAGCTGAGGACACACACTATATTTCCAAAAAATCTGCACAACGTCCATCTCCTGTCAATTAGTGAGTTTTTATATTACAGCAGTATTGCTCTACTAATTTATCTCTTTATAATTCAAAATCAGATTTTTACATAAATCTAATTTCGCATTACATTGCTTCTTAAAAAATGCTTCTATTTCTAATTATATTTTCAAATCTAATAAAATGCTTTTCCTCTCTTGCAATATTAAAAACCTATTAGGTGGACAATACCTGCCTTCCAAGCAAATATTCCATTTGGTTGATATATTACTACCAAGTCCATTATGTGTTGCAAGTATGTGCTTTTAATTGTGGTTGCACCAGTGGGAGTAAAACCCTAAATCCAAGAAAGGTTGAGCGCTATGTTTGTACAACTATCAAGAACCATTTTTTTCTGTGTGTCAGAAAAACACTGCACAGACAGTTACACTCTGGGCTGATGTGATAGTACTGCTTCACATTTTGAACATTTGTTTGCTTAGTCCTGCACCAACGCACGATCAGTAACAGATCGGCTAACCAGCTTTCTGTCAGAAAATTTCCTGACAGCCACGTTTCAGCTGACTAGGGAAAGACTTTCCCTGAGCATGTGGTTCAAATTGTGCAGAGAAATGTATAGTTTTTAAGATTAATAACCAGACCTGATTCCTAAAACAAAGCCACATACTTGTAATATTTCATACCCCGAGGGTGGAGTACAATTGCTATTGCTTCATATCTTGTGGACATAATTTGTTTAAACATTAACTTAATGACAAGCCAATATAACTAATGATTGTGTTCTTTTGCAAGAAAGGGTGTGTGTCCTTGTCAGTACATATAGACTTATGTAATTACATGACATTGAAAATATCTTCTCATTTTACATTTAGGACAATGAAACAGTGATCACTAAACTTTCTGAATGCTTTCTAAAGCATGTATCAAGTTATTTTTAATTATGCTTTTCAGGTCAGTAATAAGGCATTAATGATAACAGAATTAGGGCTGTGATGGTATCAGGATGAATTACTATAGTTTATTATACCATTGGCCACACTGTAACATGATGTCTGGTTTTTGCCGTAAGCGGTGATTTTGGTCTTGAAGTTGTTGATGCTGTAAGGTTCATGAAGATACTGATGATGCTGTTGTGTTGTTCTGTCAGAACGGTGACCAACAGCAGGCTAACATATGTATCAAAGCTGGCTTTTCAGAGCAACACCAAGCTACAGTATCTGTGAGTAAAACTATCTTTCTATCTTTCTTTCTTTCTTTCTTTCTTTCTTTCTTTCTTTCTTTCTTTCTTACTTACATATCAGAGACTGTATTTATTTTTCACTTTCTGTTGGTTCTTTGATTCATGTATTGTTGCTACATTAATTGTATAGCTATACATTTTCATGTGTTTGTTGTGATTATTAAAACTGAAATAGAAGAAGACTTATTTGGAACATTGTGAAAACAGCCTAAAAGAAAAAAACAGAAAAAATCCTGTGATGGCAGAGAGGCTGACGGTGAATAGATCTGCTTTGGGTCAGCTAAGTTCATAATTGTTTTCAAAATCTTGGAGTATTGTCTGCATAATTATAATTTGATATTTTCATACTTAAACCAGTGTTCTGCTTATGGTTATTTTACATAGTTTTTGGTGAAAAAAAACTTTAAAAAAGGAAAACAAATCCAGGTTATTGTATGTGAAAAAAATAATGCTCAGTTATTTGTTGCAACAATAATCTATGGTTTTGATGTTGTGTCATAAATCCAATCTCATTCCCTGATGTACAATTTCTTTTTTAGGAATCTGAAAGATAACAACCTGTCATCTTTATCCTGGAGGATATTCAGACACCTCAACATCTCATATATGTGAGTCTCACCAAATAATCCTTGTGTCTGTCTGTCTGTCCAGATTTCCTCTTTGTCTTAGTGTTAAGATTTAGACAAACAGACACCTAAAGTATCTATAATATCACCTGAAGTTTGAAATTTCTCCCTATCATACATGTTACTAAGTTCCCTGTGAGTGCAATGGAGTTAGATGAGAAAACTGATACCACTTTCATAACTGTCTGTCTAGAGTTGGCTAAGACATGGCTAACAGCTTTTCCACCAAGCTTTTCATAGTGCATTGTGGTACTTTAGTCTGCTATACATGCTATATAAACTCTCGTAATACATTGAGACATCACTACAAGACGATGAACTTAATGAATAGTCCACTAAATAGTGAGTAGTGAGGGATTCCACTGGTGACCAACGTAAGTCCAAAAAGTTTCCTAGCTGTAAATGTTTAGAATGGACAGTAATGTTTATTTAGTCTTCAGTCGATAGGTTAACTGAACAGGGAAGATAGTAGACAGTGATAGTAGATGGATGTTTTCACCATTTAGTAGAACCAGGCTAGCTGTTTCTATTGTAGATTCATAATGTCAATGAAACATTTGGCTGGAGCCATATGTTTATTTAAAATACATGATAGTGGTATCACCCAGCCTGGTCTTGTGGGAAAACATTAAATAGTCATGTTAAGGGAGCTATGCATTTGTACTGATGAAGATGAAATCTGTATAGGATCTCTGTTTCGTATATTCAGTACATTTTGTGTTTTTAGCCAATGGGACAGGGCTCAGCAGCCAGTAATCCATGAATACGATATTTTCATGTGAGATGTTTTTTTCAAGGTAATCTATAATGCAAACAGCAAAAATCATGTCTGTGGATACAGATCAATAGAGTACATTTATGTAGCTATGTGACGTTTTACCCAGAGACTGGTTTGTATCATCTTGATGTGACCCTCAAAAGTAAAATGTTGAACTATTCATTTAAGGCTCTTTTTTTTTTCCAATTTTCTGTTATGTTTTCTTGCTCCTCCCCTCACTATTCGTCACGGTTGTCGTCGGTGTGTGTTTGTACGTCTAGGATCCTGACAGGGAACCCTCTGCATTGCTCCTGTGAGAACATGTGGATCAAGCTGTGGTTAGGAGAGGAAGCAGACAATCAGGAGCTGCGCTGCATTGAGGATGGAAGACCGCGTAAGCTGTCAAGTCTGACACTGCCTAACTGTGGTAAGGGC
The DNA here is from genome assembly GCF_027942865.1 of Odontesthes bonariensis. Lineage (NCBI taxonomy): Eukaryota > Metazoa > Chordata > Actinopteri > Atheriniformes > Atherinopsidae > Odontesthes > Odontesthes bonariensis. Next base: position 20,438,032 of record NC_134511.1, read on the forward strand.
ACGCACGCACACACCCACACACGCACGCACACACACGCAGAGTAAGGAGATGGAAAACACAAGGTGTGCAAAGTGCAAAGCATTAAAGCATCTTAATGGTTTCCTCAATATAAACATTCCCAAATCTTTTTTTTGATTGTAGGTTTTTCTTCTTGTTTTTTTTTTGAAAGATTTTTTAGCATGCATTTGACAGATGTGTTATCAAGTGCACGATCGTGTGTTTGGACTAAAGTGTTCGTGTTTAAGTGCAGGACATGCAGTATGAGACTTGTTGCTGTAAAACAAATGTGCTAAGTGTTCTGTCAGTTCCCATGGGATGTGAGGGATAAATGCACAGAGAAGGAAGCTTTGCTGTTAACACCTAAGAGAATAACTGCACAAAGAATACAATTCATGCACTGGCAGGAGCCACTGCAGTAATCAGTTATTCATACCTGCCGGTACATGAGTTTCCAACGGCTGCAAGGAGAATGCTGCATGCACTGTATTTCAGTTACACAAAACAGTGTTTATCCAGTGTATTCTAACTTCCCTACACACTGTGCAGCAATTTCCTACACATTAACAAGGCAAGGCAAGGTGATTCAAAGTGCTTTACAGATACATTAAAACAGTAGAAATAAAAAGCAAGATTTAAATTTTATACAAAAAAAGAAAGAAAGAAGAACAATAGATACAATCAGATAAAAGCAGCAGTTAAAATATGATTAAGTTTCAAGCTTCAGATTTGGATCTTTATTCAAATGCAGCTGAAAATAGGTGTGTCTTCAACCTGGACTTAAATACACTGAGTGTTTCAGCTGATCTGGGAGTTTGTTCTAGACATGTGGAGCATAGAAGCTGAATGCAGCTTCTCCATGTCTGGTTCTGACTCACGGAACTGATAGAAGACCGGATCCAGATGACCTGAGGGGTCTGGAAGGTTCATACTGAGTCAGGAGGTCACTGATGTATTTTGGTCCAATACCATTCAGAGCTTTATAGACCTGCATCAGAACTTTAAAGTCTATCCTCTGATGGACAGGCAGCCAGTGCAAAGACCTCAGAGCTGGACTGATGTGGTCCACCTTTTTGGTCTTAATGAGGACTCGAGCAGCAGAGTTCTGAATAAGCTGCAGTTGTCTAACTGACTTTTTAGGTAGAGCTGTAAAGATGCTGTTACAGTAATCAAGCCTACTAAAGATGAATGCATGGACTAGTTTTTCCAGGTCCTGCTGACACATCAGATCCTTTAACCTTGATATATTCTTAAGGTGATAGTAGGCTGACTTTGTTATTGCCTTAATGTGTTTTTCCAAATTTAGGTCTGAGTCCATCACTACACCCAGATTTCTGGCCTGGTTGCCATTTTCTTGGTGTATAGATTGAAGACCTGTAATCGTTTCTCTTTTGCTCCAAAGACAATTACCTCAGTTTTGTTTTTGTTTACAAAGCAGATCCAGTCATTAATCTCCTCAATGCATTTACCAAGAGCCTGTACAGGGCCTCGGTCTCTTGGTGACATTGTAATGTATATCTGCGTGTCATCTGCATAGCTATGGTAGTTTATTTTGTTGTTTTTTATAATCTGTGCCAGTGGGAGCATGCAAGCAAATTACCAAATGAAAGCATACATGCACTCAGAGAGCTCTGCTTTCGTAGCAAGGCCAAATAAAGGAGTTTGGATTCTGCTCCATGTCACTGAACTGCCATCAACAATCAGGCTGATGTGTCTTTGTGCTGTAGGGATTTTTCTCACGTGATGCATAGATTAGCTGTCAGAAAGAGGAGAGAGAAATTTTTAACATAGACACTATAGTGTGTATGTGTGTGTGGATTTGTAATGATTGTGTCATCTTATAGACTAGTCACAGTCATCTGAGATATTTGTTTGTCAGCGTAGAAAGGTCACTGTACAAGATACTATCGCGGCAGAAAGTTATATAGAGGCGATGGCTTTATAATTCAACAAATGAATGCCATCACTGAGCCCCAAAGATGTGGAAAATTAAGTGTAGCAAAGGCCATCTGCACTATGTCCTACAGCACCTGTGACCTGCTGTCATGCAGCAGGCTTAATTTCCTTTTTTCTCTGAATCATCATTTATTGTTAATCACAGACGGAAGTTCTCTTGGATGTATGGAAAGCAGCCCTGAAATACTCAACAGCAATAGTAATAGTCTGAGCAAAAATGACTTTTTACACACATTTATGACAAACATGTTTAAGTTAAAAATACTCCAAACTTTTCCTGTTTTGAGTTGTTTCATGGTAGAACTATTCAACTACTTGAATAGGTCTACTTGTGGGTAAACTTGAGAAGCATATTCTCAAGTTTATCCTCAAGCTAGCTGCCACTCTAGGGCAGATTTCCACAGACCAAATGCCTTTTATGTACTTGTGTGTGGGAGTGTTTATCAAGCTTAAATGTATAAATGTCAGCAGCTAATTGACTCTTTATTCCTCTCTTCTTTATATTCACTGCATGAATTTTTCATGAATCTTCTATTTTGGACTCTTTTCTATTCATAAACGGGATCAAATTACAGCTTGACCCGTCTCTGAAAGTCTGAGGCGGGCCAGCTCTCATTCTCTGGATTTGCTGGCTTTCAGCAGCCCATGTGTGTCTGGCTGAGATTGACGTTCTATAATAATTTCGAGTTTGAGTTTGATCCAAGTGCACAAAAGAAACTTGTTCGACCTTTTTGAGGTTGAGGTCAAAACAGCTTTACAAGGCTTGAACTGAAATCTAATCTACTTATTACCATAATAAACAAAAACATAAATCAAAAAGGATTTTGTCATCTCTGTTGTTGACAGAGCAAATGATCTGTTCAGAAATAGCTTGGGGCAATCAGGGCACTCAGGACGCAAGCAATAAGTTAGGTTGCAGGAAGCTAACAATGTCATTGATAACTCCTATTGATCTGTCCCCTCTGCCTCCCTTCCATTAGCAGAGGTTATTTTTGGCATTAGCACAGCAACAGCAGAGTCCCTGGAGAGTGGGGCCGGGGACCCCCTGAAAGAGTGACATATGAGCACGAGGACATGGTGGGGCAGTGCAGGGGTGCCAAATGATGCCCCAGGGCTAACAGTGATACACCAAAAGACCTCTCAGTCTGGCAAAGCTGCTGGTCATCGAGCCTCATCAGTATTTCTCAATTTTCATCGGTCTGTCTGATTCATGTGTGTTCTGTTGTCTGTGTGTCTGAACATTTCTGAGTGACATTATGAGGGAGGCACAAAGCAGAGGAAATGCCCAGTGAAGCCCCGGGGCTGACACTGATCTCTCTATTTCTTAGTGTCCACAGACTGTATACTGCTGGTACACCATCCGTAAAAGCTTGATGAACAGCCTGTTCCTACTGCTGACCAATACAATACTTTACCAAGAAGTGCTGCTGTGCTGTTACTGCAGTCCTGGTGGTGTAATATAAAAATGAGACAACTGTGTCATTCAGCAAAAATGTTGGGTTCAAACAGCTGCAGGTGTTAAAATCCTGAATTAGACTATTAAGGAGGTACACAAACACTTACAAACTCCTCACGCCTGAATAGTTTACCTTTAAAAGGTTTAGAAAAAGAAATGAAAGGTTCTATATTGCCTTGATTGCGAATGTAAAAATCAGGAAGTTTAAGCTTTTTATCTTGTTATAACTCTCATGACACCTAAAGCTTCAGCTGAATACTTATTCCGCTGAAATGATTGAAGCCAGCTGTCTGAGGCAAAGTCTTTTTCCCATGTGTTGTGGAAATGAAAGCAGATTTATTACCAGACCTCATTAGGGCACAGGTGCACGTGGTCTTAATCTGTCTCCATCTATGTTTGTCTGCCCCTCTGTCGCTTCATCTATTTATTTTTTACTCTTAATCAAGCCCTTTTTCCTGTCCCTGTTGTTCTTTTCCCCCACTTACATCTCCTTAACGTTAAACCTCTTCTATTCGTTTATGTAATACAAAACTACAGAAACACAGTACTTAAAGAGGCACTGAGCAAAAAGAAACACCAGGAATGTGTAGACTGACTGAAGCAGATTAGGATTCATATCTTGCAACCATGTTTTTTTTTTGAGGTTGTCGATCTATTGATAATGATAGGCATGGTGTTTAATGCTGTCCTATCTACATTTGGGTCTCTTGGCTTCCTTAAACTCCCATTTTTGTCGTCATTTAGGAGTAAAGTTTTTTCTAAAAGGAGAACTCAAAAGAGATTGAAAGGGAGCTTGGGGAATAGAAGAATTTAGCTGGTCAAAACAACCCAGTAAATCACCTTTATGGGAAAAGGAAGAAAGTGAATGCTAAGATTCTCAATCAGGTGGAAACTGAGTGTGCACACCCAGAATGCTATTTTTTACATAGCTGAAGCAGCTGAGTGTCAAGAAGAATTATGTCCATCAGCGCTTCATAATTTACATCCGGTGCCAATGCAGAAAATTGTAGTTGCAGTATAGAGGTGTACAGTTAGGCTTTCTAAAAAAATGTCCTCCCTCCTGAAGATCTTTGACTGACCTTCCCCATTGTTTTTAGTCAGTCAACCATTACCATGAATTTGCCTTCACTTCAGATTATTTGCCATAATAACAACATTTCTCTAAACCTAAACATGAGAATGATATTTCCAAAGGTTGACATAAATGCTACTAGGACAACCTGCATTCTGCGAGGTTTGGCCCATGCCAGCCGCTAAAACTGAACTGTCACTATGATGTATAACAGATAAAGAATGCCCAATGGAAGCTTGCAAATTCTGTCCAAGCATTTTTTGCCATAAAGCATTATAGTTGCGATCTAATGGACAGATTTAGGGTTGTGTGACTCTCCGGTACATATTTTGTCAGAAATCTCCTGCTCTCCCTCTGCTGCCTGCATCTACCTGTCCTCGGAAGTCCCAACATTTCTGTGTTGGAAAGGAAGAGAATGTACGTAACAAATGCAGGAAGAATTCTCTAAATCAAGGAGGTTGTGACCATTGTGACATATAACAAGATCTGACAACAATGACACTTCCAACAATGATGCTGAAGTTTGCAGTGGGAGATTATATGGCGCTTTCAATCCACAGAGCAGAAGATGCTTTCCTTTCAAACGTGAGTTGCGAGCAGTTATTCAGAGTCATAATAGCCAGACATATCCTTGATGCTGTGCTCGTAATTCACTGCCGATTCACAGTAGATGCTTCAGGTGAATGAAGGCAATTTTATTTCAAAGAGCAAAGGAGTGACTAGGACTGGCATAGCCAATGCTGCTCACATTCATTCTTCAAAGTTTGAAAGGTGAAGTTTTCAAGGTTGCCATTTTGCACATTTTTCTCCCAGTAGGACATATTTCACAGACAAGACGCTCCTTCTCTTAAAGTGACAATTTTAGAAAAATCCTCCAGAAATAAGAAAGGGGAAAAGAAAAAAGTCTCAAATCGTGTGTTGAACTCCCATAAAGTAATGGTACTAAAGCAAACAAATCAAGAGCAAATGCGTTTCACTCAGACTGTGATTAACTTAACTGATGTCAAACCTGGAATTTGCTGGCTCAAGACCAGAAGCTGTTAGCTACTCTTTAAGCTTTAAGAACAGCACAGCCTGCGGGGGGATAGAAGAAGCAATCTGGAGATGTGAAAAGCAAAAGCAATGGAGGAAGTAGTAGACAAATAACAAAACCAATATGGATTAGTGAAACCAAAAACAATTGAAAAATAGCAAAAACGATACATAACAAATTGACAAACTAACAACTAACAAAGGTAAAAGCAAAAGCAACTGAGAAAAAAGGAAAGCAAAATAAATGTGAAAGAAAATGATTACAACAATGAAAATTATACAAAATTATTGATTTTTTCTCTTTGATTTCCAAATGAATTGCCTCATAAATGATTTTTTATTTACTCCTTAATTTCTCTTATAATATTATGTCACAGAGTGCTAACTTCTAGCACAGACACATATAAAAACATGAATACAATAGTGTAAAAATCCTTACAGTTTCAGAACCTTCCATGAAGAGTGAGTATGGGTGCTTTTACAAGCTTCATATCTTGTACATGTAAAATAATGCAAATTATGGCCAGAGCCAGTGGGTGTCATGATGTTGTGAAATGGAGCATCGCGTTAGTTCTGGCAGACCACGTAGTCAACGCGCCCTTTGCCTATTGGCTGACGCCGACCCAACCCTTATGGCCAGCTGCGCTCAATGGGTAATCAGCTGCTGCTCGCAATTGGATGCTGGCATTTGGGGCACTTCATTTAAACTTGGTTTGCTGACACTGCTTTTTTTTTGCTTTCTGCTTGCACCCACAACCTCCCCTGCTCCACCGACTTCTCATTGCCAAACAATGTCATACTGTTGTTCATTGTTGCTTGCTCTGTTCTAGGGGGTTTGTTGCCTTTACAGCAAATGGAAGGCACTCCACCTGAAGATGCTGCTGTTCCCTGTCTTGGCTTCCATGGAGCTCATGGAAAAGTCGGGAACTTCCTCTGAACAGAGCCATACCGCCAAACACAATTGTATGCGTTCAGAATAAGCTTCTGAAATTCATCCTTGTTTCTCGTCTCGTTTTGACAAGAGTGGTTCTGACAGAAATGAGATTATCGTTGTCCAATCCAATCTAAATGGGCTCAACAGCAAGAGAACTATTTAAAGTATAATGTTTGATATCATGTTAACACTATTTATGATAATATCATAAATAACTATGGATATAGTAGCAGTAACTATCTGGTTGATGTTACAACAAATTAGGTAGAAGTATTTTGCTTTAGCAGCTGATTGGTTTTGATGATAACTTTACAGCCACTATGGCTGAATTATAGCAGTCCCACTGCAGTTACCACTGAGCAAAAACTTTACACACCGGACAAAAACTGAAGGACTTGATACTGAAACTGAATGTGATGGCTTATGTGTTGTCATAGACACAGGCTGTTCTGATAATTACAAGAAAGTCCTCTTTAGCTCCAAGAGTTGATTTTGTGCACAAAATACTTTTTTCATTTTTTCTTTGTTTGTTGCAGTGTGCATGTGTTTCTGTGTGTGTTTTATATTTTCACAAGATTCAAAACCAAGGGTATATGGGGTCTAAACATGTTTTGTGGGGACCAATTGGTTTGATTTATTTGTTCAAAACGATTTTTGGCTATCATAACTTGGTTTCATAGTTAAGGTTAAATTAGGTTATGGTTAGGTTTAGGGCAAAGTGTAGGGTCAGTCTTGCAGCTGTAATTGTTAGGATTAGGACAAGGAGCTAACAAGCCAAGGGATGAATAATTTTGGTGAATTACTGCAAAGATAAAAAACAAGATTGTGTGTGTTTGCATGGGTGTGTGTACTGTGATCTGCAGGTTGCAGGGGCTGTGGAAAGTTCATTAACCAAGGGGCTGTTAAGATATGTGATTCTGATATGGTAGCTAGCTTGCCACCACTGAAATGACTGTTTTTTTACTGCGTCTCACAGTGATTGAGTGGGTTGCCGTAGTGATAAGTGGGTTTCCCTGGAGATAAGCATTCTGCCGATGGACAGAAGAGGTTGGAAGGGGGAGTGGGGGTAAAGAAGAGAGGGTTAGATAAGAAATCTCTCCAGTTTTATCTGCACAAGCTGTCAACAGTTATTTCTTCTCTTCTCCTCTCTTCTTCACCAACATTGTTATGAAATAGAGGACAATGGTGGCAGGATTCTCAGTGAGTTTGATTGGTCATGCTCAGGTCACCTCCTGGTCAGCTCTGTAGACACACGTTGACACAAACACAGACGCACACAGAGTCACCAGTGTCTTTGCTTTGACAGCGGCTTTAGACTGTGTCCAATCACTTTAGTGCTTGGGCTGCTGAAGACATGCACTAGTAATCAGTGTAACCATCACTATGTTTGAACTCTGTCTCTTTGTATTACTGTTTGATTGGAGTGAGTGTGCTTTAATGAAAGTGAGAGAAAGAGAGAGGGAGACAGGGAGATTGAATTTGAGGTCTGTCTTTGTGTGCCTTTATTTTTTCACCGTGGTGGGTGTGCGTTTGCCTGCTTTTCTACTCTTATTGTTTAGGTTGTTACGTGCTCTGTGTTTCAACTAGAAAGACAACACTTGGCCATGAATCCTAAGTTTGATTGCTTCCTTTCTGCACCTCCTTCCGCCTCTCTCTCCACCTCTATACCCTGCTCTCTTTCTTCCCACTCCCTGGTTGTATGTAGAGGTTCCCACGGCAACGTTGAATTCATCCAAAGTGACCAGAAAGGAAGGCGAGAACGTTCAGCTGTCCTGTACAACCTCTGGTGTGCCTTCGCCTTCGCTGATCTGGAACATGACACTGGCCACCAATTACGAGGTTCGGTTTCTTTGTCACACATGCGCAGTATGAGTTAGGAATATATACATTTTATGATGCAATTTTAAAGCTGAACTTTTTACACTTGTAAAACTAAAGATCTAAAATAAGTAACCACCCTGCAAATAATAAATAAGAGAATTAGTTGAATAGAATTAACCAGATAAATTGATAAAAATATTCATATTTTGATCACTGACTCACTTGGGAATTACCAGGCCATATAAATGATCTTCAGATAAGACTGTTCTCACTGAAATTTAAGCTTACCTCCACATTGCTGTCCATGGTGCCAACATGTAATTTCAACACCTTATTTGTCTTCACCATAGAGAGCAAGCAGGTCATACATCCTGCTCCAAAGGATGGTGTTTACTGGTGGTGATTTGTACATTTGTACATCATGAAATCATCTTCTACTACAGTATATTACTGTTATTGTTATTTTTCTGGAAAGGCTGCGCTGCCAAAACTGTAATCATTTCATGATCTTAAGTAACTTAATCTAGATTTGATGCCAATCAAAACAATGAATTACAAATAAAAACAATGATAGTATACATATGAAAAAAAAAGAATAAGGCACCTTCTCCTACAATTAAAGTCGCATATGTGGCACAAACCGCAACCGCACTGCCACCACTGTGCCCAGCAACCTCCACATGTGTATGTCATCGATCTTTATACTGTTACAAATTAATCAGGTAATTAATGTGTTCATTTTGTTGAAAAAACAACAACGAAAAAATTGACAATGTTTCTGTGGTTCTGGTACATTGCCTTAATCCATGGTCATATTTTCATATAATCTGTTTTTGTACACAGACCGTGACATCAGGCCAGGTTTCAGTGCTGCGGCTGTCCAACCTGTCATCACTGGATCACAATACCAAGATTAGCTGCACAGCTGACAACATTGTGGGAGAGAAGGAGTCCTCAGTGGTGCTGGATATACTTTGTACGTTTACCCTCTGGCAACCAGCTCTAATTCAGTGCAGATTAAAGTGTCCATCTAAGCAGTGGCAGTCTATAAGACAGAGAATTAAAAGCTTTAGAAGACAGCAGTTTCTCTTATCTTTTAATCAGTGTTTTTGCATGCTTTGCGAGTACTTTTGGCCTTGTCTTTATTCTATCTTTTCCATTTGAGTTTCATAGAGTTTCTATAAAAATCTAAACTCTGCTCTACACTCAGTTCCACCTAAAATCACAAAGTTGAGTGACGCAGTCCCAGACCATCACTGGTGCATCCCCTTCAGCATAGCAGGTATGAGAGACAATTGCAGATAGTAATCTCTTTCAGTGATATTTTTAAATGATTTGTAATGATTTGTCACTGTAAAATGCTTTTTAAACTTTACAGCAATGACTCCATAAATAGTGAAGACTAATGAGACAATGTGAACCCAACCAACATCACTGAGTGTTGTAATGTTCTTAGGAAATCCAGAGCCACGGATTCAGTGGTATCTGGAAGGTGAAGAGGTGACAGAGGGGGACTACATCATGACCATGATCCATGACATCACAGAGAGAGAATTCCATGGCTGTCTGCAACTGGACAGTCCCACACACCTGAACAATGGGCGGTACATGCTTGTGGTTACAAACGAATACGGGCAAGATCAAAAGGAGGTGGAGGCTCACTTCATGCACAAGCCCTGGGATGGTGAGGAATGCAACAGCGCAATGTTTCATTCTCTCTCTTCGCACTGTCATGTTCTGGTTTCTATTATCCTAATGTGGAGCTACAAAACAAATGTAACGGTCATTTAAGGAGACAGAGCTGATATTCAGAGCAGAAAACTAATTTGTTAGTTATAAAACAAGCCAGTGACTATTACTACAACAAAATCAGTTCATGGTATAATCAATTTGAATACAAGATTCCTATAACAATTTGTATTATCTTTTATCAATGATCGGTTGCTATTTTTTGTATTGCACATTGATGTACTGCTACTTAGATTGTTGTGTTTCCACTTTTTGTCCTGTAGCCACAGTGAGCAGTAAATAACAGTAATGAAACTGAAGGAATCCCTTTTACAGTAACTACAATGGCCCTTTTTCAAAGTTATCACTCTTTTTGACAATTTATCACTACAGTGCATGTGTCTATATGAAACACAGAGCATACACAGATGACATGTAAGATATGAAATGTTCTTAAAAAGATGCCAAGTGCTATTAGGAGGAATAACAGTATAAATCATCATAAGTTATCAGACAAAAGGCTAACAAAAATAATTCACTGTATGTATTTGGATCAGATTCAATCTACCTTTGCAGCCCGTATGAAGATCTGATTACGTGTGGAGGTACTCATGAAGTATTTGATCAAATGAATAAATTTACTAAACCATACATTGCTGCTTTCTCACTGTGCAGGAACTGAGAAGGAACCTTACTATTATGGTGAGTGATTTTTTTCTTTTTATCTCTTGTGAAACTGCTAATTGAGATGCATTCAGTTGCAAGTTATAGTCTATACACACTGTCGTTGTTTTCAAGATATGTTTTATGTTTAACTTCATCCTCATCAGTTAAAGCAAATTACATTTTAGGAATCTTTCTCCCTCTTTTTTTTCTCTGAAGTTGCTGAGGGTGCGTTACATACCTACATAACATTTCAGGTTTTTTCCACACTGTGTCCCTGATGTATTTATTATTTCACTTCAGATGTTGTGCATGTTGAATATGTGTTGTTTGTTGGTCTGTGTACTATCAAATATTTTACAACTGAAATAGGTTTTTATGTTAGATCTAACTGGTCTCTGTCTATCTTTCTCCAACACGCCCCCCCCCCTCTGCAGATCTCATAACAGGTACTGCTACATCTTTTATTTTCTCCCTCCTATTCACAAACCCCTTAAACTTAACTCTGGTTTTTAACAGTTGTTCAATTTTTTTTTTTTATATCTAGCACACCATAATAATAGAATTAAAAAATGAGATTTCCTTTGCTTGAGGAAGAGGTTGACAAAACAGCACTGTCACGGCAGTAACTATAACTTTTGTCAGCTGTGAGATTTTTATTATTATTTTGGCTGATATATTTCAGCTGACACATTTTTTTGATGGGACCTCTGTAAAAGCAAAAACATTAATGCTTAAACTTCTCTCAGATAAAAAGTCCCGATGATCCTTTGAAATAAAGGAAATAAAGGCACAGCATCTTCTTGCATTGTAATATATGTAAGGATAGTGTATCCAAGTGTGCATTGTTGTAAGAATTGTTTAGGTTTATGAGAAGATTGTTGTCTTCTCGCAGAATTTGTCACCACAGTAAACATGTGCTGAGTTATTTTATTGTCTAAAATCCCTAGTTACAAGTGTAATATTGTACCAGATGATGTTCATTTAGTAAATTAGGGTTCATTTTAGGGAAGAAAAGCCATTAAAGTAGGGTACTCTTTGGGGCGAAGCTACCTTGTAACAAGTCACTACTTTACGGACTGTTTCTGCCAACACTATCACACAGCAGTTTCAAACTGTAATAAAGCAATCTATTAATTTGTGTTGTTGGACGCATTTCTGCATTTATTTAATTTAAATGGACACCAAAAGTTGGCAGTACAAGGTAGAAGAGGACTGTATAAGACACAAACTAAGTAACTATCATCCAAGAGACCTGAGTTCATCTTAAAGTACTTTGACGGTATATGTTGAACAACTTTTATTAAAGGGATAATTTGTTTGTTTTTCTTAAGTTGGGTTGTGTGAAGCTTTTACGAGAAGACAGTGTCTTGCTTGCTTTAGCCAGTGGTCAGAGTGATCTCAGTTTGAAGAATCAGGGAGGAATACTGAGCTAAGAGCTACCTGACCACTGTCTACTACAGGTAAACACTGGCTTCTCATCAGCACATCACAGAGAAACAAAAAGGTGTCGATCCGCTCCAGTAAAATGATTTTCATTGTTTGTCTATTCGACAGTTTACCGTGAGAAAAGCGCTCTCTTTCTATCACAATTTGATATTTATTTCAAACATTACAAAACAAAATGAGTGATGATCAAATCAGGGAAACTGGCAAAGATAGAATTCTCAAAAAAAATCACAGGTTATTGTCATAAAGCCCCCTCCTCCATTTTCCTCTTTAACAGGTGTTTGTTGCCTGTTATAGGAAACACTTGAGTTAAATGTGCGCTCTGATATGGAAACACTCATATCAGTCCTATTTGAGGGAGTAACAAATGTTCTGCAGGGTTATTTCTGAGATGTACAATACCTTCTGCCACCTGTGGAGGCCCTGGTTTAAAGGACACCACATGACGTGTATTTCAGACATGAAAAAATGACATGTAAGACTGTGTGGATCAGGCCCCAAAAAGCTAAATGAAATAAAGAGACTAATTTAGACTGGCTGGATGCAGGAGCAGCTCCCAAATAATTAATTCTGTACTGTAGTTATGCTGTCAGGTTTTGGAAGTGGCACTTGAATTAGGTCATCACTGTTACTTGTAAGCTATTTGATTGGAAATGCCAATGATAGCAGATGATGTTGCAGCAGATAAAAAAATTTTGTCATGTGGTCATGAAAAGACATCCATAGTATTAAGATGCAAAGAGCACCCCAATATAGACGACTCCTTTATGTTAAGAAATCCACAGCCTGACAAGTCTGTCATGCATGATGGTTGCAAAGCTACTATTGGACAATTTCTGTCAATCAACAAAAAGCAAACTTCAACCTACCATGAAATTTCCGATTTAACAAGCAATTCAATTGTTCAGATTAGTCATATATTATGTCGTCTTACTCAAACATTAAAAAATGTATCATAGAATAAAACTGCAATCGTCCACAAATCACCTCTTGAATGGCTCTTCTCTTTTTATTCCTGCATCAACAGAGGCTCCCCCTGTGAACCCACCAGAAGACAGAGTTGCTGTAAGTTACCTCTTAATGTTTTCCGGCAGATCTGTTTCTCTGCTTGGAGAAACCGTATGTTGTTCACTGCTCGTCCTTGGTTTTCTTTGATAGCGTTGTACTGCCTTTCTAAAAACACGGGAACCATATCTTTTCTAACAGCTTTTTTTTCAACAATATCAGCACATCATTGTTGAAAATTGTGTTTGATTGTCAATGTCTTTACTCGCCTCTCCAGTTGATTCATAATTCTGCTTTGTCATTGTACAGGTGTATGTAGTGGTGGGCATTGCTGCTGTAGCCTTCACTGGCTTCCTTCTAATGCTGGTTATTCTCAAGTTTGGTGGAAATTCCAAGTTTGGCATCAAAGGTAAGACTACTTACTTTTATCCCAGAGCAGACCAGCACTTTGTGAAATAATGAACAGTTCAGGATAAATGTGTATAATGGTGGCAGTTGCTGGGTTGGGGTGTCTAGATCAAGCATGGTTGGATTCACTGATACATACAAAATACAATCTAAAGACTTGCTCCAAAACATGAGATCAGAACCTAACTGAAATTTGATATCACTTCAAAACTGATGTATAATACTGGAACTTATTTTAGAAATTCACATAAGTTGTCCAAATTTTCTGATGCTGTTAAACTTTTTTTTACTGAGAACAGCCTACATGCTTTACTAGCATCAGATACAGTTGAAAATACAACTAGCCAATCAGAAACCATTTGATATCTTAACAGGGCGCCGCTGTGATCTATGATTACATATTTAGGAGCTAAAGTTTGATGGTCTGAAACTCAGTTTACCTCACATCACTGGGGATATATTACATTTTTTCTTGCAGTGGTTACCTCACCATGAGAGGCACCAATCTGGGACTAAATTCTGCGTTCAAGATGTGATATCCACATATCGAAAAACACAAATTAATGGAATAATTGACTGTCATGATCTCATTTGATACGCAAAACACCAAGTATCCATGAATCCCTCCTGTTAGGGTGGAAGCTGCTAACTGATAGCGTTTCATACTTGTGAATAACACGCATGTAGACCAAGCTAAACTCATGAAGTCTTTGTCATGTTGATACAAACCTGCTGTGGTAGCCATTGTTGAAGCACACACACATACACATATATACAGACATTCAGTATTACTTTTTTCCAAATGTATCTTTAGAACAAAATTGACTTCTTCAATGGCTACAAGTGAGACTAATCTATTTTCTTTTTGTCATACTGACTTAAATACTACTGAGAACAGATTTGTCTCGGATACTTGGCTGATGTTTTCTGACTCTTTGTTCACTAACAAAAACATCTCAACACAATCCATGATGGACATATAACAATATTTAGATATTTTCTTCAAATATGTATATTCACATTCAGTTTGCAGGTACAAGTAGGAACCATAAGCAGACAGATGTTCATTCTTGGCTCATTTGTGGTATAAGAAGTAATTCATGTTGAGTACATTTCACTGTGAAAATCTTAGAATTCATAAACTCACCATAGAGCCTGTTTTGTGTGTCTTCCATTCAGCTGTTGAGTTTTGGTTAATTCAGTTTGGTTAAAAAAAAAAACCTTAATACATTCACAACAAGCAACCTGAGAGTTTAATGTCCCAAGAAATTCACTTTGTGTGGTTTAAAGATACAGTTGTGTTGCAGTACAGTTGTCTTTTTTTGGCACCAGTCGATCTGTTAACATTTGGTGCAGTGGAGGTCTATATTTGACATTTAAATCAGCAAACCTAAAGGTGAATGCAAATGTTAAGAGAAACTCAATAAATGTGTTATATATTTTCCCGTTGTAGTCAAATATTTTGGCTTCCAGTGCAGAGGGATGGAAGATGGAGTATATACATTGTGTGTGTGTATTTATGGTGTGGTGTCTTCTTTCTCATGGAGACATAGGTGAGGTTGCTCTGAAGGAAATGATCTCTGTAATGCCTCTTAGCATCATTTATAAATATATAAGTGTGTGTGTGTCTGCTGTTCCACTCGTGTAGGATGTTAGGTCACATTACAGTTCTTCCTCCCTTCTGAATGCTCCCCTCGAGTCTTCATCCTCCTCTATTTGCACTTTCCACCTTCCTGTCTTGATGCAATTCCATCTTTATCCTCAACATACAGTACATCCAGATGCCTTTGCCCTGCAGCATGTTGACATCGGGGTGACTTTGTTGAGGAGGTAACTGAAGGATTGTGGTGTCAGCACGAGTATTACATGGCCTTCGACAGCTGTGAGTGTTCCACAGCAGCAGTTGTGCCCACAAAACTGCTGTTTGTTGACCATTTCTGCTGTTTGCACACCAGACCAATGACCAAAGTTCCTCTGAACAACAGAAATAAAAACCACAGATGGCAGAACACCACCAGCGCTAATCTAAAGCAAACAGCACTTTGTCATGGCAGCATAGTTTTCAAAATCATAAGCATGTCCACTCATATGCACACACACTCCCACAGGAACACTGTCAGTGCTGACGAAGATGGTAAACTTGTGATCAGAAGGTGTGAAGAGAGCACATCAGGCTCTGAGCCTTGTTGAACAGGTTTGCGGTGAAAAAGCACAACCTGCCTCACTGACCCTGCTTGAATTGCTGACTGACTCTATCTGCTACTCGAATAAAAATCTAGTTTACATCATTTATACTGACTCCAACTTTTGGTACAGGTCTCCCAACAGAGCCTGCTTGCTGCCTCTTTCCTAATACAGGAATGATTTTATAGTGCACACTGTTTTTGCGTGTGTCCTTTATTTGAAAAGTTGGAGCAGGAAAACAAAGTTATATTTAAGTTTAATAATGAAGATAGCAACAGTGCTGAGAGGATGACTGTTGGCTTGGATTAGGGCTGTGCTTCCATGTTGTCTTTGCCCCTGATATATTAAAACATTTCTTTACCTCTTCAGTCCAGCTTAACCGGCTGTTGCACACATCACAATGAATATCTGAGTAACGATGATCCCGTGTCAATAAATCCAGAAGAGTGAGAGTGACGCCGTAAGTTTATTTTGAAGTCAGTGAGGTCAGTGAAAGTCCAAAACACACCGAACTCTGAGCATTATTTTGGTCCCATCCAATTCTACAGATGCAAACTGCTGTGAACCAAGCAGATTTGTTGCCAGATTCAGGCACTTTTCAGAACCCCTTTAGGACAAACTTTAGCTGCTCCATTGAGAAGAGAGTCCTCAGTACTGCTCTGTGAGGACAGGATATAGTTGTCTGCTGTGTGTAAGCCATTGGGTCAAGTGAGTGATAGCAGACAGACCCGCTTGCACTCGCTGCAGATGAGCCGAATAAATGAAGCAGCAGCTGCTGCACGACAGCTGACAAATGTCTATAACGTAGAGAAGATGTTGGAGGTATTCTATCATTTCCAACTTTCTCTGTGAGGGATCATTATACATGTAACTGTAACTGAAACAATCAGGAATACATATTCTTAAACTTAAAGGTTGTTTGTTTGTATGTTTGTCAAATGATGCTGTGCTTGTAAAATCAGGATTTTATTTTTGCACCACATGATCTAATTATTGACTCATTAAATAGTGGGGAAACTATTCATCAAATCAAAGACCTCATTGGTTTAGCATTGCTGCTTTGATTTGTTGCCAAACAGAAGCTCACCTGTTATTTCTTCTTATTTGGATTATGCATATTAGACACAACACTAGTTCTATTAATCTTTTTTTATTTTCCAACGACAATTACTCTTAATACTTCAGACCCTTGATATGAGCACATTTTGGTTCTAGAGCAGTAAAGAGGTGGTGCTGGTCTGCAGCCAATTTGAAGCTGTTGGTTTTTTAATCTGTCTAACATAAAGAACTGGTTCTTGATTGCTCCGATGTGGAAATTCTCATATGAATGGACTGTATGCTAATGTGCCTCCATGTTGGCTCCCTGTTGGTTAAATTCCCATAATCTTCTCATCGTAGGCGGAGAGCCTCACAAATGGACACCAATCGGTTATAATTGTTTCTGGGTAAATGCAGTGCTGTCAGGCACAAAGTAAAGCCTGTAGTTTAAAGATAATAGGATCATTCTTGTATCTGGATTTAAGATTGAGACCCTGGACAGAGAAATTTCTCTTACCCTTTTAGTTTTTGTGGTACTTTTCAGCATTGTTTAAGGTCCAGCCTGCTTCCAAATAGGACTAAACTTACCTGATCAATGCAAGAGATACCAAAGAGAGAGTGCAAATCAGGTTTGGTGTGACTAATTATGTGGTCTGCCACGTCATCAGAGTGGAACTATAATACAATACTAATATCTGCATTTCCTATTGCAAATTTTGAGCTGTTTGTTTTAAAACATTTCCAAAAAAAATTTAAAAAATTTTGTTGTAGGATTTTGGTGTCAGTTGTTAATAAAAAATTATGTCTAAATGAAATCAGGATCCATTTTATAAGACAACACGATTGCACGTGCATAATAACAGTCTGAGAAGACTGACACACACACGATGATAAAAGAATCAAGGCAAAAGATTTAGACCCTTGGAGACAGAGGAAAAAAATTGTAGCAGGAGCACCAGTTAGAAAACACAGCTTCCACAAAATTACACATAACAACCCATCCAAACCAAAGCCAGACTTCTAAAGCCAGACTTCTGGTTCACAAAATGGAAAGACATATAGCTGCTCCTCTTTTCATATCTCTAATCACCTGTAGAAAGAAAAGTGTCACCAGTAATTCTAATCTTGATGCAGCAACAAGACAAAAATGTATTGAAAGTGAAGTGGGATTGAACTTAGAAGAAAGATGATAAGAAAGATGAGAAACATGGAAAAAAGAAGATGCCACAGTGAGTATTAAAGCATCAGAAGAGAATTTGGCAAGTTTTTCTTTTTTGAACTCCCCCCTACTGTGAAAAACAAAGCTCCATCTAAACCCCACACACACGCAGCAAAACACATTTATTTGATATCATGCATTAGAGGCAGACAAAAGACACCCACAGAAGCCACCAAAAGTGTCAAGAGACAAGGTAGGGTAATGTTACAGGACCTAACAAGAATAAGACGGTTTATTCGTGTATACTATGATATAAGTGATTGATAAAAAGATGCTCACAGAAAGACAAAACCAAATAAATGAAATTATATAGTTTATCTGTAACACAGTTAACTTTTTCTGATATCAGTACATGTGCAACGCAATGAGCTTTGCTGCTTTAAATTATAGCACTATGCATTGCAAGAAAAAACAGATAACCTTTTGAAAGGTTGCAAACTGCAAAACATATAAGAAATTCATTCTTGAGAAGACCTAATTACCATCTTAGTGAAGACAGGATGAACACACTGCTGTTCTTATGTTGTGTATTTCTCATTTGTCGTGATACAGAATGTATAAACATGTTTCATTAGTTTTATTCTAGGAATCAACCAAAGCTTCAGTTCCCTCTGATTTACAGCCCACACTGAGCAGAAGGAGAAATGATCCTGATTATATTCTTTTCATGAATTTAAATCTGCATGTCGGCAACTTCACCGACAGAGCCAAGCAAATCAAATGTGGCAGAACATGAGAGCTAATCAGTTGTTACTTACCAATAGCCACAATGAAGCTAACTCTGCATCTGTTTCTCCTCCTGTCTTTTTCAAGAGAGATAAAGTGTCCGTTGCCTTGCTCATACACTTAATCTCCTCTTCTTCCCTTCCTCCCATAACGTTGTATTGAGCCTCCATGCCGCGTCTGTCACTTCGTTTTTTTTACTTTTAAATGACAGGGTATTTTTCATTCTCATTTTTTTTTTACATAATGTGTTATGACAAAAGTGTGCTGTTATCTAGTTGCTGGTGGTACCACAAATCCAAAATGGCATTGTGCAGTGTGGTATGAAGTGCGATATCTCAGCCCCCAGGTTCTCCTGGGTTGGCTGAACCCCGAGAATGTGCATTACAAAGATTGGTGAACTTCAAAATCAGTCAGAGCCACATACTTTTAAAGCTGCAGTCTGCAACTCTTTTTCAAGCATAATGCCTGGAACTGTCCGGGGATTCTGAAAGTAGTACATTAAATACCCCAATACAAAAAAAAATGAGTTCTCTAGGTCCCCTATATGTCCCGCTAGGTCCCTCCAAAGCCAGCAGGTTTGTTTACAAAATTGCAGACCGGACCGCTAAAAGGTAACCAATCAGGTTTACGAGCTGGGCTCTGCTGCCTGTCAATCACCGATTGTGCACGCGCGATACAAGGTAGGCTCGTCCCCACGCTTATTTATCTGGACTATTGAACTTCATTACGGGCTAGTCTACTTACTGTGTCTTCCATGATCGCAAATGACAGGTGAGTTGATGAATGAGGAGTCATGTACGCGCATCTGGCGTGCACGTAGACGTGCACGAGTTCTCATGTGTTTTGAAGGGGCGGGACAGGAAGTTGAATAACTTTTTATTTTTCGGTTAAAAAATAAGCATTTCTTGCATTTTGCGACTACGGAGGTCACCGTTTTCAACTTCAAGCGTTCTGATAGATCATGTAAACTCTTAAAATGCCAAAAAGTAGGACTTTACGTATGACAACAACAAATCTTGCAGACTGCAGCTTTAAGACTCACAAACTTATCTAGTATTGCATTAAAGCTAAGATGAAACCAGGTAAAGGGGGGAAAGGAAAAAGTCCTCTCCTGTCCACTTATCAATGATTCATCATTAGTGATTCATCGGGTTTCAGTTTTCTCCTTGTTCGGTGGACTTGTACGCCTCCATCTTTTTCTCCGTCTCCCTCACATGCACACATAGCTCCTCGCTGTTGATCGATCGAAATGACACCCTCAAGGTCAGCTGAGCTTCATCCTGGGCCACGGGCATAACAGAGCATGCTCATATCCACCACCACCACTACCAACTCCTCTTCCACTTCTTCTTTCACTCCCTGCTGAAAAGCAGCTTTTGCCTCGAGCTCTTGAGACTGTCGATGAGCACTGCTTACCCAAAAACAAAACCTGTGCAAAGGAAGAGACAACCCAAATAAGAGAGCCAAAAAGGGAGGATTATCAACCCTCAGTGCTTTGAAAGTATTGACCGCTGTGCGTCAGTTCCAAGATGGTATCAAAATTTGGAATCAGAAGCCTGCTCAGATTTTATTTTTGTATGTCTCGATCAAATATTTCCTGTTATAGAAATATTTTATTCAAGTTCATGTATAACTGCTGATCCAAGATTTACTCACTTACTCGCTGAACAAATAGGGAAGTCTACAGCATTGCTTGTATTACCTCCTCATGCCGTGAAAGTAAGCCTGAACAGCAGGTAACAACATCCATTATTTCTTCACCAGCACTCACAATTATGGACACCTTCAGTGGTCTGTTGGCTCTTTGAATAAGTGACCTCAGTTGAAGCACTGCCTTGAAACTGATTCTTGAAATGCCACGCAATTTCATGCACAAATATTATGCATCTGACAAGCAAAAGATGCAAAAGAAATAGTGAAAACAAAAAGCCTTCAGACTGACTAAAAGAAACAACAGTTTATTATGTTGTTACCTGAAAAAATAGCACACTTTGAATCGTTCTTCACAGAAGATCTGCATATGAATTGGTTGATAACAAGGATGCAAACATTAAAAATGAGCTTAATTGTGTTTATTTCAATCAAATAAACACATTTGGTACAGCTCATACACTTCAATTATAACACAACATAAAGACTTGTATGAATACATTTTCTTGGGGAAAGTTTTAATAGTACCTACTATATCCATAAATACAACAACTGCCCATTTTAGTTTGTTTTTACTTTGTTGAGTCTAAACTGACGACTGACTGAATAACTTGTCTCACAAGCTGATTATTTTCTTGGCAAACCACAGACTTAAAAAAATCCTCACTGTAATGGTACTTATAATCTATTCTGTATGCTAATATTCACTGAAGTTATAAATCTAATTTTTAATACAGACTGAGCCTTTTCTGTTGTGCCTCACACACACACTGACCTCAGTCCCATGTGACCCCAGTATTGAGCATTAATGGATGGAAGGGAAGGCCCCAGGTTTGCAGCTGTTTATTGTTTCATTATGTTTCTCTGGTCAAGTTTTTAAAGAACAGTTGAATTGTTTGCAGATTTGAATGTCTTTAGCTGGAGGAAAAGAAATTGCATGCCTTTGGCAAATCCTTAGGGCAGTGATTGTTTGAAGTGCTTTACAAATGGAAGCTGCTCTTTTTTGAAGTGAAATGTTGCCTGAAGACACTGTCTTTGCACTTGCCTGACTGCTGCTTTCCTTTTTTTTTTTTTTTTTCTCCTGCTGCTCTTTACAAATAAAGAACAATGTGCTCCTGGGGACACATCTCGCAGCAATTACCACAAAGAAAGGTTTGAGTACTTTGGCATGTGTTTTTACCTGCGTTTCTCTCTGTGTAAGGACAGATCTGGTGAAGACGATAGTGCCTCGGTTGTGCAGGTTGCAGTTACAAAACTCTACAGATGAGAAGCTGAGATTAAAATTAAGGCCAAAGTTCAAAGATGGGTGTGGGCCTCATTGGCCAAAACATGGACAGACATTAGGGCTGGCGTGATAACTGTTTTTTTGGTTATGTCATGATTAATTCTTGTGTGATCTCCTCAGGAAATATAAAATAAAGTGTTGCTGTTAGTTCCCCAAAGTCAATTGTGATAAATTAATATAACTGGTGTACAAAATCTGAAATGTCACCATCTTCTGAAGCAAGGAAATAACTGTGTAACACAAAATGATAATCTTGGAAAGGTGTTATTCATTGTTCACACTCTCTTACATCTGATTTGACCAGGCAGAAATCACTTTGCCGAAACATTTTATTTCAGGCTGTAAAATGGAGAGAAAAAAAAAGAAATAAACAGCCAATTTCGGCATAATAGGGTTGGCTGAATAAACTGATTACAGGAAAGTATTAACAGTTGATAATGTAATTATCATGTAAACCACTTCCCATGATTTCATATTAAGGATGTGAAAGCATCCATGTGTGAAATCATACGGAAAGAACAGTCAGAAGCCTTTAAGGTCCGTTTTCAAAAGGGGGAGTGCTGTTGGTCGATAGACAAAGAACTTGAAGATAATCACTATGAGCTGATGTCTTTCTTCCCATTCCTGTTAGGGAGTCCTTTGTGCAGCCGTACATCATTTCCTGTCTTATGTTGGTCAGTCTGACCTTTGCTAACAGTCAAAACTGTGAAAAATGAGATGGCTCAAACTGGAAGTGCAGTGTGGGAACGGGACATTGGGTATACATACAATTAGAGCATGGCACAGATAAAATTATTAGAGAACAGCTGAGTCTTTAGAATTTGTTTCCATTTTGAAAAAAAAAAAGGGCGGGGGGGGGAGGGTCAATTCGATTACACGCCACTTCAAAAAGCGAGCACTTTGAAATCTTTAGTGTGAGCTCATTTTAAATTGTCTGAAACATAAATGGACTTTAAAAGACCCTACAAGGAAACCAGGGAGGTCATGAAGCTTACACATGTCATATTTATCTGCTGTGCATATTTAAAACATTAAAGGTACCAAATTCTGGGGCATTAGGTTTTCTGGCGGCAGCTGCATTTCATTATTGCAAACAATGTTTCCTTTAATGTTATTTTCAGAAAGCTGTTTGCCATGAAAGGTAGATCAAACTTGAAAGAATAGACACAGTTATGGGATCACTACATAAGGATTACCCTAATTTGGGCCAAAAAGAGGAAATATTAGTGCAGTGGGTCCTGATATTTTCTTGGCTAGACAACAAATATAACTGGTGCCACTAAGAGATCCCCTGAACCAGCGAGAAAATGTTTTTGTCTGTGAGTAAAGAAAACAATTGAGAAGTAAAATTCTTGTAATTCGGTTTTCTCCGAATCACAGAAACATTCTGTCATAGTTTATGTGAAGTCCAGTGGTTTTACCATAGAAAGCTTCCTGTCTAACAAAAGATTGAAAGAGCTTTTGTATACAGCATGTACAAAGCTATCATTCTTTTCCTGCTGCTTAATTACTCACAAGCCCTTCTGCTATACTTTTCGTTTTGCATCACTTTCAAACATAAAAAGGAGCACTGGGAGAAAAAACATACTCCCAAATTAATCATTATATGCAATTTGACTTGTAGTGGAGTCACACTGTATGTTAAGGCATTTGATTCATATTGATCAGGGGTAAGGCAAAATGTTAAGCAACTTATAGTTAGCTGATCATGAACGTGTTAGTTTTCAATCAAAAGTAGGCCTCATTTCTTGTCTGTATGTCAGGACTCAAGTCAGAAGTTGAGTCAGAATCACCTCACTATTTCTCCACCTTTATTGTTACACTACCACATCTTCTTATTACACCAGGCTGTCACGTTTCTCCTCTAAAAGACAGAGATGTCTGTGAACTTCCCTAAGATTTAAGATTCAAATTCAGTGTCCTCAACCACAAGCCAATCACTTGTTATTGATGACTTTTGAACTTGAATGATGACTTTTCAAAGAAATCTGAAACAATCAGCATAGAAGGGACCTGTCACTGCAGAGATAAACCATTTGCATATTAATATTAAAGTTGTGAAAGCAAATCAATTAAAGCAGTACTGGCAGTCACTTTCAGTTGAAAGCTAACAAATTAAAGATGGTAACTACAGACATCATTCACCTTCTGGTGCCAGAATTTGAAGGACGAGAGTATTTTACTGTGTATTTGGGTCTGAAACATGTACGACTCTACCTTGAGAATGCTTCTTACAACTCAGTTCATGGTTTCCACGTCAGTGTGGAGAGTTTCTAGATGAGAATGAGCTGAAATGCATGTGATACATGCCTGAGCCTGAGGTGCAGTGGTGTCGGATGTGTTCCAAATCCAGAATTTCTCTGTGAAGGAGTAACAGTGGCTGTACCACAAGCCCATTTGCTAAGTTCTATTTATTGTTCACACTTTTTTTCATGTGGAAAATCATATTGTAGAAAACATTAACAAGGCTTTTACAACCTTTCAAACCAACTGAAAGTATTTACAACAACCATGTTGGACATTTCAATATTATCTTAAAGGAAAATTCAACCTTGGCACAATGATCCTCAATATTTTCTGTGTTAATTATTGATAAGCAAAAATCTTCAAGATCAAGAATACCATGATTAATAATCTGCAATATCATGATATTGAGTAATTAAACAGAGTAAAGTTAGAATTTGTTATCAGATTATGCGGTTATTGTAAGTGTCCAGGTTTATACAATAAATCATAGCAGGATATGTTGATCTTCCACCGTGCTTGCAATGGCATGGAACAAGATTGCTTTTCCTCAATAGAGATCTTTCTTAGTATCTGCCAGCTTAGCTTCCCTGTCACAATTCCTCCTTGATTCTCCAAACAGGGAATGCTGTGACTGCTGTCTAATGAAGGTAAAACAATAAGCAAATTTACATGACAAGTAGAAAGAAAGAAATCATTGTATCTCTGACAAAAACTGGACTTTTAGAATATATGTAAATGTGTTAGTTAGTATGTCTAAAGCTTGTCTAACACAAACAGACAATTTAGTTGGCAGTTGAATCACTCTGCATGTAAAAGCTCTACTAGATTCAAATAAGTCTAACTGCTCTGTGCATGCTCAAAAGTTCCATTGTTTTGCATCTTTTTGTAAAAATTGGAAAACGTAAGCACCTGTTAATACAGCCAAAGTCCCAATACATCTGCCCTCATTCACATATTTTCATCTTATCAGATGGCTAAGCAAGTCTAGCCTGGGAATTCCCATGCTGCTTTGCGCGCGATTTCATTCTCACTGCAGTCAGCCTGGAAACCACCGCCCTTATTTTTGCCAGAGTTTGGGAACCAATCACAGAACGGGGGGGGACTGGCAGCAAGACGATGACGACGTCTATGCGCTACACCGAAGCTTGTAGAGTGTTAATCCAACATGGCAGCGGACACAACGTTACCATTCGATGCAGCCTTAGAAAGTGTTTTAAGTAGCTTAGAACGCAAGTTTACTTTTATTGTACTTTTTTTCTTCTTCTTCCTAGTCGAATTTCTGTCGTCATCTGGTATAAGTGATACAATTGGCTATGAATCGTGCGCAAAGCAGCATGGGAAGAACCAGACGCCATTTGATAGACATTCGTAGCGCCCAATAAACGGCTCTAGGCATTCGTAAACCACGCCTCAAATACGAGAAAATGCACACCTAGTTCCCAGACCACCATCTCATCGAGATTGTGGACGCGTCAGCCAGGCTAAAGCAAGTCAGAAACTGAGACTGAAAATCAGCCCATTGAGACTATGTGTCACCTCACTGTTGTTTTTTCCAGACGGTTGCTCTGCTCTAATAAAATCCAGATTTTATAACTGCAGCGTCAGCTGACAAAAATTTCCATTCATGTGACCTAAAAGCAATGTCTGTGCAGTAAATTTGGCTATACATGTATGATGGTCTGCCAAAGAGAAGCAGTGAAATGACTATGAAGTTGTCAATAACTCTCTTCTGCTCCCGTCGATGTACTCTGGGACAAGGAAGGTGGTCCAGGTAAATGGCCCAGTTGAGCTGTAACCGTAGCTTGACTCAGCTCTCCATGTAATTGTGCTGAGTGACTCCTCGTGGGTACTTTACACAAACCTATTTAAAGAAAAAACAGAAATATCCCCTTTAAGAGGCTAATTCACTGATGTTGAAATCGAAGTCAAGTTTTCTCTCATTCTTTATTTTTCAACTTAACATCATGGGATTTGAGTCATCATACTTGAAACTAAGCCTTGAGAGGTTACACCTCTAGGATTTGCTCACATTTACTGCGTAAACATGTACAACATGTCAGTGTGATATTTTTACTCAGAAATTGGGTTGCCTTTCAAGGCCGCTCTGCTTGCTTAGGAAAGGTCTTTTGCTGCCATGGAGTGAGTGCATGTTACATCAGTGTGGCTTTTTCTTGGCAGTGGAATGAATTTCTGTACGGCAGGGTCTATGTTAATGAGGTTTCAGCTATCAATCAACACTTAGTCATGCTGCTGTAAGGCAGATACTTAAGTAGCCAATAGATAAAGCACTAAGTTGTTTTGAATATGGATGGGGATTGGCAAAGATGTATAGCTCAATATAATTTACATATCTGTCTGCTTTTGTGCTGTATATTTTTGTAGAATTTGCTGCACAGCAGAGGTCGGAGACAAAGAACAGGGGCAAAATGAGCAGCAGATGTAGCTCTGAGCAAGTTTGGACAGCACTATAGCAGATAGTAGTTTATTGATGGATCAATTGATCGTTTGCCTGTCCCGTCTGAGCCAGG
Source organism: Odontesthes bonariensis (assembly GCF_027942865.1). NCBI lineage: Eukaryota > Metazoa > Chordata > Actinopteri > Atheriniformes > Atherinopsidae > Odontesthes > Odontesthes bonariensis. The sequence goes on from NC_134511.1 coordinate 20,464,431, forward strand.
ATGCTGCTGCTGTCTTCTTGGCCCTGCTTTCTCGTTACTGGCTAGTGCTAAGGTCAGCAGCTCTGCAGCTTTGTGTGGAGGGAATAGAAAGATGGGTATCGGTATGTGTGTGTGTTTCTGAGTGTATTGGCGCAAGCTGCCAATCAAAAGCTCTTTTTTTTTCTGTCATTCTAATGCATGAGCTCGTGTCCGTACTTAAATAATGTAACCATAAACAACCAACATTTATTAAAAAAACAAGACAACCAATGTAATTCTGAAAGTAAAATAACCCAAGAAATGCAGTCCAAATTATGATAAAAGTGGTGTTTTTGTTGAAATTAAATATTATTGTATCTTACTTCACTCTGAATATTATTGTTTATTTTTACAATAAAAATAATTTTATGTAACAATAATTGCACACAAAAATAATCAGATGCCAATGAATTCATATTCTATACATGCTGTAAAGACAAGATCCACAATCCATTTACAAAGTGTGAAATTTAGGCAAGCTTCTATTGCACACCATCTTTCTCATGATCCCACTGTTCTTGGCTTTGTTGTATGGTAACTCTCTCCCACACTCTCACGCTCAGCTTCTACCACCCTCAGCATGCGTCCCCTCACTTGTGATTGCACCTCATCTTAAATGGACTCATTACAATTATAATTAGGAATACCATGGTCCTCAGCATTTTCCATAAAGCATTGCTTTGGCATCGTAGAACTACAATCTATAACAGCAACCGTGAACAGACTTTGCCAGTGCAACAATTCTCTTAATTTCTGAATCGTTGACATTCATCTCTCGCTGCACATAAAGATCGTGGTAGTGGTGTTGTCAACAGAATTTTCTCCTTTATTTTCATAAAGAATGGTCCAGTCGGTCCTATACTTAAAGCGATAGCAAAGAAAACGCTTAAGTCCCATTCCTTAAAATTAAGATGACAGCTCTGAATATACAACTCAAACACTTACTTTCACTCTGTTAGGAAAATTCCTAAACAAAATTGGACGGGACCTTGTCACTTATGAGGAGAAGGAGAGATGAAGGATTATGTTAGTTGACTGACTCTCATACAACAGACCACAGAGTCAAGACCCATCTGACCCAACGTCTCTTTCTGTCTCACTTGCAAATGGTTAGGGTTAAGCGTTAGAAGTACATTTTTAGGTTTAGACATGCACTTTTGTAGCCATCTAATTATTCTAACCCCAAATCTACATTCTGGACGTGTGACAAAAGTACTTAATACATGATGAGAGTTGGCTGGATCTAAAGACAAGAGCTGGCCTGCTGCTTGTCCAGGATGGGTCACGCTGATAGCTTTATCAAGCATGTGGATGATGAACTATATTTATAATGACATACTATTCTATAAGTAGGAGGCATAATGTTGCCTATTTGTGTATTGTTTTTTCTATAGTTTTTCAGGATCTAGCAGGTTTCAAGTCCATCACAGCTGACAGGTTGATACTAATTCTGTAGAACATCATAGGCAGTTGATTAATTTAATGTTTTATGTTTTCATAAGAATTTCATGTTACATTTCAGTAAGCTCACGACAAGCTTGTACGTTAATAAAACGGTAAGAAGTAAGATTAACGTGTCGGTTTGTTGGCATGGCACCAGGGACGGGATTGTGTGTGAGCAGGACGGTGAATCTTGGTAGGCGAGGGATGAAGAAAAAGAGCAAAAAAAAATTAAAAAAATGAATGTGGCAGACTGAGAAAAGGGAGTGAAAACTTGAAAGAAAGCTTTAGATTGTATCTGTTTGTGTGAGCTTAACAACCTCATTCCACAGCACGCACTGTGTGTTCGCAGCCAGCAGCCGGCTTGATTTATGACTCTTCTCCCAAATGTCAAGTCCATTGTCCTGTGCCAAGGCCTATGTTTTTGCTGAGCTGTCCATGTCTTTCTTAGCTGACATAAGACAACTGACAAAAAATTCTTACAACCCAGCAAGAACCGTTTGAAGCTGACATGCACAGAAAAGGAAACGGACTGCCTGAGAAAATGCTGATTGGATGCAATAATTCTCAGACTACAGTTCAAATAATGATAAGAATAAGTTAGTTTGTGCACATATGTATGTGTCAGTGTTATTTCTTGCTCGCATCAGTATAGGTAGGCTATGGAGTATAGGCATGTAAACATTGGGTCTGCAGCTATTGATTGTTTTCCAAATTTGTCCTATATTCTTTTTATTTAGCAGTAAATCTTTTTATGTTCACGAAAGTCTCAAAATAGTAAAACAAACAAACAAACAAACAATAAAAACCTCCAAAACCAGAAGGTATCTGATGTAAAAGTTGGAATATGTTCACAATCAAAAAATGATGCATCGCTAAAAATAATATTAGTTTCTAAATAAGTTTCTGACACCATACACATCTCCTTGAATGTAAATTATGATAACAAACTTGAAGGATTGTTATTCAAAGAAATGATTTTGGGCATAATGCAAACAGGCAACATCTGATACAATGACAGTGGTTAAACGTGTTTTGTCAAAATCTGACTGTGACTTGATGACTCAAGTATAAATGACAGTATAAGAGCAAAGAGAACAGATTACCCAGCAACAACGTGTTGAATGGAGGTTACGTCACTGTAGAGGGCAGAGATTTCTCTTAATTCTCTCAGGAAATAAAGAAATGAGAAATGTTCTGTGTCACACGTTCACGTTTGTGTCAGAGGGAGGGTGACGAACAAAAACAGTGTGAGATACAGACAGAAATTGTCTACAGTCTGAGTGTCTGTAGTTGTCAGAAGGTCTCCAGCGTAACATGGTCAACTTCCGTTGCCCATTGCATGCTGTTACCATGGCAACCTGCGTCATTGCCAACCTGAGCTGCTGCTCCAAAACTAAATCATTATTACTAGCTGTGTCTGGGAGAGGAGTGAATCACTACCTTTACACACACACACACACACACACACACACACACACACACACACACACACACATACACACACACACACACACACACACACACACACACACAGACAGAGAGATGAAGCGACACCTGGAACCGACTAAAGTCAGCAGTCGAGACTGAATTGGGAGCTGACAAAAGACATCAAATCGTGAACCCAGAGTTCTTTTCTGCCTCAAGCTGAGTAATCTTTTGCTCCACTTGCTGGCTTTGTTTGTGAAGTGAGTCACAGCATGAAAAAATATATATATTTTTCCCTCCTCCTAAAAGGACCGAGAATGACTGGCAGCCAGATATGACAATGACTTGAATTGTTGAGGTTGAAATTGTGACATTGTAGGTGGGTGTTGTGCTGTTTTCAGACATTGGGACATGCCATAAATCTGACACATCAAGTGTTGAAATGTGTTTTGCTTGAATATTCAACAGCAAGTCAAATAAGCAGCCACTGGTATAATAAAGCTCTTGAGAAACAGAAAATAAGAAAAAAAAAAAAGCCTACATACAAACATTTGATTTGATCTTAATACTTGAGAAACCTTGATCATGCATTAGAACTTACTGTTTCTGCTGAAATAAACAAAACTATTACTGTGTAGTGAAATAACAGATTTAAAGGTTTCATTTCATGATGTTCCTATTTTTAAGAGTCAAATATATATGCAATAAACCCATCTGATTTTACTGAGAAACTCAGATCATTGGAAAAGTTAACGAACAAAAGCATATGTGTGAAATCTGCTGAGGCCGGTTCCTGGTTAAAGTGAGTATCAGGTGGCACTGTTTAAGCTTGAGTGGTAATGCTCCATAAAGCCAGTTCTCTCACCATCTTTGTTTGTTGACACTTTTCTAGATTTATTGTTAATTTTTGACATTTTTAATGACTATACATTTATACCAAGCTGAACATGTGATAAGTGTTGCGAAAGGGAACCCTGACCCAGTTCTGGCTTTGCTAAATGCATTAACCATCACATGGGAACCTTCTGTGATACCAATAAACCCCACACCGCCTGATCTTACATTCCTCTGCTGGGTCCTGGGATTGTTAATCCACTACACTTCCACTGAGCACATGCACAACAATGTCGCTGGACCATTGTCTCTTAGAGCTTAGTTGCACATTAGTGCCTCGATGGCATCCCTGGTGGATTTTATTCTGTTGGTGTATGACAGCAGCGCAGTTCAAGAATCTCCACTGGGAATCACTGCGTGCTCACCGTCTTTATGGTCACTGCCTACTGGCGGTGAAGGGAGCTTGTGTTGCTTACTTGCAGTCCGATACCACTCTGTGAAGTTCTTTCAGTTTTAGCTGAAAAACAAAAATGATAAAGGCAGCTTAAGGGGGAGAGCAGGTTGTTGTTTTTGGCTTGGCTGACCCTGTCATAGTGTCAGCCGCCTGGAATGGTTTTCTCCTTTACATTTCTGCTCTGACATGCCTCAGCCATCACCTTGTTGTTGCCTGGTCTGACCTTATTTCCACTGCTCACATTTCTTAACTAAAAAGCCCTCCTTTTTGGTAGTACTGTTTGGGTACTGCACTCAACAAGCAGACTAGACTAGAACCAGGAAATACGACCATATTAGTCCAGTGCTCAGGTCTCTGCACTGGCTTCCTGTCGCTCAGAGAATAGACTTTAAAACAGCTCTGCTTGTGTACAAGTCTCTTCATGGTCAAGCGCCAAAGTACATCTCTGACATGTTAAACCCATATGAACCAACTCGGGCTCTGAGAACCTCAGGGAGGGGTCTCCTGCTGGTGCCCAGAGTCAGGACTAAACAAGGTGAGGCTGCGTTTCAGTTTTATGCTCCTAAAATCTGGAACAGTCTTCCAGAAGATGTGAGACAGGCCTCAACTCTGACATTGTTTAAATCCAGGCTGGAAACAGTTATATTTAGCTGTGCATATGACACCTGAAAGTATTTTATCTGCACTCTTTGCTTTTTAATTAATTAATGATTATTTTAATGGGTTTGTAATTTCTTTATTTTATTTTTTTATTTCTTTTTAATGATTTTATTGCCTTCTTGTGATTTTATGTAGCTGTAAAGCACTTTGAATTGCCCTGTGTATGAATTGTGCTCTATAAATAAAATTGCCTTGCCTTGCCTATTTACCATCACTATATGATTAAGCACAATCTGGATGTGACCCTCTCTAATACAAGTTTACTCATTAGTGCCTTATTTTGAAATTCAGAAAACTAACAGGGTACCAAACCATAAGAGCAACTGCAGTCAGGCTAATTATGTCATTCCAGCTAACAGTTTTTTTTCTCAGCCTATGCAGAATTGAAGCAATACTGGATGAATCCATACCACACAATTAACTTGTTCTGTGCACAGAGAGGGAACAAGAAAGTATGTGCTTTATGTAGTGCAGCAGGGAAAGGATGTTGTGGGGGTGGTTATACTGTATGCATGAGGAACGTTTGAATTTCTTACACATGACAAGACTTCGCAATCCTCCTTATATCTGCAGTATATGCTGCATTTTCCAATTATCTGTAACCATGTTTTCTTAGCCTTAATCATAAAGTTGTTTCCATGCACAGATACTGTGAAGCTGGAATTTAAAACATAGGCAACCTTAATTGTGGTTTGAAAGGCAAATACTGTCGTTCTCATTGACATTTTTCTTTTTTTTTCAATTAATCGGTTATTTGTTTGGACTTTGGATTGAAAATTAACAGTGAAAATAATGACTTGCAGCGTTTCCCTGTGGGCGATGTCTCCAAATGGCTTATTATTTTCCAATCAAAATAAACTCCTCTAAGATAATTAGTTTGCAATCTTATCAAAAGGAAATGAGTCTCAAATCCTCACATTTAAGGAGCTTTTTCTGAAAAATTTGAACAATTGTGAACGAAAATGTTATTATCTGACTTAACTATTTAATGAAATAGTAAAAAAGTGTAAATGCTATGATTACATTTTAAAGTAAATCATATTGAGACTGACTTCCACTGCAAACGTTTTTGACCAAATGGAATGAACTCTCGGTTTGGACCGCAACCAATACCAATGCAACCATTCAGGGTTGGCAAAACTTGGCTCTTAAAGTATGAGTGTAGAAATAAACAGCCAAATGTTGAGCTCATTCCATTCTATTAGAAGCAGAAACGTATGTTGTACTGGGAAAACATTTGTCTCAAATTCAAACCTCTGCTGTGACAGACCAAGAATTGGACTTTCTTACCACTTTGTCTCATCTCTATCTTATTGCTCATCTGTTTGATATTTTGCTAGACATGTTCATCCAGCGGCTTTCTCTTGACAGCTTGGCCTCGGTATTCTTTTATTCTTAGTCCTTTGTGACATTTTTCATTTTCTCTGAGATATTTGGCATGCATTAGAACTTTAATACCACATCCAGAAGGAGAATTTAATTTATTTTTTGCTGGCTCAGCCTCCGACAGGTTTCAATGTACACCTAATCCTCAAAAACAGATAAGGCTGTTATCATTTGGCTGGCGCAGACTTCCCCTCTGACATGCCCGATGTTGGTATCAGTCAGATGAAACATTCAAGAGATTACCTATAATCAATGTATATATATATTTTTTGTGTGTGTGTTTTTACATGCAGTGATGTGACACGAAGCTGAGACTTGATTGTGCTTTTTGTTTTGATAGTGATAGGAAGGTTAAGGACTGTAAAGCAAAGTTAAGGCGCATGTAAGATCAATGAGTTTGTGGTTTGTGTTTGGTAAAAGGTCACTTCCTCCCACTGTGAGTAAATTGTTATTTTTTAAACAGATTACTTGACGGCTGTTCTGTTGTGATTCTTTGTGAAATATCAGAGTGAATGTGACCTTTGCTGCATTATTGATTAATAAAACATTCGTCATTATCAAACACATACTGTGGAGTGGATGTCAGTTTAACTACCTGAGTTACCTTTGTGCAAAATTACCAATCTTTGGAATCTGGATACTAGTTTGTCATTTTATTTAGATATCCTGGGCTTCAAATGTGGCTTGATGAGTTTTTTCGCTGCTTAAGAACAAACTTAAACTTTTCTATGTATTATAGATGATTCACCTTTTGGATGGATGGAATTTAGTAAGGAGATTCATTATCTTGCACCATTTTCTGACATTTTGTTAAATGCCAGTGCTCTGAAATGAGCTGCATAGCAGAACTCAAAAACAGGCAAGTAGAAGTGCGCTCCAAGTTTACTTAGATCAAAGAGTTTCTTACAAGGAACAAATCTCTGCCAGGCAGATAAAGAACGGCAATCAGTCGAGGATTCAGGAAGGATCATGGCTGGCAAAAAGTTTACTGGAATGTTGTGCTCCAGCAGATGTCAAGTCTTGAACTTAAACTCTTTGTATGTGAGGAAGGCATCGATGAGTGAAGTGGAAGTGATAGACCAGGCCTGGTTTTCATTACACTTACAAGTCTCCTTGCTTATCCCACTACTTTGCCTCATCCCATCTTAGCTCCAGGAGCAAAAACAGTCATATGAGAAATCTTGTTTCTTTTTCCATCTAAAATGACATCAAAATCCATCGACACTTGGAGACACAGGGTATATACTTTATGCCATTTGGTAAAATATTTATTTTTAAGATACACCTGTGCTTGTTTGCTCTGAGGTCCTCCAAACATTTCAAGTGAATGATTTTTGAGTTGCAGTGTAATGAGAAGTATACCAGGTCCAAAATATACATTAAACTATTTTTCTAAATTAAACTATCTTGATGCATAGGAGTGTTTACACACTTCCTGGTGCTAGTCTACCCCAACCTGATCTCATGACTCATCGTAAAATAGCTACATGGCTCCACTTTGTAAAATGTTTCAGTTTCACAGTAGAGGCTCAGAGATTGTGGGAAAAAATTTGAAAAAAAAAGCAATTTCTGCATTTTCTATACTCAGACATAACATGCTTTCCCTTCACATACAACAAAAGTTTTGATTCATCCTACATCCTCATATCTGTTTCTGCATGATTACGAACACCTTCAAAATAGTGCTAATGTTTACTTGGCCACAAATACTGATGAGGAGAAAGGGGAGGATGGAGGCACTCTGAGTATATAATCCATAGACCTTTGTGATCCTGAACACATGCAAGTGATTCCTGCCTCAAGAATTGTCCTGCACAATGTTTTTAACTGTCATTGTGCTTTTCTTCCTCCTTCCCACTCACATTTTCTAACTTTTAAAATGGGCTCTCACACACGAATGGTTCATGTTAACCTAGGGTTAAGGTTAGAATTAATATCCATGTTTAGGTCCCGGTGTTTAAAAATACAAGGTTAGATACTTACAAAGATCTCCATGGTTATGGATAAAATAACAGCCTGAGGATATGTTGATTTACAACACGGCTATGTTACCAAATGTATGTATCACATGTGTTCTGATTAGACTGGGAAGTCGAGGTTTAGTTGCTTATTTTTTATAATAGAAGGGGAGCAGCACAGGTTGAGCCTGCTCCTGACATGGACAGGCAGTATTTTTGTGTATTTATTGTCTGAACACTGCTGCTTCTGATGGTTCACCATATGTTTTACCATATAACTGTCAAACATAACGACTACACAAAGTATGTCACTACTTTGTTTTGTACAGCCAGACAAATTTACTAAACCTCTCTGCTCTAACACTGGATATTTTTTTTAACCCTTTTCTGTTTGTTTTTTTCTAATCATATGTATACTTTTACTCACAGAAAGTTTAGCTAAATGAAGGGTGGACAAGCAAAACAAGGTTGTCAACATGTAGCAGAATTTGAAAGATTGCCTCAAATGTCACAGCAAATTGCAGTTGGCTGTAAATGACCAAATGAGACGTATCTAAATTATTTTCCAAACAAACCTTGTGTGCTTTCTCCATCCTGCAGTGTAAAATTGGAAAACAACTTTAATAATAACAAATACTAAGCAAAATAATTCTCTGTGATACTCACACTACCAGGAACTAAACCTTTCACCCAAAAGCTAAGTGTGAAGATAGCTATTATTATCATTATCATTACTATTATTGCTATTATTTGTTGTGTTGTTTTGTTTAGTTGTTGTTCTGTTGGGGATTGGGGATTTTTTTTGTCATTATTTATGTTTTTTGTGTTTCCCTTCAGGCTGTGTGTTGTTTCAGAACATCCCAGTGGAGGTGGTGTCAAGCTAACAGACACGGACACACAAGAGACTAAAAGATAAAAAGAAAGATTGTTTTTGCATGTGTGTATTTGTGTGCAGTATGTGTGTGTAAAACCTTCCGTGAAAGTGTTGGCGAGGAAATCAGGGGAGTGAAAATATTAAAAGGGGGGAGGGAGATAAAAGAGGAGGGGCATCCACAAATCCAAACAACACAACAAAAGAAAACACATTGTGGAATAAATGGAGAGGACCCTGTAAGTGTACAAACACGCACCGGTGCAAACAGTTGTCAGGTGGATGGCATCCATTTATCATCTCGAAAGGTTGAGGAAGCAGGTAGAGCTCTTGAATGTAGAAGCCTGATAAACCAATCACAGAGATCCTTCAAGACTCATAAAAGCCTCCCTTTGGTTGAATTATTTAGATCAGAGGAACGGAGACGGCCATTAACCTACATCTTCCTCAAATACGTCTCTATCCCTCTTACACACGTAAGTCTTTCTCAACACACACACACACACGCACACACACACACACACACACATATGGATAGATGTGCACCCTGCAGATTCAAGCTCCTGATTGAGTCATTTACCACTCAACCTCTTGCTGCCGAAAGAGCTCTCGCAGATATTCCTTTATGCACACAACAGAAGCCTGTAAATGCAATCTGCACATTGTAAGGGTTGCTGTGTGTTGCTGTAGTTTCAATCCCTCAGACAAACAGCTACTTTACTGGTGCTTAGAAATTCTACTTTGCAGACAGAACACCACAGAGCACTTAAAAGTTTTGATGCCGGGGAGGATTTTTGTTCTTGGAAGGCAAAAGCAATCTTATTTGAATTTGGTAGCTCCTTCCTGTTAATGTAGCCTGCACAGCAGCGAGCCGAAGTTAGAGTAAGTAATAAAAGTGATCAGAGATATTGGAATGAGTTTGAGAGAAATGATTTAACTTCTAATTGCCTTTCTTTTGTGTGCTACAAATGTGAAATGGTGCAACTACACGATGAGACATTCAGGATTCAGATTTTTTTTTTTTTTAATCAGAGATTGTTAACAAACAATCTGCCCTCAAACTCCCATGTAACCTTCAAATTAGTTTTGCAGGTATTCACCACACCTGTCAAAACATCATGCACATCTGCCACGAAGAGGTTTTTTTTTTGCCTCCCTCTCCCTTGCAAACAGCTCTGTTAAGTGGAAATTTGTAGTCTTTCTCTCTCTCTACAGATCTTTGACATGTTACCTGACTAATCTGCTGCTAATTACAGAATTTACATCTTGTCGGTACTGAACACTGACACATACAACATCTTAAGTTGCTGTTAAATTATCCTGGCCTCTCTGAAAAACAGAAGCAGTCATCCATGCACATCAGACTGTATAATTGCTCAAACACGTCTGCACTGTCACACAGTTAAAGGGGAAGTTCATTTTTTTTAAACCTGCACCTTATTTCTGCCATAAAATATGTTAATCTATTCACCGATAACAGTTTGGTGAAAGTCGGAGTCCTTCGGACGCTATTTAGATCCGTGTATATCCATATAACGGGAGAGAAAAGGACATAGACAATACAGCCTCTAAATAAGGCATTATCTGTCTTCATTTCACCAATACTTTAAAACGAATGAATGAATGAACGCGTACTATTGCACTGTTAGCTCATAGCTGCCGTGTTGTTGTTATTGGGGGCTATCGGGGAGCTTATCGGGGGCGTCTACACACGCGTCTACTGGGATGACGTCATTGACGTGCGATGCTGCGTTTGACAACGTGGACGACAACTTTGAGTACGATGGACGTCCTTACCGGAGTGAATGAGCTGTGCTGCAGCGGCATGCGTCGATGACGTCATCCCAGTAGACGCGTGTGTAGAAAGCTCCATTTCGCCCCGGATAACAACAACACGGCAGCTATGAGCTAACAGTGCAATAGTATGTGTTCATTCATTCTTTTGGCTTAAACTATTGGTGAAATATAGAAAGATAATGCCTTATTTATAGGCTGTATTGTTTATGCCCTGTTCTCTCCTGTTATATGGATATACGCTGATCTCGAGTAATCCAAATATCTTCCGAAGGACGCCAACTTTCACCAAACTGTTATCGGTGAGTAGATGAACGTATTTTATGCCAGAAATAAGGTCCAGGTTTAAAAAAACTGAACTTTCCCAATAAGATAAAGATAGGGACTTTTATATTTTAAACAGAAAGCTACATTAGACTTGTGTGTGTGTATCCATATATACATACAGTATATATAGCAAATGTATATTCAGATATACTGCAGTACATCTCAGTTACATTATGGAAACAGATGATGTATTAACAACTGCACTGATGAATTAATAACCAGATGTACATGTCAACTGAAGCTCCTTCCTCCTGTGAAACAATATAACTAATGGATGCTTGTCAAGGGTACCACATATATGTAGCATTTTACTCCACCATATGTGCATGTGTGAAGTACGTGGATGTCTCTCTCTCACAAACACACACACACATGAACACACAGGAAGTCAGAGGCAATACTGGTTGAGATTGAGGTCGGGCAGGTGTTATGGGGATATTGGATTAAGAGGGCTACAGGGCTGAAACACAGACACTCCTGCTGATGCGGAGAAGATTTCTAAAGTGAATCACTGTTTAATAGAGTAAAACCTCGTTTATCCCAAATCCCAGACAGCTAAACTGGTCAACAAATTCAATCTGGGAAGAAAGGATAAATAAACAAATAAATGAAATAAATCATCTTGTATTTTCAGATGGCTGAATGGTTTTAAATCAAATTATTTGAAGAGTGTGCACTTGAGTAGCTACTGCAGCCATTATGTGAAAAAAGGGTGGTTACTCCCTGATGGACAAAAATGCGCAGTTCAAGTGGTGGTGAATGAACATATTATTGCCAGCTGTAATACTGCATAAAGTAATACATAATGTTTATTCATCACTCATACTTTTCCTTAAGGACTCATTCGTGTTCTATCACCTTGATTTTGAAAGTAAAAACAACTTCCATTACTGTATTTGGGGCTGTTTTTAAAAAGAGACATCATAAATTATTAGGTATACTCCCAAAGCTGCCTGAAGCCCCCACAGTGTGAGATTGATTGAATTAAATATGAGGATTAGGGAGCTGTCAGCAAAAAGGACTATTTGATTGTTTGAACTGGGTTTTTTTGTAGGTTTTTCTGTATTTACACAAAAACAATTAATTATTAGATTAAATAATTAGAAGAAAAACCATTACACTCCCCTTGGGGCTTAAACAGAGACAAAAATAATTGAATTGTCATAGTTCTAATTAGTTGTGAGACACAAACTGAATTTAGAAAAAAAAGTATCAGTGCAAAGACTTTAGAACTCAAAATAATTTGAGAAAAATGTGAATGCAATTATTCAAAACACCCCCGAGGCATAAAAATGAAAGCAAATCAAGGGGATGATTGGAAAGTATGTGTGTTTATAGGAGAGAAAATAAGAAAGAAACAAAGAAAGAAAGAGAGCTTGCATCAGTCACATTTATCTGAAATATTGTAGCTTCATCCACAGCGTGAATGTAAATTCTAACAGTCAAAATTAGTCTGTTATTATAAAAAATGTGAAAAACTTGCAGTTTAACTCAAGCTGTTTCTTAAGTAAAACTATATATTCCAACCTGATTATTTACATTGTCAAGTTTTAATTTGAGGTGTGTATTTATATCAAGTCTTTAAAAAAGGAGACTATAGCACATTTTTATATTTAGTAATTTACATGTCATGTAAACATTTCTCTAACCTCAATTCTAAAAAGTTGGGACACCGTAAAATGCAAATACAAAGAGAAAATGGGCAAATATCATAAAGCAGTATTTAATTCACAATAAAACATAGAAAACATGTGTTTAAACTATGTTAAACGATGTTGGAAGTGAGAGACATTCTTCTATTTCATGAAAAATATGCGCTCATCTTGAATTTAATGGCAGCAACATGTCGCAGAAAGTTGGGACAGAGGCCAAGTTTAGCATTGTATGGTATCCCCTCTTGTTTTAACAAAAGTCTGTGAACAACTGGGAACTGAGGAGACCAACTGCTGGACCTTTACTAGTGTGTATTATTATCTCATTATTCTGCTGAAATATTCAAGACCTTTCCTAAATGATATGTTGTCTGGATGTTAACCTGTGACTCTAAAACCTGCATATACCTTTAAGCACTGATAGGGCCTTTCCAGGTATGTGGCCAGTTCCATATGCACTAATGCACCCCCATACCGCCCCAGAGATGCAGGCTTTTAAACCGAGAGCTGATTTTAAAAAAGACGCTGGATGGTCTCTCTCCTCTTCAGTCTAGAGGATGATCTAGAAATAATCTAAAGAATTGGAATCATCTGAGCACAAACAGCTTCCAATTGACCTCAGTCCATAAATGAGCTTTTTTCCAGAGAAGATGGCAGCAATTCGGGATAATGTTCGCATTGAGCTTTAACCTGCATGTGGATGGCATGGCAAACTTTGTTCCTAGACAATCATTTCTGGAAGTGTTCCTGACCCCATGCAGTGCACTCATGCCTGTTTTTAAAAGCAGTACCACCTGAGGACCTGAAGATCACGGTCATTCAATATTCAGATTTTCGGCGGTGTCCCTTGTTTGCTGAGATGTTTCCAGATTCTTGAAATCTTGGATTTTTTTGATGATATCATGTACTGTGGATCTTTACTTCTGAGAGACTCTGCCTCTCTCAGGTGCTCTTTTTATACCCAGTTATATTACTGACATGTTGCTAATTACTCCAATATAGTTGCAACATGTTCTTATGGTTGATTCCTTTAAGTACCACTAACCTGTCCAGGCTTATGTTTCCCAGTTCCAACATCTTTGAGACATGTTGCTGCTGTCAAATTCAAGATGAGCTAATATGTCTCGTGAAAAAGTGAAATGTCTTACTTTCAACATAGATATCTTTTCTGTTTTGTTTTGTGAATAAAATATTGGCTTATGAGACTTGCAAATCATTGTCTTTTGTTTTTATTGATATTTTACAAATTGTTTCAACTTTTTTTTTTTCTAAATTGGGTTTTTTATGGAGCTCTAAAGGCGCTTGTAGGTGGACGTTATAAAGGGCAGTCAGTAATGCTAAGCTAGCACTTATGTGCTAAGTTACTCAAGTTTCAAGAGCAAATTTAGGAGTTTAATTTTGTATATTTCAACAATATAATTAATAATGAATATTCCGGGTAAATTAAATTCTTGGGGTTTCATCTTATTGATTAAACAGAATACAGCACAAAACAATCAAGCAGCTATTTGTTATTATTTCTTATTATCATAATGAGACTAATTTTAGAATTAGACTTTCTTTTCTGTTTTGTTCTTTGTCTACGTATATACATATATATATATATATATATATATATTTGTATTGTACCATTGTACATTGCTTATTTCAGTTTTTCTTTTGAACATAAATTTGAAATAAAAAAAAGCAAAATTACACTGGGTAATAGAACATTTACAGCAAAATAAGCTTACAACTGGAAATAAATGTTACTTTACTTTAATTGATTTTATTATCATTTCATTTTGCCTTTTTTTCCTCCTTTGTACATTCTGTGAGACACAATGTTGTTGTTTTATAAGTGAGTTGTTACCGAGAGCTTGTTGTACCTTCCTGTGTTTAAGACAAATATCATCAGACCTCACTTTCATGTGTTTGTTTCAGCAATGGTATTTTCCCTCATTGTTAAACTCTCAATTGATAGTTGCAGTACATTTAAGGACTTTAACAATGAAGACCTGTACCTCTCAACCATCAGGACATAAAGTTTAATGTTTCTATTTTTCTTAGATGATTAGATAAAGGACAAACCTAATCTAGAAAAATGCTACATGTAGAGTCACGAGGACCATAAATCTTGTATGGTGGCTCCAGGCAGCCTTTAAGAAGCTAGTCTAAGTTATTGCTTTAAGACTAGTTTGAATATGATATATCCTTCATGAGAAGATAGTCTGAGTTACTGTTTTTCAATAAAATAAATCATTTATTGGTGTCCCTCGTGTGTAAATGTGTATTTTTCATCTGAAAGCGACAGTGCTTTCAGGTGTTGGTTTGTGTGTCAGTAAATATTCAGAACTGAGTTTTATCAGTGCAAACGGTTCAGTCAAACAAGGTAAATAAATAAAACTATATCTATTGCCATTTTACCTTTTAAATCAACGCCGGCCTAAAATCAGCTTTTTTTTATGTTCATCCTCTTTTTGGAGAGTCACCTTTTCCTCACCTGCCTCTTTGACTTGTCTCTTAACTGTTGGCAGCAATAATGTTTCAAGTCATGATAGTTTTTTCGTTTTTTCACTGATTGTGAGGTCTTCAAGAGAGTCTCTTGAGGACAAGCTTCCCCTGGCTCTGTGTGCAGTGCAAACATTTGTCTTTGTCTTGCACTCACTATAGTTTGGAGTATTGATATAATGATGTCGGCTTTGTTAGATGTTTGAGGAATTATTCTGTTCCATTAGTCAAGTAAAAGTAGAAATATCAAGATGTAGAAAATAAAAAAAAAACTTTAAGCAGAACATATTCAAGAAAAGAATTGAGCAAGTTGCAAGACCATTTAAACCTGTGGTCCACAATTTTACTGGCTGGTGGCACATTATAGAAACGGTAGTGTTATTCCATTTAAGATCTCCATTAATTATTTCATCATACTGATACAGTATTTATCTTCTCTACTTCTGATGGATCTATTTATAAATGCAAAAGTTGACAAATATTGGAAAACTTTCAAAATTAATACATAAATTAAGAATTTTTATAACATAATTTTACTCCTTACTTCCACATCATGCTGTTTTGTAGACTTCCTATTGAGGAACCACTTCTGTAAACAACCTTACGGTATTTGAAACAGTTAAAACTATAACCTGCGTATACAACATGGATGTTGCCACCTTTACATCAACTACTGGTTTATGGACCAGTTTATGGTTTACGGTTATTCTTAAGCCTAGAATCTTTTATTTCCTTTAAAGTTAAAGTTTGGCACCTTTCTTCTACTTTTGCGTTGAATGCTTTGCTTTACAGGAAACATATTCTGCCATTTTCTAACAAGTTGGCACAATTTTCTGAGGTCTTACTGAAATGCATGAGACAGGCTTTGGTCAAAACATCTGTTGGTTTACCCTTCCTTATTGTTAAAAGAATGAATAAATAAACCCTGACAAATTATTTCTCAAATACTTACACTTCCCTCATCTGAAGTTCAGGCACTGAGAGTTGGAACTGATCCCTCTTAGTGGCTCATTTTCTTTAGTTCAGCGTTGAGCTGGACCAAGTTGTTAAAACAGTACGATCAAAAGTGGTTGCTGCACACGCACAGTCTTTAGCTAACTACTGCTGTAATATTACCCTCAAATATACATCCACTGGGCTCTCATGTCCTATTAGGCTGGTGGTAGATGTAAGACGCATGCTCCTCAGTACAGCTGAGAACCATACCTTTCCAAACAAATCTGGCTTCATTGGTGTAGCAAGTTGGATGCCAACGGACGGGGCTCAAAGGTCGAGGCTTACCACAGATGGTGGAGAAAACAAGAGGAGTGATGTATGTTTACACTGAACATCTGAATTAAATGAGTGACATCATTTCAAACGTAGGGGTGCCAAAACTAAGTGTTAGTACTGGCTCCAGACAGCCAAATGCATACTCAAAAGCACACAAGAAAAATGTATTTTTCCAAAATGTCCCTTTTTGGTGCGATAGATTAACATCACAGCCCTTTTACAGACAGCCGTTCCACTTCCTATTCGCCCCATTATAAAAAAATTGGCTGCAGTTCAGTTGATTTTGTCTGGGGGCGCCGGCGAGCGAGTGCAGAATGACCATTGGCCATAGGGCTGGCGCTAATAACTCAAAAAATGTCCCCGCTAGCGGCTGAAACCTGAAAATATTACTGTGATTTCTGACAGAGGGATGTGGATTTATATCGAAAGTACAATAACCTGGGAGTTATAGCTTTCTGTTTTCTTACAGGTCTGGCATTTGCGAGTCAGTCTCCGCTAGCATCTAGCTAACGGAATCTGAAGAACGCACGGCTGATTACGACCGGCTGCTTTACGGCACTCGTCCACTGTGCCAGAGTGCTAACCTGGTGCTGCTAACAACAACCAAAGCTAAACCAGAGGCTGGTCAGAGAGTATGTAAAAGGGCTGTGCTGAAATCTGTAACTATTTGAGCTAACACCTCTCTGCTAGCTCAGCGCTAGGACTGACCATGCCGTAAAGTGATGCCACATGCGTGACGTCACTCGGGATGCAATACTGACAATACATGTGTATTTTAAACAAATCTAGTGAGTCTAAAAAATCAAAACAAGTGCCGTTTGAAAGGATAATTTATCCTGCCTTTAGGAAAATTAAAATAAAAAAATATAAAAATTTATATCCAAAGCAATGGCTGCATCTAAGGTGGATTTCATAGTACCACCATAGAGTTCTGCCTGCTCTGCACTGCTTCGTTGGCGCCCCTAGAGTGCAGTACCACCCGGAAAAAGCCGCCAGCTTTCCCTCTCCTCATAATAGAGACTCTCTGTTAACATGTAACCAACATTTAATTGCAATATTTTTTATTATGTAGTAAATTTAAAGGTGGGGTCTGTGATGTTTTCTGGAGCATTTTTTATCATATTGTCTGAAAACCTCCTCACGACCCCATTGCACCCACTAAAATAGAAACTTCATGTGTTTTGAAGGCGTGGTTTCGAGGGGTGGGCTGAAGGGAGAGGCAAGGTTGTGTATTTTCAAAAATATAGCTTGCAGGAACCGTTTTTCCAAGATCTCAGACCCCACCTTTAAGAGGTTTGAGTACAGTAAGATAGTTAAATCTGTTACAAAATGGCACAGTTCATAAGTTCTTCATCGTTTTTGTTGGTGTCAGTTGTACCAAGTGATGGAAATATGCAGTGTACTCCACATTTCCAGCACAGTGAACTAGATTGTGTTGGCCAGTAAAAGCTTTGATAATGTGACCAAAAGAAAATGTTGGGAGATTAGGGTTGAGATGCAATTTATTCATCAACACTCTTGTTTGCTTTTTTTAATATTTGCTTGGATCTGGGTTTCCAGTTCTGATTATGTTAACAAACCAAAAATGTTAGAAACAGCCTGTCCTCTAACTATAATTTCTTTCTCTGCCACCACCCTCTTTCATCCGTTTTTACATTTCTGACAACCACTGAGTGCTTTGACTAAGAGAAACCAGTCTTCCAGCGTGTCCTATAAGAAGGTGAATGTGGGTTGAATATTATAAATGGAAAAGATCAGACTATGGAGGCAAGGACCAAGAAAATAGAGAGAAAGAGAGGAGGATGTGGGAAGCAAAGAAGTGGATGACGAAAGCATTGAGGTGGTAGATGCATAATGGAGATGAGAAAGAGGATACACAAAGTGAGAGAGAGGAAATGTCTATTTTTACCAGTTGTTGGAGGAGAGAAAAGGAGAATGTGATAGGCCCCTGCATTAGACAAAAGGAGGAGGAGGAATTTGGCTTGTTCAGGCTGATTCATATGGACATCTATCTAACTGCAGAGTAGATGAAATTTTACCCATCGACAGGATCCGTCTCACTATGTCTCCTTACTTTGTCAACCATTCTTTCTCTGCCCATTGCTGTCAGTTCTTTGTGTTTGTTGACTCCCTTTGAAGTACCATAGTTTATTATGTACAGCACCATTTCAAGTTTCGAACATTTCTAAATGTTTCAAAAGCGAATTGGATTCAGTGAGGCTTTTTTTTAATCATTACTCTTTACACAATTCTACACATTTTCAAATCTAAATCTTTTCTCTGTAGTGTTTATGTGTACATTTATTGAACAAAAAATGCTGAAAAATCCCATATACACAAGTGTCCAGGCCGTCCAAGCAGCACTGGGCATCTAGCTTTTTTGGGTATGATTCTACAAGCTTGGCAGAACCATTCAAACTCATCCAGACTGAAAGTGGAGCTGGACCACATCATCTCTCCAGAGATGCTCTTCTGGGTTCAGGTCCAGATTCTTGCTGGATTGCTCCAGGACTTTTTCCACTTCTGTGTTTTCCTGGCAGAATGCTTTGGGTAGTTGTTATGCTGAAATGTAAATCTCAGCCTCGGCCCGAGATCCTGAGCACCATGCAAAAGGTTTTTAGTCAAATCATACTTCTACATTCATGTTTTGTTCACAAGTGCCTGTCACAGAGAAATATCCCCTCAGCATGATGCTGCTGTGTTTGACATGAGGTGATGCCTGCTCTTCTCCATACGTAACAAGCAAATTGTGGTCATATAGCTGTAGGAACCACTGGGGAACCTTTTCTCCACCTACTTTCATTTAAGTGTCACCAGGTGGTCTTCTCTCTTGCTGGTCAACAACACCCATCATTTAACTGACCCATTTTCTCACATTTTATTAATTATTTTCTTTTATTCACGACATCACTAGCTTCTGCATTATCACTGAATACTTACATTTGCATTTGCTTGTACAAATCTTACTTCTTTGTAGTATCTTCTTTCATTCCTGGAACAAATAATTAACATTAAATGGGATTCCTGGTGAGGGCTGCACGGTGGTGTGGTGGTTAGCACTGTCGCCTCACAGCAAGAAGGTTCCCGGTTCAAGTCCTGGCTGGGGCCTTTCTGTGTGGAGTTTGCATGTTCTCCCTGTGTATGTGTGGGTTCTCTCTGGGTACTCTGGCTTCCTCCCACTGTCCAAAAACATGCATGTTAGGTTCATTGGTGTCTCTAAAATTGTCCTTAGGAGTGAGTGTGAGTGTGAGTGTGAGTGTGTGTGTTGTTTGTCTCATTTGTCCCTGTGATGGACTGGTGGCCTGTCCAGGGTGTACCCTGCCTCTTGCCCATTGACCGCTGGGATAGGCTCTAGCCCCCCCGCGACCCGACTGACGGATTCAGCGTTATAGAAAATGGATGGATGGGATTCCTGTTGGCTGTAAGCTGATGTGGAGGTTAGCACTGTTGCTCTCAGCAAGAATTTTCTCAGTTTGTGTGGAGTTGGATCTTCTTGCCATGCAGGCATGGGTTCTCTCCAGGTATGGGTACTCCGTCTTCCTCTCACAGACCAAAGATATATTAGGTTAGTTTGTAATCCTGAAATTGACCATAGGGTTGAGCGTGCGTGTGCATGGGTGTTTGTCTCTGTGTTGGCCCTGTGATGGACTGGCATTCTGTACAGGGTGTACTCCACCTCTCACCCAGTGGCAGCTGGATTACGTTTCTGTTCCCCAGCGATCACAAATAAGCGGGTCTAGAAAATCGATGGATGAATGTTGTTGGATAGGCCTTTGTTTTTATTTTTTTTTGTTTAGCAAATACAATCTATATCACTCCTTTGAGTTGACCCCTACCTGAACTCAAACCTGTGAGGATTGAGGCAATACGATAAAAAGAGAAATCTACAAATTAAATAACATATATAATGTACAACCTAATTTCTCAGAGACAACAAATAAATTGAGCAGAGTGTGTTTACTCCTGTGCATTATTTCTTATTATAACAAGAGATTTTGCAGAGAATCTGCAGCTCCTCTTTCCTCATACATTAAACTTCCTTTCCTTCCTCTTCTGTCTATCTCTCCGCTGCATCTCTCCATTCCTCTTCCTTCACAATCGATGGATTACTTCCTGTGTTCAGCAGGATGACACCATAGTTTAGAGTCCATGGGGTTCATGTTACTAGTCATGTGCGAGTGTGTGTTGGTGAGTTTTCAGGAATCGTGAAGGACTTAAGGGGGTCACTGAGCCTTTTGGGTCAACAGTGTCGGCAGGCCTGTCTTTTCCCCTGAGCCTGAGTGACAGCTGCACCGACTACATTCTGCTTGGATAGAACAACCATTAAAGACAAACACAAAGGATTGACACGAAGAGACTTTGATGACCTTTAAATGTGTTATTACCTAGGATCAAAGGACAATGTATCATGTAGAAATCAAGCATTTGTGCCTCTGAATCTGTCAAGAATATTGCAGAAACTGAGCTGCTAGCACATGATGTCAGATGTCATAGAGACTAGATTGACTACAGCAAATGGCTTCCATACAGAGACCTAACAAAAGCTGAATACTCTCCTGTTTATTTTGTTCTCTTTAAACAGCTATTACCTCATATCTAGTTTTTCCATCATCACCTCTTAAGAACACCTGAGAACCATATTTCTGCAATCTCAAACTGCCAACTGCCACCAGTCATGTCAAATCATGAAATCCACTATTATCTGCTAACAACTTTTCCTCTCCGGGCAGACAACAACCAAGTTGTTTTAACAGACTGACTGACAGGCCCTGATGTCCTTAAATCTTGTAATAGCCTCCCTACATCTATCGCCCAGGGCAACACGCAGCAGTAAATGGCTTCAGTTTGTCTGCGATGTTCTCAAAGAGCTGAAGAGAGATCAATACAGTCAGTCACCGTCATCGTTTTGATCTCAACTCCAGTGTGATCTCCTGCCATAAAACTCCTGCTCCACTCAAGATCCCAAACCCCCGGGCTCCCCCAACAAGACTGTCACAGCAGTTATGCACTGTAAAGAGCTGAGGAAAGGACAGTCCACCTGGACATAGTCGTAACATCATGTCCAACTCACAGTGACTGTGTGTAGTAGCTCCTGCTGCTCTGTCATCACCATTGCCCAGGCAGTGGCTGCAATAACTCTGAATTTCTGCTGAGTGCTTTGGGGTTGCTTTTTGGCTGAAAAGTTAATTCAATTTCCAGCACCCTTTTCCTGCCACGCTATATCCTTCCTACAAGGATGGAAAAACGAGCATTATCCTCCATATGTTATAAAACATATGCAAGGAGATGTGAGTCCAATAATTTCAGTGCCAGCTTTTTACACAAAGCAGCACTTAGCTTTTTGTTAAATAGCTGTTTTTTTCTACTTCTGTGACAAGTATAACTACTTTGTGTTGATGGACTACATCTGTTCAATTTCAACAAGCATCTGATCTCAAGCACAAATTAGGCTGTCTGCACTCAATGTCTTAAATTCAACAGTGTTATTTTCCGTGAGGTCTACTCTGATTGGATGACAGCACTGCCTGCTCTTCTCTTGATAGAAACAGCTGTTCAACCAGATTCAGGACTATTTGTATGTTACCCAATCATCTGACTAAGTGACAAACATGAATGACTGGTTTAGACTGGTGCTAATTAGGTTAAAGCAATACAATGTCACTTCTCAAAAAGTCCATTAAGGAGCTCCCCCTACAGGCTTGGAGGTAATGTACGGTTACACTGTCGTAAATACAACACCCTTTCGCTTTAACGTTTCACTTTTGTTGACGAACCGGCGAGGAGTCAGAAGGTGCAAGCTATGTCGACCGAGAAGGTAAGAGTAATCAAATGTACCTGGGAGCGTGAGAGGGGTCTATTTGTTTTTGCGGTGGGTGTGCCAGAAAGCAAGTCGAAGTACTTCCGCTCAGTTCCCGGGCCGGTCCAGCTAAGTTACATAGCGCAGTTATTCCAACTCAGACCCCCGAAGGGCATAGGAGACAGGCCAATCGTAATATTAAAACTCATTCTAGCCGCACAATTTTTTTCAAGCTGTTATTTTAAGGTAGAAATGTTACATAGTATTGCTTTAATAATTTCAGCCACACTAAATATCCATTCATACTGTAAAGAAAGTAATTTGAGGCCCATGCAAACATATACAAATTCACTTGACCTGTAACAAATTGACACAAATCTCTGTCCACAGGGGCTGAAAAAAAAGCTATCACTGCTTTTCAAAAATAAGTGACATAAAGCAGCCTTCTTAAGAAAGGGCAGGCAAGTTAGATTTTTCCCTGAATCCCAACCAAACAACAAGTGATGGCGAAAATAAACAGAAGGTTTCAAAACAGGTTTCCTGTTTCAGCGAAGAGAGAAATCTGCCGCCCACAAGACATTGAGGTGTGTCCACCTTAGATTTTTACCTTCTCACCGTTTGCATACAAATGTAATCAATAGCCATAGAAAAAATATGACTTAAGTGATAATTAGTCCTGGGATTTAATGATTGTCAAGCTGTGACTGAACAGGTTAAGCTGTTAAACAGATGAGTTATTGTGAAAGTAACTAGAGAAATACCCAAATTAAGGGAAAAACATAAATTAAGTGATACTAAACTACAACATTATGGGTGACTTCTAATATTACATCACTGTGTACAATTGCTCCCATTACAATGTCCTGGAGGCTTTACATACATTTTATCTTGGTCCATATTTATGAAATTCTGTATAAAAAATTAAAAACATGAAATTACAACTTCATGAGGACCTGCTTTCTTCTACAGGTTCAAAATAATCAATACCAAAATGATTATGTTGTCTTGTAACACAATGAAGTTGTAACAGATGAAAAGAGGGAGGAGGTGGGGGGCAGCCATTTCCACCATTGCAACCAGACTCCACATCTCACTGGCAACATTTTGTTTTGACTACTCGTGTGGTTCTGAAAGATTTCGACAACTTCAGTTCACACCCACATTTAGTTACAACTCTGTAGACTCCTCTTCTCCTCCCAGAGCCTGCTCTATCTACTGCCCCATCAGGCTCCTTATTAGGCCTTTGTGGCTCTTTGTAAAAGTAAAAAAGCTCATAAATGTTGTTTCTATAAAAGTATAAGGACCACAATCTCTCACACTTCCATTTGAATCCACCACATTTATTTCCCACAACAGAGATTTAACTGTATCTGTTGTTACGACATAAGATTATAGGCTTGAAAACAATGACATATAGTTACTGGCAGGTTTAGTGCTCATCTCCATACCACCCACCTCTCAGTCATGACCTGCGTTTTGAAAGCTAGACACCGTAATTTATTGACAGTTGTGAGGAGCACCACTCTCCACCAGTTTAAACACCAGTTCCATGTCTATTAACGCTGCTGGGTCTTGACCTGACCCCACTTATACCTTCACCTCTGCTGTCCATCTCTTTATGCCTCCCTCCACCTCTGTTCTCCACTTCTTTTCATCCCCCTTTTACGCAGTCATTCCCAGCGGAGGCTCGGTCACCTCTGTGTCCACACACAAACGCATACAGGCTCCTGTCGGCTCTCGGCTTAACGGTATTTATAACGATCTGACCCTGGGACCTCTCTGTTAATGATCTGCAGCCCCTCCCAACTCAAACACACACACCCACACACATGCTGACAGACAATTACCTGCGCTTTTGTGCGCATCATGTTGTTTTTCTCTTTGTTTTGTCGAGATTCATGTGGCGCTAAATCTGAAGATAATTGGAAATGTAAGCAGGTTTAAACTCACAGCTTCTTTTTTTTTGCCGAATGCAGTTTCTCTAGAACAAAAGAATATCGGAAACAGTCTCATGTCTGATCAGCCAGCCGCTTTACACAAAATGTCTGCTTCACATTTCATAAATCTGGTACATTTAAAGGGGAATATACTAAGAAGAGCCACTTGTCTTCACTCAATAAAGAATTTAAATATATTTTATTCCACAACTGGTTACCATTGTCCTTGAGACTCAGCTGGAAATCAAACTTTTTGATTTTCTGCCGTAACCTTGGAGTTTTGAATGAAACAAGGACAAAAATCCTCTAACCATCTAAGTCAAGTTTTTTTTTATCTCGTTCAACTTTTTCAAAGCTACTTCACAGCCATCGTATGTTTTTAGGGACAGCTTTGCTCTCATTATTTGACCCAATACTCACTGCAAATAAAACATAAAAAGATTCTGTTGCCCTGTCTTTTTCTTTTTTTTTTTTTACATTCTGGCAAAAATTATAAAAGATTTTAAAAAAATCTGCTACAAAAAAATGCTACAAATAATAATACTTTGTTAAAAGTGTTGCAAAGATAACAACAATGGAGGACGTTTCAGATGGTTTTCACTGCAGCTATGTTTTCTGATTTATGTCAGAAAGCTGCAAAAGGCATTTGAATCCTAAGCCATTAACCTAATAATAATAATACTTTTAAATTCACCCAAAGCATGAACGGCATCCACTTTTCACTCCGCTCACATCATTCTTCAGGGTCCATTTAATGACACATTTTCATACAGTCTCTGTTCTGGACACAAAGAGATGGTGCCAGACGTCACAGCCAACACACACATCCACAGCACACATAAACATGCAAGTCTCCACACACACAAACACACTCTTATGTTCTTGCTCTCATTCTTTTTCCCTCTCAAGGCTTTTTTTCTCCTCACATGGTTCACCGACACACACATACACACACACCAGCTGGTTTAGGTTCACATACACAAACGAAATCTCTCAGTTCTCCCTCTCAGTCTAACACTGTCAGCAGCACTACAGCTTTATATGAGGCCAGAGACAGTGGAGACAATGTCCACCAGCATTATAATGAAGCAGAGTCTATCACATGAGAGGAAAAACATCTACTGTATTTCATAGCTCACAGTACAGCATTTTTGGGTCTGTTCTCACATCTTGAGGGAGTCTACTGCATTGTGTTCTTTTTCCACATAAAGGTGTGTGTGTGTTTTGTGTGAACAGTCTCACCCTGTCTATTACTTGTCTCCGGTGTTATTTTTCTTCAGCTGACACAAGGCTGAAGTGCAGATGAAAGACCAAGACTGGATGGCAACCTCCAATTATGCTCCCTAAGAGCATATGGAAACACATGTCTTATTGCTCACAGCCCTAATTCAGAGAAAAGGCATAAATAAGATGACCTCATAGAGTTAAAAGCCTGAAGTAGACAATCACTCAGCAGCTTTTATTGCTGTACTTGAGCGACAGTCACTGAAAGGCAGTAATTTGCTAACCTCTATTTACCTGAGTGATTAAGATAATTTACACACATTTCTGGTTTTCATTAGGACTTTTTGTTACCGCTGGAGTCTATAATGCATTGTTTATTCACCAGCAAAGAGTGAGGACAAATCTCGATGTAGATGCTTAAGAAAATAAATGAATAAATGAATAGATAGTAGAGCGTAAGAGTTGTAACCGAAAATCCACATAAAGTCTGGAACACATCCGAGAGAATATTTCACCTCTTTGGTAAACTTTGTAACCTTGTGCAGATCAGCTTCAGCTCTTACAATGCGAGGGTTTCCCTATTGTACCCCTGCACCTGGTGGGTGTTAGCAGAGTTGCTTCGCCGCTGCAACTAAATGAGACAGTTGTGGTAGTTTGGCTTGGGAACATATTGATAATCCTGCATGGCTTCAACCTGATGGGTTATTGGATAATAAGTATTTGTTCCTTGTTCCCACAGTCCTTATTTTGTGTTAACCAAGCTCGAGTAACAATACGATGTGCTACTTCACTGTAAATACATTATTATGACAGGCCTGGTACAGCAAGCAACCAAAAAAATGAAAAAAAAGACATGAGCCATTTCTTTTAGGATGTAAGTATTGAGCAGGGGGAGGTGAGGGATTTAAGATGTGTGTGTCTGCATGCACGTGCAAATATGACTGTTAATCAGTGATACAGTCTGGGTGCTATTATTTATTCTTGTTCTCAGTTTATGTATGCAGGAAATTAGCAGTAATACCATGAAGATTTACTGTTGCTGACTAACTTTGTGCACTGTTGTCATTGTTTTAATTAGAAGCTAATCACACCTCCATTCTGTTGCCAAACAAACCATTTTTCTGTAACAGGGTTGGGCTCAGTGTCAGACTCATGCCATCATTCCTCTCTTCTGTCCTCAGTGACTTTGTGTTGTTGCTGGTGCTACATCTTTGCCTTCAAAACAAATATGAATCCATTCATTTCATTATCCAGTGATGGAATTCGAAATCTATTTTTTCTTCCTCTTAGTTCTTTTTCCCAATCGATAAGTTCTATTTGTCTTTTTTCGGATAAAGACATTAATCTCCTCGGCTTAGAAAAGATAAACATTTATTACTGTTATTTCTTGGCTTCATAATTAAATGCAGCTGAGTGTAAAGACCAGCATTAAAACATGAAAGCAACCAGTGCTTATGAGGAACCTACAGTGGTAGTATTTTCCACACCGAGGTATTTGTAACATGACCCAAGTTATCTCCAGTTGCTTCTCATTTATATTTCTCACAACAACATTATCAAGTCATATCAGATTATCTTAATCATCTTTTACCTTATTACAGTAAGGAATGCACCTCCCCCCACCTCCTACCAACCGGTGATGTTAGTTTATTATAGCAGGACAATGCTACTATGACATAGTTGTGTCTGCATCATGGTGGCAGGTGCAGAAATCAGGATTTAATAGTTAATTGTCAGTTTATGCTAAAGTAAGCTCGAAGAACAAATGATAAGGATTGGGGCATGCTTGAAAAATCCACTCACATCTGATGTTTTCAAGGCAGCAGAAAGGTAACACCTGATGAAATGAAAATCTATTGAAGGCCCACTTTTGGTCAATCTGTTTGTGCATTATGGAAGTGAGTTTTTGTATTAAAAAAAGCAAAAGATCTTGAAAGAAGAGTTGAAGTCCTGGTTGCTTTCTCACTTAAATGCCTCTGTGCAGTTCCGTTGTGAATTGGATGTGAAAGCTGGATTGTTGATCTCTGTTGGACACCCAACTCTACCCAGTAGTGACATTGTAAAGGTGCCTCATCCCTTCACCATCTGCCAGCAATAATTCTTTCGTTGATGTCAAAAAATGTTTTTCTATCCCACAGTGCTCATTCCAATCTTTCCTCTCACTCAGGACCATCTTCAGTGATCAGCAACGATGATGACTCAGCTTCTCCTCTTCACCACGTCTCCAATGGCAGCAACACTCCCTCCTCCTCAGAGATGGGCCCTGATGCAGTCTTCATTGGCATGAACAAAATCCCAGTGATAGAAAACCCTCAGTATTTCAGGAGCACCAACAGCCTGCTCAAGACTGACACATGTAAGTACAAAACTTAATTATCTTTAACATGAACATACATGAAAACTTAATACAATATAAAATTTGGAAGTCCATAGTCTTGATTAAGCAACTAAATTGTATGTGCGGCATACAGAGGTTACCATAGATGCATCCTTCCTTGCTGTAATGTCATTGACCTTGGAGCTTCAAATGATAAGCTGTCATTTCTGAAGTAAAAGTGGGTAAAAGAAAGCCATTTTATTAATAATAATAATCAATTACATTTGTAAAGCACTTTTCATTTCATACGGTGCTATGCTGATGGTGGCAGACTACTGGATTGTAGCCACAGCTGCCCTGGGGCACACTGACGGAGGCGAGGCTGCCATGCACCGGCGCCATCGGCCCCTCCGACCACCACCAGCAGGTGGTCAACCTAACATGCATGACTTTTTGGACAGTGGGAGGAAGCCGGAGTACCCGGAGAGAACCCACGCATACACGGGGAGAACATGCAAACTCCACACAGAAAGGCCCCAGCTGGGTGTTGAACCTAGAACCTTCTTGCTGTGAGGCAACGGTGCTAACCACCACACCACCGTGCTGCTGCAAGTTGACAACCGCGTGTTCAAGATTTCTAAATAAGACCAATACACATATTTACATAATCCCTGAGACAAAGCATACGAGACTTCACGAAGCTCCTGCAGGTTGAATTTAAGTTTTGAATTTAAGTAACCTCACAAATCGTATTAATAATTTGGGCAAGGGGACAAAAAGAAGACAGGACTAAAAAGAACAAAAAACAGGGAGAACAGCAAGAGATAGACAGGCAAACAGACAGAGAACACACCAGGATATTGACCCGCTCCATCAACATGACATTATGATTATTGGCAAGTAATAAAAGCCTCTCCAGGATTTGGCCTTGTGTAGCAGTAAATTATGGAACCACATGTGTGTGTGTGTGTGTGTGTGTGTCTTTCTTAGTTGATAGCTAGGTTTAGGAGGTATACTAATGGGGTACTGGAGGTTGACCTCCTCAGTCCTTCAATATAACTGAAAGACTGACCAGGATTTACGGCCCAAAGACAAGAATGAAAGCGCCAAGGATCAATGAAAGTCAATAACATACTGTTGTGTACGTGCATTTGCCTTCATGTGTATTTTTTTAAATATTACAGTCATTACAATGATTACTTCATGTGAATCTCTGAGTCACAGACAAGCGACATAAATAGGTATCTGACCACTTATTTTACAATCTTGCCTTTTCAGACCAGCACAATAGCCTTTGATAGAGACAGTTGGGCAAAGTGGCACTTGGTTGCTCTATTAAGTCATGGCTTTAACCAGCTTGTTTCTTCAGTAGTGGGTATATGTAGCGACTTAAATGATTGCACAGGTCTCTGACTGTGCAATTACTATGCAGAGATGATGTATCCATGTGTAATCACGGGAAATGTTAGGTCTGTTGCACAGGTTCAGTTATGCAACTTTCCTCTGAAGTAAACATCTCATTAACAGTAATAACATCAGAAGAGGTAGGTTAATGGAGAACATGGTCTATGCATTATTAAACAGTTATAGTAAAATATTTGCAGAGGTCGTAACTATTGTGTTTATGATTCCCCATTTCCTCATGTGCATGCACTAAATTTGTTAGTGAACACATGTACAGGATGTTAAAAGTACTCAGGCTATGTATTTCACCAAAACTGCCCATGAAACGAAAGACTCCTTAATATGTTTGTCATTATTTGGATTTTTGTTTTTCTCCAGCAAAAGCCAATTAAGTTGGATTTGAATTAAGCAATTCTTCTGTGGAAGTGGGAAATCTGAAATATATCTAACTGTAAACTCGGTTCAATCAGAGCGTTGTGTCTATTCTTCTTCGTTATAATATAAATCATGCTAGGAGATGTCACAATAAATTATCTGGAAAATCTAGAAATTTCAACTTTAACAATTTATTTAACCAGTAGTTGTCTAAGTTAATAATCAAAAACCAATAATTTACTATTTTTTTTGCATTATCTCTGAAACCTTAGATGTCGTGAGTTTTTAACACAGCCTCCAATGTCATTATAAAATGCTTATAAATGCTTAAGTTCCATTTGAAGGCAGCATGGACCCCATCCAATAGAAAGTGCCTCCATTTGATGGTAAACCAGGTACAGAAAATCAACCCTGTAATTCTTTTTTTTTTTTTTTTACCAATATAACAATCTAAAAGTAGAATTTAGGCTGCTACTGTTGACCCACAAAATGTTTAGAATATTATTCTATAGTTACTAGCTAATTTACATTCTTGTTAAGAGTATGAGGAGAAGACTGATGGTAAATACAAATCTGCAACTCCATCAGCATAAATTTGGAAAACTGGAGAAAAAGAGCACGGCTAGGTCCAGATTAAACAATCTGCCTACCATAAACCAAGTAATATACTGTAATATTAAAGTGGGATATATATATATATATATATATATATATATATATATATATATATATATATATATATATATATATATGCTCCAGATTCAACAAGACTCAGGTGTTTTTCTTGGCCTTGCATTAAAACTTTCACAAAGGTATTTTTTTCTCTGTTTCCGGTCTTTGTGCTAAGCTATGCTTCCTGGCTGCTGACTCCAGTGATCTATCTTTCTAACAGTGGCTTTAAGTTCCCGTAAAACTCTTTTTAATGGCTCAGATCTAGATAAATTTAGTCTTGAAATGATAAAATTAGCTCACAAAATACTAGAATGTATAGGTTTTTTGTCATGCTAAAAATATAGACTTTAATGTCCTTTTTTAAAACTTTTTAAAAATGTTAACTCTTCCCAACTTTGTTTTGTTAGACTTTCCTCTTTGCTTTGTGTGTAATACAGTATCACTCGATTCCTCCACCACCTGTATCCAATCAGATCTCCCGGGTTTTTATTTTATAACATTGTTCTGGAAAATATTCTTCATAAATCAACACGTGTATGAAGTATTCAAAAAGACCCATTTAGACAAACATAGACACACGCTTGCACACTTGTAGAAATTTAGGTCACAATTAGTCACACCTTATGACATGAGGGCACATGTGGCAGTGGTGGCTCTTTAGTGGAAAACAAAAGAGAAAATCAGAGTCATGAGAAGTCTGTTGTTTGTGGTTGTCCTCTTCTCAAAACATCTGTCCAACATGATTGTGTCTTTGACCTACTGGCTTGGTTTCCATTGTGTAAACGCAACATTTCCAAGCTGCTCTGGCTGCTTTATGTCAGGGTAATGGAAAAATTTTAGTTAGATGAAAGAGGGAGGGGCAGAAGAGGAGGCAGATGGCAAACGGCAACAATTCTGTCCCCAGACATACATTTCTTTGCTTGTTTATGAGATGCTGATTAGGAGTGCTACTCTAGGTGTGCGGGGGGGTAGCTCTACTGGGAAATGTAGAGAGATGTAAAAAGGACGGTAAAAGATATAGGACGAGGTGGTTGATGGAAAATGTCCTTTGTGCTGCTGTCAGGGTGTCATAAACAATTGTTGGCAAAAAAAATAATGACACAACAGAATTGTGGAAGAACCTGCGTTTGAGGATGTTGATTAAAAGCTGATCGGTTTATCAACTGAGGGGGTGACAGATTGGATAAATAAGTAATGGAGCAGAGATAAATAAGAAACATGGGAGTACAGTAATGAGAATGGATGGAGGGATGCTGAAAAATGGGAAAAACAAGTATTAATTAGGGAAATCATCAGAGAATAAATGTGGGAAATTTGCTAAATGGAAAATCTTAATTAGGGATACTGACTGAGGAGGTAAGATGATGTGTAGCACTGCATGTAGAGATGCATCTTCACGATGAAGGCGAGCGAAATAATACATTGGAGTGAAATAATTAGCTTTCGAAAGCTAGATTGCCACGCACAGCAATTATGTTGAATTCTGTATTCTGACTTAAAAAAATTCAAAATAGTTGCAAGCAGGAAATGAGAGACAATAACTCTTCTTGCCAGGGGGGGGGGGGGGGGGGGGGGGCAATGGAGGAAGCATTGGTCTGCACACATCCATTTATTTGCTATTTGAGGGGGTTAATTTAGGAGAAGTGGTGCGAGGCGTTTTCACAGATGAATGCTTATTATACAACCACAGTAGGAAATGTGCGGTGAGGTAATTAGCTGGTTAAATGGCGGGTAGCTGTCTTTTGGGGCTGCTGGTTTATTGTGTGCTGCTGTTGCCTGGAGAATTGTTGGTGATTTGTGACTTGCTCCTGCTGTTTTTGAGATGATGCCTGAATGCTGGAATAACAAAAAAAAAAGTGTTCAATACACAGTTTAGCCACTCTGACACTTTTACATTCGTCATCCAATTTGTCTCTTTAGACATTGCGTTGACTTGTTTGTGGTCGCCCAACAGCAAAAATAAACACAAAGAGCTTCAATTATCTTTTAATCAGCATAGTGAGGATATGTTTTAATTAATTTATTTTCCAAGATTTCAAATGTTCATATATTTAACTTGTGTGCACAGTTTTTTGGTGCAAACTAATCTAGTTTTTCCTCAAGGGGAATACAACACACACTTCTTTCAGCGTGGTGCAAGTTTTAAATGGAAGAGAAATAAAAGAATGCTGTTTTCTTTTTTTTAACCTTCAATACCCAAAATACTCAAGAATTTCCTGTATTTTCTCACTATGTAGACGTGTAGATATTATAGGAGCAAACCTAGAATAGCTTTGTGAGTAAATTGAAAATAAAATAATCTCCTGTAATTTAGGCCTTATACTTTATTGATTTATTTGATCATTTAAGGCAAGGCAATTTTATTTATAGAGCACAATTCATACACAGGGCAATTCAAAGTGCTTTACAGCTACATAAAATCACAAGAAGGCAATAAAACCATTAAAAAGGAATAAAAAAAAGAAAAGAAAGAAATTAAAAAAGAAAGAATATTTAAAACCCATTAAAATAATCATTAAGTAATTAAAAAGTGAAGAGTGCAGATAAAATACTTTCAGGTGTCATATGCACAGCTAAATAGAACTGTTTTCAGCCTGGATTTAAACATTGTCAGAGTTGAGGCCTGTCTCACATCTTCTGGAAGACTGTTCCAGATTTTAGGGGCATAAAACTGAAACACAGCCTCACCTTGTTTAGTCCTGACTCTGGGCACCAGCAGGAGACCCCTCCCTGAGGTTCTCAGAGCCCGAGTTGGTTAATATGGCTCTAACATGTCAGAGATGTACTTTGGCGCTTGACCGTGAAGAGACTTGTACACAAGCAGAGCTGTTTTAAAGTCTATTCTCTGAGCGACAGGAAGCCAGTGCAGAGACCTGAGCACTGGACTAATATGGTCGTATTTCCTGGTTCTAGTCAGGACTCGAGCAGCAGTGTTCTGGATGTACTGCAGCTGTCTTACAGCCCGTTTAGAGAGCCCAGTGAGCAGGCCGTTACAGTAGTCTAACCTGCTGGAGACAAACGCATGGATCAGTCTCTCTAAGTCTGGTTTAGACACTATTCCTTTGATTCTGGCAATGTTTTTTAGATGGTAAAAAGCTGCTGATGTTACAGATTTAATGTGGCTGTTAAAGTTCAGGTCTGAGTCCAATATTACCCCGAGATTTCTAACTTGATAGTTAGGTTTTAGAGAGAGAGTCTCAAGGTGACTAATAACACTTTCTCTTTGTTTCTGTGGGCCACAGACAATGATTTCAGTTTTGTCTGAGTTTAGCTGGAGGAAATTGTTTTGCATCCACACACTGATCTGTTCGATGCAGCGACACAGTGTATCTACAGGTCCGTGTTCTCCTGCCGTCAGTGACACGTAGATCTGAGTGTCATCTGCATAATTGTGGTAGGACACATTATAGCTGCGTATTAGCTGGCCTAGTGGAAGCATGTACAGATTGAACAATACGGGTCCCAGGATTGACCCCTGGGGAACCCCACAGGTCATAGCCATTTGGTCTGAGACACAGTTACCAATTTCAACAAAATATTTCCTGTCCTCCAGATAGGACTTGAACCAGTTTAAAGCACGACCAGAGATTCCCACCCAGTCTTCTAACCTCTGTAATAAGATCGCATTTAAGTTAACTCGTGTAAATCCCTTTATTTCGGTTTGTTTTAAACCACACAAGAAATCTATTGTATTTAAGCAAAACATTACAAAGTGAATGATTAGTTTAGAACATATTTGATATTTAAACAGAGGTATTTTCCTTCAACTTTGGTAAACTGCATTTAGTGTACTTTAAAAGTCAGAACTCAAAATTAGATCATTTTCAACCTCCATCTCAGTGAACAAAGTGGAGTGGCTGGTAAACTTTGTGGCTTTGCTATAAACAGCAGCAGTTACGCAGTTTACTGAACTGAATATACAAATAAGGTTGAATTCACTTGAGGCTCTTTGCAAAACTCTTTTAATCAGATCAAGAAACAACAACAACCAAAAACTGTAAGGCTTTTGAACACAAGACATGTAAACGTTCACACCGTGCTTGTTACTGGCTGACTATCCCTGGTACCTCCCTCCTCCTGACATTACACAGGTTGATGACAACATTTGGTCTATTGTGTGACTTGGTCAAGTCGCAGCAAGAACTCATGACTCTTTAATCGCCTAATCTGACAGTAAACATCTCATCAGACAGAAATATTGTTTTGTCTGAACCCAGCATTAGATGCAGTTGAATATCTGATGTAGACCAGCTGTGTTTATTTCAAATTCTCCCTCTCTGTCTCTGCCTCTGCAATATTAGGTTATGGTGGACCTCAGCAGCTTACAGTGTAGATCAATGCAGCTACTTCTGAGAGTCTAGCTGGGTTTAATGTGATATTCTGAGTGGACAGCTTTTCTTCAAATGCCCCTCTTAATCACATCACACATAAATCTCAGCTCTTGGTGTCCTCTTTGTGTGTGTGTGTGTGTGTGTGTGTGTGTGTTTTAAGATATTCCCAAGTGCATTTATTCCGTAGTATTTCCTCAAACGCAGGCAGTTGGACATCTGGCTCATAGTCAAAAGCCAGGGCTTAACTTGGTTAATGTAAGGGTGTTAAAGTGTTAATCATTCTGGTGAATCAAACCTTTTGTCATAAACATGGTGAGATGCCAAATTTTCCTAAAAGCCCACTGGCATGGAGTCACGAGTTACTTAGCAACAGTAAGCAGGGTTATCAACTCTGATCCCACTGTGGGTGAGCAGACATCAGGATGAGATTATGTGCGTGAAACAAGAAGAGACACATTTCTTGAATTTACGTCCAAACAATGAAAGATACACCGCCTGATTGAAAAAGTCACACACTTGGACATTTTGTTAGAGCCCCTTTAGCATTGAGTACGGCATGCATTGGCCATGTCATTGTTTCAAGGTTATTTATAACCACACTGCAGGGACAAGGACAGCAGTCCAAATAAATAGCTAGGTAGGCCAACTGTAGCTGAATTCAGCTAGCTATTTTACCGAATGAATGATGTTTTCTAAACCTTATGAAGTAGTGTTGGGGCCTAAACCTAACCAAACAGTAACCAAAAATGAGAGATGTTAACAAAATAAATTTACAAGACAGTAAATTTCAGGAGACCTAAGATCAGGTCTCAAACTAAGGTCTCCAGGTTAGAATTCCTGACTTTTTTCTTCACCTACAAAAGCAAGCTTTGTCAATCACTAAAATTCCTCACAAGGGAAGAAGTGCAGTATATGTGGATCAATACCCTGTGTGCCAAAAAATGTCACTTAGGATTTACCTACTGTGTTCATGTTTGACATCCTGAGACTTTCAACCAAGAGTGAATGTGTAACAAGCTAGAAGAAAGAAAGTGTTTAAAAACACAAATACAACAAATTCTCATCTCCTGGATTATATTTGAGGGTTTGAGGTATACCTTCTTAACGGCTATCGTTTTTTTCAATATGGGCATCACAGCTTTGTAAAACTTCATATTTGCAAAGGCTAAAACATGGTGTTTTTTGAATAATTTCCAAAAAACTTGTTCTGTTGTCTTGGTATAAGGATGTTTTTTCTACAATCAGTTTTCATGATTTGACATTAAACATATGTTGAACTGCACAAACCACTTGGACTGAGTTCATGAAAAGACATGTTTGATTACTAAATTCTGCTAGATATAATGCCACAACATCAGGGCTTATTTTATTCTCCATGTACAACATTGGGTTTTTATATTCATGTTTGTAACCTCATGTAATCTGCAGTTTTCTAAACCCAAACGGCTAAAATTAAAGTGTTTTCCTCTGTCTCTCTTGTTCAGTCGTCCAGCATATCAAGAGACACAACATTGTGCTGAAGCGAGAGCTGGGAGAAGGAGCCTTTGGAAAAGTCTTCTTGGCTGAGTGTTACAACCTCTCGTCTGACCAGGAGAAGATCCTGGTGGCTGTCAAGGTATTTTGGAAGTCTAAAAGTTTCCAATAAACACATGTCAGAGGCAGAGAAATCACCAAATCTCTGCTAATTTGGGGGAAATGATAACAACTAGATTGAAAAAATGGGACAGACATTGTGTTGTTTTTCTAATTAAGTTTTTCTATTCTGCTCCCTTGTTGTCTTGAAATAGGCAATTACTGTGTGATTGATTGCAGGTATTGTAAGGACAGCAAAATGGACAGCTCAACAACACACACACTTTTGTTTTTGAAGCTTTTAAAACAAAAGACTAGACTTAGAGGGATGGATCATCATTGTGACTACATCGTGCTGTCATAGAAATACATTTGTGTCAAGTCAGTAAGAGTTTAATAGAAAAGATGATTTTTTAAAAACCCATGATCCTTGAGAATTAAATTATTGGCTTTATAATAAAGCTCATATTGATGTTATTGGAGGTGAAATTATTGACTTTTCCACAACATTTGCAATACATTCAAAATATTGAACAGTTTACAGCAGATAATCTTATGTTGCTGAAATGGATACTTGGCATTTGGAATATAATCATTCACATGGTGTCAGTACAGTATTAGCAATCTATATGTACCTCCATTTTCTCTGCTATGATTAGAAACATTTCTAACCTTTTGGTTGGAAAGTCATCTCTAATCATAGGGTTTCTCTGTAAGAGGATTCAAAAACCGCTGACTTCCGGGATCAAATTGAAAGGCTTCCCAGGGAACATCCTCCTGTCATATCTATCTGCTCATCGAGACTGCTCTCTCTCTCTTCTAGTCTGCAGTGAAACAGGATCTGAATGGTTAAAAACTCTTCATTAACAATAGATGACCCGTGACAAAAACCCCTCTCTTCCCCCGTTCTCCTTTGCACCCCACTTCCTCTGTCCTCCATACCTCCGGTTCCCACCTGCACTCCTTTCTCTCTTTCCTCTGACTCATCTTTCTGGCTCTGTTCCTCCTCTCAAATCCTCCATCCTCTTTTCTGTTCTTGGACTTCCTGTTTCCTTCTAGTTTAGCTCTAAACCTCCTGCTGATACACGCTGCCAGCTTAGATTCAGCTCAGTCTGTACACTCTCAGAAAAAATTGGGATGATTTGAAAAATGCTCATTTAAAACTACATTTTCTTTGATCCTTTTTTTTTTTTTCAAACCCAAGATATTTCATATTTTGTCCCTTCAGCTCCATTCTGTCCAAAAACCAGATTCTGTGACTGTATGGGATTATATCCCATAGCTCCTGCCAAAGTGATGACTGCATTAATGCAGATTTTACAGCAACATGTGCAGTTTCATTATGCTGCCTTTTCAACAAGACAACACATAAACACATTCTCCATACATTACAAAGGCATGGCTGAGAAAGAAGGGGGTACATGTTCTGGCCAGCAGTCCTATCCCCAACAGAGAAAATGTGGAGAATTTTCAAAAGAAAAATGCAACAATGACGACCCTGTACTGCTGCAACACATTAAGAGTTTTTTTTTGCAGGAAGAATTGGACAAAATAACATTTGAAACACTTCACCACTTGGTCTCTAGTGCCAGAATATCTTGGCAAGATTATAAAGTGGTATTTTCAAGTGGGTTTATTGTCCAAACTCTTTTTGGAATGTGTTGCTGTTGTGAAATAAAAGAAAATGGGAATCCATCCATCCATCCATTATCTTCCGCTGGTCCGGGGATCGGGTCGCGGGGGCAGCAGCTTGAGCAAAGAGGCCCAGACGTCCCTGTCCCCGGCCACTTCCTCCAGCTCTTCTGGGGGGACCCCGAGGCGTTCCCAGGCCAGCCGAGAGATATAGTCTCTCCAACGTGTCCTGGGTCTTCCCCGGGGCCTCCTCCCAGTGGGACGGGCCCGGAACACCTCACCGGGGAGGCGTCCAGGAGGCATTCTCACCAGATGCCCGAGCCACCTCATCTGACTCCTCTCGATGCGGAGGAGCAGCGGTTCTACTCCGAGCCCCTCCCGGATGACCGAGCTTCTCACCCTATCTCTAAGGGAGAGCCCAGACACCCTGCGGAGGAAACTCATTTCGGCCGCTTGTATTCGCGATCTCGTTCTTTCGGTCACTACCCACAGCTCGTGACCATAGGTGAGGGTAGGAACATAGATTGACCGGTAAATCGAGAGCTTCGCCTTCTGGCTCAGCTCCTTCTTCACCACGACGGGCCGGTGCAGAGCCCGCATCACTGCAGACGCCGCACCAATCCGTCTGTCAATCTCCTGTTCCATTCGTCCCTCACTCGTGAACAAGACCCCGAGATACTTGAACTCCTCCACTTGGGGAAGGATCTCATTCCCGACCCGAAGAGAGCATTCCACCCTTTTCCGGCCGAAGACCATGGTCTCAGAGTTGGAGGTGCTGATGGTCATCCCAGCCGCTTCACACTCGGCTGCGAACCGCTCCAGTGAGAGCTGAAGGTCACGGCCTGACGACGCCAACAGAACCATATCGTCCGCAAAAAGCAGAGACCCGATTCTGAGGTCGCCAAACCGGACCCCCTCAACGCCCTGGCTGCGCCTAGAAATTCTGTCCATAAAAATTATGAACAGAATCGGTGACAAAGGGCAGCCCTGACGGAGTCCAACCCTCACAGGAAACATGTCCGACTTACTGCCGGCAATGCGGACCAAACTCTGACACCGGTCATACAGGGACCGAACAGCCCATATCAAGGAGTCCGGCACTCCATACTCCCGGAGCACCCCCCACAAGAGTCCCCGAGGGACACGGTCGAACGCTTTCTCCAAGTCCACAAAACACATGTAGACCGGTTGGGCGAACTCCCATGCTCCCTCCAGGATCCTGCGGAGGGTATAGAGCTGGTCCACTGTTCCACGGCCAGGACGAAAACCACACTGCACCTCCTGAATCCGAGATTCGACTATCCGGCGGATCCTCCTCTCCAGTACCCCCGAAAAGACCTTACCAGGGAGGCTGAGGAGTGTGATCCCCCTATAGTTGGAACACACCCTCCGGTCCCCCTTTTTAAAGAGGGGGACCACCACCCCGATCTGCCAGTCCAGAGGCACTGCCCCCGATGTCCACGCGATGCTGCAGAGGCGTGTCAACCAAGACAGCCCCACAACATCCAGAGCCTTGAGGAACTCAGGACGGACCTCATCCATCCCCGGGGCCTTGCCACCGAGGAGTTTTTGACCACCTCGGCAACCTCAGCCCCAGAAATGGGAGGTCCCACGTCCGAGCTCCCCAATTCTGCTTCCTCATCGGAAGGCGTGTCGGTAGGATTGAGGAGGCCCTCGAAGTATTCCCCCCACCGACTCACGACGTCCCTAGTTGAAGTCAGCAGAGCCCCGCCCTCACCATACACGGTGTTGACGGTGCACCGCTTCCCCCCCCTGAGTCGCCGGATGGTGGACCAGAATCTCCTCGAGGCCGTCCGGAAATCGTTCTCCATGGCCTCCCCGAACTCCTCCCAAGCCCGAGTTTTTGCCTCAGCAACCGCCGAGGCTGCGTTCTGCTTGGCCTGTCGGTACCCATCAGCTGCTTCCAGAGTCCCATTGGCCAAAAAGGCCCGATAGGACACCTTCTTCAGCTTGACGGCCTCCCTCACCACTGGGGTCCACCAGCGGGTTCGGGGATTGCCGCCACGACAGGCACCGACCACCTTGCGGCCACAGCTCCGGTCGGCCGCCTCAACAATGGAGGCACGGAACATGGCCCATTCGGGCTCAATGTCCCCCACCTCCCCCGGGACATGGTTGAAGCTCTGCCGGAGGTGGGAGTTGAAACTCCTCCTTACAGGGGATTCCGCCAGCCGTTCCCAGCAGACCCTCACAATACGTTTGGGCCTGCCAGGTCTGACCGGCTTCCTCCCCCACCAGCGGAGCCAACTCACTACCAGGTGGTAATCAGTTGACAGCTCCGCCCCTCTCTTCACCCGAGTGTCCAGGACATACGGCCGCAAGTCCGATGATACGACTACAAAGTCGATCATCGAGCTGCGGCCTAGGGTGTCCTGGTGCCAAGTGCATATATGGACACCCTTATGCCTGAACATGGTGTTCGTTATGGACAATCCGTGACGAGCACAGAAGTCCAACAACAAAACACCACTCTGATTCAGATCGGGGGGGCCGTTCCTCCCAATCACGCCCCTCCAGGTCTCACTGTCATTGCCCACGTGAGCATTGAAGTCCCCCAGCAGGACGAGGGAGTCTCCCGGAGGAGCACTCTCTAGTGCCTCCTCCAGGGACTCCAAAAAGGGTGGGTACTCTGAACTGCCGTTCGGTGCATAAGCACAAACAACAGTCAGGACCCGTCCCCCCACCCTAAGGCGGAGGGAGGCTACCCTCTCGTCTACCGGGTTGAACCCCAATGTACAGGCGCACAGCCGGGGGGCGATAAGTATGCCCACACCTGCTCTACGCCTCTCACCGCGGGCAACTCCAGAGTGGAAGAGAGTCCAACCCCTCTCGAGGAGGCTGGTTCCGGAGCCCAAGCCATGCGTCGAGGTGAGTCCGACTATATCTAGCCGGAACCGCTCAGCCTCGCGCACCAGCTCAGGCTCCTTACCCAGCAGAGAGGTGACGTTACACGTCCCAAGAGCCAGCTTCAGTAGCCGAGGATCAGACCACCAAGGTCCCTGCCTTCGGCTGCCGCCCAGCTCACATTGCACCCGACCCCCATGGCCCCTCCCACGGGTGGTGAGCCCGTAGGAAGAAGAAAATGGGAATGAGATAAAAAAATAATTAAAAAAAGACTTGAAATATACAGGTTTATACTGTCTACAGTGAAAAGAAATCAAAAGTTAAATTAAAGATTTGTTTCCCTTATTTTTTCACTTTTCGCATGGCCCCAACTTTGTCTTTGATTTAGGTTGATACGACCTGCTTTGCGTTATAAAACGCATATCTGGCTGCCTTCTTTTTAGAATAGAAATAGAATAGAAAAAAACTTTATTCATCCCCCAATGGGGGAAATTCAAAAATTTTATCGCATTAACCAAAAGAAGATGTTGTGTATGTTGACTGGAATAAACAACTTTTAAATAAACAATGACGCTATCACAGCTAGTTACCAAAATAAAGTTTTTATAGAAAGTAGTTCACAATGTGGTGTCTGGATAATCCAGACGAATCTCCAACACTACTTCTGAAACAAGTAGAGTAAGACCCCACACAAAATTTCCCTTTCACATCTCACTGGCAGACTTCTCAAAAGTTTGAAGAAAAACCTAAATCTTAAATGACTGTTACAGTGGTGTTCTTCTCACCTTTGCCATATGTATTTTGCACTTGATAAAACGGAAGCTGCTAAAAATAACCTAATTTTTGAAATTTTACTGAAAACCACCACAACCTTTAGAAGAGCTTTCGTTGATAACTTACATTAAAACAAAGCTTTGAGATTAATCCTTTATCTCCATTGTTTAACATGAAAAGACATTACAGTCTGAGAGAACATGTGATTCATATTTCCAGGTATATATTTCTAATATAAATGGTAAATGATCTCCACTCAAATAGCTTCTTTTTTACCTTGGCAGTTGTGCAAAGCACTGTACAGTGTTTCTCATTCACAATTTCATACAATAAGCTACCAGCCTCAGCAGAGCAGTCACAAAAGATGCCGGTTTATTATCAGACAACCTGCTCTACAGCCTGAGCTACAGCCACCCTATTCTGATACATTACACTGTATTTACATCGACATCTCTCATGTATACTACATTGTAGGAACACGTTCTTGGTTGTAGACCATATTACAATAACCAGAACTCAATAAGAAGGCTTAATGATCTTGGTTTGAGAGTCAGCTATCAATCATCCAGTCATCCATTACACAGACGCTGTTACTGTATATTAAACTCTGAAGTGCCATCAATCAAAACACACTGTAACATGTACACATCCACGAAAAAGATACATATCCACATGAACATAGCACATTCCTGCAACCCTTTAATCATCAACACCAAGAACACCAAGAATGGAAATGAGTCACTACTTTTATGAGCTGGAAGCTGTTGATTGCTTTTTATTTGTCCAAGGACCTGAATGCACTCGGACTGGATGAGTAACAATGTAATATTGTAGCTTTTGGCCCGGGAATTAATGCGGCGTTCCTGAGAGCTCAAAGCCTGGAGTTGTCTTGAAAATGTTTCTAGCTCACAGAGAAGTCTCTGCTGTAATAGTCTTGGATTCAGAATGAATATGCCTCCCTCCTGTAATTTGTCAACTGAACCCAAAGACAAAAAGGAGAGAAAGATTTTTTTTAAAACAAATTTTGTATTCCAGCAGGGGCGCACTGTGCAACCCTCATTGCAATCTCCAGTAGACCCTCAATCAAGTAAGAATGACAATAAACAATAGTCATGCTCTGTGTAGTGGCATTTAGTACAGCTTTTGAAAAGTCTTCCTTTGTAAAGATTTATACATCATAGATGCTTCACTAATAGTTTAGGAATCAATTACTAATGCCCTACAGATAAGAATTACACCATTGTGAAAAAGTTTGTCACCACCTCGTACCTGGTTCTTAACCTCATCCAGCATCCCATTTTTCATCACTGATAACCTCTTGCTGGCTTCTTAGAGAGTAAAAAAAACTGTCATTATTCATCAAGTTCTCCAGTGTCACTAACAAAATAGCATAAAAAAGGAACATTCAATCACTTGGTGAACCCAAAAGCTGTTTTAATGTCTTTAACTAAACTGTGCTGCATTATTGATCATTTGTAAGCATTCACAATGCCATTAAATACAATCACTCTAACTTCATGAGCTGAACCTAAAAAAGTCTTTCACAGACACATTCAATCCCAGAATGAAATAACTCTTTATTCAGTCAGCAAACTCATAGTTCCCATATACTGTATGTTCGATATCACATTTCAAACCAAAGTTGGAGTAAAGGCTTTCATACTATATCTGTACTGTTACAGTCCTCTTTATCTTCTTCATGCAGTATCATATTGCAGTCTATAATGTAAATGATCGAGTCTCTGTTTCCTGAGACATGATTGGATGAATATGGGTGGATGGAGTTGCATTCAGTCTCATTTTCTGGCATCTCAGCGAATTAAAGGTCACAGGTCACTTACCTCTTCCCGAGTGTTCTTTGGGACGTCTCCTTGTCCTGAAGACCTGCATTTGTAATACGAGCCTTTATCTGGTGTGTTAGTACACAGACAGACAAACACTCACACACAAACACACATAAGGTGGAAAGCCCACGTATCTCCATGTCATTCTCTGTAGGAAGACAATCAATTATTCATGCAGGACAAAAAGAAATGTTCTATATTTTTAATCTTAAGATGTGATATTAATACTGAGCACATATCACTCTCATTTCCTGCAACTCTCTATCTTTCTTTCACACACACTATTTTTTCCTTCTCTGTCACTAATGTTGGTGTTACGCAACATCCCTGACAGATTTCCTGATTCATGGAATGGAGACAAAGATTAGTTTAGAAGGGAGTCGGGGAATATAATTAATGTAAACAGTGCTGTGCTTTGTAATGGCTCACATTAGTATAAGACACCCCCCCCCCCCCCAATCCCCCTCTTTGGTCTGCTCTCCCATTGAATCGGTCTTTCTTCTGTGCCACTAATGTCACACTGTGTGTGACAGCTGTGCTGCTGTAAGTCACTTTTACAAGGCAAGACATTTCTCTCCAGTTTACATCAACCAATTAGATTGGATGTGACTGGATCCACTTTGAAAATGACTAATTGGCAACAGTGTACGCAGCATAATGTGTGAGTTTTTCATTTGTCACTTTATCAAAATGTTGTGTGTGTGGGTTTGCAGACACTCAAAGAGGCCAGCGAAAATGCCAGGAAGGATTTCCACCGTGAAGCAGAGCTGCTGACCAATCTGCAGCACGAACACATCGTCACTTTCTACGGAGTCTGTGTGGAGAGCAACCCTCTCATCATGGTGTTTGAGTACATGAAACACGGAGACCTGAACAAGTTCCTCAGGCATGTCTTCTCCTTGTCATGACAACATAAAGACATTATGATCAAATCAAAGCAGATGTCGCAGTTTACGTTGCTGATACAAAGCTAAAACCAAAGATAGAATATGAAAACTTTCCACCTGTTCCCTCGCAGGGCTCACGGTCCAGATGCAGTTCTGATGGCTGAAGGCCAAACCAGCAGACCTGTGGAGCTGACCCAGTCTCAGATGCTGCACATTGCCCAGCAGATAGCGTCTGGCATGGTCTACCTTGCATCACAGCACTTTGTGCATCGTGACTTGGCCACCCGGTATGTTACTCGCTCCATTACAGCATGCAAGAAGCCCTATTGTGTTTGGGAATTTAGTATGACCCCTCTGATAATAGATAAATAAATCTGAATTAAATAATTAAATAAAATGTAGATATCTGTATATGATTTTTTTGTCTTTTTCTATATGCACTTAAATGCAAGTAAATTGGACCAAATTCCTGAATGGAAAAATCTGTAATCCCATCAACTCCCATTAGAAGGTTCAGTTTGACGACAAGCAATCAAGGGGGAATAATACCTGCAAAAAAAGTCATACAGAAAAGTAGCCATTGGAGGAATCAATAATGTGTAGCAG
Source organism: Odontesthes bonariensis (assembly GCF_027942865.1). Taxonomy (NCBI): domain Eukaryota; kingdom Metazoa; phylum Chordata; class Actinopteri; order Atheriniformes; family Atherinopsidae; genus Odontesthes; species Odontesthes bonariensis. Next base: position 20,509,252 of record NC_134511.1, read on the forward strand.
AGCAGATGTCTCCCACATGGTTTGTTACTGATTGGCTCATATGGTCCAACAATAGAGAATGATTGAAAGAATACCAAAGACACAAGGTTGGGGTTCAGCGCCTGACTGTGCCATCCAAATTATGGGAAATATTTTTGTCTAATCTTACAACACCCTGCTGCTATTGTTCTGCGCTTACTTTGTCTTTGGTTTTGTTTTTTGTTGAAAAGGAACTGCCTGGTGGGCGAGAACCTGCTGGTTAAGATTGGAGACTTTGGCATGTCCAGAGATGTCTACAGCACTGACTACTACAGGGTAGGTGTATGTGTCGATATCTTTTCTCACCCTATTTCTAGCTTCTAGCCCCCTCCCCCCCGCCTCCCTGCTGCATGGATCCCTCTGCTACCCTCCCTGCATGGGCATGACTGACGGAGTCCATCAACAGTAAGACAATCACTGTGGTAGGTTCACTAATCAGAGTACAGCACAGTGTAATTATTTGTTATTTATTCACTAGACACTTGCGAACAAAAACAACTGTATGACAAACAGCTACATTACTGTAGTTATTGTTATCTATACAAATAAAAAGGAAAATTCCCCTCAAAAAGCGGCTTTCATAATTTGTCATGAATTTTGGATAGTCAACCCTTTACAAAAGGACAATATTAAAAAAAACATTATGTTTACATCATATAACTATAGTTCAATCAGATTCATTTTGAATAATATATTAACAATAACACAGCAAGCAATAAAAAGGGCCACCTTTAATATCTTGTCAGAGAATTCTTAATTTGCTGAACTTTTATCAACAAAGAAGCGCCTCACGTGTTGATTTTTTCCTGAAAAATCTATTTAATTCAGTCATTTAAAAATTAAACACAACAACTTGTTTTGGTGCAGTTTGAGTCTCTAAACTATAGCATTGTAAGCTGTGTTATATATACAGTACTGTGCAAAAGTCTTGAGCCACCGCTCATATATTTTGCTTCAAAGGGGCCAAACTCACCAGTAATCTTTTAAAGTGGTCTTGAGCGATAGTTCTCCAGGCTTTCTCAAGGTCTTTCAAAAGGGTTTTATTTGGACAGTCCTTGTATCTGACCTTTCAAGCATGGAAAAGGCACCCCACTCAAGACATGAACCAGTGTTTAGTCTACATCTAAAAGACAACCTTGTATAGAAAAATGCTTCTTTGACTGTATTCGAAGAAAAGAGGTGTGGCTCAAGACTTATGGGCAGTACAGTATATCTACTAGGTTGCAGCAAACATTTGAGGTATACAATACTGCATACAACAGGACTCAGATGCATATACGTATGCAGCTAATACTGGGGATGTATGCTAAGGAAGAAATTTGCATTCTTTTGGTCAATTTTGGTAAAAGCACAATTATGTATAATTTCTAAATCTCAGACATTATGAAAGTCTCTTGCAAATACGTGAATTATCTTGATTTTCACTTCCATCTTTAGCCACAAATGAATGCCCCCAGTCAATTTGCACATAAAATACTATTTGCCAAAGTACAACACTTATCAGAGATGAGGAGAAAGAAAAATTTGCTTTATTTGATGGTCACAGTTCTGGAATCACTATGAGAACTAAATTTACAAAACGGTCAAAAGTAAAAGTGGTGATCAACTCTAAATTGTAAACATCCACAGTAGCCTCAGGATGTGAGATTGGATCGAAGAGAAGTTTTGGTGGTTCTGTTGGTTTCCTTTTTTTTTTAAATCAGCTCTGTGTCTATGAATTGGGCTTATTTGGAAATTGATTCATTGGATTTGATAGGATTGTGACTCTACTGAATTGGATTGTATCTCTGAAGTGCCTTGAGATGAAATTTGTTGTAATTTGGCACTATATGAATAAAATAGCAATTGAATCTACCAGAAAATTGAAAAAAGGTACGATATACTTCTTTACACTGCAACCACATTTGAGTTGAATGCAACACAAAAGGGACATAACAACAGTACCCATTGGGCATATTTGCAGGAAAGAGCGATTGAGTGTGGCTGCATTCATGCAAACAAAGCCAAATCAGTGGACATATGTGTATGAGTTGGAGGGAGATTCAGCGGCTTTACTATGAATGTCAATATAACTCGGGGGAGCTAGAGTCAGCTTAAAATGTGTCAATGAGGTTTTTATTTTTTTTTATTTATCTTTTACTACTGTACAGTAATCTGCCAGCTTTCTAAAATAGACCAAATAGCAAAATCCTAATAAAGTGTATTTGACTGATCGATAGCTGTCCATTTTTCAAGCCCTCTCTCCAGTCCACTGTGACACACTGACATGACTGACAGTGACAAATAACTCAGAAGAGGCAGGAGGGGGAGGGAAAGAGCGAAAAAGCTGTCTCTCAGTGACAAGAAAAAACTCTATTTGGTATAAATAATGACTTTAACAACGACACTCTGAAATATAATCATCTATAGGACATTTGATGGATGTATTATTTGGTAATGACACTGACCGATGAGTTTTACGACGATGTCAAAGCAGGTCTCATGCTGAAAGCGTTAGGATGCGTTAGGTCGTTAGGAAAGATATGCTCAGTGTAGTTATATCAAAAGCTATTCTTAGTCTGTTAGGAAAGGTAGTTTTCTTGATAATAGCTTGTAATCAGATTACATTTTGTCACTACATGAACAAACTGTAAAAACCTATGTGTTTCAACAGTAAGAGAACTATTACTACCTGTATACATGTGGATTGGCACATAAGAAAACTCCACAGGTATTTTTCTTGTAGACATGTTTTGCTGCTATTTTAGTGTAAATCACATTATGCTTAGTTTACCAACACTAAATGCTTTATAGGCCCAGAGTAAAGCTGTCTGTATTTAAGAAGACAGAAGCAGATGATCCACACAACCACACTTTTGATATTAAATTTGGAGTAACTGGTTGTATTTTGCAAATGTAGAAAATAGATAAATGTGCCCCCTCAGTGGGTTTCTTCTGTACAGTCTCTGTATGACGACACACAACAACCTCCCCACTCGTCCTCCTCCTCCTTCCTTTCACCCCTCCTCAATAAAGCTAAGTGCTGAGGCTGTAGCCATAGCAACGAGTGAAGGCAGTGGCGGTGAGCCTTGGAGTTGAATCCAACGTTTCTCAGGAAGAAAAGTAATCAGACAACTTCTGTTTAGTATGCTGAGGCAGTAGAGGAGAAAGAGAGAGGGTGAAGGGAAGAGATGGAGGCAGGATGGTGGTGAAAAGATGAAAGGAAGAAAGAGATGGGGGAGCAGCAGGAGAAGAGAAAAGAGGAGCAAAAGAAGTGGAATGCCAGGCAGGGAAAAAAGAAAACACAAATAGATATACCAAAGAAGAGAAAAGGCAGTAATAGAGCAATAAAAGAGCATAATGCTTAGGAGGGAGAGGAAAAAATGGGAAGGCATTGCTGCCTGTGGAGAAGACATCCTACAGGAAGAAAGAAACAGTACTGGAGATGCAGGTTTACACAACCACAGCACAGGATATCAGAGACAGACAGAAACAGCAAGAGGTGACAAAATAAATACACAGAATTCGACAGGAGAAATACAGCACACCAAAAAGGAGCTACGGGATGGTGGCCATGTTTCAGAATCCAGGATAGACAGAGGTGTGTGTGTTTGTGCGTGGGAAGGTGTAGAGTGTGGGGACCCAGTCACGCTTTTGCGTCAGACGGGAGTAAAGATGAGTCATAGAGGAATCAGAGCTCACCCCCCACCTCTTATGTGTGTTCATATGTGTGCCTATGGAAATAGAAGCAGAGGCGATGGACTGAAGGGGCTGCAATGACGTCATTGAATCCCCTGTTACACATTTAACCTGGCATCCGCTTCAGAAGACAGACAGGATGACTTGAATCAAACCATGCAGCTGTTTTAGTGTGTGTGGGTGGAGTCGTGAAGGGTCAACAGACGCACTCAGTGCACTACAATACTTTCATTACTTTTCTCCCTGAAGTGATTTTAAGCCCCATGTTGGGTGAAAGACTGTTTTTTTTTAGATTCAAGATTCAAGATGTTTATTTGTCATATACACGATAACAGACACAGTGGTTATTATCGGGTAATGAAAATCTTACTTTGCGACTTCCCAACCAAAAGAACTATGCTCTTACAACACACCACACTTTTTCATTCTTTTTTATTTTAAAAAGGGAATATAATATATATATTTAATGTAAAATATAAAGTGCAAAATATGCAATAACAGTTTTATGCTGCCGACACATGCAGTAGAAAAAAAACTGGCATGCTAAACAATCTTTGCAGAGCTCCAACTGGTCGTGGGGGAGGAGATCAAATTTGAATTACCAATCACAACAATTACCCACAATGCTTAGCAAAGATTAACAGTAGTGTAGGCCTGTTCATGTCATTGACTGGCTAATTTTTTAGACCTTTCACAGGGTTCACTGGAACGTGCACATTTTCCACAGAGAAAGAGCAGATTTAGTGTCAACAGCACTCAGATACATTTACACACTTCTAGCAAACATGTTAACGTCATTTTGTGACATGACGTCTCCAAATATTTTTCCAGTGTTCCACAATTTATGTCAGACTTGTTTTGTAATGGATCCAATAATTTTTTTTTACTAATTTAATCTGTTATTGATATATTTAAAAAAATGGTAATATAAAAAGTGGCTGCAACAATGTTTTGTAGCCTGGAGTTAAACATTTGGTGATTGTCATGTTGGTTTTCTTGTAGTCAAAAATGACCATATTTGGACGTGTATATGTGGCTGGAAAAGGACGCTTGAAGCCTAACTTAGACAAAAGTGTTTTTGATGCTCAAAATTGATCCAGTTCTGAAATTATTTACAGGAGGACCATCCCCACACCGATGAGAGGGAGTAATTCTGACAAATTGTACTTATATGATTTGTGGGAAAAACTCATCGACTTTAGTGATCATTAATCAGGAAAAGCTGATACATTTTTAAGCCAGGTTTGTAGAGCGCATACGGTATTGAACTTTAAGGCATTTCGTCTGGAAACTTTCCATCAACACTGCAGATGCCAGCCTTCTTGGTAATAATTTCATTTGTTTCCATAGCAACACAGAGGTCTATTAAGGTACAATTTTCAATGTAACAAAGAGAAGGTGGGGTCAGTCCCATAAGACCCTCTTACAGTACATCCCATAGTGCTCTAACCAGTGCAGTTGCTATGGATACTATAGCCTCCAGAAGGTCAAAGAGCTCACATCTTTACTCCTTTCTTTTTGTGGCTTTCTTGGAACACTACACAGTGGTCTACCCGAAATAATGCATATTTATGAGAAAGTGAGGTAGAGGGACTGACAGGCAGGCTGAGAACCAATGAGAAGGCAAAAACGAGTGAGAAAAAGAGATAAGGGAGCAGCAAAAGAGGCAAAGACCAACAACAAAGCTACTGACAGCAAAGAGAAAACAGAGAATGAACTGATGACATATAGCGATGGGTGTCCAGAACAGGTATCAGTGCAAGCTTTTGGTCCTGAGACTGCTTCATTGTAAATACAACTCCCCTAATGTCTGATACAAATTCCTCACCAATGACCAAAACATTTAATCTGAAGGTTCATTTACATGCTCTTTTGTTTTTTTTCATTAATTTATTTTGTCTTTGATTCGGCCTTGTTAAAAGCCTTGCCCTCACTTCCATTCTCATTGTCTGTGCAAAGACTGCACGAAAGCACACAAAAACACACACACACACACAAAAAGATGTAGCCCAGCAATTCAAGGACCCAATATTAATATTTCAGACCACAGGGGGAAGAGATCAGCCATGATGAATAAAACAAAAAGACTAATGGACATTACTTCAGATGCATCTGTGAACTGTTCAAAATCTATCAGTAGAGTAGGATAGAATATTACACGAAACAAAACATGCAATATAGTGAATAAAATAAATCTGTGCTTCATTGTCACTAGTGTTCGTCTTAATGTTTACTGACTGACAAAGCTACGATTGTGTTCTCAATTTGGTTGGTCAGTCTGAGGCATTTTTATTCTGTCAGAAAATGTTATTTAAAATTCTCTCAGTTTAAATCTGTCTCGATTGAGATGATACACCTTCTTCACCAGTTTAGAGTTTACTTACAGTACTTTACAGATAACACAAGGCACACAATTAGCAAGTTTTGCAACTTCTTACAGTTTGCTACCCAGCCTTATTTCAAGGTCTTTACATATGCATTGTATATTGTCAAATTTACCCACAAAGTAATGTGTAGGAATTTGACATAGTGATGTAAATATTGATGTAAATTTGACATAGTGATGTAAATTTAGATGAAACAGACAAGCAAAGTGGGAGACATGGCATGACAGGCAGAAATGCGAGGGGATGGTTATGTTAAGTAACAGCTGCAGAGATGGAGGCAGATATGTTTCCACGGGAGCAAAAGTGAAACTGATGGCTATCTATGTGGCCATGCACATTTTATGACTCCATTAAATAACCAACTGACTAGCATCGAAACAGGCAAAGTGTGAGTGCCAGGCCATTAATAACAGGCATATACCTCATAAAATGGATTGTGCTATCTGTGCAGTCCAATGGAGTGCAGATCAGTTGGTAGATTCATTTTAGGAGGAGTAAGAGGAGAGGGGAGGCGCAGTGTGGTGGAAAACATCTGCACACTCAGCATTAGTGCAATTAAGTCTGGGGAATGAGTGGGGTTTCAATGTTTTTTGTTTTTTTTTCTATTCTTAATATGTTTATTTATACCTCAGTCAGTAGATTAGCCTTTACAGCCGGATCCAAACTATTTCTTACATGACAAGAATCACAACAATTTAAGGGTTAAGATGGGGTGAGTTTGTAGCAAGACAAGTACCATAATGTCATGAGTGACGCATACGTGACGGGAAACACCAGCCTAAACTTTACAGGGATATGCACATTGATGCTCATTAAATGTTCAGCTGACTGATCTTTATAAGCTCTAAAAAGATACTAGAATTTACATTAATTTACTAGCGTACACTAATAATTATATATATAATTATATTATCTGATAGAATTTTTCCATGCATATTATTTTATGACCAATTTACACTGTAGTTAAGGCCTTACAAGGTGCAGTATGTGTATATACATAAAACAAAGATAGGGATGAACTTAAAAATAGCCAGTGTCGCGAAAACCTTTTAAGTTTTAAGCAAGAACATTAACATGCATTTACATATAAAGACAAAGATGAGATATTTCCTGAATGAGTAGTTGACAAATGTTTTTGAAACTTTTTTTCTCTCAGAGGAGTAAGAATAAAGGAAATATCTGATTTGATATCAATCTGAAGTTTTCTTCTTTCTTTTTTCTTTTTCTTTTACTGGGTAATAACTGGTATGGCTGGATATTTTAGTGTCATAATCGAAGCTTAGTTTCTTTTGGACCATTTGACTGCCGAGTTCTCATGATTCAATGGTTTTTCTTGTAGTCACATAATGTTAACTGTGGTAAAAATCACACTTAGGACCTGCTTTAGCCAGCTGATTATCATCATTTTCAAAAGAAATTAAAAATTGTATCTAAGTCAAGGAGCATTATGCATCACAACGGTGCACTTTTGTCTTATCAGCCAACTTAAAAAACAATGTTTTGGTTGACAGGTCTCACCCATCTTACATCTTAATCTTTTGGTTGAGTGTTTTTTGCTACTTGTTTGTGCTCAGTGCTGATTTACATGAGAGATGTGTATCCAGTTCTGGAATCCAAAAGATTTTATGATTGGATAGAAAGATATGGTTTGGATGTGTTATATTATCTTTAACAGAGGAGCTGTTAGCTCTATTTGTTGCAGAGTGAAGCTGATCAATTCAAACATGTTGATGTGCTCCATATGACGAAGGTGTTCACGTACCCTTTATCTTTGGCTGGGCATTAAAAGGTCACACTGTTGTTATGTTAAACTGATTCAAGCCTTAGTGATCCAAGATCGTCTGTGACTGTCTCAAGTGAAATGAACAGTCAGTATTTATGAACAATAAAAACAGCAAATGAAAAGAACATTTTATAGGCTCCACTTGCTTCCGATTAGAGCTTAATGAAATGACCAACTGTCATTCAGAGTGCCTGTGGGGTCCTGTGTGGGATCAGCTCATCACTTATGCTCACTGAGACTCAATATTTGATGCAAACTTAATGTCAAATTGTATAGTTACTTGATTAATTCAAATTTACTACATGAGACATAAACTGTGTGCATAGCCCATACTGAAACAGCTGGTTTGTGCATTTCGTGTGACCTCAGTGGGTATGAATGCTCTTTGTTTGAGTAAGTTTTCTATAAAGCTTCGCTTTCTTAACAGTATACCCTTCAGCTACACAGAATTATCAGGGTGAGGCCTGCTATACCCACAGAGATGATGCAGTTTGCAGCACCAAACCATTAAACCCCATTCAGGCCTCAGGCAGCACTTATGAAAGAGCAAAATGTTTGCAGCACTGCTTTAAAATGTATTAAAATTCCACAGAGAGGGAGAAGTATGAAAAGTTGCTCAGCTGCACAAATTAAATGGATGATATTGTGGAACTGAAAAAATAAACAATGCAATACAACCTTACAAATCATTCATATGTTCATTCAAAGTACACTATAATAACTTTAATGTGTTTATCTGTGTGTGTGCTTTCAAAGGTCGGCGGTCACACCATGTTGCCCATCCGCTGGATGCCCCCTGAAAGCATCATGTACAGGAAGTTCACAACAGAAAGTGATGTTTGGAGTCTAGGAGTTGTTCTCTGGGAGATATTCACCTATGGAAAACAGCCTTGGTACCAGCTCTCCAATAATGAGGTATGAGGTCACATCTTAGAAATGTAACTTTGGCATGTGATCATTTTGAAGTCTTGAATTTGAAGTAATTTTACTATTTTCTTAACCTTTATCATGAAAATGCTATGTTTTACAATGATAATCAGCACAGCTATTAAACATTCTGCTGAGAAACTGCATTGCGTTAGACATGCCATTAAATCTCCAAGCATCACGGGCGTGAGGGTAGCTGATCCATTATATTAGTATAATTGTAAAAGAAATATAAAGAACAAAGCAACAGATATGCAAATGCTACCTTGGAGGCACCTTCAGCTTAATAAGTAATGGCAAACAAGATGTCGCAGCCACAAGATATTAGAAAACAACCCCTCAGTAGAAGTAAATCTAAATATTTAAACAGTTTTGTGTGCAAGTTTCTCATAGGTATGCATCCAGTGAATCTACGAGCCTGTGTCTTCTTCTTACTGTATATAAAACCAAATCCACTCATTAGAAGCTCTGCAAGCTGTTCATAAAATCAGTGTCTATGAGACACAGTCCTGGGGAGTAAGCCATTCACATGACACCTGTGAGAAGAGGACAACCGCATGAAATGTACTGTGTTTTGCTGGTTCTACTCCACTAAGCATTCAAATAGCATAGTGTAAGGTGCTGGTATCAGAGATGCAGAGTTGATGCAGATTTGTCTTATTTTTTACAAGGAATGTAAAGCTGTGTTTTTCAAGCAGACATACCAAATTTCTCAGAGTTGGTGTCGTAGATCAGACTGACCACACTGACCCAGTGGTACTGTTGAAAAAAAAATTCAGTTTTTAAATTTTTTAATCATGAATGACCTAATATTAGAATGAATATGCATTACTAGAGCTACATACAACCAACCGTCATATACCTAATTTATTTCCATTAAGATTGTTTTTTTTTTTAATTGTTTTTTCAACTGTTTTGTTCGTCAGATGTAAAGAGAAAGTTGTAACAGTTTCCTTTAGTTCAATTCATTGATACAGACTGATGCAAAGCAACTATACACAATAGTTTTAAACACACATACTAGCTTATAAATCTTATAAAGTTGCCCAGAATGTTTCGGGAAATTCTAACAATTATGATGATTGGTGTCAAAGATGTACAATAGATCAAGAATATATTCAATCTGTGCTGAAGCAATAACAATAGATTCTTGTTTCTGAAGATTTTCTCTCAGTGTAAACATCGCATTGATTCAGTGGTGAGCTGGAACAGGGCAAAAGAGAATACACAGTATCTAATACGGTAAAAAACAACAATCGACTAAACAATCAGCTCAAATTACTTACATCTACAAGATGTCAACTTAACCTCTGTTTGATGTACTGTTTCAAGAATGACTATTAAATAATCAGAAACTTTTCAGCATCAAGAAAGTAAACACAAAGCACAACAATCTGGACCTGTTTTCTTGAAAGCTGTTGTGTGCCATTGCCCTTCAACCCTTAACCTAAACCCTAACCTCACAATCTTGAACCTCATGATGTCCTCAACTCTGGTTACATCCAAGAATTAACCTTTAGTCCCGACCACAGTCTTATTTTCCTGTGACCATTTATCAGTTATCTGCTGCTTCACAGGTCACTCACCTCCTGACCTAAATCTGATGCTCAAATATCTCTTACACAGGACAAGGAGGTCTGTTCCAACATTAGATACCAAATACTTATCTACTTACGCATACTGATAGCAATCAGGGAATGAGGAAGAGTAGGTGGCTGATTGCTTGCCAAAATAAGATCTCTCTAACAGATTGGATCCTTGATATGTAGCAATTTGTAAGACACAGCTGGCTCTGGAAGTTTAATAAAACCCATTATAATTGGTATTCATCCTATTGAAAGAGAATGACATGCTTTGCCTGCACTGAGGAACACTTTGTTCTCCTTTGGTTTTATGCACTCACTCCTACTATAGACTCAATAAACTCCTACTTAAATACTCAAAACTTTATCTCACAAATTATATACTTTATGCGTGCTGAAACAATGAATAAATTGCACACAATATGCTGGTAGATGTAATGTGTATACTCTTACGCTGACACAGTGCAATTGCATCAGATTGGTATGGATGAGTGCTACTCTGTTTTACTTCAGGAGTTAAGTAAATAATTTATTCATCGTGACATTTTCACTCTATGCCACTGCAGCAAGGTGTCGCGGCTTTACAGAGCAGATGCTCCATCATCTTCACTGAACTTGGCACACATGAAAAGTGGTGAATGTCAGCCTCTGAGGCAAAAGAGTACTGACATTGAAGGTGATGCCTATATTTCCTACTCTCTGTTTCCTTTCCTGTAGGTCATAGAGTGTATAACTCAAGGTAGAGTGCTGCAGCGCCCTAGGACCTGCCCTAAAGAAGTGTATGACCTGATGCTGGGATGCTGGCAGAGAGAGCCGCACATGAGACTCAACATTAAAGAAATCCACGGTCTGCTCCTGAATCTGGCCAAAGCCTCGCCTGTATACCTAGATATACTGGGCTGAACACAGGAGCAGGACGAAGAAAAGTTTTGGACGTGTGTGTGTGTGTGAGTGTTTGATGTGTATGTGCATAAAGGTGGGAATATATCTAAGTGTGAATGTGCATTTAAAATTGCATGCATGTGTGCGTAAACTAAGCCGGGTATTTTGACACCTCTGATCGAAGTGTGGGATTCTCATGCAGGTGTATGTGCTTGAAGGTGCCGCTCTACAGGATGCGAAGCTCTCTTCAAGGCAATCAAAAAATTCTTCAACTCATCTCCAATCATCTCTTTCCTCCCAGCCAATTTCCTCTCCTTTGTGAGTTCCAACTCCCTCCCTTTTTCCTTACCGAAGGACATTTATGAGGAGAGATTTGACTTTGGAGTGGAAAAAAAAAGCTTCTTACTTCTTTTCAAATGCTTTAAACTCCTTGGAGCTAAATTGATAAAAACCTGATTAACAGGAATTTGAATTAAGTAACTTCCCCTTTGCTGCGTGTTGGACTACAGTACTCACCTGAACATCTGCAGAGCTTAAAGAGGTGCAGGCTAGATGTCCAGAAGCTCTGATCTTTTGTGTGTAAATATGAGACTGGTGGGGTATTTCGGAGGAAATGGCTCTGTGAGACGTCGAGCCATGAAGACACTGTGTTTCCCTTCCCACCCTGTTTGGCTGTCCGTCTTTCTGTCTGTCTCGCAGAAAACAACATGAATTTTCCTGTAAGCTTTCATACAGCAAGACAACACGGGTGATGATTAAGACACTAATACACACGTGCTAAATTGAGTGAAACAATAATGGCCAGAAAAGGCCGCAGAAGCAAACACAACCTGCTTCCCTGCCTGTTAGACAAAATTAGGAGTAGTGATGCAAAGATCATTTTCTTGTTTGAAAATTTTGCTGATGCAAAAAATAATCAGTGACAATACAGCACCAACTGACGCTCAAATGCCACGGTGACAAAATAATTCAGCAAAGTACGCTAATCTTCTACGTGAACTTGTGGATGTGTGCGTCCATGTCTGAATTTCACCACTCTTTTCTGTTGCTTATTACATCACACAGGCCTAAACTGCCCTGTCATACAGCACAGGGTAATATAATGACTCACACCCCCTAAAGTGACAGATGCTTCACTTCTGATGTCAAGTGCTCGTGTCGGAGGTCAATTGATTCATTTGTCCACAGCTGTCCAACAAACCTAAGATTGTGGTGTTGGGGGGGGGGGTGTGTGTGCAGGATTTGGGGGAGGGCTGTAAAGGTTGCTAAGGGAGGGTGGGTTTTGAGTGGTCAGATCATGGTCAGATGTGTGGGTATCGGTGCTGTAGAAGGTGTGGTTCATTTGGTCAACCCATATTAAATCATCAAGGCTCTCAGCACTCAGGCATCCTTGAAAACCACATCTGCGCTGGAGGGGATGCGCACAAGAAGACACACACGCACACACTGTGTACCTTATCCCGTCATCCCTCCATCTCCACACGCATACAACACACACACGCACTCACTGAAAGACACTCAAAACAGGCCGAGAAGGAAATTGAATTGTACATGTTTTATTATTTGAGCGGTGCAGTGCTTTAGCCAGGGCCCGTCCTCTGTAATGGTGTAATGTATATTTCATTACAGCCTAATGGGCTCCATTAGCACAGTCTCCTCACAGACATTCAAGACTTATTGTTTTATGGCTTAGAAGGAAGGATGGAGGGATAGATAGGAGAGGTGAAGGAGAAGAAAACAAAGTGAGTAGCGGTGATGAGGAGGAATACGAGCAGAAGTAATAATGCATATTGAGAAGAAATGGGGAGGAAGAGTTCCCAATGGAAGCACTGAGGTAGGAAGGAAGAGAGCGTAAAGGTACGATTAGGTCTTGAGGAGAAAGATGAGGGAGATGATAGCGGAGTGAGGGAAGAAGAGAGGTGGGAATGTCCTGTGGGAGAAAGTAAGAGTTAGCATACACCATTACTGCGGCCAGCAGATGTTTTGGAAGCCACAACTTCAACTTCATGTTCCCATCGCATTCCTTCGGCTACCCTCAACCACATTCAGTACACACACATACACACAACATCCATTTTACTGGCAGCCCAGCAACAGCTCACACTGAAAATAAACTCAATAATGTACCACACATCCCCATTATTGAGAACCACTTCACTCACTTACAGCACATGTCTTGCTTACAGACATACTGTATATACAGATCACATGCATGCAAGAAAACACAGTTGAAAGTTTGTTTTTGCATTTTACTGGTGCATATTTTACTAATTACAGAATGATCTAAAAGTCACGGTCACTTTGGTTTCACTAACGGCCATTTTAATTCAATGTAAAACTCCAATCTGGAATTATTGGTCTTATTTGTTAACTAACAACAGCACTTGATGGTATTGATGTTTGTGAATTTGAAAAATGTTGATTTTTATTTATTTACTGAATTATTATTTATAAATTTAGAAGCATATTGTACATTTCTTTCTATATTTAAGGTTGCCTTTTTGCAACAACAACCTGAGTGAAATTGAACACTGGTTTTGTTGATTATGTTTTTTTTTGCAAACATGTAAGATAATCTTGAGCGTACATGTGTTTTTATGTCATGCTCCCTCCTAACAACTACCAAGCCTGTCCTCATGTACAGTGTGCCCTACAGCTAGGATGGATATCTCACCAGTCTGTCACGACTGTAGATTCAGTCTGACATATTGCAAAATTAATGTCACCCGTCAGACCATAAATATGAGGCAGCAGCATTGACTGTGCATTCTAACAAGCTCCTCAAAATCCATCCCAGCTGTACAGTTACGTAGAGCTTGCACTCAAACATGTTTCACAAAACTTGCCACACAATATCTCTGTGCAATAACAGAGGGCAGGGTGTGTGAGGGCCTGTGTGTGAGCGGGAAAAAACTGTGAGAAACATGCGCAGTGCGTACGAACACCTCTGATGTCAAAAGAGTAGCCGACGTCGAAGCAGCTTCCCAGCTGGCGGCACTGTTTGTGTATGTTCCTGCTGCGTGTTCCTTTTTTCTATCTGATGAACTGTGTCAAGTTGGACGGTGGTGATGTTTTGACAGTTGTGGGGAGAAGCTGAAAGAGGGATGTTCCTTATGAAGATTGGTCAGCACAGATCGGCTGTCTGCGCTTCAGTGCCTCTGATCAAAGATGCCGGTCATAAAAAAGGAAGAAAGAAAAAAGGAAAAACAACATCTGCTGTGTGAATGACACCTCAGACAAGGAGGGACTGACAATCACAGACTTCTCTCTTTTCTCTCTCTTAATCAAGTGACCTACTGTATTATAGACTACTCAACCAACTTTCCTCTTCTATGCTGCCTGTACTGTATGTGATAGTCTTAAACTCTGGTCTTTAGAAGCGCTACTTTTTCCTTCTTTTATAACAGCAAGAGGAATGAACAAAAATACATGTAAAAATGTGAATAAGCTGCTGGAAGAAATAAGCATTGGTAACTGCTGTGTCCAAGACTGTGTCAGTATCTAGACTGTACTTTTTTCTTCTTTTGTCTTGGAAGTGGAGGGCATGGAGATGGGAGGCTGTGTGGGACTCAGTGAATACACAAAATGACATAGACCAACCTCCGGGATGCTGAGCAATGTTTGCTCACTCTGTTGGGGCTGTTTTTGTGTGTGAGTGTGTGAAAAAGGCTGATTGATGCCAGACTGAGTCAGGGGGATCCGTAGGCTGTGTTCAGACTTTAGCCAAATCCAAGCTCAAAGGCAACGAGATTCAACTCTGGATTCAGCAATGGATTTTTTGTTTCTGTTCACCAAAACATGATAAATGAATTTACCCAGCCGTGTAGTACTGTGGTTGGTTTTATGGCAGCTAAGATTTATGGAATCAATCAACTGCTTTATTTATAACTCCAAAATCAGCCTTCTCCGGACAACCTATTATGGCTTGAATTTAATACAGGTATATATCAGCAATATTAACAGATATTCCCCAGTTGCCTTGGTTTTATGTAGGTTGGGCTAAACCATGTGACCTAGCTGAGTGAAAAAATACAATAGAAACACATTACAACTCGTGTGAGATGATCCATATCACATTTAATCCCCCCTCTCTCACAACCTGAAAATCATAGTTTTAGTTAATAGAGCTGAAATATTGAAAAGGTCATCTCTGAGATTACCTTTGTGCTTGGATGCCTCTGAAGCCCCAACGCCTTGAAGAATGTAGTACCTTGAAAAATGCTTTTCTGCAAAGAAAAGGGACATATGAAACTGTGATTTGCTATCTACAGTGTCTGTTTGTTTTTTTTAATTCATTTTTTTTCCCTGTGGTGTTTGTCTTTTGGATTTAAAAGGTTTCGCTGCTCCCACAGTGTCAGAACAGAAGGAAGATTTAGGATATTTTGTAGATATTTGGTTTATAGAGGCACAGGACAAAACACCACATTGGGTTCCTGTATGAAAGGTGTCAAAATGTTATTTCTATGCCTAATAATGCTCATGAAAACTCAAGAAGCATCTGTATTGCAAAGCACACAAGGCAATTAAAAGTTGAAATATTTTAACCGATGAAGATAATGTTTGTCTTTGCAAGCAGGTTGTTTGATACAGGAGAGCAAAAGTTTTAATGTCACCCATCTGTGCTGTGCTGGTGAGCACGCACACACACACACACACACACACATACACGCACATACAAACACATACCTGAAAGAACTTGTACAGTCATGAAGTTGCGTGGTGACTCATGATGGTAATGATAATGATGATCATGTGACTTTACTCTGAAGGTGGACCAGTCTGTCGTGATACAATGTAATTAATAAAAAGTGTGATGTCACAAGAAAGTTCCTGCATGTGAATATACTGAAAAGTGTGCGTGTGTGTGTGTGTGTGTGTGTGTGTGTGTGTGTGTGTGTGTGTGTGTGTGTGCGTACGCTGAAGGTTAGAGTATCTGTTTAAGCTTGTATTTGTGAGGAACACATCTAATGCTAACAGGAAGGAGAATTAAAAAATGGCATTTAAGGGGCTTTGCAAGAAACAGCTGAAAACCTCAAAGAAGTTTAGGGCATTGCAGAGAAACAGGTAGATTTCCTAAAGTGAATTTTGTTATAGAGCCAGAGTGTTTGATTGATACTACATCTCTCCCATTCTGTTAATCCCAACATAAATCCACTGTCTTTTAGGGAGAAAAGGAGTATGTGCCTGTTTTGTAGATTAGAAGCAGACCGAGGGCTTTTCGAGGGAATTGTACTAGCAAATTGGACAGCAAGGTTCACCTAAATCCCAGAAGCAATTAAGCAGCGGATGAATTAATATGTTCTTTCCACATAAACCTCTGTCTACAATTTATCTCCTAATAAAAACAGCCTTGGATAGGAAATGAGAAATGCACAAGACAGCACAAAATTCACTCCACAGTCAGGATTTGTGTTTTTTGAAAGGAGGATGTAGAGGAAGGCAATAAAGTACCTGTGAGTGCAAAGAAAGAAAGTTGTAGTTAGTGGGTGCTCTCATTGGTAAATGGTGGAGAACTCCTGCACTTGGCACTTCAAAATAAATAAAACCTTTAATCAACGGGAACACGCTTACACCATGTTGAAAAATGGCTGCAAAGACACATCAACAAACAGAGGACGAAGTGACGACCCTCTTGTAAATCTGTAGTGTGTTTTGGTCAGTCTCTGTCCCAGCACCTCGCCTGTTTTTTTTGCCTCAAGGCTATACTTTTACACCTTTGATCTCAATTAGTACTTACTTAATTATAAGTGATTTACTTATGTGTTTAAATATGCAATAAGAACCTGAATTCTGTTGGCTTGTTTCAGCAGTCAGTTAAGGGTCAAGTCTTAGCTTCAGAGAGAATAGGCTTGATGTTAATACAGCTCCCCGCATACTTGCTTTGAAACTAACAAAATGTTTCATTAAAATGAAAAATGTGCCTCATGTAGTTTTTTGAGAGTTAACTGTTGGTATGAGTCTGCTGATAGATTTTTACCGAACACCATTCCACTATTTGCATGTTACCAATTCAAACATCTTCACTACAAACAAAAAAACAACAATTCACAATAAATTAAATGAAAAAAATACTTTATTAATCCCAAAGAGAAATTATATCAAATGGCAGGTTTTGATGGCATGCCGTGTTCCTTCGGTGAAAGATCGTAAAGATCTACAAATATTTTGTTTACAGCATTTCCTGTGGGGACATTTTTTTAACATGTTTACCCAACAATTTTACTCTCCAATATATTGCAGTGACACAAAATCTGCATCATGGGTGTGGTGCTTTCAAAGATATTTGTGATTAATTGTTTAAATTTAAATTGTTTATTTTGATGACAACCCCATCTTATGACAAAAGCTCATTCACCCCCATCAAACTTCGTTATAGAAAAGAGACCTTGCCAAGGACGGCACTGGCAGGGGTCCCATCTTCCGCACTGCCATGGATTCTTATAGCAGGGAAGCAAAAAACTAATATTGATAATTGAATTGAGCACCTATACAATGACAGTGTTTAGCTGCATGTCATCGGAGACAAATATAATTTTCAAGCAAGAGATTATGACAGTAATGGCAGCTCTGATATAATCTGATATACAATTTGACAGCTAGGGAGACTGTCCTAATTCAGTCTGTCTAAGCATTATATTGCCCACATTCTATGTTAAGAAGTGAAAAGGCTTTTCATGATTTAGAAAAAAAAACACTCGAAAAATATGTTTTTTGACAGAATCCTTCCAATTTAAACCAATGTTTTTCAAAGCTTGATAAAGACTCTGACAAAGCCGCCTCCTTCTAGATGTGTCACCATCTAAAAAGGAGAATTTTTCACCTGAACCAAAACACTGGAATCACGCAAAGAAATCTCAGCACCTTGCAACATTTTCCAGCCAAGGAAATGTTTGTCAAACCAAGGCTTGGAGATTATGAGGCATGCTGCACATCAAAAGCCTCAGTAATGCTGTCACTATGACCTAACTGAACTTTAATACTAGCATTAGTGTTGTTCCAAAAGATAAAAAAGCAGTGGGGAAGAAATTTGTCTTAATTACAGAAACACAGGCACATGTCAGAGCAATGGTTCAGTGGGGGCACAGGAGAGGCATGCCGGAGCTGATTTGTAACAACATGGAGCAATTAGAGATGTTTAGGGCACTGACAAGTAGTCATGAGTGGTTAATCCCTCACTGTTGCACCTGCATGGTGACATCATCTAAACCAGAGGGAAGAATATTCATTTGGATGTGCTACCCCACAAATGATTCATAGTTCTTCTTCGTTCATACAAGATTAAAAAAACATATTTAAAAAAAAAACATTGCTCCTTCTGAATATTTATTTATTTTAATCCAACTAAAATAACTCATAGTTTGTGCTAAACAAACGATATCAGCTAAGAATTTATATCATTGTAGTTTGTATTTAAGAAGCTGAGGCACTGGCTTTAGTTTAGAGCAACACTGTATTTTTCTTTTCTCAGTACCAAGTTTTCTGCCATGTATGAAAAATGGCACAAACTGTCAAATATATATATAAAAAAAAAAGATTGTTTTTTTGTGGCTAGTAAAGGGTATCAGTTTTAGTTAACTAACAGAAAACCTGGGGGCAGTTAGAGATATACTTTATTGCATATCATATGACACCAACAGGTATCATCACTTCTTCACTCAATGATTCTAAGTGTAACTTAGAGATAACACTTGTTATGAATGACAAAGATGGTTGTTGTAACTGCATTCAGCCTCTTATTGTGTTATTTGTGCATGTGTTCACTCTCTTTAGACTGGTTCAAGCATGCTGGGAGTCAGCCAAAACAATAAAAATGGTATATGAGACATGTTGACAGATGAGGTAGCTAATGTTAAATGTTAAATTGAGAACAGAAAGCTATCCAATTCATCAAGCCCCAATAGATTTGATTAATATGACGTGTCATGTTCGTGGGTTTTTGTTATGTTTTTGGTTCTGTTTTAGTGTTTTCACATTGATCTGATTCCCATCATCTCTGTGTTAAGCTTTGTCAAGCTCATGTTTGAGATTTTCTGTTTTGCTGTTTTGCTACACACACACCCACACACACACAGGTCTTTTTGAAATACCTACTTTCTTTGAGTAATTTATTTTTCCTTCAGTACAAATAATCTGTGGTTTCCTTTGCTCAGTCAGATCCTCATTAACACCATCATCTTCCTGGTCATTGCATTCTTGTCAGTCTGCCTTTTATGATATGTTAAGTTTAATATTCAGCCTTTGGGCTCCCTGCTTCCAAAGCGCTTTTGGTTTAGCTTGAACATATCATCCGGTTCTGATGCCTGCTTGGCTTCCTAGTTGGTCCTTCATCCTCCACTCAACTCAAGACAAGAAGTGACATACGTGGAAAGAATTTGAGCAAGAACCCAATAACATTCTATAAGTCCGTTGGTACACATAATTCATGTCTACAAAGGATATTGGTTAGATTGAAGGAATGATATGTTCTTTATTTTATAAGGAAGATCCTACTGAGACACAAGAGCTTTTCTTCAAAACGTTAGAACACCAACAATACAAAAAAAGCACAGAAGGTCAAAGTGAAAGTAAGAGATATCAGAAACATTTCATGTGTAATTAAAAATTTAAATCGGAAACACTTTTTCCTTCAGAGCTGTTTGTAAAACTCCCTTAAAGTAACACTACATGATATTGCAATTTCTTTGCTCTTTGGCTCCCCCACTACCATACAAACAGATCTGCGTGAGCCCTGCACATGTACAACAATACACACAAACCTCTTGTCATGTTGAAGAGGACACAAAGACAAATCTTCCCTGGGGTCCAGATGTGAAGTTTGCAATGTTCTCCCCATGCAAATGTGGGTTTTCTCTGGGTACTCTGGCTTCTTCCAACTGTCCAAAAAATGCATGTTAGGTTAATTGGTGATTCTAAACTGATCGCAGTGAGTGTGAGCGTGCATAGTTGTTTGCCTCTGTACTTCACCTACTATAGATTGGTGACCTGCTCAGGATGCACCCCAACCTCTCGCCTGATTAGCCTGGCTGACGCGTCCACATCTCGATGAGATGGTGGTCTGGGAACTAGGTGTGCATTTTCTCGTATTTGAGGCGTGGTTTACGAATGCCTCGAGCCGTTTATTGGGCGCTACGAATGTCTATCAAATGGCGTCTGGTTCTTCCCATGCTGCTTTGCGCTCGATTCATAGCCAATTGTATCACTTATACCAGATGACGTATGTAGAGCGACAGAAATTCGACGAGGAAATACATCCTTCTTGGCAATGAAATCTTTCAACGCCAAACGTTGCTCTTTTTTAAAAGTAAACTTGCGTTCTAAGCTACTTAAAACACTTTCTAAGGCTGCATCGAACGGTAACGTTGTGTCCGCTGCCATGTTGGATTAATACTCTACAAGCTTCGGTGTCGCACATAGACGTCGTCATCGTCTTGCTGCCCCCCCCCCCCCCCCCCCCCCCCCCCGTTCTGTGATTGGTTCCCTAACTCCGGCAAAAATAAGGGCGGTGGTTTCCAGGCTGCCTTTGCAGTGTGAATGAAATTGCGCGCAAGGGAGCATAGGAATTCCCAGGCTATCGCCTGATGGCATTTGGGATAGGCTCCTGGCCCCTTCTGATAAAAACAAACAAACAAAAAAAAGGATGGAGAATCTTTATTATGTTGGGAGCAGGTCGTTAGTTGCCAACTCCATCTCTGTGCTGACATCAGTTGCTGTTGCACATATGTTCCTGTTGTAAAATTGAAGGCACTGACTCATCAAAGTAAAAGAAAAATGGTGCACATTTGTTCATAAGGGAAATAGGGTAATTAAACAGAAAATTTAAGAGAAAGTACAGACCATCTCCAGATGCAATTGTGACTTGCAAATGCTAGTTAATCCAGCCCGCAAGTAAACTGTTTGCTCACAAGCTAAGATTAGCCACGTTTATATATATATATCAATTTAAGGAGGTTCTTTCAAAAAGGCACACGATTCTTTTAGTACTACTGCAAGAACCAACAATTATTTGTTAGCAAAACTTTATTGAGATGATTGAAACTTAGGTCTAAGACTCACCTAACCACGTACAGAGCTAAGAGGGAAACATTGGACTCTAGTTTCCCTAAACCTTGAATAGCCTACCAGTGAAGAAATATAGTAAAGTGAAAACTGCAGCAATTGAACATATGAAAGAAAAATTTTCTGTAGAACACGTCAGTATCTACAGATACTTATGAAGAGACGGACGGGATTTGCGTACTCACCTTTTTATTTCTCCTCGAGATTTCTTGTTGAATAGTTCAGTTACTACACATTTGGCGTTTGGAAAATAACTATAGATGTAAACTAATGTATAGTTTAAAACAAAATCATTATGGATTAGATACAGATACAAATATTAGGGTTTCTGCATAAATACAGATATTACTAACAACCTCTCTGCAGATCCTACGTGGAATTCTTTGAAAAAGTTGCTCTGAATATGCGAAAATGGTCTCTATCAGAGGACAAAATGTATGACATCGAAAAACAGGACAAATTTATGAACAAGAGCCATCCCTCATCTTCAGTCTCCTCCTTCTCCTGCAAGGGTTTCCTGTTCCACCGAAACGGAACAGCCAGTGGCTTTATCAAGATTTATGAGCTAAATCATCATTGGAAATATAAGACACTTGTTGGGGCACAAGGGAAGATGGGAATAGAGGAAGTGGGTGCACTGAGAGAAAGATGGTGCTAGCTGAAGAGGAAGACAAAGAGAAAGGAGAAAGTAAATACACAGAGAGAGTAAAAACAACAGATGAAGACAGAATCACTAACACAGACTCTGGTAAGATGTCAAGACTTGATCCAAAAACTCAACTTCAGTCCTGAATTATATGATACTACAGTTTTCTTTTCTCATACATTTTTACATAGAAAATGCTACGTTTACACCTGCTAAACAGGCTGATTAAATCATTTTTCTGCTGCCAGTAGAAGCATTTTCACTCAGAGCTCTGAAGCCCTGCCACCACAAGACCAGTGACGGTGTAGTGTTATGCCCCATAAAACCTAATTGTGTTTTTTTTCTTGAAATAAAAACTCTCAAAAATATATTGCACACTTGGACAGCCATTTTAAATTGTTACAAACTGTATTACTTTTATTCAAGCTGATGGACTGAAACTGATTTGTTTTTGGTGACAATCAGCATGATTAGTACTCAAGTCTATTTTGAGGACAGGACTGGTCATGCAGCAAGTCTGTAGCTGGAGATTTGTATGCACAGCAGTCTGTTTTAAGGCAAACCATCTTTTTTTTTTTTCTTAGCCACTTAGTTTTTCTGTCAAAACCTAACAGTTATTTTAATGTCTACACATAACCACTTAGTTGAAAGCAAAGAATGGTAAAGTTTAAATAGAAAGCACCGTGTTGGATGGATGCCATGAGACCGTATTCCTACACTATATTCTGAGTTTTGCTTGTCCATGAGAACAAAATAAGATTTTAAATGACAATAGAAATAAAACATATTACATGCCATAAATGAGAAAGAGGATGTGCTTATTTTCATATTACCATGAGTTCACGTTACCTACCTTTTTGTTAGAGAAAGTTGTCCCCCAGTCTCCTCATTTTAACCTTAAATTCCAATCTAAATCTTCTTCTGAGATCTCCTGAATTAAATCAAAATTCTACCTGTGAAGTGCTGCATAAATGTCAGCCCTTATTATTCCGCGGCCTGTGCAAACTTAATGAGCCTTACCTTCTGTCCATTGAACAGAACAACACTTTATAAAATGACTGCTGAGCCGTATGTTTCTGCAAATTGAATCCAGTGTGACTGCAACTGCCAGATTTTTATGTGACTGCCTAAACAACTGATTTAACTGATGCAGTGAACTAGGGCTCATTTGCTTTCTCCTGAGATTTTATGGATAAGTGCTTGTTTATTTCAGGTTTTGCATTGAGACAGGATTTTATAAGCGTCGTGTGAGCAGTGCAAATAAACATGCTATAAAACATTGGAGAATAAGAGTGAAAAACTGCATGAAGAGATGTGAATAAACTGACAGAGAAAGGAGGAAAAGAAAGTGACAAAGTGGGGTAGGGAAAATATCTAAACACACAAAAAAAATCAAATGATAACAAATAAGAAAGAGAACAAGCAAAACAATAAAAGGCAAACCATTTGCAGACAGTGCAATAAAGCAACAGGAGCCAGCAACAGAAAACACAAGGGAGCCACAGAGCAATAGAGCAAGCAGCAGGACAGAGCCAGTGAACGAGGGATGGGCTTTTGATGGAGTCTCATCTGGAGTGTTTATGACGAGGCAGCGCCAGCAACGTAATGAGTTGACTGATCAATCTCTCCTCCTTGCTCCATTGGATCAATAGTACTGTTTTGACAGCCTACATTAAGCTCTAACTAATTGCCAGATTGCTAAATGCTTTTAAGAAGGAAAGGAAAAAAAAAAAAACATATCCAGGGCAATCAATAATGTAATCACACAAGCAACTCTTTTGCTGCCAAGGGAGGAGGTAAGCGCTGGTGTGTGTATGTTTGTATGTATGTATGTATGTATCCAGACGTGTGTGAGTGTGGTGAGTGTTAAGGGCCAAATGGTACCTGCTTCATGAATTGTAGGACTTGTGGATGAATCTCATTTGTTTGAGTAGGTTTGGAGCAGCTGGGACCTGTGGTCAGGGAACGAGAGAAAAGCAGAGCGGTGGTGTATTTGGGGTTTGAACCTCTGCAGCCTCAGCGGGACAGTTAGTGGACTTGGCTCACAGCTCCGTGGCTAAACCACCATGACATTAAAACAAGTCTTACTGACACAGGATAGAAGACATCCATAACAGCTCCATTCAATAAAAGACTCCCGTGTCTGGAAATTGCATAATTTTTTATGTTTGGCCATCTTCTCCATTGGTTATAACAACACTGAACTCGCCAAAGTAATTACTGATATCTGGGAACAAAACGATGCTGCACGAAAGTCTAAAGGGGAGCAGATCACTTTAGGAACAAGTTGGAAAACATGCTGGAGCATTTATCAACTAAAGATCCAAATAGGTCCCTCAGAAGCTTAAAACAGAGCTGTAAGGAGTGAAATATTAGATAGAGACACAAGCCCTTTTCGCACAGTGGTTGCACCTTATTGATGTAAAAAACACATCCCTGTTAAGCTGCTATTGCTCCTTGGTAATTCATACATACTAAACAGAGGTAGATCGGTGCCGCATCAGTGTGTGTTCACAGAGAAATCAGTGTGTGTTCACAGAAAATGCCAGCATTGTGGCTCCAGCTGAGTAACAGCATCGTTTGTCTAACTGTGACATTAACCCTCAACTCCCTCGTCTTGAATTCTGCCGCTGTATTTTAAGTGGACTTAATGTCAAAGTCTTCTTTTTAGTGACAAGCGATGATTGATAAACGTTGAAGATGCTTCAAATTGTTTCATTCACAGCTTACTCAACAATGTTGAGCTTTTTGTTTTGTGTGTAATTGACGAAACATTTTTCCTATCCAACATGTGTTGTTTGTAATTGCCCTACAGAACACTGACGTGTTAGTCGATAACTGGGGCATGTTTTTTAGGATTTCTAGTTGAAAAAGATAAGAAATAAGCTAAAAATAAAATTACGCAATGTTTAAGACAAATATGTAGTGTTGCAGAGATGTCTGCTTACATTGTACTCTTTCCTGGCTCCTGTCTTGAACTTCCGCCATGAACTGGAGGTCTGGTCCCCAAAACTGGCAGAATTTGCACAGCTTCTCCAACAAATGGGGCTGGTTGTTGGATGATTTCCATTCTGTTGCAGGATCTGTGACACATACTAAACACTACAATGCCATAGAATTGAAAGAAATTCAGGTTAAGAAACAAAAGCAGCCTCATTTGGAATCTGGAGTGGCTGCTCAATATGCACACCTGCTAGACAAAGACACTATGTATTTCACAAACCAATTTACAAACCCTGGGTGAAAACGACTGAATCGAGACACGTCAAATCCACATTCACCGTCAGAAACATCCCATGATCAGCATGAAAGCGTGCACATGATTATCTGTATCTGAGATTCAAAACTCCTGATTGTTTTCACTCTGCTGTCAAGAGCAATCCACTACCATCAGCAGGGTCTGCCGCACTCAGATGAAAGCAACATGAAAAGGATCAGAAGTTACACAGCTGTACCCACCCTCATCCAAACCATGATTCGTTTCTGACAGTGAGCATGTGTCTATCATGTGTCCGGATTGCCAAATTGCACAATGAATACACCAAGTTATGACAGAACATTTACGTAACTACCCTTCTTCGTACTAACAGTTGTTGAAGGTTTAATATTACCTTTTACGTTATATATTTATGCATTGCACTCATACAGAGTTGATACGCTCGGTGTGAAGGGTTAAAACAGGGAAGAGACTGAGTTGAGTGTTGAGAGAAACTGCTACGTGCTTGCAGGGGGAGTCAAAACAGGTGGGATGAAGCCTATAGTGGAAAAGTACCGGACACAGGGACATAGGGAGGAGTTTTCCCACACAGGGAGAAGACATCTGAATGGAGCAGAGATGGGGTACGAGGCTGATATCGGACCAATTGGACCAATCAGGGAAAGCCAAGTCTAAACGACGGCTTCTCCCCAACTTTTGGACCAATAATAATCATGTTTGTATGGCAATATAAAAGTTTATTTTGCAAAAGAGTGGTACCCCTTCTTCTGATCAGACTGCCTGGCAGAGAGAGGTCCACAGCGCTGTGTAACTTGAATCTTGAACCATGTAGTAAATTCTGAGCTACATTTGGAGTTTGCAGTTCCTCTATCAGACAAACGATCACGACACAGTGAGATGATATTAGAGCAATAAACAAAGGTTTGCACAAGGGCCAACATGTTTTCCTTCAGCTCTAACGGTGTCAGAATCCACTGCTTGACAACACCAGGACGCCAATCTGCCATTTCTTCCCTGGTTCAACAAACCAGTGAGGCAGAAATCCCTTCAATTTTTCAGATAAGCAATGCTCCTCCAGACTGAAGAGCCTCTGCTGCACAGCCTGCTCATGCATTTTTAACAAGGAGAAACACACTGGACAAAATGTCATGAACTGATAGTGCAGGTAAAAGAGGAACTGACCTGGTGTCTTCTTATTTTCACAATTCACACAACACTTTTCATTGTCTGACATGAGAGCCTACAAATCCTCAAAACTGAAATGGTGGTCCACAAGAAAAGCATGGATTGCCAAACAGAGAGAGGGAGAATATAATACACATGCACAAAAACAATGTCTATTCAAAAGAAACACACACATAATAGATAAGCAGCAAAATAGCAATTTCAGAAAAATAACACAGGGTATCGGTTCGGTGAAATGACACTAGAACGGCCTGTCTCTATGACGATTTCCATGAACTTCATATCTGGAGTTTAGTTTTGACATTCATTTTACTGTAGCTGACGCGAGTTATGGTGCCAGTATCTAATTAAAACAGTTGAGTGTATTTTTATTTTTTTTTACTTAAGGTCAACTCAGATTATTTTTAACACTGAATGCACCGAATGTAAAAATGAAAAAAAAAACACCAAAACATATTGGCTGAAGCTAGTTGCAATGGATATGTCTCATGATTAGTTCTTATAAGCTTTTAGTTAATAAGACCATTGTCTTTAGGTTCACTTGACAACTATAAAGGACATTAATATGTCATCAGGTTGTCTGTCCGTCCATGTGGAGTTGCTTTAAATGCTGTAAATCTGACCTGATACGAAATTTAAGGAGCTGGTTTGATTTTGGCGGTAAATGGTTAATGTCAATGATCCCTCCCTTTCTTGTGACTTCTCGGGAATACTTGCAGGAAACTCCTATCCATTTGGCATAAATGTCCAACTGCACTCATGGATGAACTCATTAGAACGTGGTAGTCAGAGGTCAATGTGATGGCACAAAAGAAAACCCTTTTAAGCTTATTAAGTTCAAATTTCACAGGATGAAATGATGACATTTTATATCCTAGGAGTCAGAGGTGAATATCTTAACTGAATTATAATGGTCTCCAGACATGCTTTTTGAGTCATTATTCTTACCATACCTCTGAAACAGAGGTAGAATAATTCTCATTTGACATTTAGTTTAATGAAATTGCGTTCCATATTTCAGAATTTGTATCTTATTCGCAGCAAACATCTCTGTTTAAAGCATTTTCTGTTCTGCTGCTTGCAACTTCGTGCTTTAGCAGAATCAGAGTCATTGTGGTGGCATATGTATGATGCAAGGAATAAAGAGCAAATAATGTGTATTGTTTAGAATTATGAAGTTTTATTTATTTATTTTTTACTTAGCCTTTACTAAGTGAAGGAAGATTGTGAAGAAAATGTATATAATTTTCATCATTATTAGCCACAGTGAAGGAAAATCTTATCATATCCACAGATTCATTGTCATCTGGCTCTTCTTTCCTGCCTCTCATCTTTTAACTGTTGAATATCTTGTTTTGCTTCTACATGACATCTTCATTTTCTCATCTGTTCCATATCTCTGCTATTAAAACGACTAAATTATTAAACCTATAGTGATAATCAATCAATAACAGTGTGTCTTGGAGGGATAGATCACTTAATAATTGACTAATCCTGAGGAGACCTGTGTCCCCAATGAGTATGTGAGTGTGTGTATTTATGTGTGTGTGTGTGTGTGTGTGTGCGTGTGTGTGCGTGTGTGTGTGTGTGTGTGTGTGTGTGTGTATGTGTGTGCGTGTGTGTGCGTGTGTGTGTGGGTGTGTGTGTGTGCGTGTGTGTGTGAGTGCTTGTGTGTGCAGTCCTTTGGAGGCGGTCAATGTTTTTGCATCTGTGTGCACTTGCATATGGTTATTGTTCCCTTTGATTGAAGCAAGCATTATTAAGGTGGACTGGCTCTGATGAGGGTCATTGAGGACTAATCAAATCTTATCGTTTGTTTCTA
Source organism: Odontesthes bonariensis (assembly GCF_027942865.1). NCBI lineage: Eukaryota > Metazoa > Chordata > Actinopteri > Atheriniformes > Atherinopsidae > Odontesthes > Odontesthes bonariensis. Next base: position 20,537,436 of record NC_134511.1, read on the forward strand.
GAGAAGCAGGAAAAGAGAGCCATAAATGGATGTAATTAGAATGACTAAGGCACAGGTGCAAATAAGTAAACACTTTGCATGCTGTGTTCAAGACCTCAAAAAAAAAACAGTTAACACTGAAACGGGATGATACATTGAAATCATTAACTTTTGATTCTACAAATGCAGCATTGAAGTAAATGTTTCTTCCTCTCCCAACAGATGTCTGCCACAAAGGCAAGAATGTCCGAATTTAACCTGTATTTGTGGATAACATAAGCTCAGTAAAGCCATGACTTTCCAGACCCTTAAACATAAGGGGTAGAGGCTTTCTAATTTACGAAAAAGTTAAATGTTTCTATTTCACAATCACTTACTGGGTTATTTCATTGACTATTTATTTTAAAAGGATTTTGACTATGTGAGCTTATCATGTAGTGGCTTTGTTATTTACTTGTGTGCTTCTGGAAAGCATGTGAGCTTCCCAGCTTGGGATAAAGTCTATCTATCTATCTATCTATCTATCTATCTATCTATCTATCTATCTATGAACTACAGTTAATACAGTTCATCAATGCCTCTGACATTCTTTTAAAGGAAATACATGATGTGAACTGGGAGGGTTTCATGAGTTGACTTGCATGGACTCACGCCTAAACTACGATCCAGCTCTGAATATTCTTTTGTGTGGTAAACGTATTTCATGTTTAGTGATGTTTTTGGCTCCAGTGAAACTTTGCTTTTAACATTCCAAGAAACTCTTTCAGTCAAGAATTCACTCAACTCATCTATGCCTTTCCCATCAATAAAAGCTCTTCTGTCCAGCTCAGTAGTCTTTCTCAATCCTTAAATGACGCTGTAAATCTCAGAGAAGTGTCACACAACGTCTTCGCTGATGGGATTGGAAGCTTCCTTTTACCTTAACACAAGACTTGACAGCCACTCGGAATCTCTGGGGTCATGCAGGAGGTCAGATTTAGCCTTTTAGAGATGTTTTGATTGACAGCATGGGAAAAGAGCAAAGGGTTGGCAGAACTGATGTAGCTGCACTGTTTTCAGGAATATACCGGCGCAAACCAAAATGCACCTCCCCGACAACTGTCATGTTGACTATAAAAAAGAAGGGGGGAAAAAGTGTTTTTGCTTTGATTGATAGGTAAGGTCAGGGATGCTCAGGTCCTGAACAAGCCTGTCCATCACCTGTCACACTAAATTCCCATGTGCTGAGACATCGTCTGCTTAACATTGGGTCATCATCTATTTCTTCTTCTTAAAGATAAAGAAACTTAAAGTACACTACAATACATTCTTTTTGCTGTTCAGCAATTTAGATGCAGTCATACAGTTAAAAACATTTTCTCAGATAACTGTTTTGCATTTCAAATATAACAATTACAAATACAAATAAATGAAGAAAACATCATCCCCAAGTTGATAACACACAAAATGAAAGCAGACAATACAACAAAAAATATAAATGTGCAGCACAAACTAATATTAAATCTTTTAAGTCTGAGTCGAGCAGAAATAAATCTACAGTCTTCCCAGGCGATTGCATTGTTAACCATCCAGCCAGACATGAATGACTAAAATAATCATCAAGTTAAATAAGAATTAGGTGTTGAGATCATTGGAACAATAAGCATTGAGCTCAGTTCAAGTGAACCTCACCACAGGGCAAATAGAGCAGGTTCATATTAACAGTAAACTGCTCAGATGGGGAGTCATAAACGCACACTGAATATATCAAACATTTCAGTCACCTCCCAACTGTGCACTCAGTTACAAACAGCGATAAATTGTGCAACTTAACTACATTCTTATGGCAGATATATAGCTGCCAAGGACGCAGTAGCCATACATTGGTGCAGAGTGAGCCCCAGCGGGGGGAATAAAACTCATTCTGTAGCTGTGCCTCCATTCACCTCAGCTATCTCTGGTGAAAGTTTGTAAAAGTACGAGGTCACTTTTGAGGTTGGTAGGTTTAGTGACCCTGAGATCTCTACCATCATAGATCTGAAAAAAGATTATAATAATCACTGAGTGTCCAAGGCATTAGTTACTCCTGATATTTCAGTTCTCTGAGTGGCTAGCTAGTTGTTAGACTGCGGCAAATGCCTTAGTAGGTGTGTGTAAAAGGTCCAGTGTTAGACATAGGGTCTGTGTTTGCTCGTCTTGGAAACATAATCTGCCCTAAAAATCCTGAGCAGAAAATCTATTAAAAAAAAGACATCTCCACAATTAGATAAGACACATTTCTCGGCCTTTTAACAAATTTTATGCAATTATGTCTAACACATATAATAGGTTTCCACAAAAATGTCTGAATTCACTTTACTCTTACTTCATAAATCCAGTATGTAATATTTATTGGAGTCTGTTGGTGGAGACTTCATTGTAATAATCGTGAATATATTCACATTATTCATACTTCATGAGAATATAAAAATAATTGATTTTGTTAGATTAGATTGAGCCATATAGCTATAGAGAATGTAGGTCGTCTTTCTTTGAGTCCACCATGTATCACCTCCACGTTTCGATAGTAAACACTCGTCTTTTTGCACATCGAGCAGCTACTGTAATTTTAACTTAAGGATTTGTAGTCTCTTTTTTTGCCATCTCAACCGAGCTTTTTCTTTACTATTGCTTTAATTATCATGCCCATTTAGCTGTCGTGCAGACAGTATTTTTATATGCAAATAACCAAAACAGGGAGTGTCTGCACCCATTCATGGCTAAAAGTGGGAGTAAAAATACACACGGCTCAGTAGATCTGGTGAAAAGTATGCAAATGTTGTAAGTATGCAAGTATTGCAAGGTGCATGAAAGTTTGAATGTACACTTTGAGTTAAATTTGTATTTGCATCCTCAGACTGACTCAGAGTGGGCACTGGACTTTGCTTAGGCTGCATTTTGTTTCCAGCCCTGTTTGTGATTTTCATGGATGAGATTTCAAGGTGTAGTTGAGGTGGTGTCTGACACAATATTAGATGGTCTCATTTCTATTTGTATTCTAAGCGGAGGACTTTATATATCTTAGGAGGGCTGTGAGTAACCTAGAACAGTGAGAGCTAAATCGTTTAAGTTCAATACCCTATACCTTAGAGGTGATTAGAAGGATGATTATATGACAGAGGTCTTGATGTAACAATTGGTTTCCATCCTTACCCCTTAGGGGCCTTGACTAATGCCCAAAGTCAGAAGTCTGGAGGACTTCAATAAATTTACAGCAGATAAGAGTAGAAGCTCTCCTTGTCCACTTAGAGCAACTCCAGTGGAGGTGTTGCAAGCGCCCTCATAGAAATGCCCTTTGAGCACCTCCTGTTTGAAGTCTACCTGGCATGGTGGATGTAAGTGGAACAATCCAGTACTCACTAGAGATATTTTATTTCCCTGCTGGCCTGAGAACAACAGGGGATCCTCATGGAGATAGTTTCAGAGACAGGGTAGCCTGGAAGTTTGGCTCCCTATGTTGATACCATGAATCTGAAATGGATATTTAGACCATTTTCTAACCTGATGCACCAGAAGTTTGTTACACACAACCATCTGAAAAAAGGGAGGGATCTTTAAGATAATACTTTACAGATGACAACTGTGGCCCAGAAGGGTCAACACAATGCAAAAGCCACAAAGGAAGTTAGGCTACAACGGAAGTGAGAAGTTAGAAGAGTCCTAACCCTCCATTGTCCCTTACATAAACACTACACAGTGAAGAACATTGCTCATTTACAAAAGAGCAAACCAACATTAATAAACGTTGCCTTGCATTAGTGTTTCCCTAACTTCTTAAGCTTCTTGGACACCTCTCCTGCTCTTCCTCTGTCCGTCCGTTAGGACCCGAACGCTGCTCACTTCCGTTGTTGCTTATGTGCTGTGTCTGACTTTCTTCAGTCATCTACAGAGGCCCTTTCTTTGTTAACCCCCTCTGGGCCAGTGTAGATGACTGCTCAATTAGCTTTACAAACTACAAACTGTAGAGTTGAAAAAATTAAGAGGAGCCACAGTGGCTGACACCTATATGTGGCTGCCATTATAGGATGCTGATGGAAAAAACTCTTATGTTTTGGCCATAAACGAGAAGCTTGGCACCTTGCAGAATGGATCCTTTTCTGGTTATAATCTCAAGAATCTTGTGAGAACAGTGAACCGACTTTACAAATTCAGTAAATGTCTGATCGAGCTCCTGATGTGTTCATGTAGAGAGAATCAGTGTCCAGAGTTTGTTGTTAATGCTGAACAGGGTAGCTGCCTCCTACTATTTTCTCCTTGCCTTCTGCTTTCTGCTCTTTTGTTGATATTTTGGATATGTTACACTCTTTTTGTTGATTTTTTTTGGAGGGGGGGGGTTTTGGATTCTCTGAAATGTCATTATTTTGTAAAAATCATTCACCCCATCCGCTGCAGCTTTAACAATATAGTTGTTTTTTTTTCATTCTTTTGTTGCTCCCTCTACCCAGGTGCCATTGCTGTTTATTTCCAGTAATGAGTACATATCTTACACACATTGTCGAGTGCATGTGATAATGTCCCGTTGCATTATTTTATTTAGTTGCAGTACACTTGCCTTGTTGGTCCCCCTGCAAGGAAAAAATATGTCTAAGTAGTGGAGCTGTATGCAGAGTGCTACATTCATATAACAGACGTATTTCAGTTTGCATATTAATCACACTCCCGAGACGGTGTGCCAGTCTGTCTGTGTGTTTCTCTCTCTGGATCTATCATAGCCACTCACTCTGTTTAACATTTACAAGCCCGTGCACTGTGCTGTCTCTATCCTGGTGTTCCATGAACTTAACACACTTTGTGTGTTCCCACATTTTATGCAATCGTATGCATAGTGTGCAGGCCCCTTAAGCAGAAGGTTAAGACTGTTGACCTTGTCGGCGTCCATCCATTGATGTCTTGAAGTCGCGTTGGTCTGGTGTCTGGCTGGACGCTGACTCAGGACTATCAGAGCTTTGCTGTCTCTTTGGTTTCTTTTCATGCAGACTTGAACTGGCAGAAAGATGATATGAAAGTCCTGATGATATGAAAGGCTATTTCTATCCACCATTTTAAAGTATAAGGATCTGGAATAAGTTCTCCCCAAATTCCTGCATATGTTACTTGACATGTAAAGTCCCCTGAGGAAACGGGACAAGTCAATGTGTGATGTTAGATACTTCAATGCTGTTGATACATATATTCATTTCTACACTAGTCGTCTAAATTGTTGAAAGACGAAAAATGTTTATTTCTAAAATTTCCAAGATGCAAATGATTTTTTAACCACCTGTAAATATTCCAAAATGAAGTCATTTCATTTGCACTCTACCAGAGACATGTGTGCAGTATCACAGCAAGGTAATTAATTGTAGATGTGTGTGCGTGTGTTCGTGTGTGTGTTTTTGTCCATCTAGCATCTCCAGAGTTCTGTCAACGGAGCAGTATATACTTATACTTCCTGTTTCCTGTTTTGTCGGCCAATGCAAACCTGATACACCCTGGAGGGAGCTGTGGCGGCGGCGATGGGGGAAGTGGAGGAAGAGAAACAAGAGATGAGAGAAGCAAAAATATCAGTGCTTGGGAACTGTTTGAGATTAAACCTTAAAAAAAAAGTGCTGAGTTAAACCAATAACAAAATTATGACATCAATCGTGTTTTATTGCTTCTAAAACAAGAAAACAAAGCAAGATCTCTCAGATTTTATCTCCACCCTGAGAAAAGAAAGACAATCTGATAGTCAGGTCCTTTGCACCCCTGGACAGAGTAAATTATACAGACATTAGATGTTGCGTCAGCGGATCGGTGCATCTCATGTGTCCAGCTGCTGAGGACACAGTGCTGTTTGTTATTCGCTTCTTTTTAATTGGTGTCAAGTCCGCCTCATTTGCATATGCATGCCTCGAGGACATCTTATTGGAGGAGAGGTGGGAATGGAAATTGGTTGAAAAGCACCCAGAGAGGGAGGAAGAGAGTGTTGTATAAAGGGAGGAATGAATGAACAAACAAGTGAATAACAGACGTGATGTGAGTAAGTGCTTCCAGAAAAATCAGTCTCTCTTGTTACCACGGCAACGAGAGGTGCAAGTTGGCTCTGCTCCCGATGTAACCAATTATGTGTGTGTGTGTGTGTGTGTGTGTATGTGTGTATCAACTATCGAGGACTAATGAAATGCTAAAGAGGAAGCAATTCAACGTGAGCCTCTGTAAGAATGTTTGTGGAGCGTTTGATTTTAACATGATGTGTTTGCATCTGTTATCTGTGACAAGCTGTGTCCTGTCAGTCTGTTACCAGCCGCCTTTTCTGTTGTCTGATTGCACAAACAAGCGAACAGATCCCACCATGTTTGCGCTGTTGTGTTCATTGACTGTGCACAGTAAGCTGGATTCAGAGTTTACATGATCCCAAGTAGGTACCTGGTGAGGGATATCATTTACGGAACATCTCCATTTATTGAGAAACTACCACAGGACCAACATGTAGATATTTTAGCATTTTTGGCTATGTACTTGTTTTTTTCTTGACCTTTTAACCCTTGTGTTCTGTTCATATTTTTGTTACTCAGGCATTGTTTGTGGGTCTGGTGGATCCGCTGCATTTTAATTCAACACAATAAAACAATTTTATGTTGAAATACTTTACAGATGTTTACTTCATTCCAATTACAAGCAATATAAACAGCGTACATGAATAATATTTGCCCCTTACCTTTGTTAGATCACATTTATGTATTAATAAAAGTCCTATGTGGAGAAAAGCACCAATGTGATTTTTTCATCCAGAACACATATAGATTGGATTCCCTGTTTGACCTCTCATACACAATCTATTCTAAAATATCAAGAACAGAAATGTAAAAGGAAGTCTCACTTGAAAATTTGGAGACATGCAAAGAGCTACAGATGAGTTATGGAGATGAAAATTAAATGGAATTATCATCACTGCTGGAAATGTTATAAGCGTTTAATGCAAAGTTGTGCAACAGTTTTCAGCTCAAAGTGCAGCTCTCAAAAAATTGACTGCCCTCAAAGACTGAAGCAGCAACAAAACTCTGCCAGCAGCCTCCTGGTTTACACTTCAAACTTCAAGTGTTGGTGCGCTTGCTGGACCAGACACAGTCAAGGGTCGTCAAAAATATCTATTTTTCATTTAACATCAGTTCTGGATATTTGAGATGATTTCAATACACATTTTCCACAGCATCGATACATCGTTACCAGCTGCACTTTCATTGCACTCTCATCTTCAGACAAGTTGAGAAACAAGGCCTACATTGCTGCGCCTCATCTGCCTCACTCACAATGCTGCCTTATTCTCATCACTCATCTATATTTTAATTGATTAATTCTGTTGTTTACTTGTTGCGTCTCACATCCTCTTGAAACAATCAAACTGATTATTTACGACAAATTCCCATTCATTTTGTGGGATCTGAACAAAGATCCCTTACTTGATGCATTTGCATTGATTATGTTTGTGCTTCTTCGCTGGATGATGTGTGTAATGTTGCTGTTGTTACAACTGTTTGTTCACTGTATGGCTGTCAGGGTGTGAAATTTATATAGGGGTGGCTGTAGCTCGCCTACCAATCGGAAGGTCGGTGGTTCGACTCCGGCTTTCGAATCCGGGGGTCACTTGTCGAAGCATCCTTGGGCAAGACACTGAACCCCACTTTGCCTACTGATGCAGCCATCGGTGCATCAGTGCATCCACAATCCCATTATCAGATCAGTTGTCAGGCTCAAATCTTTTGTTTAAATAGCCACAAAGTCCTCATCAGGTGGAAGGAAGTGGTGTGGAAGGCCAAGCTATGCACGCTGCTTTGAATCGCACCTTTAAGTGAAGGAGATTGAAAGGAACAACTGTTTTTCATTTTGAAGTCACGTTCTGTCAGTAACTTGATAACACTTGACTGAAATACCTGTTACTTCCTGGTTGGGTTTACATAGCCCCAGTTACTGTTAGAAAACAACAATGGTTTGGGCAAAAATACATTCCTTTTACAATCATCACTCTCATGGATGCGGTTTTTCCAAGTGAATCCAGTGGCTCTCAGACCACTTAAACACGCATGTTTAAAGGTACAGGAATTGCCATTCGTATCCGCCCGCATGAACATACGACTCGTGCGTGTTTTGGGGAGTATGACAGTCTGTGTTTTAGAGTTTATACCGTCCTGGAAAATAATGCCTCCCTCTGCACTCAGGAGCATATACCAACTTTGCATCTAATGAAATATTCTATTCAACTCTTGAATTTCATGAATTTCTACAGAACTTATGTAGAATGGTGGTTGGTGTGTGAGCAGGCTGAGCTGGAGCTGACCAATCAAAGCAGATCGGGCTTTTTCCCCTCGTTTCTTATATAAAGGGGAAAAAAATTGAAGAAAAAGAAGCCTCAATTATTTATGTCTGATCTTCCGTCTTGGTTTGAAAAACAGTTGAGTAATTAATATTTTGTTACTTTTTTAATCAATATAAGGAAAAAACATAATGGATAACATTAGAAAAAAAATGCATGCAGCTGGTGTCAGGCTGAAATAGGTGTGAGAGTGTTCACTGCTGAGCGGCACCAATCATCTGTAACTGCTTATGCTCTTTGAGGATTTCTGGTGCTGAATTACAATGAGATCAAGCACACACACACTCACACAGTTACCCTGACCATGTGTGCTGTTGTGACATGCAGCCTGTACACACACGGCTTTGTAGGGCCGTTCTTTGTGGACTTGTACCTTTTCAGGGAGCCATTCTGTCCCTCTGTGGGACCACCAGTAAGGTACAGAAGCTGCCAAGTCAGACTCTGGCACTAATTGGCTACACTATTAGACGCCCACAGAGCCACACTTTGACTACAGAAATGAGCTCATCAGTGTGAGGATGGATATTGGGCACGGTGCCTGCGTGAATAGATGCGACTGAGAGAGGCAGAGGGAGAGAGACTTCTAATTAGGGGTCGCTGATGAACATGAGAAACCTATAGAAATACTATATCCTCATTAATCCTGCAAGACTTGTGCATATGCACACCCACATACACACAATATTTATACCCTTTGACCAGTGCACTTAATTGGTTGGATGGTGCGGGTGTTTGTGGCGATGGCTGGAGGGAATAGGGTGGCCTTTTTGTGTGATGCACTTCAGCTGCTCTGATTGACAACAGGGACAGGAAGTGAGGGCGTGAGGCTTAGAGAGGAAAAGAGCTTTTCTCTCTCGGCTGCCCTCCTCAAATTAACATTCTTCTCCACCTCTCCAAAATTCCCCTCGTCCTCCTCTCTGCTTTCACTCTCATCTCTCTGCTGTGACTTTCTCTCTTCTTTGGATCTTCTTGTCCACTTAGATCCATTTACACTGAGCATCATTCAGTACCTATTTCCAGGACATTTCCACTGACTTTTTGTCACCCCCTTCTCATCCATTTCACTTCCTGAGAAGCAAAAAGATTAAGTTACTCAGATACTTACGAGGCAGAGGTACATTGCTGAGAAAATGCTTATACAACTGTGCCACTAACGTGAAGTGATCGAGTGTCTACTAATGCTCTATTAGCTTAGAAATGAATCCCCTCAAACCAAGTGCTTCGTAGATGTGACCAGGCAGTGGTGCTGATACGTGCAATGCTACACGTGTCAGGTTAATTGTAATTTTATTATCACTGACGCGAGATTTTCCAAACCTCCTCTCGGCAAAATGGAGCAGCTGAATATTTCTTCTTCACCTAAAAAAAAGACAGTTTGAATAGTAGAAATTCTTTCTTGCGTTTTGTTTTCTCTCCTGAGGAAAAATGTATGTTTCGTCTTCACGAGCGGAGATGAGACGTCTCCCAATGACAGGTGAAGGGAAAGAAGGCAAAGACTTGAGTGGGATAGAGGTGTAGGTTCATATTCTTTCAAAGTAACACCTGTAACACCAGTCACACGCTGATTGAACTACTGGTTACGGTCATTGTTGCTCCTCTACATGCCAGCCATGAATAAATCCGCACATGAAGTGATTTCAGAGCATGTCACTGAGGACAAAAAAAAAATTTCAGCTGCTTACATTTGGAGCTTGAGTGAAAATCTTCTAAAGTTGTATCACTTTTTTTCTGCTGGTATGTCTGCGATTTAAAGTAGTGGAGAAACAGTGATACAGAGGGAATTCAAAATGAAACCACTAGTTATTTCGTCAAACACAGACTACTGAAGACTGTGGTCTCCTAACGCATACGCTGATTGTTTTAAGAAAGGGATCTTTTCATTGTGGAGAGGAAAAACTACTGCAATCATCCAATGCTCCAAACGCACACTTAATAATATTCTTTGGGAAAAAGTGAATCCCTCATGAGTTGCATGAGTTAACTGATATCTCTCTCTTGATAGGAAAGCTTTTTTTTTTTTTCTTGCTTCATATGAAACTCAGAATGTTGTGATTCTGACTTGAAGTTGGTTTGTGCTTCAATATGGCAGCTGTTTAGTAAGATCCAACTTCTTAACCCTGATCACCAGTCATGCCAGAGCATCCCTATGTTAACTGTTACTCATATCACTATCAAATGAAAATATCTATTTGCTTACATTTACACTTTATGACTTCTATAAACCATTCAGTCGAGTTACCACGGCCTCAATCATTTCTGTGAATGTCAAATATGAGGAGGGCTTTGATATGGACCCCTACCAAGAAGACGGTACACATGACCACATCTGAAAGCAACATTTATAATGGATGCCTCAGTGATGTCACTTGCTGACTTGGGAACTACTGTCTTGTTGGCCAAGGTGCAACAGGTGCTCGGTGAATTAAATGGTCATTTTGCTTGGGCTTTACCAAAAATCATCACTTTGACAACACAGACTATATTCTTCAGTATAAAGTTCAGGTAAGCAGAATCAATACAGCAGCTGTGTGTATTTAAATCTTTATTTCCCATGCTTTCACTCTTAGCCTCAATTTTCTCCAACACAATTTATTTGAAATTAGACGCCATCTTTGCTTGTTTACCACAAAAAAACCAAAACAAATTAAAGTAGCCAAGTAATGCGTCAACATAAATGGCTTCAAACATAAATATAGTAGCACACACGATCCCGATAAAACAACATGAACTCGCATATGTTACACATAGGACATCCCTTCCACATGCACACATGGAACCACAATTATAACCGTCCAAGTTTTGTAAGATATTCATGAGAAAATATGAAAAGTCTTGGACCGAGGAGGGACAGAGGAAGAAGAGTGAAAGGGGTTTGGACTTAAAAGAGAGATGGAAAATGAATGGAAGGAGAGAAGGAGAGTGGATAATCAAATTGAAAAGAAACACTTTCAGGGCATTAGCTGAGCTGAATAATGGAATAACTCATACTCCTCCAAACGCGTTTTACACCCACACCGACTCGTATACAAACACACACGATGCATCCAAAAAACTTAATAAATTAAGAAAAACACAAATAAAAACCAGCCATGCGCATATGTACAAATGCAAGAGAAACGGAACTGAATGAACTTGAAAGAAAAAGCCAAACTCTTTTCTTACTCCTCATACGCCGCACCGTCTGTTTTGTCTGCATGGGACTCTCCTCAGCCTATCAACAAAGTGTACACACACGAGAAGAGGATAAAAAGGAAGCAAATATTTGTATTATCTTTAAAACATTACAGCAATGTGACCATCAGCTTTGGGATGGGTTTGAAGGACTTCACAGGTGACTACTCGTTACAGTTTGTTCATCTTTGTTTCACGCCTGTTGCGTTTGTTCAAGTGCTAAAATGGTTTTCTGCTCACTGCGGCTCATGCTTATTGTTCATTACTGCTTTAGAATACCGTCTATTATTAAAACAATAGTAACACCGACAGTACACGTGGATATACATTCCATCTAAATGTCTAACAGCTGTATGTGACCAACCACACCTGTGGGGTTTACATCTGCATTTCATGTACTGTACAACATCTGTCTTCTTGAAGACGTGAACATTCTACATTCAGGTGACGTAAATAGTTTTCAGAGGAGAAAGGGTGGAGTCTGTGCTCAGGTGCAGCTGTGTACCTTTTTTGTGTGCGTATGCGACTCTGGATAACTGACGAGATCTGCGACAAGTTTCACGAGAAGGCAGGTTGGTAGTTCCTTAAAGCTGGTCAGAGCAGGAGACCCGGCTCCCTTCAGTCACTTGAAGGTTTCTCTTTCTTTCTTTTTTAACACTCGAACTGTGTCACAAGTGAGCGGGGTTTCAAACACTAAAGAAGCCACCAGCCCTGTGACAAGTTTAGCATGGGTGGTGCCTGCAGTTTGCAACTCTGGTTATACACGTGAATCTCAGAGGCTGTATGGTGTCTGAGGCTTATGAGGGTTATAGTATGGTGCTAAAAGGTGAGAACATTCACTGAAATCCGCCCCGACTTACTGTTGCTCATACCAGTGTAAATAAAGAGAAAGGCAGATGGAGTATGCACCTCAAGTGTCGCCTATATTGGGCGAACTAAATAAATTCATCTCAGAAATGAGCAAACAGTTCAGGTGCAACTCTAAGCTATTCATTCACCAGAAACAGTGAAAGGCCCTGTCTCTCTGTAGATCTACTAAGAACCCATGCATTGGCTAGTTATGAGCTCAAACCGCCAAGTAAAGAGGGAACGAGCACCTCGGCACTAGTCCCTGTGATTAGTTTCAGAGTCCGACAGCTGATCCAGATTCTCGTTAACTTCAACGGCAAGCTCGCTTTCAGGCTCCGCATCCTCATCGTTGCTCTCTGCGCTGTAGTCTATCTCCTCCAGAAAGGACGGCTCATCCTCCTCCAACACATAGGTAGTTGAGCAGCTGCTGAATAAACGGAAAAAACAAAAGTCATTATAGCAGGTGTCACAGATAATGAGCGTTTAACTAAATGTTACAGGAATATTTTGTATTTCTGACGTGGGCTTGTGTGAGGCACTTGTTGGTAGTCTGTGTTTTAAAGGGATAGTTCGCCTCTTTTGACATGAAGCTGTGTGACATCCCATATTAGCAATATCATTTATGAACATTGACTTACCCCCTGCTGCGTCCTGTGAGCCGAATTCCAGCTGAGTTTTGGGGTCCACGAAGCTAGTCCGGCTAGTTGGCTGGGGGCACAAAAATAAAGCGTTTTGCTTCTCAAAAAAATATCCGTTCAAAAGAGTAATACATTTGCATCACAAAATCGTTGTCCAGGAAAAAGTCAGACCTCACTTCGCTTGGCGCTATTTTTGCCTCCCTTGATATCAATGCGTCCAATGTAAAACTGTGCAGACCGAAGAGCAGACCGAGCACTCCCCTGCTTCCGAGCAGCAAACACCGTAACAGGTGCAGCTATCGCTAGGTGGCTAGGGAGTGCTCGGTCTGCTCTTCGGTCTGCACAGTTTTACATTGGACGCATTGATATCAAGGGAGGCAAAAATAGCGCCAAGCGAAGTGAGGTCTGACTTTTTCCTGGACAACGATTTTGTGATGCAAATGTATTACTCTTTTGAACGGATATTTTTTTGAGAAGCAAAATGCTTTATTTTTGTGCCCCCAGCCAACTAGCCGGACTAGCTTCGTGGACCCCAAAACTCAGCTGGAATTCGGCTCACAGGACGCAGCAGGGGGTAAGTCAATGTTCATAAATGATATTGCTAATATGGGATGTCACACAGCTTCATGTCAAAAGAGGCGAACTATCCCTTTAACCGTCCGATTCTTCAGACTTGGAGCGTTCTTATTCTAGAGAATCGGATGGTTTTCTATAAGATGAGCAAAAGCTGAAAGCTACTCAGAAGGAGGCCGTGGCAAAATCTTTTCTCCATCTAAAAACAACTCAAACCTCGAAGCTTTAATAGCAGTTAGTGCAACTACTGTATTGAGGATTTTCCCACTTAGTCACTTCTGCATCAGCGACACGGCGGATTTGCAAAACGCGCTCCGCGTTATGACACAAGGTTGTTAGAATGCGCTGTGGACCATGCTGCTAAACAGACTTTCCATGGTTGAAAAAGTGTAGTGACAAAGCAAACTGCTGACTGATACAGAAAGCAGCTGCAGGCAAGAGACGGTCAACTCATCAGGGCTTCACACAAGCCCCACGTAACAAAGAAATATCCCTTTAAACTGATCAAGATCATTAACACGGTCTTTTTATTTCATGAAGGAAAAAAAAAAGGAAACTATGGTATTAACTACAGTAGAACTGCAGTATCTTTTTGTTTTGGTGCTGTGATAAAGTTATTAAATGCAAAATGAATTCAAAACACAAAGAAAATACACAAAGAAATACTTTCTTTAGCTTGTAAAGTAAATATTTATTTATTTATTTTTTGGTATTTCCCCAACGAACGAGACTGTCCAAATTGCTTCTGATCAATCAATCCATCCACTAATAAAGAAAGCAACTGTTTCTATACCAGAAAATAACTTTTGTTCAAACCAAATCAAACGTCCATTTGAAAAAAAACTTCAAAAAGTCGGCAGTGAAGATACAGCAACGTGAAGCGTAAGATGCATTTTTTACATCACAACAAAATCGAGACTGCTAACAAACGATGCTCATGAGGTAGTTAGGCTGTTTTTTTTTCCCGATGGGTCTTAATGGTTAAATGCTTGCTGGTTCTTTGAGGTTTTAGTGGCTTTAGTGGGTTTTTAATGGTGTTAATGGTCTGAAATGGGATCCCAGGGAGACAGTCGATTGGGGGGGGGGGGGTCAGACAAAGAGCTCCCTCCAATCTCCCAACAGTGTGAGTGCATAAGAGAGACAGAGATACAGAGAAATTGTGCATATGTACGGTAAGTGTGTGTGTGTGTGTGTGTGTGTGTTTGTGTGTAATGATAGACAAAATATTGTACAAACGAATTATGAAAGTTGTGTATCAACCATTACAGGCCATTACAGAAATATCAAACCCAGCTTATTTTTCAGGATTAAGCAGCTGCAGTCATCTAACGTACAAATTCATGCATGAACATTAAAACCTCAACTGCTTTCCCTCACTTATCGGAAACCTCCGCGACTCTAAACCATCATCCCGCTGTCCTCCTCAAAGTCACGCAACAAACAAACTCATCCCCGAAGCCGCCCATTTACGAACACTGAGAGGCGCCTCCAAATGTCCACAATCGTTGTTTGCCCTATTAAACGGTAAGTGCTGGCATACCAAGCCCCACGCATAAAACCATAAATCCAGAGGATGAGGGCAACCAATCCCAGAGGGTACTCACACAGACACTTTTGGAGTCCCTTAATGATCAGACACATGAATGATGAATGAATATATCAATATGAGAGTAGATAGGTTAGTAAGAAAGAGACTGCGAGATGCTGGCAGAAAGAGATGTGAGCATTAAGTGGTTTTATGCATAAAGCCATTCTTCCGAATCAACCGCTTTCGCAAATCTTTTCAGAGACCGTTGACATTCTAAAATAAAAAGAAATGAAGATAACCTTGGCAGTCCCAGCCTGCGTTTGGCCAAGTTTAATAATTAAGTGACATCGCAGAACAAAGTCAAATCCAAAATGTGTGGACCACATATTTCTAGACTGGTAATTTCAGTCAAGGCGATTAGATACCGTGTGAAGCTCTGTGGCAATTTTTCTGATGAAGAAGAGTAGTGATGACTCACTGTTTGTACCATCTGATGCATTTCTTAAAATATGGATGTAGACTCAGGAAACATTGACGTAGCTACCATTTTTGAAGGAACACGTATTTGGATCCACATTTAGAGTCGGATTTATCTTTAAATCCCAACGCTCTGCAAATTGTTAGGATTGTATAATAAAATCATATATTTCTAAAAGAATGAATGGTTAAACTGCCTACTCTGAATAAGAAAAGGCAGTCAAAGGATAAGTATCAACTTTTAAGAGATGCCAAAGACTCACTCTTTTCTGACATTTTGCTTACGGTCGCTTAAACTAGACAGCAACAGGACAGGGAGGGCTGCAGGGTGGTTAGCAATGCCGGAGGTTACCAAGAAGGTTCGAATCTCATCTGGGGCATTTCTGTGGGGAGTTGGATGTTCTCTACAGGTACTCATGCATGTTGGGTCAACTGGTGATTCTAAAATGAGCACTGGAGTGAGTGTAGGATGCATAGTCGCCTTTTTTGGTCCTACAATGGCCCGGCGACCTGCCCAGGGTGTACCCTTCATCTCTCCTGGAGGGCAGCTGAGGAACGCTCCAGCTCCCCTGCAACTCTGAATTTGATAAGGCGGGAATAGAAAAATAGGTGGATGGCGGGAAAGGAATTTGGATTCCCTCCAAAACTTTGTGGGCAAGTTTCATGAAATTTAGCTTGGTAATATTTGCATGAGTGTGATGACAGAAGCTAAAAGAACGGATTTTATTAAATAGTATCTGTTAAAATACCAAAATTGGAAGAAACATTTGTATTACTTTTGGATGTATTATGAGTTCATTTTTTTTGGCCGTAATTTGAAGGAGGGAACCTTTTATCATTTCAACTTGATTCTATTATTCACACAGTTTGGCGGTTGGAAGGCACGGGCTATAAAAGGCACAGTTGGTTTGAAGAATGTTTGTTTGTACTAAGAAGATGTCGTCATAGATAAAAAAAAAAAAACGTATGAAAAACTAAAACCGATTCTTTAAAATGAGTGAAAGAATCACTGATTATACTCCTGTACAAAGAAATGTGGAAATAAAGATGTGCATTAAACTGTGTCGACTGGTGAGATTAACATTCGTCATACAGCTGAACTAAGAACACATTCAGTGTCCCTTGACTGCACTGATACTTAGGTGCATAACAGCATGCAAATGTATTCTGGCCACGCCGACAGGCAAGCTAGTTTACATGTTCAATGTGCATTTAATCCTCAGTGTGCAGTCCTGTGTCACCGACTTCTCGATGTGACCCTGAAAACCTCCACTGTGTGACAGAACTGATAGAATGCCAATGATGCTCATGTAACGGGTGTATAGTGTTGATTCCACTTCCACAGTGACTGCCAATCATATTTGCTGTTGTTCATGTATCTTGGATGCTCACTGGTCGGCAGGGCTCTCCTTAGTACATAAATATGGGCTGTGACACATGCGCAGTGCCAGTGCACGAGGATTGAGCCCATGGTAAGGTTGTTACACAAAGCACAGCGTTATATGGAAACTGTATTTAATGTAATAATGCAGTTAGCATTATTATTATTTGTATATCATGCTCAGTAAGATGGCAACAACATTGCATTTGACTAAATGTGTTTTCATCTTGTAATGTAATGTTTGTTAGCGATCTTGGCTCGAAGGCTAAGCTAAACTTGCTAACTTTCTCTCATTAAGCTGTGCCGAACGAGTGCTGTGCTTGACCGTGAGCTGACCAGTCGTATGCTTTATCAATATTCAGGTACATGTGTTTTTGTTTATATATTTATTTCTACCTGTTGTTGTTGTACACAAGCCAGTGCACGAGGATTGAGCCCATGCTGTGCCGAACGAGTGCTGTGCTTGACCGTGAGCTGACCAGTCGTATGCTTTATCAATATTCAGGCAATAAAAGTCCAGTCCTGAAGTTAAGAGTGTCGGTCCTTCTTCAAAAAAGCTTAACACAACGCAGACAACGGTTACAATGGTGCCGCGACCGTACTCCAGGATTCTTCACGTCGGGAGAGTGATCATCGTTTCCCGGGGAAAACTACCGTGGTTGCAGCTGCGTCATTGAAGCAGCCATTGTTTGTTTGGTGCAGTGTCACCCTTTCGCCAGCAGGTGGGCGGGAGTTTTTTATTTATTTTTTTTTTTGTGACAGCAGGGGTCAATTTCTTCACTGTTTTTCATACTGAAGTGAGGTTTTGACATTTTGTCACCTGTGAGTGATTTGAGCATTATTTTATTTGTTTTTGTTTATTTCAACTCATTTTGGTGCATTTTAATTGTTTTTGTTGGATTGTTGGCTGTGTGCCTTCAGTCTCAATTTTTTTTGTCATCATTATCAGTGATTTTGATCATATGACTGCTATTTTCTGTTACTTTGTTTGAGTTGGTTTCGTTTACAAGTTTTGCTTGTCACATGATTTAATTTTTTTTATAGGTGCATATATTCAGACACTTTTGTCTTTTTATTTATTTTTTTTTTTCTGTCTTTCCTGTGCCTGTCGTGCTAACCATGGACTTCGGTGCTGGTGTTGGTAGGGGGAGAGGGGCGTCCATGTACACTCCTATAACACCTGTGTGTAGGGCGAGGTTCCAGTCTCCACCCATCACGTCCACCCCTATGCCGAATCTCGAGGACATTTCGAATACTGATGATGCTTTTGCTGCCTCACCCCAAATTGGCTGTGTTGGGCACGATTTACCTGGCGAAAATGTGAGCAATTCTTCAGTTCATGTTATTGCTAGCATAGCTAAAGAAATTGGAATGTCAATAGGAGAGAGTATTGCTTCCTGCATTGCATCACAGCTTAGTAGTGGCACAAGTACGAATGTTGCTAGTAACGCATCCGGATCGAGGGGGGCAGACCCTTCTCTCGTGAATTGGGTAGTGAAGTCGGATGTCAGAGAGCCAGTATGCTTTAAAGGGAACGGCATCGACGCTTATACAGTCCATGAATGGGAGACAGTGGTCATGACATATCTCAGGCGATACCTGTAACGGAGCAGGCTGAAGAAGTCATGAACAGGCTAATGGGGAAGGCGAGGGAGGTGGTTAGAGTAGGCGTCCGCAGTAACCCCTTTCTTGTTCTGTCTTGTTAGTCCAGGCCTCCATTCTTCATTACCTACTGGTAAGCCTGCCAGTAATGTAAACACAGGCCCAGCTTTATGCCAGTTAGCTCAGGAGCCTGCAGAGCCTCTAGACCGTATTCTTAGCATGTTGGAGAACATTCTCAGACAGGGACCTCAGCAGGCTCAGTACTGTGACAGACCAGGACGCCAATCACAGGGGGGCCCCAGGAACAGAGTGCGAACCTCGCTGCCATGTGAAGTGTGTGGAGACAGGGGGCACAATACTCGTTTTCATTGTCGGTCTAACCATCTCTGTTTCCTCTGTTATGCTTCTGGCCACACACGTGCTGATTGTCCAAAGTCAGTAATACCTCAGCCAGCAGGTGGGGCTGCCTGTAAAACCACCACCCAGCAAGAGGGAAACTAGTGGGCCAACATTTTGGGGGGGCAAATGTTGGGCCAGTAATCGAAACCCCAAGCACAACAAATGATGATTTGGAATCCGTTTACAATAGCGTATGTGAGGAGCTGAAACTAAAGAGTAAAGTCATTTTACAGAACACACAGAGAGTTGCCCCTTATGACGAGCTCTTCCGTGCTAAGGTACTGATTGGTAACAAAGTGGAGGTGGATGCTATGCTCGACAGTGGTTCAATGGCATGCAGCTTGAGTTCCAGAGTTTGGAAGCGACTGTCACAAGAGGGAGTGATGAAGAGCCTCTCTCTGGCACCCACAGATGTGGTCTTGGTTGGTTGTGGAGGGTCACGGACTAATCCTTTGGGAGTTTGTGACCTAGAGATTGAGTTGTTTGGCTTTCCAGTGATTGTTCCAACGTTAGTGGTAGCTACACAAAATGATGATCTCATTGTGGGGAGTAATCTTTTGAAATACGTGATTCGGTGTTTGAAATCTTCAAGGGATACTTTAAGCCACACGCCTGCCCCTGAGAACAGTGACGCTGAGCAACGCAAGTTGCTGAGCTTGTTGGCTAACGTGGAGGTGTGGTCAGGCAGTGACATCCCCGAAAAGGTGGGCACGGTACAGATAAAAAAGTCTGTGACTCTTGAACCTTTAAGGGAATATTTGGTTTGGGCTCGGCTTCAGCATGTTGGCAACATAGCAGTTGGTAGTGCTGTCATCATCGAGCCTACTACTGCTAGGTCACGTCCACAGTCTGTGTTGATCGGGAGGACTGTGGCATTGCTTCATGGTGATGGTTGGCTGCCCCTTAAAGTGATAAATCCTTCTGATAAGCCTGTGACACTGAAACAAAATACCAAGCTTGCAGATGTTTACCCTTGTGTAGAGTTGGAAGACTTTGACTGCCCTGATATGTGTGATAGCGCACAATGTGTTGTCCAGCAACAGGTGCAAGAGTCAGGTGATGCTGTAACTGACGATGGGAAAGACTCTCGCCTGACGTCTGAGGATTCAAGCCTCCCAGACTGTCGTGACGAGAATGGAGGTCCCAGTGGGCCTCATGGTGGACCAACCTCAATTTTACATGAACTGGGGTTGGCTGACATTGATGTGGATTCTTGTGATGTGTCTTCTGCTTGCACAGAGAAACTTGTCCAGCTGATAGCTCGGTACGAGTCCATCTTTTCCAGGCATAAGTTGGACTGTGGAAAGGCTAAGGGCTGTGTTCACCGAATTAAACTCAGTGATGAGAGACCCTTTCGGTTGCCATACCGACGCATAGCACCTACCCAGTATGAGAAACTCAGACAGGTATTGAATGAGATGGAAGAACGAGAGATCATAAGAAAGTCCAGTAGTGACTTTGCTTCACCTTTGGTCCTCGTTTGGAAAAAGTCTGGGGACCTGAGACTCTGTACCGACTTTCGTTGGATCAATGCCCGCACCATTAAGGATGCACATCCATTACCCCATCAGGCTGATGCTCTCGCGGCACTGGGTGGCAACGCCTTTTTCTCTACCATGGACCTCACATCTGGTTACTACAATGTTGAGGTTCATGAAGATGACAAGAGATACACGGCTTTCACATCACCATTTGGGTTGTATGAATACAACCGCCTACCGCAGGGTCTGTGCAATAGTCCGGCAACTTTCATGCGGATGATGCTGTCGATCTTCGGGGATCAGAATTTTCTGAGTCTCCTTTGCTACTTGGATGATGTCCTAGTGTTTGCTCCGACCGAGGATATAGCCTTGGAACGTCTCGAAATGGTCTTTGACCGTCTTAAGGAGCACAATTTGAAACTTGCTCCAAAGAAATGTAATTTCTTACAGAAATCTGTGAGGTTCCTTGGCCATATTGTGAGTGCGGAGGGCATTGCTACTGATCCTGAAAAGGTGCGGGCTATTACTGCCCTATCTGAGACAGACCTTATGGAAGACGGAACAGGGATTCCTTCACAGCGGAAGATACGATCTTTTCTGGGAATGGTGGTGTTCTACCAACAGTTCATTGAGGGTTTTTCCTCAATAGCGAAACCGCTCCTCTCCAAAAGAGAAGAAAGTGTCGCCCTCTCCAGCGGACAATGGTGGCTGCTGACTGGACAGAGGAGTGTACACAGGCCTTTCTTTTGTTGAAACAGGCTCTGCTGGATCAAGTTGTCTTGGCTCACCCAAATTTCGGGGTGCCTTTTCTTCTTTCAGTGGACGCGTCAAGCAAGGGCCTTGGAGCTGTCTTGTCGCAGGTGCCAGACGGGGGGACAGTGGCACGGTCAAGGTATCCGGCACACAGGTTAGAGTTCTTTGCTATGAAATGGGCAGTTTGCGACAAGTTCCATCATTGGCTAAGGGGACACCCGTTTACTGTGTGGACGGATAATAATCCGTTAACATATATTTTGTCCAAAGCTAAACTTGATGCATGCGAACAGAGATGGGTTGCCAAGCTTGCACCATACCAGTTCGACATCAAATACATTCCGGGTCCCAAGAACATTGTTGCAGACGCCCTGAGCAGGGAGCCCTTTGTTCATGCAAGTGCACTTCACCGTTTGACAAGAGTGGCTTACAAGACGTTGTTGGCCGAAGCTGATGCTGTTTGTAATGACCAGGTGCAGGATGTATTTCGGTGGTCTACTCACCCGTTTGAGAGGACCTCTGTGGTAGGACCTTCTGTCGCCTGCCAGTGTGCTGCTGTTGTCCGGCCTGGGGCTCTGTCTTGTCAGGAAGTGGCAGCTGTTCTGCAGTCGCATAAGTTGCAGGAAGGTTCGATGACATCCCATGCATTGTTGCTGCCACAGCTTCCGCAGGCAGTGTTACCGGTGGAATTAGTTGGAACTGATGTGCTGTCTCATGACCAGCTGATGGATAAGGAGAGCCGACACAATGCTGAACAGGGTGATCTTCTTTGTGGAAAGGGGACGAAGACCATCTAGGAGAGAGCGTGCTTTAGAACCAGCTAATGTTTTACATCTACTAAAGAGTTGGGAAAAGCTTTGCATGCAGAAGGGCGTGTTGTATCGTGTGTCAAAGAGCCCTGTTACGAAGACCAAGTCTTTCTTGTATGTGGTCCCCGCTTCTCTGAAAGGAAGAGTGTTGGAGGGGGTTCACGATGAAGCTGGTCACCAGGGCCAACAACGGACCCTGTACCTTACGAGGCAACGCTTCTACTGGGCAGGCCTGGAGAAGGACGTAAGGGAGCATGTGAAACTTTGTAGGCGGTGTGTGCTGAGCAAAACTCCCGAACCGGAAGCTAGGGCACCGCTGGAGAACATTGTGACGTCGGAACCTCTTGAACTTGTTTGTATTGACTTCTGGTGTGCGGAAGATTCTAACAACCGGTCAATAGATGTGCTTGTAGTCACAGACCATTTCACAAAAATGGCTAATGCGTTTCTGTGTCCTAACCAATCCGCCAAAGCTGTAGCCCACCAGTTGTGGCACAACTTCTTTTGTGTGTATGGGTTTCCGAAGCGCATTCATTCAGATAGGGGGGCTAATTTCGAGAGTGCCCTTATTGCTGATCTTTTGAGGATTGCCGGTGTTCAGAAATCCCACACGACGCCATATCATCCGATGGGCAATGGCTCATGTGAAAGGATGAACAGGACGCTGGGTAGCATGATTCGGGCCCTGCCCCCAAGGTCAAAGCAGAGGTGGCCTCAGGCGCTGAAATCTCTCACATTTTCTTACAACTGCACCATCCACGAGACCACAGGGTATGCCCCGTTTCTCCTGATGTTTGGGAGGACGCCTAAGCTGCCTGTTGACTTTGCTTTTGGCTCTGTCTTGAACGTCCCTGAGATCATGAGTTATGATGAGTATGTTCAGTTTCTGAAACGGAGTCTGAAGGAAGCTATGGGTGTTGCACAAGTTTCAGCTTCCAAACAGTTGAGGAGACACGCTGAACTGTACAACCGTAAGGTCCGGGGAGCCCCAGTTGAGGTCGGGGATCGTGTATTGTTGGCCAACAAGGGTGAACGTGGTAAGCGCAAGCTTGCTGATCGTTGGGAGGATGTCGTTTACCTTGTCATTGGGGTTAATGTTGACAGTCACACCTTTAAGGTTCAGCATAGCGTGACTGGTAATGTGAAAACGGTTCACCGCAACCTGATAACACCGGTCAACTTTCTGCCGTTGCCTGACCCGGGTTCTGAAGATGAGCAGGACTTGTCTGTGTCTTCTGCTTCTGATTACCCACATGCAATAGGGGGCGATGTTGTTATGGATGATGACATGTCGACAGATGCAGTGGAATACAGGACTAAAGTCTGGGTTTCTCAGTTGCCGTCTGAGGGGTCTAGTGACCAGAGTCTGGAGGTTGATGACCATTGTCACGATGTCCTGCATGATACACATCTTGAACCATCTCTGGCTCAGTCACAAGATGGTGGTTCCGACCAACCTAGTTGTCCGGGTGATCCACTCCCTTCTCTGGTGTCAGTGGAGCTTCAATCTCAGAATCCCCGGACACCAGTCTCTGAGTTGTGTGACATAGGATCTGGTCAGGGTGATGGATCTTGCCCTGCGTTGGCTGATGTTGCTGAGTCAAGTGACCACGTTCCTACACTATGTGATGCAGCTGTTCCAGTGCTACCAGTGGACGCTTCAGTAGGCGTTAGGTCTAGAGCGGGGAGATTGTTTAAGCCTGTGGTTAGGCTTATTGAGATGATGGAGCAGAAAATAAAGGCTAACTGATAGGCGGTTCCATAGGGTTTGCAGGGGTGTACTGAGGTTTTGTATATTCGCTTGTTATGTGTTAATGAGTGTTATGGTTCTATTGGATGATGTGAAAGGGTGATGTACCTTTCTTACTGCTGGATAAGATGTTGATTGTATGACTACTTCTACACTTGAGATGTGAGTTGCTTTTCTTATTTCTTCTTTTCTCACTCCTGTGTGGCTTGGGTTGGTTCCCATGCGTGGAGTCAAGATGGGACAGGTTTTTTTTTTTTTTCCATGATTATGTCCCTGGGTATTGTTTTTACTGTGGGTCTGTGGGGTCACATTGGGAATTAGACATGTAACAGGCATGTTTACCTGAGGTGGTTTAGGAGGTTTGGCCGGCCTCTTTCTCCTCTAATTCTTTCAGAGAATGGTCTCCTGACTGGGCTGCATGTGACTTCACGGAGGTGCTCACTTTGTCATACTTTTTTTTTTTTTTGCTGTGGATGTTTTCAAATTGTATTGATGCTTTGTGATCTCTGTTGTTTTGTTGTTCTGGGTTGTACTTATGTTTGGTGCCCAATGTGTTGCTCACCTACTCAGATGTTTTTTTTTTTTTTTCTTTTTTGTTTTTTTTGTGTTGTTTTGGTCATTGTTGTGTATAAGTGGAATTCAGCTAGGGGGAGTGTAACGGGTGTATAGTGTTGATTCCACTTCCACAGTGACTGCCAATCATATTTGCTGTTGTTCATGTATCTTGGATGCTCACTGGTCGGCAGGGCTCTCCTTAGTACATAAATGTGGGCTGTGACACATGCGCAGTGCCAGTGCACGAGGATTGAGCCCATGGTAAGGTTGTTACACAAAGCACAGCGTTATATGGAAACTGTATTTAATGTAATAATGCAGTTAGCATTATTATTATTTGTATATCATGCTCAGTAAGATGGCAACAACATTGCATTTGACTAAATGTGTTTTTATCTTGTAATGTTTGTTAGCGATCTTGGCTCGAAGGCTAAGCTAAACTTGCTAACTTTCTCTAATTAAGCTGTGCCGAATGAGTGCTGTGCTTGACCGTGAGCTGACCAGTCGTATGCTTTATCAATATTCAGGCAATAAAAGTCCAGTCCTGAAGTTAAGAGTGTCGGTCCTTCTTCAAAAAAGCTTAACACAACGCAGACAATGGTTACACTCACAGCAGCCCTGCATATTTACAGGTCTTCAACTGTTTCTTGGGTAGTGCTTCAGAAAACCTACAGATTGACGGTCACACCGTGACAAACATTCCTGACAGACTATAGCTGGTTCACAAATGAGAATAAAAGTGCCCTCACCAAAGTGCTGAGGTGCTGTATCACCTGATTTAATGTTGTGCATGTGATCTTTAGAGAGCTACATCCCTCTCGAGTGGTCTGATCATATGTAAAGAGCTCAGTATTTCATTTCACTCCTGGAATTACAAGACGTCCACGACCACTTCTGACGCTTCATAAAGTCTTTAACCTAAATGCAACTAATCCGGTTGGTAACATCACACAGTCAACTGTGAGCAACAAACATTAAAGCAGAAGATCTAATGACAATTCCTGCAAAATCCTTAATTATATTAAGCGTCCTGAATAATGTTACTATAGATACAGATATTAACATGTCTCAGCTCTGCTTGAGTTGCACTGTAAAGTGGTACTTTGACGAATATTTCAAAAGACAAGGCAATTGATATACTTTAAAGAAGAGGTAAATTAAGCAAAAAGGTTAAATGATTGATCGGTGATGGAGAGCTCTGAGTGAGCGCACCTCTGCTGATTAAAGACATGCAAAATGAGCCATTTAACCTTTTCTAATCGTCTGTAAGCTTGCAAAAAAACAAAACAAAAAAAAAGACATTTTTTCACTATAAAAAATATCCTCACTGGCTGAAATAATTCCCTCACTTGGCTGTTTGAGTCTTTTGTGCAACATCACTTTCCCCGCTTCAATAAACACTTCACATTAGGCTCCGTGTAACATCAAAATACCCGTTTTAAAGAGCACTGAGTAACCAGCAGCCCCAAGGACCTGCAACACTGACTCAAAGCTGTATTTCTGAGCTCATTGTTGTTTCGTTAGAGTCATTGCTGAAATTAAGACAAATGTGGTGCAGGGAATTTTCTGTGAATGATGCATCCAGTACATTAGATGCATTCCACACAGATTGTTTTTTTTTTTTGTTGCAAACACTAAACCAGCAAGGAAAAACCCACTGCTTACATGGATGTGTATCAGGTGAGTTCTTCAGTATGGCCCAGGACACATTAGCATTCAACCTGTCAAAGAGAATGTTGGCACATGCGTCTCCAGATCCACGCCCAACGGAGCCCAAGGGAACAGATCTCAACGTGTCCTACGTGCGTTAACACCTGCACTCTAAAGCTGTCCACTTTTGATTGAAGCACCAAAACATTAAAGCCAGATGTAAGGACAGCCAAACTGCCTGCACTACAGCACAGTGGCAACATACGTGTAACTTTCCAACAAGTTCTTCAAGACAGACCTGACTACTTTCGTGTGCGTCCCAATGATATCGCTCTCCAAATCCAGCAGATGTTGGTGATTGCGGAGTCCCGTCAACCTCTTTAACCTCAGCAGGGACATACAGAACTGAGCTCCCATCTCTTCCAGCTCTCTGGTGCCGATGTGAAGACCCTAGAGAAAACGTGAACATCAAAAAGACTTTAGAAGAAGAAAAAAAAGAGCATGTGTTCACCAGAAAAAAACAACAACTTGTAAATCACCTTATGTGCTTACGATTTTCAGATATATATACACCTAAATAACTGGCTTTAACTCTGACATACTTCGAAATAGCTGCTGTGGAGTTTTCATTGCTAGTCTGCAGTCCGTGGATGGAACCAATTCTCAATGCTGAAAATCACTTGGTATGGAAATTTCATATGCAGAAACATGATAATATATTTAAATTTCAGGAAGCACACGTTCAAAGATATATGCACCTGTACCTACAACCCTAATAAAATCCACACTGTTCAATATTTAAGCTCAAGGAGCTGTTAAGAATTCATACAAGTGAATGAAAACTTGCACAGCAGCAGCCACACACAAAGCCAACCTCTAGTTCAACCAAAAAAACCTTCATGTTTCTTTTTCCCAAGAGCAGAAATAGGAACATCTAAACTTGGCATGGCAGCAAAGATATGCAGCCACAATTCAGTGGACATTAGTTCCTGCACATCTGGACAAACACTTTCACACAGAATGAGGGGGGCATCCAAGAACTCCGAATATATTAAATGTTGACATTGGCAAAATTGAGTAGGAAAGCGATCCACTGGGATGGAGAGACATGAAGAGAAAGAAGAGAGGGATATAATGAAGCCAAAAAGGAAGCAAAAGAAAAGAAAAGAGACTAGTCAAAGAGAGGGAGAGGAAAAATAGCACCACACTACCACCTGGTGGACATTTGGAGATTTAAAGGGGAATCTCGTTCTCGTCAGCCCGGAAATTAACTACACACATATTAAGAAACACAACCTCAACAAAATAAAGGTAAGATTTAATTACAAGCTTATTGCAATAAAATAGATTATATAAAACAGGTCTGTTATGTGTCCAGCTCAAATAAACATACCTTATATTTGCCCTGGTCACAGCCACAGAGAGTGCTCTCCATAGTATAGCTGCGTTTTACTCCAATCTCTCTCCATACAACTACACGGGCAGTCGACTCTTTGGAGCGCTCCACAACAAAACTGCAGCTGGCCATGCTGAAGGCTGGGGCAATCTGGGACAGGATCTTAGGAAGCGTCTGGAAAAAAAAATAGGAAAACTGTAATGGGTTTGTGTAGATGTGTGCAGGTTTGTATTTTATTCACCGCAGCTACAATGAACTAAAGTAACAGCTGTGAGGGCAGCGCTGCAGCATCAGGTCTCCCCCGTAAATCCTGGGAGACCCTTTTTACTCCTGGCCCGGAATGATTCGAGCCAAGTGGCTCGCTGTTCTGCTCCTCAAAACCGTTATGGAAGGACTTAACATGGAGCATCGGAACTGGGGGAGGGGTTGATCGTTCATTTTTAGCTTTTTTCCACAGAAGATGTTCCAGAATAAAAAATTTAAAAAAATTAAAGAAGTTTGAAATCTTCAGTTTGCATTAATCAGCAAAGTTGTGCTGGAACTGAGCTCTGAAAAATGACATGTTTCTAATTCAATGTATTGTGCTCCTTATAGCTCTCTTTATATGTCACATCTGCTACCTAAACGAGGCCACAGAAATGTCGGAGTACCAGGTGTATCCGCTGTCTAGCAGAAGGGTTTGACTGAAAAATGGAAAGAAAAAGCAATTTGCCTTCCAGAGCAATAATTTAAGGTGAATTACTAAAACTTGGAAGGTAAAGTAAACCAAATCTAAGTGTAAGCTGTTGAGCTAGAATCTCATATCGGAGAAGAATGGATTAACGTTCCTCTCCCAAAAGGCCACCAGCTGGTCTCCTCAGTTGCCAGATGACTGTTGTTCAGAGAGGAGGGGATGCTACTCAATAGTATACATGGCTGCCCTTTAATTCAAGATGAGCCGATATCATTAGTTTAGTATTAAATCATTTAAATTTAAACCTATTCATTTACATATGACAGAGCATCTCTTTTTTTTTTTGGAATTGGGGGTTGTAAAAAAGCCATTTGAATGTGTGTGTGTGTGTGTGTGTGTGTGTGTGTGTGTGCGCGTGTGCCTGTGTGTGTGTGTGTGTTCACCCTGTATCCGAGGTCCTCCTGCAAGTCACTCGAAGTTGCACTAATGTTGGTCTGCCATACTGTCTCCTTCACACTACAGCCGTACATGAAGACGTTCTTTTTTCTGGAATGGCCGTGGTAATCACAGAACACCTGTGCATTCATGCACACACACACAAACGCACACAGAAAAAATAAAGTGTAGAAGAGGAAATTATGATATATATTGCAATGTTCAACTAAATCTAAAGGAATTTAAGAGGTACAGAAAATGTTCAGGAAATATTAAACACAAACTAATATAAAGGGTCTTTATTACTATTAAAAGAAATTAACATTATAAATGCTTTTGATTGCTGACCCTGCTTTGTGCTTGCTTTTTAGTAACCATCCTTTTCCCTTCTCTCATTAAAAAAAAAATCCCATTACATCCTACCTGCTCAAACAAAGTGCAACACAGAGGCCAGCAGAGGGTGTCGTCATAAAACTGTCATAAAACTATATCTGGTGTTTAATATTGTGGGCATGCAGCCGAATAAACTGTGCAGCTGAACAGGAGAAATGGCACGGCGGTTAACAACAGGTTAATGAAAAATTCTGTTCCAAAGTGCAAATTGCCCCAAACTAATCCAACTCCAGTTAATCTGAGGTCATACCAGTGGTGCCTTTTGTATGTACGCAAGATACTGCAGCAGGCTCTTAGTATGGTAGATGGTAGGGTGGAGCTCAGGATTGGGATTCAGCCACTGGCGATTCAAATCCTCTCCACTCAGAGAACAACGATGACTACAGCAGAGAGGAGACGGCAAGGGGGAAGGGAAGGATACAGAGTGGAAGACAACAGAGTAACAGCTAGAGAAACCTTTTAGACAAGATTTAATGTGTGTTAATGTACATAAAGCTGTGAACACCGTGCAGGCCTAGGTTCGGCACATGAGTGTATTCTTGAGAGTTGTGAGGGTGTTAATTCTGTTCCATCTCCTGTACTCACTTTCCATTAACAACTCCATCAGGGTTAAGCATGGGGACTATCTTGAAGATGTAGGCATCTCTCAGGCTGACTGCCAGCGGGCTGGTGCCCATCAGGAACTCCAGCGTGCCCTTCATTACCCAGCTAGCGTTGGTCTCTCCGGGGTGCACTCTGGCTGACAAGAAGATCAATGAGCGATTCCCTGCAGAGGGAGAAAGAGAGAGGGCAAAGAATGAACACATACACAGGAAGATGGAATAAGGGGAAAAAGGGTTCTTCAATTTAAAGTTTTCCACAGCGGGGAAAAAGCATCAGCAAACAACAGAGAGCTGAAAATCTATTTGAGAAAGCACGCACTCCCCAATACCCGAAGGCTTTTCTTATTTGACATTGTTCACCTTAATGTTGCTGGACCAACAGAAAGGAACATTTCATATAATTCATTTGTGAAATTCTTCTTCTTTTATAGGGGCCAAAAGCTTTAAGTCATGACAAATTACTTGTGACCAAATAATCTGAAGTCAATCAAACTCTGTGCCTGAGAGAGCTCCATTTGCTGAGAAAGTCGTGGACTTTTCCCTGCAGTCAAGAATAAACTTCTGTGCTGAACTCAATAAGTCTGGATATGTCAGTAAGAGCTTATATGACAAAGAAATTACACGTTTGGATATTATGGTCAATGCAATTAAGACAACTGGCTAAAATACATGGACTTGTAGCCATGCTGGCATACAAAATCGTCATGATCTACAAACGATGTGTTATCACCTTAAACATCACCTAAAGCTAAACAAAAAAAAAAAACAAAAAAAAAACAAAAAAAAAAAGGTTTTAGTATTTTCATGAGGAAGGAACTCGTTTTATCCAGCAGTTTCAAACTCTTGCTCGCAAGACTTCTTTTCTACAACCTTTTCACACATGTCACAGTGAGCGAGAGGTAGGATTTCCTTTCTGGAGATTAAAGTCTACTTGGGATATTAGTTTAGTTTATTAGCTTATTTGACAGGGGCCATGTACAAGACAGTTCTAGTACCAGAGTTAGCTAAAAAGCTAATTTACATCTGTGGTCCCTGGGCAGGGAACTAAAACACACACACGTTAAAAACATAGACAATACATGCCCTACTGTTGCCACTACAAGGCACACACTAGAAGCAGCAACAACATCATACTAAAACATAAAACCATATACAATCACATTATCATATGACAAGCAATACACACACAAAATGATACACATACCATATGGCAGTGCTTACTGCAATACAGCACATTGATTAATGGTCACATCTTTGATCAGCCTTTAGCCATGTCTTTAATGATCGTTTAAATTGGTTAAAACTTGTACTGTTCCTGATATGAACTGGAATTACATTCCATTTTTTAACTGCACTAACAGAGAAAGCTGATTGACCAAAATAAGTCTTCCTGTAACCCCCATAACAATCACCTCTCACAGAGGACCTTGAGACTCTTAATTTATCTCTGCAGAGTGATATACATTGCTTAAGAGGTGGTGGTGCAAGATCATTAATAATTTTATACATTAAACACATATCAGCAAAACAGATAAAACTATCAAAGGACAGTAAGTTGTACTTTGAAATTATAATACAGTGATGATACCTTCTTGGCTTTTTGTCCAGAACCTTAAGAGACATTTTGTAGAGAGTGACTAATGGTTGTATGGTGGTCACACCTGCCTGTGACCAACTAGTAGAACAGTATGACAGATGTGAAAAAAATCATTGAATGTAAGAACAGTTTAGCCGCAGGAAGTGGCAACTGGGGTCTAATATGCCTAAAGTTCACTAAACTAGCCCTGACACATTTTGATGTCTTCTTAATGTGCTTTTTAAATGATAAATTAGAGTCAATGATAACACCCAGATACTTAAAATTGTCCACAGTTTTTATGCCCTCCCCCTTAACAAAGGTGTCAGGTTGCTGGTTTACATCAAACCTCTTGATGGAGAAATACATGGCTACTGTCTTGCTAACATTCAGAGTAAGACAGTTGTATGTTAGCCAATCTGACACTTTGTTTAGGGCTGATGTAAGTTTTAACGCAGCTTGTTGTCTTGTTTTGGCATGGACATAAAGAACTGTATCATCTGCATACATTTGCATACTAACGTCTGGGCAAATCAAGGGTAAATCATTAATATATAGACTAAATAAAATTGGTCCTAAAATCGATCCCTGGGGCACTCCAGTTGTGCTATTAGACAGGGTGGAGCATGTGTCAATAATTCTTGTACACTGCTTTCTTGAAACTAAATAAGATTCCATCCATGACAAAGCATCAGTAGAGAAATCAAGCTGTGAGAGTTTAGACAACAAAACATTGTGATATCTTTTTTTTAAGCTTCTCAAAAGACCCAGCAATTTGTGGATTGGGTTTGTTTTTCCAGGCCAGGAACACGATTGGGAAAAGGCTTGGATTTGTTTGTTACACATCATGGACCACGCTGCAGTGAAGGAGACCCCATATGACGCTGGCTTTGCGGGAAGGCTGAAGCTGAAAGGCTGTTCTATGACTGAAAGAGCGCGCATCTGAACTGCAAGCGGTGAGCAGAACAGTTTAAAATGTGTGTGCTTTGTTGCCATTAGACGTACAAACGAATTTTAGCGCCAATATCATGGTAACACTGAGCAAATAGGCAGCTAGGGGGGCTAATGATACTTTATACTTTCCCAGTATCTCATCAGGGAGTAAAACGTTGTAGGAACGGACACCCACATTAAATTTACTTACGAAATTGACAGATGTGATCATTGGAGTTGGACTCAGGCATGGCAGTGATGGTGAGAAGTGGGCAGCTGTTCCCGCTGAGGGTTTCACACAGAACGTCCTGTCTCAGATAGATCTGAGGTGTCCTCAAATCCTCCAGTTTGGAAAGGTGCATCTGTATGTAATGAAAAATTGTAGTTTTCATTTCTGTCTTACGAACACCGTTTGGTACACGGTGTTCCCACTTAGCTTTTATCGTTTTGTTTTACTTCCAGAAGCAAATGTTCAAGCGTGCAGGGAACACCGCGCTACTGCAACAATACCTTAAGAGTAGAGTACGTGTAAGGGTAATGATAGGCGAAGTAGCAGACATCATCCTTATGGCTGAAGCTTGTGCTGAAGGTTGTTGTATAATAGGACTTTCCTTTCTGCCCACCAGCTGCAATGGAGCTCCTTGCGAAGTGATTCCTGTGGAGAGGGGGTAACATTGAACGAGCAACAGTTGAACCGTGTGCAGAAGCACCCAAATCACAGCATCAGACAGTAACTTGTTTGTAATATTGTATTGTATATTAGAGCGACACTACACAATTTTTATCGATTCCACAGAATCTAAAGTGTTAAGATTTTAATGTGATGTTGATAAAGAAGTCATTCTTAAATTATGTTTCATTGAAAAATTGTATCCAGTGAAAAAAAAAAGGAGGTTTTTCAAAAACGTTTGAATTTTTCATCAAGCTATGAAAGATACATTACAGTGAAGCGTGCACTCTTGAACAACATGAAACGTGTAACGATATAGGGTGTATAAGTAATGTATTAAAAATAATCTTCTCCTATACAACTGAAATACTCATTTTAAAGTTTATTTTGAGGCATTTCTCCTCAACATGTATGTTACAATCTGTGTTTACGTACTTATAGTAACAGATGTCTGTTCCTGTTCTGACCCAGCGAGGCCTGCCATGTATGGCCTCCTGCACAGAGTACATCAGAGCCTGCATGCCTGCACATGAACGCACACATAAACAAAAGCAAACACACAAAAAATGTGAACTCCGCTGCATTGACGACTCTCCAATGTAATGCAATAGCTACGATCACGCACACATCGCCTGTATGCTTGTTTGTAACTTCATGTTTTTACTCAGATGCTGATGTTTGTCTCACCGTAGTTAAACTGGCTGTTTGACTTCTCACAGTTGATGAGGTTGAAGCGGTAAGTAGTTCCAACGCGCATGCCGCTCACCTCAAAGTAAAACCACTGATGGTAGTGATTACTGTTGATATCTGCATTCAGCACAAGGTCATATTCATATCTGCAGAAATACGACAAGATAAAAATGTAAATATGGATTCAAACATCACCCGCAAACATTACTCTTGAAAAATATGTTGGTTATAATCCAAAATGTCTAACATCGCTCTGAGACATATGCTGAACATAGTGATAACCGACTACAGCTTTAAATGAACTCATTTCAGAAAGTTCATCTAATTAAGATTGGAACATTCATCAGTGGTTATCTCTCGACTCTTCACCAGAACAGATACTTCCCACTTACTTCCTAACTTGAACTGCCTTCCGGAGGTTGCCCGACTCAAACTGAGAGTTGAACTTCAGGGACTCACCGTTGTCCTCAATCACAGGACAACTGAAAAAGACAGACGAAAATTCAGAAGAAACGATAGATCGTGTTGAGAAGTCATTTTAAAAACATGGAGAGTAAATAGGCAGCTTCGTCAAAGCTGTAGCTTTTATCTGTGAGATCCTGATTAAATATATACTCTGAAGCACTGATATTCTCCTCTACTGACTTAAGCCCCTTTCACACTGAGGAATAACCCGCGTTTAATCCACGAATTTA
This sequence comes from Odontesthes bonariensis, assembly GCF_027942865.1. Classification (NCBI taxonomy): domain Eukaryota; kingdom Metazoa; phylum Chordata; class Actinopteri; order Atheriniformes; family Atherinopsidae; genus Odontesthes; species Odontesthes bonariensis. Next base: position 20,571,444 of record NC_134511.1, read on the forward strand.
GCGTGTCCGCTGTTGCGTTCACACTGCCGACCCGGGCTGCTGCGTCAACTCGACTCGCCTTTCGACCCGCGTCGGACCCTAGTCTTTTTGCCGAGCCGAGTTTGATGTGAACGCAATCGACGCGGGTCGGACGTGGGCGTGACGTGAGGAGTTTAAAAGACAGAATGGACAGCTGATTCAGAACAACAGCGACAGGTGAGGACAAGTTTTACTCTGTTTTACATCAAGTTCGAGACATTTTTGAAGATGGCCAACTGGGGAGACAGGGAGCTCCGCGAGCTCCTCAGCCTCCCAGCAGAGGACGTTATTTACCGCCACATGTTGGGGACGCCGGTGAAGGATGGACCTCTGCTGGAAGGGCTGGTGAGAAAGATGGGAGAGCGCGGTTTCCCACGCAGCAAGACGCAGGTGACCAACAAACTAAAGGCCATGAGGAAAAAGTTCCATGCGGTTAATGACCACAACGGCAGGAGAGGCAGAGGACGATTGGACTGGCTATATTTTGACATGTGCCAGGGCATCTGGGGAGGAAGCCACTCTGTATTTAACCCTACCTCCGACGCATGGCTTGTGCCTACGTCATTGTACACACCCAGCATTTTATGTGTTTCGTGTGACGCTCTGCCACTAGGCAACGCCCCCTGAACTCGGCTTCAGGCGACACGGGTCACCTAACACGCCAAGCGTTCACATTGCTCGACGCGGGTCGAAGGTGCAATTTGGACCCGCTAAGGTAGCGGGTCTCAGTGTGAAAGGGGCTTTAGATAAAAGGTATCCACGGGAAACTCACCTGGGAATGTCCAGATCATAAACTACTTTATCCAGGATGTCATTAGGATGAATTAACCTCTCAATGTCCTGGAATATCTTGGACCTGCAGAGTCAGAGACACAAAGTTTTACTCTGCTGCTCTTATGCCACCATTTCTGATGGAAACTTTAAATTCTCCCCAAAATTGCTTTTGTTAAACACCAGTCTGATAAAAAAATAAAAATAAAATAATAAAAATGTCTCACCTCTGTACGCCATAAAGTCTCTCCAGAAGAGGTTCACTGAATGTTGGTGCCACATGACCGAAGTAGTCTGGGTAGGCCACCTCAGCGTAATGTGGGACAGAATGCGTTCCCTTCACCATCTCCACGTAAAGGTCTGGGTCATGCAGTGGGAGGAGGAGGGCCGTGTCTGGCACCTCCAGAACCGCACCTTCCCCTCCTTCATCATCAGCACCTTCTGAGCCACAATCTGAACCCCAGTTACTGCCTCCTCCTCCTACACGACGTGTAGGGATACCTCCAAGCAGTAAAGGGGACTGTATGTGCCTCGTACTATTGACTGGAGAGTCTCCATGTTTGACTCCCTCCGATCCTTCTTCTGCATTCGGCCCCCCCTCGTCATCTAGAGAGACACACTCCAATGGATGCGTTAGTTCTTGGTCGATCATCTGCCCTTGAGAGGGGGACCTGCTGAATGAGGACAGATTGGAACGTCCATCTGGAGTAGGAATGTTGGTGTTGTCCTTATTAAGGTGGATTGTATCCAGCTCTAGAGGGGTTAGAGGAGCACTGTGGGTAGATGTGGGAGCAGAGGGAGAGGGAGAGGGCCGAGTGCGATGTCCTTTAACAGAGTTATAATCCTCATGCGAGTTCGGTATGGGAATGTGCTTTGGGGACGGCGCTGCAGCTGTGGGCACCACGATTGACCGAGTGGACCGAGATGATGCTGACGATGAGAAGGATGTTGATGAAGATGTAGTAGAGGTGCTCTTTGAGCAGTCAAAGTTATACCCCTGGAGGAACAATATATAATGACATAAAGAGTCAATTCTGAAAGATGATATTCCAATAAAAGTAGATCTCAATCAATGTGTACAGACTGGAAAGCTGCCTGTGAGCCAATCACATCACTACATATTTCAAGCTGAAACCAAACCAGTCATTCACAGCCTGCTCCCAACATCACTGTGCTCGCTTGTTCGTGCCCTGATCAGTCAGAGCTGTTCTGGCAGCACAAGGTCTACACAAAATTAGACAGGTGGCTTACTGTTATGACCAATATAACCTAACATCTAAATATAGAATATACTGTCAAACTTTGTCAAAGAGTAATTCCTTCACTGGGGGTTCAAAAGCAGGGTGACCATAGACCCATAAAAAGTGCAGATATCATGTTTTGTACGTTTGTTTGGTTCTGATAAAATCCAACAAGTATAAGAACATTTGTTTAACACTATTGGGTGTGTCGTCTCCGTTTGGGCGATGAGAGCTCTTTAGTACTTTATCAGCAATGCAAATATTTTAAATATAAGAAAGAAAAAGAACATATCAACTGCATAAATGTCTACAGATTGTCAACAACAGGATACAGCAGCCACACTGAGTCCCCCCATACCTTGCACTGTATCATAAAAATGGAAACTTTAAAGTTTATTTGCAAACCGTTAAACTCTACCCGTCTCTAATTTTCATACAATCGCGGAAAAGGGTGTCAAGATTGGTTCTTGCACGACAACCAAGCATGACGACCGCTTCAAAGATACAGCTAGAGTCAATAAGCACTATCTTCAGTGATGAAAAAAAAAATAAATAAATCAATATCAAACACTTACCTGAAAGTCTTCAGATAACTCAGAGAAGAATCTCTCGTAGGCCTTCAACTCCTCGAATGGACGGTTAATGCTCCTCTTGGGATGTAATTTGTCAAGGTCTGTTTCTATGTCATCATTCTGAATGAGAGAACACAAAGAAAAGAAAATGCAAGACTGCCCATTATGCAGCCTGCATGTGTTTACAGGCTGCTGAGTCTGATGACAGACTTGGCTGGCATTTTGATATGAGTGTGTGAGTGATTTATGACTGCCCTCTGCTGGAAATTAAAAAGAAATGTGAACACAAATAGCATTTTGCAGAATTGCCAATCTTACAAATGATATTACACATCGCAGTGCTTCTCTGATTTGATCATTACGAACAGCAGTATCACCAAAAAGGAAAAAGAATTCACATTTTGAAAAGCAAGTGTAAAACACAATGTTCTAATGTGAAAAGTAAGTGTAGATTATTACCAGAATGCAACTATCCTTCTCATCTTCGTCATTCTCAGTATCTGTATCTGCATCCTCGTTATCGTCACTTTCATCGACCACATCATCCACTGGGCACAATGCATAGAGACACAGATATTATCGATGTGGAGTTTTCCTATGCGTTTCCCAAAGCTGGAAGTTTATCTAAAATGTGTTTTTGAGTTTGTTTATAACAACACAAATAGAAGAACTCAGATGATCTTCGGAAATGAGTTTCTGACGGAGACAAAGAAATGTTAAAATAAAATAAAGATGTGAGCAGCCACGATCGAGAGATGGATGATCAAGAGAAAAGAAGAAATTCCGAGGACATTTCTTCAAATACAAATTCCAAAATGAGCTGATGATCTTACGACAAGTAAATGTTATGTAAAGGTGAGTTAGCTACCAGATTGATTTAGCTAAATCGGTACCATGTTTTCAGGACTTAGAATGTAACACAAAGTACAGTACATAACTGTATGTATAACTGTAACAATTGTTATTTTCCTCACGAACAAAGGAAAATAACTCGTGTGTGGGGACACCTACAATGACAATTTATGTCAGCTTAGTACTATACATAAATATAGACTGTAGCAGGAAACTTTTAATCTAAGATTAGCTGGAAGGAAGAGGAAACGAGATCAAACATTTCACCAGACAGCCTGTAGACACGATGTAGGAAGAAAATTAGAGAGCATTGCAAGTATATATGCCTAATAGTGAGCAAGCAAGCTCTGTGTAATGTGAATGAAGCGTCTTCATTACTAACACATGTCATGTGTTAGATTAGTGAAGTTACAGTGACGTGAGATAAATGAGACAGCCATAGGGAGTGAATCTATGTAATCTGAGGATTACGTACGTCTTACCCTTCTTTAAGGGCTTGTTGCAGAGCTGATGGCTTGTTCTTCCTGAAAGTCACATTGTGTGCAGCAGTGACAAGAGTGTTGCCATTGACCAGTTATTTGATCCAGGGATATAAGCAATATCCGAGTACCTTTATGGTATGAAGGACTAAATCTAGCAGTGACGACTGCAATAAAATAGTGTCTGCATTTTATGGTCATGAAAGCTTTGATAAACTAGGCACACACTAGCAAATTGTGTGTATGTTTGTGAATGTGTCCCGTGTCCTCACCTCCAGGAGCCTGGCTGTACAGCTGTTCCACAGGCCCTCCCGCGGGTACGTGAGGCAGCTGGAAGTGGAAGGCCGACTTGATTGTAGGCAAAGGCAAGCGGTTCTTAGGAAAACATTTCCTCATGATGAGACTTGAAGTGTTGACCAGAGGGTCCAGAGTCCGCACCGGGAGACATTCCTACAAACAAAAACCACACGGAGAGTAAAGAGCAGCTACATCTCAGTATGTTCACGTGCGTGTGCCACCTGCTACTTATTCAGATGCAATTTCTCACTCACAGTGGATGAGTTGTAGAGAATCCTCATCCCATCTGCCTCGATGAACGCCTTCCTACCGACTTTGATATTAGTAATGTTCCTGAGGCAGACCAGCAGCCCTTTGCGGATCAGCATATGGCGATGTCGCAAGTCATTGCGATGCCAATCCAGGTACAGAGCAAGCAAGACAGGTACGTAGCTGCCATCCACTGCACGGCGAGCATTAGTCTCTATACAAGGGAGGATATGAAAAAGCAAATGAAGCACTGACGCATATATCGCTTTGTCACTGCTGGATGGGATGATAAGAGGCGCGATAAATGAAAATCAAAACAGTAAAGCACACACAGATATAGAGGACAGTGTGGAGAGTCAGAGAACATGAAATCCAATCAATTACAGTGTTTGCTTCAAAGCTGAACAGAAAGGTATGGAAGATGGGGATGAGAAAAGGCAGAGGTGAGCTACACCGCACGGACATGACACTGATAAAAAAGATAACTATGCTAGTGAAGAGCATAAATTCAAGGCTACAAAGCAAATTACTCACTGGATTTGAGCAGAGCTCCCAGTGCGTCCAGAGCTACCCTGTTGATTTTGAAACAAGGCAAATGGGTCACAAGGTCTGTCAAAAACATCAGTGTCACTGAGAGATGCTAAATAAGTGTCGGGAAAAGGCCAAGGAGAAGAAACCCGTGGATGTCACTAGTTTAGTAGAACTCAGCATTCATGCTAACTAGTTAAAGGAGGACAAAACTTACTTGAGCAGGCTGGTGTTCTTCTTGCTGTATGGTGCAACGATCTTGAACATAAGTTCCACAGCTCCATTCTTGCCCAATGAAATGGCATTCACCGCTTTACATAGATTAAAAAAAAACAAAAAAACATCACCAAAACGACGCGTTAACATAGCATGTATATTTACAGTCTCATATACATATACCTACAGTCTGTATATTTAAGATTCTTAGTAGCACAACTGTCTATCTAGACTTTAATCTGCCTCCGCATCAAGACAAATAGGTGAAATTATAAAGTTTAGAGTTTACTTACAGTTGGTGCAGTATACCCTGAGAACTTGCAGACAGGGCAGAAGCAGTTTGGTATTCTGTAGATTCTGTTTTATAAGGTTGGTCGTGACGTTCAGAGCTCCACTCAAACGTGCCTTCACTCCAAACTTTCTGTCTACAACGAACACAAGTGAAATATCAGTATGCAGATAACAAAGATTGGGTTTTCAATGTTTTGTTCATCTTTTTATTCCATTATTTCTTACTACTAGGAGCACTCTTTATAATCAAGTCCATGCTTATGAAGAGCTATTCCCTGACCAACAAGGGGTTGTAATGGCTGGCGAAAAAAATGCAGCCAGAAGCAGGCAAACGGTTAAAAACAGCGTATAGATGAGACTCAGCTGACGATAAATATTGGACATGCAACAAAAATCAGTGGAAGAAAACAGACAAATGGAAAGCATTAACAAAGTTTAGGAAACATCAGTGCTTGCTGGTGGAGTAAAAGCATACCTTTTTGGCCAACCTTGGCCAGCAGGGAGTGAAGGTGCAGCATGAGTTCCTCACTGGGAGGCAACTCTTTACTGGAAGTGATCAGTACCTGGAATAATATCCCTGTTCCTCCTTTGGACACAAACACTCCAACCCTGCGACCTCTCCCTAAGACAGAACCACAAATAGGACAGCATTAATAGTCATGAAACCAAAATTAGGACAAAATTACAACCACATGGCGAAATATTGATACTATCGGTCTAAGCTACATTCCCAATTTTCCATCATTTGAGCATTTTTTGGAAGGAAAACAAAAAGCATATGTACTACCTTTGAAACTCAAATTTTAATGCATCCACAAATAAACTTTAAAGCAAGAGAGTGGATGTTATCAGGCTTGATTTCTAATTTTGTGAGAAAAAAAAAAAACAATTTAAATCTACTCACCCACAGTCAGCAGCTCAGTAAGAATATAGAGGATGTTCAGGGATGTCTGGACATCCCTGGACTTCTGTCAAAGTCAAAGATAATAGCCTTGTTAAAATAACATATACAGCACAGCAAACTGTAACAACCTCTGCCAGTGTCTCCAGCCCTGATCTACTTCATGTCAATAAACTTGGGTGATCAAGTGTGACATCGGCAGCCTTGTTGCTATTTGTAATGAAAGCAGGCAAATGAGCCCTTTGCAGTCTAAAGCGGTGTCGTTTGATACAACAATGAATAAAGCCATAGTTCAAGCAAAACTCAAACATCTACAGGCTGGTAAAAAAACAATGCGGGAAGAGCACACCCTCGTAGGAACACACAGTCTAACGTTTTTGTCTTTGTGCCGTAATGTAAACAAACAAACAAAAAAAAAACTAGGCCTTGTGAGTGTTGCTGTCCAGTTAGCCAAGTTGTGATGCATGAGCTGACCTCCAGTGACGCCAGGATGACCTCCATTCCAGTGGAACCTTTAGACATGACCTCTTTTCCACTCTTTTCTGTAACACACCACAAAGCAAATGGACGGTTAATATACAAATGAATTCATTTGTGTCAAACAAAATCTGGGGTGAGGGCTGGTACAGCAAGTAGTTCCACATGTCGCTGACAGTTTTGTAATTTGTGAAAACAACTTATTACTATTAAACTGTATCTAAGGTGTAACATATGACAATGACAGTCAAAAGAGAGCACTGGATTCTGAGACCAAAACAAGCTCAACAAAAACTAAAACCAAACTTTAAAGCCTTTAAGCAGCTTGTGGGGTTAATGCAACGTTGACATTGGTCTTTTCCCTCTTGTCTTACCAATTTAGCAGAGAACATCATTTTTTGGGGGGGCCGAAGAGTCTGGAATGTGGCTCACAGCTGAACGCATCTCGCTGCAAGTGAAGCACTCGCATGCAAACACGACCTGCTGCCATATTGGTTGCCACAACATAGAACTTAGAGAGGCTCGGATTACAACAAAGAGGGAGAGTGACTTCATTCCCTGGTAAGGACACTGTTAATCCATTGTATCTTTACATAGCAGAGAGCTGTTTGCTGCTATTAGTGTTCAAGATCTCATATGCTTAACCTTTAATGCACATTTTTAGCATTTTATCAATGCTTCTGCACACATGAACTAATAAAGGGCTCCCAATAAGATGTGAAAAAGGTACACATCTTCAGATAGGCTCCCTTGCTTCATGCCTCAATCCACACCCAAGAAACCCAATTCTTGGCCTATAAATGAGGAGAAAACAGATTCCTGACCTTTTTTGACACGGCTGAGTAATGGTCAAACCCAAAAAAAATGGAACAGCAGTTACCGAAGTCTGTACTCCAAATGACTAACAAGGTTAGAGAAGAGTAAAAATACGGCAAATATTTTTAAAAAATTAATTAAAAAAAAAATAGGAAAAAAATACTTAAATCAGGCTTGTAAATCAGATTTTCCTGCAAGGTAGCATATTGTGCAAAAATAGCAGACAAAAACCCAAATGGCAAATTATATTCCATGATGGGGATCTTAAACTGTGTGTCTGGGGAGCTAAAGTATCTGGCACTGCATGCAATGCGTCATTAGCGGGTGTATATGGGGGATGAAATGTGTCAAGTGTGCAGCTCTACCGACTTGTGATCTCTTTCCTAAAATTATGCCAGGATTAAATCATAGACAAGGGACGTGTCTTCTGTCGAAGCCCACACATGCACACACACACGAATGTGCATATCTGAGAATGTGAAAGCAAACATCTATGCACAAACTTCAGTGCGATGGAGACAATAAACCTCTAAACATTACTGTCATGCCAGACTTTTTAAAAGGGATTCAAAACAAATTAGCATTTCAACACCTGAACAGTAAACACTCAAACACGCATGTTAGAACGCACACATTAATAAGAGAAACTAAACTTCAATCCCTGCTCATCAACCTGTTGCATTTCAGTTTTGCCCTATAAAAAACCCATCATCTTTACATCTTCTTCAGCAACTGCAGCAATTTGTTAAAGCTGACATTAAATATCACACATGAACTGCGGTATGTTTGTTCTCGCTTTCACTTGACCCGACCGAAGTCAAATATCTGAAATAGTTGAAGCATAAGCACCCACTGAATTGCAAGCATAGTTAATGATTGCAATCCAATTATGGGAATCCATACCTTGGAGGATTCTAAGATTTACAAGTCCGACATAATTTATCTTAAATTGTTAAAAATTTGCTTCCATCTTTTCTCATCTGGACTCTACCTGGTGGGTCCGAGGAGACAACGGGGTAACAGTGTGTCCTGGTGTAGCGATACTCCATGTCAAAACAAAAGTCTGGAAGTGCACAGAGGTTTTGAATGAAAAGGTGTCCTATTCTCCAAAATGTCAGGTTGACTTCCACTGCAGTCTGAAGACTTTAGGTCTCCTGTAAATCAAAACGCCTCAGAGTCGGACACTCTACAGAATATGTTACCAACCAATAAATCACTTTTATAGCTTCGCTGGTATGTTCCAATCCCTCTAAGGCAAAAAGTAATCTCTTCAACTGGTCAACCCAATCCCCCTACTCGTCTACCATTTTCCACACACTCTGTTTATAAATAAGCACCTCCCCTTGCACAATTCCAAAACTCAACCACAGACTGCTTTGATGGAACACCGACAGCATATTTATCCAATGAGTGGAAACGCTAATTTTCTGGAAGCAAATGCAAGACAGAAAGAGCCGCTTTATTTTAAGACTGAACTCATTTTCCACCAAATCATACCATATTTTTCATTGCATAGCTCTGCAACAGACACAAGCCTACTCCACTTGCACATCCCAACTTTCCCCTGTTCTTTTTTAAGGTATCTTTTTACTGCCTCATAAGCCCATAAGACTCTGAACTTGAGACGAGAGTACACCAAAGTCTCTCCTGGAGTGTATAGTTACTGTGAACAGGGTCACATACCCCACCCCAACCCCCCAACCCTTCAGCCCCCCACCTCCCTCCAACCAACGTCACGCTCATACACATTTCAAGTTGTGGCTGGAGGGGAGGCTCTGACAGATAGCTAAGCAGTAGATGAGAGGGGAACAGCTGTATAACCATGATGGATAGCGATACAGACAGAAGCTTTTCCATTGCGCCCATCAGTCATATTAGATTAACTACAACTCTGCTTTGAAGAAAAAATAATGTACCAAATTATACGAAGAGGAGGATGACATTCAAGAAAGTGAGATGGTAAGAAGTTCAAAGGGGAAGCTCAAAGTGTGTCAGCAAGTGCAAACTAATGATTCAGCAGAAAACTCGTCACACAAAGCATTCCACAAACGCTGGACTGATTGAAATGTGCTCTCATTCACAAAAATCCACTCAGAAAATGCCACCTACTGACAAATCACTGGCTCCACAGCAACAAGTATGCACGGACATACATAGGATTCTTTAAACAGTCAAATCCCACAACGGGGGTCTTGATTTAAGTATTGTCTGCAAGCATCGGCTTCTAATTTTAGACGAACGTGTCCATGTTAGATTTTTCCGCCCCCTTAAATTGATTAAAACCACAAAAGAGTATATATTAGACTATAGTATTTATTATATACCTTCCAAGAGCCAAATATTAGATCCTCAGAAAGTTTGTTGTGTGCAGCCAAGAGTCTAACATACAGAGATGTGCTATTTACAGTGCTGTCAAATTTAGAATACCAGAAAATCCTAACATTTGAGAGGTAGTAACTTGAGAATGCTTGGCATTTTTTTGCTTGATAAATGACCTATGCGAGTTTCAGAACTGTCAGTTAACCTTGCCAGTTTGACAAATGCATTTAGTGACTGTTAGACCGCTGCAACAATGTGAAACTGATGTTTACATTTATCAAAGCTTACAGTAGCTGCTCCCTGCTAACAGGAACACACTCGTGTTTCACTGTGTTCAACACGTACATGGCACCAAGGCTTGCCTTCTTCCGCCGCGACATCGCCCTTCTCAACAGTCCTCCTGAGTAATCCGAGACTGGGAGACTCCGCATCAGTCCATCTCCGACCCATCTCCACTTACACGGTTAACACGCTAAACAAGTCTTTAATGAATTAATCAACTTGACTACACCAGTACTACATATTAATGTCTGATTAAATGTGTCAGGCAAGTACAGATGCAGCAGAAGAAAAATAAAGTGTCAGTTCCTTCTTTTTTGGATGTGTGCATGTGTGCGGAGGGGGTGGGAGTAACTGACTGTTACTGACTGACTGGAGACAACAAGTGCGAGAATGACAATGAAATTGAGCCGTGTTGTGTTAAGCAGAGGTAGGCTTATCAGATCCTTAGAGCCTGCTACTAATCTCTGCTGGAGGGCAACTCAAACTTACATAAAATATCTCTGACTAAACAGACTTGGCTCTTTATCAATTTTATCAGCAACACTGAGCTAAAACAAATGAAGTTTAATACATCAAATAATCTCAACTGCTTGACGGCTACAGCATTTATTTCCAAGCTAGTTCAGTGAGCTGGCGATTCCGCTGTGTGTTTATTTTGGAGGTGTTCGGTTTGTCGTGCTATGTTATTTTGAGCAACTCGTTCCAATCAATGTTGGACTAAACGGCTGCTATCTACATGCTACATTCAATCATTTTTAAAGTTCATATCTTCACCAGAATGGCCTCACAGTCCAATCTCCACCTTACATTCTAAAACAGCTTCAACATAAGATGAACATTCCATCACAGACTATGAGATTATAGTTTTACTAAAAGTGTGGCTTTCTTATTGTAACTCTCTTTCACAAAAAAAAAAAAAAAAAAAAAAAAAAAAAAAATCACAAATATGGACTGAAGAACACACTCAGCTTTAATTTACTTGAGACATGAATGGTTTCCACTCTGTGGCCAAGGCTCTGTATTTGGTCTGAGGAAGTCTTCTTATTATAACAAATCTGGATAATGATTGATCTCCCTCCTGTAGAGTTTTCTCTCTCTGACTGGACGTTTCGGAGGAGATTTTTCGTCAGCCATGTTGCAGAGGTCACCAGTATGGCGTTTCTCACAGAATGCCCTGAGATATTGACTTGGCCAATCCTTACGTTCCTACTGTCTCCCTGATGGAAGATTATCATTTTGCCCGTTTCACTTGCATTGAGAGCTTTTACTGACCGAAAGTTGTGAGTTCAATGAAACAGCTACAAAATGTTCGAAAACTTCTGTTATCTGACGGGATGAATACATTTAAAATAAAATAAAGGGATAGCTCGTCAACAGCTTTTGAGGTAAATATCCAAAAACATTTGGAGGGTTCCACATGTTAAGGAGCTGCAGTTATGAAAATTATAAAATCAAAATCCTTCATTATAAAGGTAAAGGACATAAGTTTGGTCAGTGCACAGATACCGCACTGTGGCAGCAAGGACCTTAAAGGATTTGCTGCTTACACTCGCATTGCAATGTACGCGTGGGACTATTGCAGGTGACCTTTCATCTCAAACAGGGCGAGACAATACGAAAACCTTTAATTTAATTATTCTTCTCTTTATTCTCCACGATTCATCAAGTGAAGTTTACCTGAGGGAAAATCATTCACTCTTATCATCTGTGATATCAGGGATTATCTTAAAAACTGTTTTTAAAATCCGTTGTGCAGCATCTGCATGCAAAGCGAAAAGAGCGAGGAAAAGAGGGAAAACACCATGAAGGAAGACTCGACTGTTAAAATAAACACAATGAGTCCGTCTATTTATTCATATAAGTGATAATGGAGCCTCCTGTGCGATCAGAGCACTTTCCCCTCATACAGAGAAACAAAGACAGGGGTTCACAAAGTCCTTCTTCTGGCCCCGTCTGCACCTCCCTCCTTGCAGCAGGATGGCCTGAGGCTCAACTGAGACTTTTATTCGTGCGCTCAAAATAAAAGAAAAAAGAAATCATTCAACATATTTTGCAATTAGCAATTTTTCCCCAAATAAACCTACTGAAATCATCTTCTTCTTTTCAATATCTCAATATTATGGCAGTAAAAGACATTTTTAACCAACGTTGAGGAGCCTAAAACTGTATTCATGAGGGCGAAACAAACAGAACTGGTCTTTGAACAGCCATCTCAATTAGGTTAAACCTTACTGATGAAAACAGTGCCGACCAAGATTAGAAAGATGCAGATATTTCACATTTCTTTTGATCCGTGTTGTCTTATCTTTGTATTTTGCCCTTTTTGTCCTTTGTATTTTTAGCAATGGAAATTTGGATAATCTGCCAAATCATCTGTATTCACAGTGGAGGAAGGGGGGCAGCATAGACAGGTGTAAAGATCTTGTAACAGGAGGAGAAAACAGGCATTTTGGATGTAGTTAACAATGAACAGTGAACAATGAACGTGCTCCCGAACAAACATATGACATTTATGTCATTTGTAGCATCCACTATTGTTTCCCCTTAAAACATTCTCAGCAGGACGTTGTTGTTTGGTCTTGATCCGACTTTGTGATTGAGACATAAATGGAAAAGTTCCCTTTTTGGTTTCTCAGATAGACTTTTCTTCTTCCTCCACCCGTATGGAGAGCATCAGGATATTTCTGGGGCTCATTAGACATATCTGTTTCGAGTGTGTGCTTATGGGTGTGTGTACATATTCACATTTACAGTATATACATAAACTAGTTCACTTTGACAATGGCTTTTGAGTAAATGTGTATGAAAGCACTAATGACAAAACTATTTTCCACATCAGCAAACAAAAAGTTATGCGTTTGACTGTAGTGCAAGTGAACCAGATCTGATCTGATTACAGGTTCAGCTTTGCACGTCTCATAAATAACGTCTCAGTAACTTCCCAGCTACATTGTTCTGACCTTTGTTTTTTTTTGTTTTTTTTTTTAAATCTGGGATAAAATGGAAAGAGATGCAAGACATATAGGGAGCATGTTCAGATAAGATACTTCTCTTCAAAAACAGGCCCAAAACACCCTCTACTGACAATATTTGACAGAAAAACGTGCCCAAAATGGCTTATAATAAGCTAACAGTAACTGTGTGACTGAAGTGTTGCCCACCAAGCTGATTAATGTAGTAGAAGCTTTGAGTAGAAAGTAAGAACTGTGTAAATTGGAAGCAGCATTTGATTCTGCTGCATCTGATGCAATTATAAAACAGCGCAATAGTCCTTGGGATCGTACAGCACGTGTCTATCAGAGTCTGCTTTTTATGCCACCTCTCATTGTAACTTTAAACGACAATCTGACTTTAAACATTTAAAAAAAAAAAAAAAATCGTGAATATTAAGGAATTATGTCTTGAATTTTCATCACTGTAATTCAAAGCAAAGACCTTTGACTGGTATATGCTCTCACCCTGTGTCTGTATGAGATGGAGGATCTTTGTGGTGACCTGTCTTGCCATTTCAACATCCCTCACCAAGGCCTCTCCATTCATCCTCTCCAGTTGGCCCAGGAGCATGAGAACCCTGGAGTTACTGGGAACGCTGAAAACACAGAGACATTTTACCTTTAGGAATATCGTAAGCAACGGCATAAAGCTTCTTCTGTCTAGTGTAATGGTTGTAATCCTATGCACCACTATGCTTGGAGAAGGGTGGATTGGTTTTATTATTCAAGTGGCAAAAGCAGCAAGCATTGAGTTACTTTTGCAGAAAAAAAAAAAGCATCCCATGATTTTCACATGACCTCATATGCTCAATGAGTACTGTATACGGCAAAACAATCACAAACCAGTAATCCATGTCTAAAAACAGGCTAAAAGTTATTTATTCTAGTAAAGCTTACGATTAAGGCTGCTTCATAGTGCTTTGCTATTTATGGTGTAGTGACCCATCCTTTTCTAATAATATTAGCCCACTGGCACTCGGCTGGAAACAGGAGATTAGGGGTCAGTTGTTACAGTGGGGGCAAACACTGGAGAGAGAATCAAAACTCTGCTTGAACCCAGTGGAGCAAAATTTTGCATGCCCTTATAAAGAGAGAGTGAGATGAAGATAGGGGGAGAGTGGTTGAGACAGAAAGAATAAAAAAAGATGTAGAACCTAAATAAACAGTCACATAGATGAACAAAAATTATTTTTAGTCATGACAAATTGATATGGCTGTTTTTGGAGTGGCCAATTATCTCCATACAGTGGTCTCTGGCACAAACGCAGACATACCCTCTTTCTCACATAAAGTAACACATAGTACGACAGGCTACAGGATTAATAGTGGTCTCAGTAGTGGAGCAGAAGGTTGTGACAGAGTAGCTTCCACACAAAAGCAGATGCATGCATAGCACTACCTCCACATGTGTTTGCATCAACTCACCCCTTCTCTGTGGCCATTTTTGGTTTGTTCATTTTTACCACCTCAAAATGTCATGTCGTCTGCAAGGGAAAGAAAGGAAAGCCTGCACTGATGAAAGAGGAAAAGCATAAACATTCTGTATCATTTAGACACAAGGATGACTAACCTTTACCGGACTTCAGATTAATCCCTACTGGACACTCACTGAAGGCAGTCGAGCAACTACAGTATGCCAAAACCAGCTGACAATAAAGCTTAACTGTCCCCAGCTTTGAATGTCCTGTTCTATAAATATGTGCCAGACCTGTATCAAACTAGTGAGCTGTGTAGAGTAGGGTTGTTAAAGTATGAAATATTCCCAGTATGATAATCATTTCAGGAAATATGAAAACTTTTTTGTTTTTGTTAACCAAACGCTTTATTCCAATTGAAACTTAAAGGCCAGTCTGAACGGCAGGTAGGAGAGAGGTGCACATGTAAAAGAGCCTCCCTTTTGCATTTTTCAACCAGTATCATAGATGAGCAAATATGGCTTATACTATGATGGTCAACCCTCATATACTGTGAGACTACTTTATGGCTTCACTGCTGCAGCTGACATACAGTGCATATCAGCTGTGCCAGGACAGAGCTACTAGGAGAAAAACAGTACATCTTAAATGACTTTACATAAAACAAAGAGGCTGCCACACACGCCATAGGTCTTGGGTGTCTAGAGGGGTCAGGACTGTAGGAAAAATTGTTCCAACTTAATTTTTGGGGGGAGAAAGGCAAAATAATGATTCGAACATCATTCTGGAAAAAATGTCAGAACTCCCAAGGCTATGATTAGGACAGTAAGTCAACACAGGGACACTTCAAGGCAAAAATAAGATTAGGATTTTTCCTTTTTTCCTAATGGGAGTTTGATGATAAGATTCTGAATGGCAACAAATGACAGGTCAGACTGAGAGCAATCTAAGCAATGCAAAACATTTTGGACAAACCTATTTCAGTGAAAACAAGGGTTTGAGCTATATTAGCTAACGTGAAGAGATCAATTCAGGGACTTTCTAAGCTTGCAGTCTTAGAATGCTATCACTTTCTGTTCTAAGAAAACAGGTACAACCAGGTGATCGGGTAATGTAAGGGTAAAGAGAGGGAAAACACTTGTAGCAATAGGCCACGCTTTTCTCAAAGAAGGCTATAAAGCAGGCATGTTATCAAGGTTGGCTGACACAGGACAGATGACCGACTGACTGGAATAACGGTCTACTTCCACAATGCTGAACCCATTAGGGAAGCATGTTTTCTACTCTCATTACACTGGCACGCAGGGATTCACTGTCAATGGGCTATTATTAGCAAGGAAAACTCCAAGTGTTTGTTTAATTTTTTTTTCCTTAAACAAGATGCTTACTTATATAACCAAGCTGAAGCTGGTAACCACTGCACCTGCTGGACTAGTCACTCATTAACGTCCGCCTGTCTGCACCAGCAGGCTAGCTAACGGGACATATGCTAACAGTATTGCTAAATACAGAGTAAACAGCGATCTTAGATAAATTGAATTTGGGAATTAACAACAAAAAAAATCTGCATTTTACGAACCTGTACAATAAAAAGTAACTGTTGTCCCGTTTAAGCAGGCCCGGTTTCAAGATAAGGGAGTCAGCCACTGTTTATGGCCGTTGCCTGAAACGCCCTGCTGATGATGTTGTGATGAGTGCAGACAAAACTGTCTGTTAAAGGGTCTACCAGCGAATAACGCGAGAGTAGCGACGTCTCACTGTGTGGGTTATTTTAAACGCATTTACATTGAAACCGACAGTTAAGTGCATCCTATGATAAAATTTATTAATGGTTTCATATTGTCATTGGCCAGTTTTTGAGCCACAAGCACTTCGTTGAGAGTTAGACCTTAAAGAATATTTATATTGACTACATTTCCTAGGTTAACGGTGGCCTATGACGTAAAATGTGTGCGTCGGTCTTTACAGTCTCCAAAAGGATCTTTAGAAGCTACATGATTAGCACAAGAAATTAAGGTATGTCTCTGATTTACAACGAATATGTATCCATATATTAAATAACGGTGTTCTGTATACTAATTTAAAAGGAATGACCTATCAAGATGATGACGAAAATGAAACATTCTGGGCAACATTGGCTTGTTTGTACACGCTATTCTAAGCTAGCTATTTTGACGTTGAGATAGGAAGCTAACATCAAGTCACATATTTTACCACATTGGAACCATGTATCGTTCATTAGTGTTTTTATACGGTTTTAAACCGTAAAATTGTTAGGTCACTCATGACACCTGTGTTGGTTATGCATATGTCAAACACATATGCTGTTGATAAGCTCTCAGTATCAATGTCCCTTAAACCACTGGTTATTCAACGGCATGTGATCAGGAGAAATAGATCAAAATGAGATCATGGCACACACTGACATCACTGGCAGCAGTTGAGCCTCTTATCCATGCTGTAAACGTAATTATATAAATGTAAACTAATAAAACAGATGCGTGGCGAGAGTTCTTTATCTCTTCCACTGAAAATGTTCTGCTTGCTCAAGACCAGAGCATGATCAAAACATCAGTCTGCTGAACAGATGCAGAGTCATTTTTTTTTCATAAAATTCTTTGTCTGTAAACTGGCCTTTTTTCTTTTCTTTTCTTTCTTTTTTTTTTTTTAAGTCAGCCAAGAGGATATGGTTCCTAAATGCACCTACATACCAGCTTGTTTAGATGTTAATTTGTAAATGTGTATCTCTGTATCTTGTGGTGAGAATGCAGAACAGGTTTTGGTTTGACTTTTTTTTTTCTTAAAGGTCAAACCACTTGAAGCTGCACAGTAGAGCATTGCAACACCAATTCAAAGTGTGCTGAATCCTCCCGACGGCCTTGGGTCAAAACAAAAGTTGATTTGGATTTCTAACAACTGAAAAAACAGTTTAGTATATTCTCATATGTCTCTCTCTCTCTATTAGCGTCAATTGTCCTTTGAGAGTCCTAAGTAGCTGGATGCCACAGCTGATATTCATTGGATTGTTGGTAGCCTAATTGAATTGAGGCTTGAATCTTTGATAAACAAGGTGAGGCTGCGTTTCAGTTTTATGCTCCTAAAATCTGGAACGGTCTTCCAGGAGATGTGAGACAGGCCTCAACTCTGACGATGTTTAAATCCAGGCTAAAAACAGTTCTATTTAGCTGCGCATATGACACCTGAAAGTATTTTATCTGCACTCTTCACTTTTAAATTAATTAATTAATGATTATTTTTTATGGGTTTTTTATTTTTTATTTCTTTTTAATGATTTTATTGCATTGTTGTGATTTTATGTAGCTGTAAAGCAGTTTGAATTCCCTTGTGTACGAATTGTGCTCTATAAATAAAATTGCCTTGCCTTGATACAAGTTATCTGAGAGGTCAGATCTTTTGGGTTGAAAAGTTTTTCATGATGCTTCTTTTTTTTTTTTTTTTGGTTTTCTATGTAAAACTTTAAAAAAAAATAAAAAAAAATACACTTATCATGTTGAAAATGTTGAAGAAGAGGGTTTCCATTTGATCTGGCCTGTATCTCTTTTAGAGATCCTCTGTTGTTGTGTGGCAAAATGGAGGGAAATTTTTCAGGCCAGGGACCCCCAAACTGATGGAGAGTTGGAGCAGGGACCCCCCTACTATTTATATGGCATACAATTGTGTTTTATATTTAACGGGGCCTAGTGCCGTGTATAAACATAGCTACTCTGTTTTTGTACTAAGCTATTCAAATAATACACAGGTTAATATATTCATGTTTTTATTTTAAACATGTGCAAGGTACAGGGTGGCCGTGCCACTGCCATTCATAAACAAACATCTTGCATACAACACTGAGCTATTCAAATAATCCACAGATATTAACTTTAAACATGCATGTAGATGGGACAATGAATCCTCAAACCATCTGTGGATGGAACAGGTTTGCACACAATTTGTGAGAAAAAACTGTTTGAAAAAAAAAATGTTAAAAATCGTCTAATTAACCAAAGATTTCGCGACCCCCCCTGCAGTACCTCTGCGAACCCCCTGTTGACCTCTGCCATAGACTCTATCGCCAGTTTAAAATGCATATATAGATAATAACATATTTAGATAATGTTGTTTAATTTAGATAATGATTAGTGTCCACATTTTATAGTGAAATAATTCTTAGGTCATGTAGTTACTCATATTACCTATAAGATGTGTTTTATTTTACTCCCATATTGATCTAGGACCACCGGTACCTTTTTATGATGGTTTTGTAATATTTGAACTCTTTGTCCTGTTTCTCTTGGTTTGTCCTTCATAGTCACCATGGTGATGAAGTCAGCAGTTGAGGATGATGATACTGGGTGGGGGCTGGGCATCCCGGAGAAGATGAAGAACAATGCCAACTGGGTTGATATCACTCAAGAGTTCAAGGGTGCCTGCAAAGGTAAAGGTTGTGTCTGTGTGTGGGAGAGTCTTGAAGCATTCATTTTTATTTATATCCTTCCTTCATCTCTGTTCTCATCTTTTTTATGCAGAGTTGAACCTTGGAGAGTTGCTTCATGACAAGCTGTGAGTATGGAGACATTCTTTAATGATAGAATGTTTGAGTGAACCTGATTACCCTCTTAAGCATTGACAAGATGAGAGTATTTGTAGTGAAACACGTTATTCTGGTTCATTCTTTTGGATGAAGAATTCACTTTTGAATTTTAGCCATGCTTATATTTGCCATTGGATCGACTCATCAATACTTTTTAGACATCAGAATTCGAGTCTCTAAGCTTTCTGCTGTGGTGCAGGTTTGGCCTGTTTGAGGCCATGTCAGCTATAGAGATGATGGATCCAAAGATGGATGCAGGGATGATTGGTAACCAGGTCAACAGGAAGGTGCTCAATTTTGAGCAAGCTATTAAGGTACTGCAACTAAAACACAAAGTCAGATTTTTTTTTTTTAATATATTTTGATTCACACATCTGATTCCCTTGTCTACATTCGTTTGTTTTCTTGATTATAAAGCAGGACAATTGACCAAATAGTTTGAAGCAATTTGTCCGACTGTGAAATGTTCGTTCCAGGAAGGTGCCATCAAGGTCAAAGACCTTAGTCTGCCTGAACTCGTTGGGATCATTGACACGAGTTTCTGCTGTTTGGTGAGTTTTGGATTGAGTTTTTCTTTATGGGAAATGATCTCTTTTGTGTAAAAGGAGGTTTATGAGTGCATACAGAATAACTGGATTACTTTAGACAGCTGGCTAAGGCGACCCATCAAATATTATCTGAGGTGCCCTCGAATGTAAAAAGCTTGTTTGTACACTGTTTTAGCTGAATCTCCTATTTCCTTCCATAGATTTTGTTTTATCTATAGGTGGTATATGTGTTGTCTTTTTAACACTTCCAGAGGACCGTACAATGTCATGTATGTCATAAAAAACGTCTTGTGTTTTTATATGTAAAGATAACTTGGCTGGAGGGTCACTCCTTGGCCCAGACAGTGTTCACCTGCCTTTACGTCCATAACCCCGACCTGATTGAGGAGCCAGCTCTCAAAGCATTTGCCCTGGGTATGCTGAAGGTGTGCGACATTGCACGAGAAAAAATCAACAAGGCAGCTGTTTTTGAAGAGGTGAGCAGTTTTCTACAGTCTGTCTGTGTGAGCCTGAAGTCCAGAAAAGGTTGCAGGTTCAAACCCTGGACCAGCAGCAGAAAAACTGCACTGTAAAAAACAAAAAAAACAACAGGTCTTGTCACTTTATCATGAACACCGCGGCAGTGCAGAGGAGCTCCGCTGGAGCTGCTTGATGACAAGCAGGCCAGGCTGTGGCTGTATTTGGCAGCTTCCAGGTGTGAACTTGTGTACTGAATGTGATCAGGCTATTACTTATCAGGAAAATTGTCGCTTTATAAATCAAGGTTGAAAAAGAGATTGTTGAAAGATGCAGATTAGTGAAGTATTTCAGGAGCTGGAATCAACATCTTGTATACCAAGGTGTCAATATTTTAGTTACATTTGTTGAATAGTGATAGAATTGTGAAATACTGTGAATCACTCAGTGACATGTTAAAATGTCTGAATGATTTTCTTTTCTTTTTTTTTTCTCCTGTAGGAGGATTTCCAAGCCATGACCTATGGTTTCAAGATGGCCAACAATGTCACAGACCTGCGGGTAACGGGTAGGTGTGCTGCAATTGTTGCGTTTGCAGTGTTCTATTTATTGTAGGCGGCTGATGCCTCTTAAAGCGATTAGTTCAAAAGAGCAAAGACAGCTGTTGTCATGTCTTCCCT
Organism: Odontesthes bonariensis; assembly: GCF_027942865.1. NCBI lineage: Eukaryota > Metazoa > Chordata > Actinopteri > Atheriniformes > Atherinopsidae > Odontesthes > Odontesthes bonariensis. Next base: position 20,592,439 of record NC_134511.1, read on the forward strand.
CTGCGTCTCTTTTGTGTTCATCTTACCAGGTATGCTGAAAGATGTGGAGGATGAGTTACAGAGGAAAGTTAAGGTATATGCTATTTATCACTGCAGTTTCTCTGGGATACCAATGATATAAATTGTGTTCTGATACTCAATTTTTTTTTTGTTGGTTTTTTTTTGTATTTATCTATTGCTTTTCAGAGCACACGCAGCCGACAGGGTGAGCAGAGAAACCCGCAAGTTGAGCTGGAAGTAAGTCTGACTATTCATTAAGTTTAAAACTAATTTAAATGAACATTTTCTTTATTAAAGGCCTTTTGTTCAGTAACATTTGTGATGATGAAAAGGAAGTGAAAAACTACATGTAATAAATTATGTACTCTCTAGTCTTTATGCATCAATCTAAGTATTCCCACATTTAACCCCCCCCCCGCCCCCAAATGCTCAGTGTATTCCCGTTATAGTTTCTATATTTTCTCCTCTGTCAGAGTGTGGGACTCGGATAACCTTTAAAGACGCTACTCTGGAATTGACAACTGTTTCGCAAGAGTAATGATAAAAAAAGAAAGGAAAAAAAAAAACTGACTCCAAACCGGACTTTTCTGGGTGGTCGAACCAAAAATAGAAATCCTTTGATCATTCTTTGTTCCTCATGAAAAGACCAGCTCGGGAATGCATGTATTAATAGCTCTGCAATGTTGTCCCATGTTTTATATGTCCAGCACCAGCAGTGCCTGGCACTTTTCAACAGAATCAAGTTTACACGCCTTCTGCTGACTGCCCTGATTGCATTCACCAAGAAAGAGGTAATTTACAAACCCTCGTGCTGCCGCCGACAAGTTACGGGCTGCCGCACAGGTTAAACGTGACCAAATGTCTTAAAGCTTTTCATACACTGGATCGCAGTATCATTAATCTTAAACTGAATCTGCTTAAACCTTTGAAACATGTTTCTGTGCAGTTTACTACATCCATGTGCTACTCATCAATGCAATGTGCAGACGTTTGTGTGCATATAAGCACTGTTTTTCTTTGCGTTGTTGCACTTTTATTAGACCAGCTCGGTAGGTGAAGCCCAGAAGCTTGTGGCTCAGGCGGCTGACCTGCTATCGCCTATTCATTCCAGTATTCAACACGGCATTCAGTCACAAAATGACACCACCAAAGGAGGTAACACACGCTGATGCACACACATTTGAACCATCGAGTCAGTCATAGTTTGGCATGGAGTTACTTTACAAATGAACAACTCTAACTGACTACAGGCTTAGAATATTATTTAAGAAAGAACAAAGTTATCTAATGATATCTAATTGAAAGAAAAGAACACATGCATTATATATCTTCTGTGTTCCACTCATTCACTTTAGTTATCACCGTGGCAACTTGGGCAGATACAGTACAGTTCACATTAAATGTACGTGCCTCAACACGCGACACTCATGTAACCTTTTTCTCTTTTTCTTTCTCTTTTTCTTTTTAATATCTCCCGTAAATATGTACAGACCACCCCATCATGATGGGTTTTGAGCCCCTGGTTAACCAGAGACTGCTGCCACCCACCTTTCCTCGCTACGCCAAGATCATTAAGAGGGAAGACATGGTGGCCTACTTCAGCAAGCTAATAGAGCGCATCAAGACCGTGTGTGATGTGATCAACACCACAAATCTGCATGGAATACTGGTGAACACCTTTCTTTAACTTTTTTTCAGTATTGCAAAAGCTATGTTCTGTTCATGTCCTCTAATACATGTCAAGGATGATTCCATATCTCTTCCATATTTTTAACCGTGTATATATCAAAACAAGCCTACAAATGTTTTCTGACAGACCTGTAACTGTTTCTGATTTTCTACTGCTCCATATGACTTTTCGGGATACCGTCAATGATAAAGGCTTTCTGATGCTGACCTAAATGTTGTGCTTTTTACAAGGACTTCTTCTGTGAATTCAGCGAGCAGTCGCCCTGTGTGCTCTCCCGATCTCTTCTCCAGGTACATCTGACGAGTCACTTTCACTGCTCTTACGTTGTTTCTAAAATTCTAGATGATTATTACGCTTTATGCTGTGATTTTAAAGAAATAAGTGCAGCAATTTAAACTGACCTTTTTGTTCCGTAACTTCAGACAACGTTCCTGATTGATAATAAGAAAGTGTTTGGCACCCATCTGATGCAGGACATGATAAAAGATGCGCTAAGATACTTTGTCAGCCCACCTGTCCTCTCCTACAAGTAAGGCCACCACAGATTTAACGATTAAGCAGCATTGTTGTAATCATTGGTTGATTTTTGGACCTTATTGGATCTGTTTCCCTGACACCAGCTCAGCTGTGTTTTAGGGTTTAAGAGGGGTTTACACATTTGTTGTCACATAATCACTTTAACCCTTTTATATATATATATATATATATTTTTTTTTTTTTTTTTCCCCTCCAGGTGTTGTCTGTTCAACAACCATCAGGCCAAAGACTATATTGACTCTTTTGTAACCCACTGCTCCCGGGTATGTTACCTTTTATTGTTCAAATTCAGTGCACGTAGAGATTGCTTTGTCTTTTGGGTTACAAAGTCATGCATTAGAGTGCTCAGATGACTTTATGCCAACTTGTAACATAATGTGTCAGTTTTACAATTCAAGTAATCCAAGGCTAGCTTCTTTGTAAAATAAACACTCCGGTCCTATTTTGGCATTTTAGCATTTCAGCCTTTGCTTTTTGTTGCTACCAAAAAAAAAGAAAGATATAGAGAGAGAGAGAGAAAAAGTTCTCTAATTGTTTTTTTTGTTTTTTGTTTTTAATTTGTGGGTGAAAAGAACAAGCAAAATCAAACTGATACTTCTGATCATGCCTCTCAGTAGACAAAAAGCTCCACGTCTATGATTTGCAGAAGTACCTATAGGCCGAGCACAGCTCCACCAAACCAGTGATTCCACCAGAGCTACGGCCCTAAAATGACTTTCAACTCAGCTAAAGCTGTCGCTCTGAAAATCAGTGAACGTTTTGCTGGTTTACGCGGTGAAAAAAAAAAAATGCTACCAGTAACTGTAAAGTGGCCACCTTTCTTTAAGATTCTAAACAAAATTCCTATAGCTTGTTGAGATATGTGTTGAGCCCCACATGCTCGATTTTAAAATGCAGGAGTTGATTAAACGCTGTAAAGGGGGTGTTCCTGCAGAGCCATACAACAAACTGTGTGCTGAGGTAAAGCTGCCAGTTTTTGTTTTTTTTGTTGTTTTTTTTGTTGTTTTTTGCAGTGTAGTCTGTAGTGTAGTCTAATGTAGTCTGACTTTAGAATCAAAGTGTGGTAATTACTTTTTAAAACTAATTACTTCTTAAGAGTAGAAATTTGCATCCTTTGTCTTCATGAAGAAATAGTGGGAGTTTTATGCAGTGGCCTAAAATTAGCCTAAAAACTGCGTTACAGTTGAAATGAAATTGTGTGTTTATATATGTGCTCACAGCCTTTCTGCAGTCTCATCCAGATCCATGGACACAACCGAGCCCGACAGCGAGACAAGCTGGGGCACATCCTTGAGGAGTTTGCTACACTGCAGGATGAGGTGAGCTGCAGCTCTTTCTTCCTTATATCTGTGGCTACTTCTTTGGGTGTGGTAGAATTCTTAAGAGATCACCACAAATGGATTGGGGTGTTGTTTTTTTCTAGCTGGCAACAACTTAGCTGATGATGGCACATGCAGCGTCAGCAGGTTACACAGGTGAACTCTCTCAGTAGACAACATGGACAGCAACTCACAGCCAACAGTTCAGCATCTTGGGTGCAGAGACTCTACTCCCCAGTGGAATGTCGAGGATTACACCATCTGTTGTAAACAAGATCTGCAATCCCTCCTCCTTTTCCTGCTACCTCTCTGTCTTTTGTCTATAATATAGCCATCCGACGTCTTCCTCAGGGCCCCAAGCTTGTCTACTTTCTATACCAGTAATCTCGCATTTCCCATGACAATCAAGGGACAAAATAGTTTAAACTCTCTCCTCTATTTTTTTTTTTTTTTTGTTCCTGCTCTGCATCCTAGACATCTCCTCTTGAATTTGGGGATTTTAGCAATACCCAGGCTTTGGAACAGTCCAACTGCTGCTCCTACACGCTAACAAATCTACCATTGGCATGGTTACGCATCATAACAGCTGTAAAAATGTGCCAGGATTACCAGCAGAAATCATCCCAGCTGCACAGCATCCAAACCAACATCGATAAATGTTTCAAAAATCAAAAGACAGACCCTGTATGTCCAGAGCTGCTGCGTCAGGTTGTCACTCGTGTTGCGCCTTTGTAGAACTTAATTCACTCATACAGAGGCCGGCTGTGAGTTTATCATTTGCGAACCATCTGCTGAAGTCGTTTTGTATGCTTTGCAGGCCGAGAAGGTGGATGCAGCATTGCACAGCTTACTGATGAAACTTGAGCCTCAGCGACAGCATCTAGCGTGTCTTGGCACTTGGATACTCTACCATAACCTTAGGATCATGATCCAGTATCTGTTGAGCGGGTTTGAACTGGAGCTTTACAGCATGCATGAATACTATTACATCTACTGGTAAGAGCCTATATGTTGTTCACGGCTGGTATCCGTTGCTAGCTCTTGCTGAAAGACACAAATTTACAGTTAGAGTAATATCAGCTCCCGTCTACAGCATTCATTTATACACTTTTTTTTCTCATCTGTGAATTAATGTATGGATTTCTTTTTCTTTCTTTTTTTTCCCCTGTAGGTACCTGTCAGAGTTCCTTTATGCATGGCTCATGTCCACTCTAAGCAGAGCTGACTCCTCTCAGATGGCGGAGGAGCGCATTCTAGAGGAGCAGCTGAAAGGACGCAGCAGCAAAAAGGCCAAGAAGAAAAAGAAAGGTGCTTTTCTTGGATTCCCTGATGTCAGTTTTCTTTGAACATGCTCGGAAAAGTTTCTTTTCTATGCAGAGGTGACTGGACCTCTTGTAGGTGTAGCTCAAGTGCAGATGCTGATACTGTTTTGAATTGTTTTGCAGTTCGTGCTCTCAGCAAGGAGATTACAATGAGTCAGGCGTACCAGAATATGTGTGCTGGCATGTACAAGGTTGGTAAGAATGAGTGGCCCCACGTCTCCCCATTTCGACACACTGAGGCATAATTTGTCCTCTTATCTCTGTATCTCTTCTCAGACCATGGTAGCTTTGGATATGGATGGTAAGGTACGCAAGCCCCAGTTTGAGCTGGACAGCGAGCAAGTTCGCTATGAGCACCGCTTCGCCCCCTTCAACAGTGTGGTTACTCCCCCACCTGTGCATTACATCCAATTCAAGGTACTGTTATAGTGCGTGTGGCTGTGATTAATGAAGTAAGCCCTCGTTTTTTGTCGTCTGCTTCGATGTTCTTCCTTCGTCCACACTGACTTTACTCCTGTTCTTGCCTTTTGTAGGAGATGTCAGATCTGAAAAAGTACAATCCTCCACCCGGCTCTGCAGACCTCTACATGGCCGCTAGTAAACACTTTCAACAGGCCAAGCTCATCCTAGAAAATGTGCCCAGCCCGGACCCTGAGGTCAGGAAGTTACTGATGGATTATATTACAGCACAACAGTTTGATGTTTTGTACATTCAAGATTCAAGAGTACGAATTTAGTTCCTGAATTCATTCATGTCAGTCTGTGCTCTGCTTTTGTAGATTAGTTTCATCGTAGCACATGCATTTAAACTATACAATTATAAAGACAAATGGATTATTAATGGCCATCGTAAAACACCTGATATCTTTAGAAAATCATGGAAGAGTTTATGGTAGATCTGTTTGTTGTTCTTTTTTTTTTTCGTTGTTCATGACCAACAGTAACCAGTTATTGATATTTGGTAACAGGTTAACCGCATACTGAAAGTGGCCAAACCAAACATTGTAGTAATGAAGCTCCTTGCTGGAGGACACAAGAAGGAAACCAAGGTAACACAGAACACGCCTTCATTTCTTTTCGTATTGTTTTGATTTGATTTTGTTTTTACACTTAAGCACCTGTCCAGCACTGTAAGCTGTTCAGTATTGTATGTAGTTTGCTGATGTAAGCACTTTTTTTCCCCCTGCACACTCAGGTGCTTCCAGAGTTTGACTTCTCAGCTCACAAGTACTTCCCTGTCGTCAAGATCATTTGATTCGTCCCTGGTCCACGGGATGAGCGTCTGCCTCACCTGAATAAGTGTGCCGTGGCCCTGACCCCGTCCGTGTCTGAACAGTGACGCACCCAGCTGTTGTGATGTAAAGGAGCGTCTGATTCTTTGCTTTATTTCTACCTGAACGAGATGCAACATGAGAAACCAGACCAGAGAACTCACAACTGGACCTAAATAAGTAACAATATCCACACATGCACCTTTGAAAGTTTGTGTGTGCGCGTCCAAAGCAAGCCAAGGTGCAGTATTGCTAAGAAGTGGCAGCAGTGGATACTGACCCCAGGACAGTCCTGTGCAGGCTTGAAAAGAATGCTGTAACGATAATGGGTGCATATCATTAAATCCTATGAAACCTTTCTACATCTGCTGTGCTGTATCTTAAAAAGACTGCGGTATGTTGTTACACCTTGAAATAACAGACTCGTGAGTAGCGGACGGCGTCACTGTTAAACAACGACGGAGTGAGATGCAGAGCTTGAAAGCCACAGCCGTCACACATTGCAAGAGCATATTTAGCATATTTTTTTGTCACTTATTTAATCCCCTTGAGGGAAAGAATTTTATATTTTTCCGTGATTTGTCAAGACAAATGTGTTTTAGGGCCTTCTAAATAGTTTTTATAACCGTAAGTGATAAATCTGTGTAAGATCTGTGTTATAGATCGGTGGAATTTTCAGAAAGTGGTGTAGTTTTCACGTTGTAAAGTATGAACTGTTATGCTTGGTGCTCTGTTGGTTGGACTCATTTTTTATCTTTGGAATAACTTGTGATTTTTTTTTTTTTTTTTTTTTACACCCATTTAGTCTTGGCTCATTTTCTGGGAGGAACATTGAAAAGAAACTTAGAGCTTACTGTGCAGCCTAGACACATTTACAGATGGGATTAATACGCTAGTGACAATTATAAGTTTAAAAAACGTAAAGATGGTTAAAAAAGAATAAATGAACGTTTGAATCGGTACTGAATGGGATACCCTCCATGATGATAGACCTCCTCACCTTTTCAGTTTTATCTTCACGTATCAAGATATTACTCTTGTGTTGAGTGTAGCTCTAAATGAATAGTGAGCAAGGCAGCACACCTTTAACTATCATATATAGTCCAATGCCCCTTCCCCTCCATTCCACAGAGGTAAGATGCCCGTCATTTTTTTGCTACTGGGATGTAGTGGTCATCTTGTAATTTTGGATGAGTAGATGGCCCCTACTCCAAATGAAAGGGGGCACCTGCCATAACTCGAATAATTGAAATGCAGAAGGGTGGGGCCAAAATAACATAAGCATGATGCATGAGTAGTGATTTGTTTCTCATACCGAAATGTGTTGGGAGGCATTCTGGCATTTTCTTGTGCTCAGTTAGCACACATTACTAAAGTGACATGCTGCGTTCTGTCCTGTATGTCTGCCTGGGACGCCGCTTTGTTCTGTGACGTGACAGCATCGTCAGCATGACATCATATGCAGCTTACAAAGTGAGAGCACAGCCTGCATTTCAAATGTCATTACAGTTATGGAAATGAAACCTTTGTTTTTTTTCAGATATTAATGATAACAGCACACATGGACTCTGGGCAGCCAAATCTTTATTTGGAGAAAGAAAAGTAAAGAAGGAACTTGGACAGAAAATGGATAGTTAGAAATAGCTCGTCGTCAAACATGCACTTTGGCATAATTTGCTTGAGGGAAATATATGTTAATTATTCACTTTAAGTTAATATGTGTATGTGGTCTGGGCTTTTAATCATTTCAGTTTAATTCTAGAATAAATAGCTATAATATAAGAAAATCAGGCGGGTGATTTTTCATTAGACCCTGCGTGGATTAGTCACTTATTTATTCCGCATGGTTTCATCAATCCACTTCCTGTAGTAACAGACATCCAGCATTACAATGGGATTTACACATTTATCTGCAGGTTCGCTTACAAGAATGCCGTGTAAGAGGTCGTTGTACTCCACAGCTGAGCCTGCGTCGCCCTAAAAAGACAGATAAGAAGTGCGGTTGCTTTATATGTGATGAAATAAAGATTGGAGGAATGAGACTGATAATGGAAATATAAACTAAAACAGTTTGCTTACAAAGCAGGCCTCCACGGCAGCCTTGAAGGCACACATGGTGGTGGCTTCATCACTGTGGTACTTGACAGCAGGTTTGTCATTCTCACCACATTCAAACATTTCTGTGCTGGCACACCTCACCTCTTTTTCGGGCATCCCCCCTGGGGATTTGAAAGTTCAGAAATGTGACTTTTATTGTCAAAGAACTGAACTTCTAGTTCATGATTGTTTATCACCGTCATACCTGCTTTCTTCGGTCCCATTCCTCCGATCTCAATCTTCTGCCCCTTCTCTGGTCTTTTGCACTCGAGTGAAGGCAGCTTGATGGTGGGAAGTTTAGCAGACACATCCTCATTCAGTTTTATGAGCATAATGTCATGGGATTTGCCCTCTTCATCTTTAAAGGTAAACTGCTGATCGGGCTTGATATTTTGTTCAAGTTTTTTGGATGATCCTTTCAAGAAAGACCAGGCTTTTGTAAAAACTGACACATCATTGTTTAAGCCAAGTGTCACCTTGACAAGCCTGCCACAAGAAAAAATAAAGAAGAAGAAAAGAATGTCTTGTTACACGTGATGTGGGAAAAGAAAATAACGCAAAACATTAGAGGAATGCAGTCGGTATTTCTCTTTGAATGGTACCAACAGTTTGCCCATAAGGTAATCAACTATTTTCCATCACTTCCCAATATCAAAGTCAGAGTGAATCGATGTATGTCACAAAGTTAGAAGTGTCTTACTGTTCTGCACAGTGAGAGGCAGTGACGACCCAGCGGGTGTTAAGTAGAGCGCCTCCACAGGACTTCCCCTTCTGGGCAGACTCTATCTGGACATGGTACTGCCTGTGCTTGTCACAAGCCTTACTCCCAACTATCCTTTTCTCAATGTCCCCCAATGCGGCACCTGACACGCAGAAGAGGAGTGTCAGACACCGTGTGAGATGACAGCAGAATCTTTGGGTTCAGTGTTAGAAACGACTAACTGAACATCGAAAAGCAGCCATAGTTAACATCTGGATTCTGAGTGGCTTCGAATTTACAGTATTTTACTGAACAGTTTCTGACTTTTTTCTAAGTTTTCTACCGCAGCTCAATTAAACACCTGCTAAAAATTTTCACCCGAATGAAAGACCTGAATATAGTTGGAGACAAAAAAAAAAAAAGACACCTTACCAGCAAGCAACAAAACGAGGGCAAAGCAAAGCTTCATCATGGTTCCTCTGGATGTGGATCCCTTCAGGTTGACTGCCCGATGCGTCTTCTTTAGTGCCAGAGGTTGAAGGATTCTTTTTATTGGCTGGTCCTCCGAACAACATTGGTATCCTCCCCCAAAGCTTGCTTATCTTGTTGTTTCATACACCTATTATGGGAGTCAAATGAACTGTTAGGGTGGGACAGATGGTGGATCGGGGCGGCTGGAAGGACTGGTAATGAGGGAAGAGGAAATACTGTTCTCCACACCAGTGCCATGCCCAATCTTTTGAATTTGAGGAGCCAGATCAGAGCACTATTATATTAGCAGGCATATTCATGTTCGACAAAAAGCCCTTTTTCTGCTCAGTGTCTTCATCTCTTTTCATTTACGAGCAAACAGCAAAGTCTGCAGCCACAAGTGAGACATTTGTTTGTTTCAATTCAAACTTTGCAGAGCGACCTGTCAATTAGTGTCTCAGACTTTTTGTTTTTGGTCATTTGTATGATTTGATTTGATGATGAATGTTGGACATAAACTTTGTAGTATTCTGGAGTCCATTTTGCATTTTAAATCAAACAACTGACTTGTATTACATCTATAGAGGACTATTGTGTTGTTGTTTTTTTTCACAAACGCAAGTCTAAAAGTTTCTCGATGCGGCTTTCCTGTCGCCTTCATTCTCTGCAGCATGTAACAGGACAATGTTTGATTTAATCTCAAAGCAGCATGAGCAGAGTTTATGGAATAAAACCTGCTCTGCAGGTGCTCTGTGTGATTCTGTTAGACTGACTGTTAAATATCCAGTTCACTCAGCACTGGTTGGTCTACATTTGGAGGGTCAGTTTGTAACATTTATTGAGATACACTTTCAAGACGTCAGAAGCCAGAAAGCTTCCTGGTGTCCATCATCTGTTATTATGGAGTGTAGGGCGCAGACAAAGAGGTTTTCCAAAAGAAAAAAAAAAGTTTATCAACTCTGTTTCATATTCCAAAGTAAATTAGTATGTAACATTTAATGCCAAACTTTCAAACTGTTCAATGTTCAAAGGTAAAAACTGACATGAAGTGTGTTAAACCAACAATACATTTTAAAATGCCATTTTTTCCTTCCTTTGGAGTTCTTTGAATATGAGATAACTATAGTTATTTAAATATAGTTAGCTCTTATTTGACTGCACATTGTTTCTTATTTGCTTATGGATTAGATCATACGTTGATCAAAAGATATGCAAAATGTATTCTTTGAAAGGCTTTTGGAAGTTTGTTTTAAAATAATGTTCCTGATGGCTAAATTTTCAATGCTTACAACACAACTTTGTAACTTCCCCATCACAGCTGTCACTGAACTAACCTGAAAAGAGGGTTTATATTTCTATTAATCCTGTACACAGTGTACAAACTGTCATAGTCATGGCTTAGCAGGTTATTTTCTCCCGTTTTCTTCTTCAAAACCAGCATCAGTTCAGATTATAACGGAAGAATGGACACGCACGCAATAGTGTTATTAAAAACTTTTTATTTCTCCATCATCAATAAAGGCTATGATTATTTAAATCTTTCAGTTCACAATTATAATAGGACACAACATCCCGACAAATCAACAAGAAAGTCATCCATTTTATAAAAATCATAAAACTTTTGCTCACCACGTACACAACGTTCGGGTCCAAAAAGGGGACATTTCACACAAACACGAGGACAGTTCTTTAGGAGAGCTGCTGCGGGACTGATGTTCAAAAGAAAGCCAGTGCTGATTATCAGTGAAGGGTTTTCCCCTCATCTCTTAGGTGCGGCAAAGCATTAGGGGAGCTCTTGTGGGCCGGGAGCACCGTTTTGATTCAGTGTCTGAACGGTTACTGTACAGACGCGGATACAGAAAAATGAAAATGTAAATATGAAAAGAAGTTCATTTCTTATGGATCGAAACCAAAAGCTGCTAAACGAACGGCCTGCAGACTCCATAAAGACAATAAATCAAGAAAAAAGAAAAGGAAATAAAAAAAAAATGATAAAAATCAGGTAACACTTATTTTACACAGAAAATGTTGTTAGAGTGAACTACTCGGTTTAATTTACATGATTAAACGTGTGATAATCCTTGTGTGTGTGTGTGTGTGTGTGTGTGTGTATTATTTCATTTCAAACATTGTAAAAGTTATTTTTTTTTGTGGTTCAACACTTGAGTTCTGCATAATAATCGTGTCTGTTTTTGCACTGAAGCTAATAGACCATAATGACTTTAAACCAAGCGTTTCTGTGGCTGCAGCTTCGTATCAAAAGTGAAAAAGTGTAGGCTTTGTGCATGTCGTCACAAAAAATAAAAAGCTACAAACGACACCTCGGGATTTGGACTTTTACAGAGGACCAAACTTTAACCTTAGCGTTAAAACAGAGCGGCTCAAAATGTTTGACACCAAATGAGAGATCCTCTTTCAATTCTCTCCTGAAACAGCCAGCGGCAACGCAACCATAAACTACAGCACGGAAAGCTTTCAGATAAGCAAATAACAGCATTTAAAGTTAGATCATTTCCCACTACTAGATTAGACTTTATACTAGATTATAAAGTCTCAGAAGGGACTATTGAGGATAATCAAACCGTTATGGAAATTGAATTGTGAGTAACAGAAGGAACTCTATCCCCCTGTAAAATAAAACACATTATCTGTCTTGTATATAACACAAGGCGACAAATGATCCCTCTACAACGTTACTTCTGATGAATTTGCACTCATCCAACAATTCCCAGTTTAGTGCAGCATTACATGGAACACACGTACATCTAAGAAGTACTACTAAACAATTCACATCTACTGGCTTGAAGAAGCAACAAAGCACTACGCACCGATCCTGCTTTGTGGACACGTCCTTCATTTTTTGTCACAGCAATTCTCAGAACTCCCGCTCCACATTCTCAGCAACATTTGATTCAGCAGGCCAGACACAGCATGTACAAATTAATTTAAAAAAAAAATCAAAAACGGAATCGATAAGGCATTCATCAAAACGTCAAATTTAAAGATGCGATCCGAGTTTTTCCCAGCAGTTCCTTTCGTTATAAAACATTTTTCCTGCTTTACTTATGTTCGGCGTGGATGGCTGCCGAAACTCCCACCTCGCCACACTTTGGGATATGAAATGCAGCTCGGAAGATACGCCGCTAAAATGCCAGAACATTGCAACGGTGTCACCTCAGAAATAATTAGTCATGGTCCAGAAATGTCATAACAATAATAATAATAATAATAAAATATGTCACCATTAATAATGAACACCTGTCTATTGGTTATGTGGAGTGTCAATAACATGGAATTTATAATCCGTGGAATTCAACCAATCATCGTTTTCCGCAGCCATGTAAGCTCTCATTTGACAGATATTTGAAAGTTTTTCTAACTACTGACAAAAAGACAGAACACTTCTAAAAGAGAATTTGTTGAGGAGATAGTTTGTTGAGCGTGCTGTTGGATCACAGAGTGGTGGACTGTGCTGCAGAACCCTCTGCTGGCAGAGTTGTGTACCTGGAATCACTGATATCTTTTAAACTTGCGACAGCATTTCACACCCTGTAACCCTACCAGGGTCTGCACATAGCTCAGCTCACAGCTGTTATCGAGTGACCATAGCACATGTCAACACATCGTCAAAATCAGAAGGTTTTGATCAGGCATGCAGAGGTGCTCTATTTTTTTTCCAGCCGAATGGTGTCAAGTCTTCAGATGTCTTCAGTCGTGTTTGGCATTCTCGAAGGGAACCGAATAGCCGATGAGAAAGTTCGAAAATGACAAACGAAAGACACTCCAGAGAGAAAATGAAAAGATCAAATTGAACACATAGCAGTCTTTCATGAGGAAATTTCCATTGGAGACAGCTGGTTTACTTGGCTGCTGAACGGAGCTTTGGTGCGCAACAGGTCCAGATCTCTGATGTGATGCGCAGGGTCCTTAATGAAGTTCATCTCTGCAAGAAGATTTGTTTCTGTCAGTAAAACATTCCGAACATCTAACGGGAACAGCTGCTGCACACGTAAGGGTCTGCTTTCTGCTTTCTCAATTGATTTTCTTCTTCTTTGTGACAGCATGCGTCGACGTTACAGCAAATTGATGCTGAGCTGTTTTCAAGCATGAGCAGTGACTGATCTTTGAGAACAACTTAAGATCTCACTGAACTCTTCTGAAGTAAAATCTGCCCAAAGCTGATCGCACCATGACAATGTGTGACATGTTGAGTCAGTGCACCGTGTAAATATGAACTTAGGAATAAGAAAGTAATTAAAAAGACATTTGGAAAGAATTATGGCGTATTTGAGAGTATACCTTAAATCTGAGCAAGTGCAGCTTGTTTGTCTGCTTCAAACTCTCCTTCGTTGTCATCATCCCCGTTGTAGTCAGCCAACTCCTCCTCCATATCCTTGTCTATAAAATGAGATGATGAGTTGGTCAACATAAGGCAGGTGTGTATCCTTTAGTTAGACAGTGTTATTTCTTTATAATTCTAAGTAAATGACCGTATCTCACACAAACTCTACTGCAAATTTGAATTCACAGACTTCTCAGTCTCCTTTGTTTCATTGATTTTTTTCCCCCAGTTTCATCCAATATAAAACACACGTACCGATATTTTCAGCCTGTTTGTTTTTCTGCCTTTTCTCCAAATCAACTCCACCCACTATTTGCTCATCTGCGTCATACTCCTCTGGCTCCTCAACCTTCTGGTCAATGGGAGACTCATCTACCTTCCCTTGACCGATAAGTATGCCCGCCATCCCAGGGTCAGCCTCTGAAAGAACAATCAGCCGTTTAGCTTTCAGATTGCGCAAAATCTCCACTAAAGTTCAAGATTTAGTTTTGACAACACAATGTCACATTGTTTAGCCAGACCATGGTCATTTATTTATTTATTTTTTTTTTTTTAAACTTTTTCCAGTTTTGTACAGACCGACACTGCAGCTGCACATCTTAAATGCCAGTAAAAAAAAAAAAAAAAGATAAAAAATAACAACATATTAACCGGGACTGAAAATGGCTAAACCCCATTCAACTGTAATGTCAGCCAACAGTTAAGACATGACATCCAAGTCTGACCCTGCGCTGTGAGGTGGAAAAGGAAGCTTATGATATTCTTAAAGGGATACGCCACCCCCAGGCCAAATTAAGTGTATCCCCGCATTCCCGAGACATAAATAAGTGTGTGGGAGTGTTTTCCTGGCGACCCAGGCATTGTCCGAATCTCACAGCACTGACCACTGCTTGGTTGCACGTAATACATACATGCTAGCGTCGCCAATCGAAATATTTCGCCCGACGTGAATTAATTTACTTGATTTACCTTCTAATTACTGTGCGAGTGGTGTACTTTCACATCGAGTGCAAAGGACTGTATAAATCAACACGGAAGGCTTGGTTTGCTCATGTCGGTTTGGGAACTAGTTTCCGGTGCGGAAAACACAGCCGAAGCACACTCCCCGCTACGTCATTGGGACTGGCTGCTTCACGCTGGTTTGTTTGAGGAAGTCGGGGGTGGGGATTCCCAATGACGTAGCGGGGATTGTGCTTCGGCTGTGTTTTCCGCACCGGAAACTAGTTCCCAAACCGACATGAGCAAACCAAGCCTTCCGTGTTGATTTACACAGTCATTTGCACTCGATGTGAAAGTACACCACTCACACAGTAATTAGAAGGTAAATCAAGTAAATTAATTCACGTTGGGCGAAATATTTCGATTGGCGACGCTAGCATGGAGGTATTACGCGCAACCAAGCAGTGGTCAGTGCTGTGAGATTCGGACAATGCCTGGGTCGCCAGGAAAACGCTCCCACACACTTATTTATGTCTCGGGAATGCGGGGATACACTTAATTTGGCCTGGGGGTGGCGTATCCCTTTAACCTCTCTGTTTTCACCACATGCAGAACCTGTTTAGTCGGAAAGTACAATTCCAGGTGAGTTATTTACCTTCTGTCTGAGTGCCATCCTCATTGGTGTCCATCACCTCGATCTCTTTATCCTCAGTCAGATTATTCTTGAAAGGCTTGCTGGTCTCTTCCTCAACCTCATCTGTTCTGATAGTTTCCTCTTCTGTTTGCAATATGTCTTGCATCACTGTAGCAGCAGAGGGAACAAACTGGGGCTCTTCTTTAGAGAGATCCTTTACTGGAGGCTTCTCAACTGAGACATCAGAACCTGGAAAAACAAGCAGGCAGCATATAAATGCTAGGTCAGATTGCATAAATCATCAGCACACGAAACTTTACCTGCATGCGCTTCGATTCATACTTCAGTAAAGTAGTCTAAGAACCAAAACATTCACGTTTTTCTTCTACCTTTGTCCGGGATAATGTCGTTGGTCAGCAGTTCCGATGTGTCATTTCCTTTGAGCTGAGAGAGGCTCGGTGTGTGGCTCACAACGGTTACTGCTCCATCTTGACCAGTCTTGTATGTTCTTTCATCTTTTACTGCTTCAGCCTCTGCATTTCCCTGCTTTGGGGTCAAGTATCACACACCATGTTGAATTAAATCACAGCACAAGAAAAAAAGACAGATAAGGCAAGGAGAATCAGACGATATTAACGACAAAAATCCCTGCACATCTTCCAACAGTGTGCGACTGGATGAGGTGCCTCTGAGCTAAGGACAACCAACTGACAAAGGATAAAAGAAGGCTGGAGCTCACTGATTCTAATGCAATTCATTAGTGAGAATCAGAAGCTCTCGTCTAGTAGAATTAGAGTGACTTTCTAACTGATGCGGCCGTGCTAGCCAGTGGCAACGCAACTTCCACACATGCAGCAAACATTCAGCTACGGTTAAGCTGAAACAGACCTTAAAAAAGGGCTGAATCATTTGTGTCAGCAGGGTTGTGTTAACACGTCACCAGTTTGTCTTGCTGAGTCACAATCACATACAGGATGTATTGTGAGAAACACTTTTAGGTACCGGTATATTCTTACTGGAGCACCAATTGGCTACAATGCACAAATGGACAATAATTAAACTGGATTTACAGTCTACAATCAAAATTCATTTTCGACTCTGTCCTCCTGCCCTGATCTGAGCCCTGCGGAAAGACTGATGACATCCCATCAGGACCTAAACCTTGCACGTGCTTTACTGTCAGACAGGAAAGCCCACTTACCTGTGAAGAGACACCTGGAGCTGGTATGAGCTTCTCCATCTTCTTCTGAACTTCACGTTTAGCAGCGGCCACTCTCTCTTCACACAGCTCCTTCTGGGAAAGCACCTGGGAGTTACAGTGGGTCCTAAACAGGTGCACAAACACACACATTTGAAGTTAACCTGGCTGAAATATATGAACTGGCCTGCAGCCACATAATGTGGCAATGGCAGTTCTCAAGCAGGTGACACAAAAACCCGAGTGAAAGATTAAGCAAGGTTTGTGTTAATTATCTATATCAGGAGAGCTATCGCTAATGTAACTGAAGCTTCTTTGCTTTCAAATATAAATGTATTAAGAAGTATTTCCCTTACATGTCATAAGTGAGTTTGTTGTTTAGGGTGTTGATGTTGCCTTGGCAACTCTGCAGCTCCTTCTGAAGTTTCCCCAAGTCATCATTCAGCTGATTCAGCTGACCTGCAGTAAACACACACACACACACACACACAAAGACAAAAAAACATCTGAAGAGACTTGAGAAAAAGTACTTCCTTTTTCTACAGAGTCCTGCTGGTTGTTTGAGCAACACAGTTTTTTGGGAAATAGCTGTTAAATGTAAAGTGTTACCTTTGAGTTCCTGTGCAGTTTTGGCGCTGGATGAAATGTTTTGCTGCAATATGGCCTAGAGCAAAAAATATTTTTTTCTTTTAAAAAAGCAGGAAATATCAATATAAACAGCTGCATTACAGCTTGTATCAAATTTTCCCTTAACGATATCTGTTTAATGTGAGCCACAACCGAGAGGAAAGCCTAAATTCCCCATCGTTTTACAGTTGAGGAGCAACAGTTTAATAAGATATTTCAGCCCACTGGCGCCATCTTTTATAGCAATTTAAACTCTGAGTGGTGTTCACCTTCTCTTGGCTGCAGGTGTTCTGGGCTCCCTCCAGCTGTCTCTTGTAAAAGCTTTCTATATGGCTGATTTGCTCCTTTTGTCTCTGGATCTCCCCCTGGAACTCATTCTTCTTAATCTCCGCTGCTCCTCGCTCAGCTACCCCACGCCGCACCTGGCCCTCCAGCTCATATAGCTTGGTCTGTGTCACAGAGACAGAAATGATGGGGTTAAGATCGACTCAAGACATTTGCCACTTTTATGTCACTCATTCAGGTTCCACTCGTGCCATTTAAACAGAAGAGGACACGAGTGATTATAACCACATCCATATCACTAGAATGAAATTATTTAAAACAAAAAAAAAATACATTTTTTTTTTTTTTTTTTAAATCAACGAACTGGCATAGTGAGCACACTGCTTATCTTTTGGGAATTTCTTCTTCATGTCACTTATCCCACTGATATATATATCGGCGACAGTTACACAATTGTTTCTACAAAACAGTTTTTGAAATGTTTTGTGAGGTCTTAAGTCGTTCCTGCTCTGTAAATCAAGGAGAGGGAAGTTTATCCATATGGCACCACGCGGACATGAGGTATACAAATTTAGATACATTCATATAAAAGAAACATAAGAAAAAGCATTTCAACTGCAATAAAAAGGCAAAGCAAGCAAATAAATAACCAAACACTTAACAGACAATAATATCAGACACAAAGAAATTAAAGCCAGACTAATCTAAATGAGTTTAGTTTCAGGTAACTAAGGAGCTTGTCTCACAGGTGCAGGGCACAGAAACTAAAAGTTGTGTCACCAGCTCACTCGGTTTTAATCCTGGGAGTACAGAGTAAACCTGTCCTGGATGGCTTGAAAGGGGTTTTGTTACATGGAGTCATTTAGGTCATAAACTGTAGTGCTTATTCGCGAGTAATATGAATGTAAAAATCTATACCTCGTGATCGATGCTGACTTGTTTAAGGCCTGGTGTCATGTGGTACACTTTCGCAGCAGCAGCAGCAGCAGCAGCAGCAGCATTCTGGGTAAGCTGCAGTTTCTCTGACTGATTCGTCGCTGTGAACTGCAAAGGCACCGCTACAATGCACATTGATTCATGCTGACACAGCTGTGTCACCATGAAGGACAGATAAGCCTGTGATGGTGAGCTTCACACAAGCTGTGTTGTTGCTGTACGTGTCCACGTTCAGCTGAATTCAGTGTTTGTTTGTTTTATTTAAATTTACTGAGGCAACTCATCTTTCACAATATGATATGACACACTGAGTTTGACTGGCATTCGGTAACCGGTTTGTCCGTTTATTAGCAAATGTATAGACGAATGCATTCGTAAATACTCTGCCATTGTTATACTGCAGGCATGTGCTCTGAAATTCTATCTATTCAAGCTGCATGGCTTAGGCTTTATCCAATTGTTGTGCTTGAATACATGCAAGCAGTGGTCAAACTAGTTTTCTCCACAAAATGAGCTTACCTGTAGCTCCAGGTTGCGGGAGCTGGAGACCCAGTAGTTAAAGCCCAGAACCAAGATACAGGCGATGAGAGCCGCAATCATCAGAGGGGGGGATCTTCCTCCACGACGCCCGTTACCCAGCGCACCCATCACAGTCTACAAACTGGACACACACAAAAAACACAGCAATAATCAAGTGTCCCGGCCGTTATTATCTATTTTATTTGCTTGTTGAAGAGTGCAGTGTAAAAGAAATTTGTGAACACACGTTACTTCACGTAAAAAAGCTAACGGTCAGGCGAAGTTTACACCATTAATGCAAGCAAGAAACACTATCTAACCATAAGGGAATGATAGTACCATTGCAACACATCTGGCCGTTTAAAGCATGAGGCTTCACAAGGTCACACAGGTGAAGATTCAGACCAACAGAAAGCAGAAGAGCTGTTTGTTACTAAAAGTGTTGATTTCATTCAAATGTATGGGGAAGAGTGCAAAGCAGGACATTTCCAGTAATCCATAGATGATCAAATGCAACACCTGAAACCCTTCCACAATCTGTTAAGTTCACTTCACAGGTGCAACATCCTATCGTCCAGTCATGGCACTGCATACTGTCCGTCTAAACAACACGCATAACTTATCACATGGACAGTACATACGCTTGGGTTATATTTTCATGAAGATGACCAGACGAAGGCGCAAAATCCCGTGTAAGAGAGATGGACGCATGCTGTCACACGGTACGCCCGTTTTATGGTACGCCCATAAAACTGAAAGCCGAAAACTATATGAAACGTATTATTGCTAAAAATGAAAACTAAACATTTATCTGGGTCGGGAAATGTAAGAAAGTGACGCAGATATGAAAGCAAATCTTTACCCCGTCGCTCAGCAGCAGTCACGTAAAAAGGTAAGGATTCTCCACCCAAATAACAAAAACAACCAACTGGATGCGAAAACCTGCCTCTTCTTGAAAGCAATCACAGCACAGATCTGGAGCTTGTTTATACCCTTAAAGATGTCGGTAATAACTCAAAATTAAACTTACATAAAACAGCCAGCACAAATGAATCCTCCTCCACCGTTTGCTAAAACCAGGTCTGGATAAAGATCGACTATCACAGCTGTGTTGTGACAGTCGATACAATGATGGGATTATCATGTTCGAAAATTATACAGAGAAACTATCAAATGTTCGACTGTCAGAGCATCAAAGAGTTAGACTGAGCTAAGAATAACTTTTATTATTTCATTGCGTGAGCAATCAGCGTAGCTTCTCTCCACCGCAAGCTAAGATTAGCATCGTTAGCAACGCAGCTTCCCCAGCTGGCATTAGCTTTAGCCAACGTTAGCAGCAAACCAATGTACTTACCCGCTATATTGGTCAAAAATCAGAATTGGATATTTAGTCCAGTAAACTGAGTGATACTTGGTGATATATTTGACAACCAGTCCACGTTTCTCTTACAAATAGCAACGCTTGCTATCTAGCCCGTACTCATTACTGCCATACAAATAAGCAGGTCTTCTGTATGGGACTGAGACAGTCGAGTGATGCCTCTGATTGCTGTACGAAAATTTGAATTTTCCCTGTCACGTTACAATTACAATAGAAAAAAATCGTAAGTGCAAGATGCATTTTGAGGAGTGTTTTATAGTTACATAATGGAACACCATTTGCTGCAAAGCTGATGTTTATATTTAAAGGTCACAGCGTCTTCTTTGCTTTCGATGGTGAGGTATAAATGACGTACTTTACGAAGAGCACGGGAAGGCAACACATCCTATTTTGCAAATAAGAAGACGCAAACAGCATTGATGCTCACACCGGGAAGTTGTTTTTCGGTTTATATATCTCGTTTGTTTATATTCATTGTACGACTTGCCGCCATCAAATTAACTATTAAAATAATCACGTAAATCCGTCTGTTGATGTTGTTATATATTCACACTCTTGCTTTTCATTGTGTGTAAGCCCTGGTTTTCTTTTATCTTTTTGCACTAGGACTGATTTATACTGTAACCACAGTTTTGTCTCAGTATGAATGTGTTTTTTGTGGAACATGTAGAGTCATAAGATTCCACGAAGACGTGAAAACATAAAAGAAGAGGACACTGTCTTTACTTTTCAGTTGAATCTCTCAAGCCATTTACTCGAGTAATTTCTACTGCATGATGTAGTGTCTCCTGGGGTCCGTTTCACGTAGCAGGTTCAACCAACTCTGAGTCTATTCCTGACCTCTGAGTTGATCTACTCTGAGAAAGAAAACTCTGAGTTTTCGGTTCCACAAACGCTGATTTGAGTGAGGTTAATCAACTCTGAGTAAGTTCACCTTGAGTTTAGCGCGTGCACCACAACTTTAAAAAGCCAGCATCAATGGAGCCCCGATTCGACGAGTCACCTTGGCAACGGGGAGGAGGGGCTACGTTTTTCACCAACCTCGAATTGGAAATCTTAAGTTTAAGATGAAATATAAAAACATTATTCAAACAGGTGAGACCTCGGCATGGAGGTACCTCATTTTGATCACGTTTTATACTATAAAATAAATATTAAAGGCGGGGTAGGGGATCTTTTTCTGGAACATTTTTTACATATTGCTTGAAATTCTCTTCACACCCCCATTGCAACCAATTAATTAAAAGTTTTGACACAAATATGAAAAGTTTTAGTGGCCTCTAGAACGTACAATCTAGAAAAAACAGTATCCAATCATTGTGAACGGACCGTTCACAATGATTGGATTCTGATGCCGTCTATCAAACTGCAATCTGCTCCTCCCTCCCCCTCCTTCTCCCTGTGCGCGTACCCTGCTCCGTGAACGAATTACGCGTCCAGAAGCTTGGCAGGAAGCTAAACTAGAGCCAGCTTGGCTAGCACCTAGCATTATTAAACGTATAGTTAGCATAAACTAAATACTAAATACGGTAACGATCGATGCTTGCTGTCAGAACAGCGTTCGTGCACCTTCGTGCTCGTGCGCGTTCATGTACTCTAGAGGCGTGCCTTCGGGGGGAAAGTGAAGAAAAGGGTTGGGACTTTTTACCTGTGTATTTTCAAAATGCAGCTTCGCTGGACTCAAAATCCAGGATCTCCTAGTCCTACCCTACCATTAAAGGTAGGGTAGGACAATCATTGTGAACGGTCCGTTCACAATGATTGGATACTGTTTTTAATAGATTATACGTTCTAGAGGCCACTAAAACTTTTCATATTTGTGTCAAAACTTTTAATTAATTGGTTGCAATGGGGGTGTGAAGAGTATTTCAAGCAATATGTAAAAAAATGTTCCAGAAAAAGATCCCCTACCCCGCCTTTAAGTGGCTATTTGACTGTGCAGTTATTTTATTCCCAACATAATGCTGTTTTCACACACATAAACTATGTATTCTCATCTATATCATCCATCCATCCATTATCACCGCTGAATCCGTCAGTCGGGTCGCGGGGGGGCTGGAGCCTATGCCAGCAGTCAATGGGCAAGAGGTGGGGTACACCCTGCGCCACCAGTCCATCACAGGGCCACATAGAGACAAACAACCATGCACACTCACACTCACTCCTAAGGAAAATTTAGAGTCATCATCTATATCATGTTCTGTTAAATAATTAAGCCT
Source organism: Odontesthes bonariensis (assembly GCF_027942865.1). Taxonomy (NCBI): domain Eukaryota; kingdom Metazoa; phylum Chordata; class Actinopteri; order Atheriniformes; family Atherinopsidae; genus Odontesthes; species Odontesthes bonariensis. Next base: position 20,614,926 of record NC_134511.1, read on the forward strand.
ATTTAAACTAACACAGACTTCTACTGAGCCAACAGAAAGAAGGCAGATGCCCGTAAAACGGGTGGTGCCCAGCACCGCCACCTCTAACGGAAGGCCAGTGGCTGAGGGAGTCCACCCCTATGAAAAAAGTGCCTTTATAAAATATAATAGGCCTATATATGTCTTTTTTAAGCCTATTCATACAAATATTTATTTGTCTTTTATGTCTTTTTTTTATTTTGTCCCAACACATTCTGATGGTGCCGCTCAAAAAGATAATTGTCTGTAAATGCAAAAATCTATGCGCGGTCTGATAACCATCTCCGACGAATATTTATTTCTCTGCGCAATAATGCTGCACCTTCATCCACGGGATCGTTGTAAAAGGACATGTTCGTGAAAAAAGTCGCCTCCTACTGTGCCTAAAGGACTTCTAGAAATAGAAGAACTCGCTCTGCTGACTGAATGAATGAGGAAATCAAATGGCGTGTGTGGCTGAAAGAGGGCGGAGACAGAAAGAAACTCAAGGTTTCTTGAATAAAACCCGGTCCGACCAGGTTAGGTTCAGAGAGTCTGTTACTACGATAACTGACCGAGAGGTTAAGTTACCTCTCTTTGTGAAACAGGCTAGAGTTACCCCTCTTTCTCTGGGTTGAGTTACCTCCCTTTGTGAAACGGAAAACTCAGGGTTTCCCTCATTTCAGGGTTAACCTACTCAGAGTTTTCACTAAACCTGCTACGTGAAACGGACCTCTGGACTTGTTGCCTCCTCCACGTAACCTCAGGTAAGCAGAAGATAATGGATGGACAGATAATATAGTTTCACGTGTGAAGGAAAACCAGAATATCTTAAAGAAATATTGTTTGACTTTAACTGGTGGATAACATTTGAGGTAGTTCACAATCAAACACAGGGTAAAGTAAATGAGTAACACGATTATATTAATCATTCAGTTACAAAGTCTCACAGAAAACAACGATTCCCGTTGTTTCATTGTACAAATACAGTCCACATTCAGTCCATAAATACAAAGTATTCAACATGAAATACGTTTAGGTTTTTGATATTGTGTCACTTTACATTTTGTTTTAGGCACAGAGAGCTATTCCTTAAAATAAAAAACTTCATAACTGGCACATAAACAGAGAATTATACTAACTGTATAAATTATAATCTGTATAATCTGCCAATAAAACAAAACAGTTGTACACATGTGAGAAGGTGAAGGCTTTGGATGATTAAAAAAAAATATTTATTTTATCTCTTTGTATCAACTAGTGACAGAAACCAGATGAGTTGCTGTACAAAACCCCTTTCTCAAAGGTAACGCTGTCACTTTCATCCATTACCTGATATACATGTATCAGAGGTACACGCTTTCTTTTTAATTCCTGAGATTTAATCTTTTGCTTTCAGGTTTCCCCTAAAGAAAACAGAAATTCTACTAAACGTATCTTATTTCTGGCATTTTCAGATTTTTGCTCTCCCAATTTCCTCAGCCTATCAGACATCATCAAAAAGGCCCGTCGGAGGAGGTGACAGGCTCAGGTAGCGCCCTCCTCCAGTTCTACGGAGTCAAACAAAGACACGATAAGTGACAGATTCAGTCTGTTGGATACAACCGATTCACCTCTGTGGGACATAACATTCTGTACCTTCAGTTTGAAGGTGATGTTCAAGTTTAAGAAAAAAACCATACCTTCTATTTGGTAAAGCATCTTCACTAGAATAGTCCTGCAGCAAGCTTTCCTGCTGCTCGTCGTGGGTTCCATCTCTTCTGGAGACTGTGATTGATGGGTATGACAGAGGAGAAGGTAAACACAATATTGTGAGTGTAGACCTCTGGTTATATGAATGTAATCCTAAGCAACAATAGATTAATTTCGAGTCAGGACAAAGTAATAACAATAATGATAATAGTAACAATCATATCAATTGTGATACTGGATTCTTCTGACTGGTGGCCGTTTAAGGGTGTGTCGGCAACGTTGCGATAACTTCAGTCCCTTATTCTATAAGCTAAAGAGGCTAAAAATACATTCATGTGGGAGCACAAGAAAGTTGCGGGCAACTGAATTTCCCCACTGTGGGATCAATAAAGTTGATCTAATCTAATGTTAAGTAGCCCAGCTTCACATATTTTAAAGCCTCGATTTACCTGTGCCTTGCAATTATTGTTGAAATGGAAGATTTCATACTATTATTTATTAAAAAAAAGTTTTTTACTCATACAGGGTGGCAAATTCAGAGGTCAGTAAACTCTTAAAACTTACAGAAACATGCATACAAATTGTTTTACAGCACGGCATTCCCATTTAATACAGTCTGTCATATCAGTAGCATTAACTGTGGGCAACACAAAACTCTTTTATTCAAAGGGTGCCGTGTTTTCTGAAATCCTTACCACTGTTCTTGATCTCAGTTACGGGGCTGTTCTGATTATCCTTTAACTGAGTATAACCAGCTCTGGTCCGCCCCCAAGCTGCCTGGACTCCGTACCGTTCCCTCCAGGCCTGGGACAGAAAAAACAAAAACAGGCACATAATTACCTCAGTGCAATTAACACAAACAAGTAAAAACAATAAAGAGTTTGTGGGGAAAACTGTTCGAAAAAAAATGACAAGATGGAATAAAAACTTCTAACCCATCTTCGATTTTCTCCATCCTCTGCTTTCTGTCTTTTCCTTCTTTCTACAAAAGAGAAAATTGTCGCGCACACGGTTACAAACGTGTGCAGTTGCTTTCCTTCTTTCAATTAAAAAGATCAACAGGGCACATTTTACCAATGCATCTATTCAAAGAGTCTGTATTATGCACATTTACAAGTTCACACTTTTACTTTGGAGGTGTAGAATAAGTTAACCTGCTTTAATGTTCACAAACAGATCCTTTTTTTCTGGTCTTGTTCATTGCCACAGTATATCTTGTCACCCTTTATCCGATATGCTCCATTTTAGTCCCTGTATCTTTAAAAGGTGGCCCAGTCACCGTTTAGTCTTTGAGGTGTGCCAAAAGTAGCCAACAGGCAGACATTATTGCGAAAGTGCTTCATGGTGATGATGATAAAGTAGGGGAGGAACATCTTTAATGATAAATAAGGTGTCTCATAAAATACAGGATCACTCCCCTCTATGGTGGGAAAATGACTCTTAGATGTGGATTTTGGTATGGGTTAAAAACTTTGCTTACTGTTTACATTCACGAAAAAAGCTACGCAACACTGGAGTAAACCCCCAAAAGACATAATCTGACCTCTTTATATCCACATAGTTAAGGAATTACCACTCTAACCACAGAGCCATGACCACCTGAAATAATTTAATTCAATTAAAAGTCCACAAACGGGCCAAGTAAATATAGCTTGTTTGAGAGGAATCATTAAAAAAAAAAAAAAAAAAAAAAATCTGAAACCTTATAGTGAACACATCCACCCACATAAAAATACTGTCGCAAGTTAGTGAACCTGGAATAAAACTACCTCTTCTGATGAGTTCCTTGCCTTCGTCAACAAGGTCAGAGGTCAAGTCGTCATCAGTAATGTACTGATGGAAGCCCAGGAGGTTCAGACATCGAGAGCCCAGACTACGAGCCCAGACAGAGACACACAATTACACACTACTTATAAACATTAGTGAAAAGGTGAAAAATGATTTAGACAAATAAAGATGTTGCCATGAGCAGATTGCCCCCCCCCCTCCCCAATCAGACAGTATGTGCAGTACCGTAAAGCAGTCAGTTCTATTGGTCATATCAGAAAGGGACCACTTTACACAATTCTACATTAATGCAATTCTTTCTGTGACAAAGAGGTGACTAAAGAGACATTAGACATTTAAAAAAATCCAATCATTTCTGATCTGATAGTCGTATATTGTATGATGAAGGACACACAAAGTAAACCAATACTGATACAACTTCAGTTGGTTAACATCAGCAGACAGTCTGCCTCCAGCTCCAGTAGCCACACAGAACAACATTTGAATTTACTAGTGCTTAGTTGTTAGTATTAGTCAGTTTACTTGTAAAATGTAGCAAAGCAGAGCAGCAACACGAGCATGGGGTAATAGATGTAGAACCCATCAGATATGACAGGCAGCAGCCGCATAGAGCCCATAATCTGACAGGGAAACAAAAAGAGACAGAAAAGAGTGCATCACTACATTGGTTTTAATCCAATCAGGCACATTCTTTTTTTTTTTCTTTCCCCCACATGCTGTTATATCTCCATTTCAGATATACGTTAGTGAGAATATGTATTAGGTACGTGAACCAACAGAAGTATAGGATGTCTGTATTCTGTCCTGGTGTGAGATGGCAGAGTCCATATGAATCAGGCCCAGAAAGTTGAGGCACAAAGGAGGAGTCAGACGACAAAACAACCTGAGTGGAGACAAGCAAAAGGGGAGCAACTTGATCTCATGATACTGTAATGAAACCCAGTGTGAGACCAAACCAGAGTCCACTCTTCCTTTTCAACTCTGGTAACAATAAGATCTCACACTTATATAAATCTCACTAAATAAGTAAAACAGAAAAAGCAAACGCCGTGCTCAGAGTAGTGCTCAAATTCCAGCTCCAGTTTTGGATGATTAAACTAACTCTATACGTGGTGTTTATGACATACATACATGGCAGTGAACTGCAAGCTGTAGGCATCCGTCTGGTGATGAGGTACCAAGTAATAATAATTGAAAACTCGTATCCCAAAAACTGTGGAGTACACACACACGCACATGAAGAGGATACTGACAAAGCACGCCATCTGGTGGAAGGGACAAAAAAACGACAGGTAGAGAAAAGGGGTGAGATTTCACATGAAAAGGCTCGTCTGTCGAGTCAATTTTCAGATGACAGAAAAACGACAAAAAGAAAAAAGCGCTTACCTCTATAAAAATGTAGTTATGTTGTTTTTCGGCAGTCTGGATGAAGACGGCGAACAGAGAGAGGACAGGCCGTGTGCTGAAGAAGGTGCACTCGGACCAGACTACAGCTGCAGAGAGGAGACACAGGAGCAGTGCCAGCAGCCTGCAGAAACCCTGCCGGAGCACGCACTCCCAGTACCACTCTGCGCAAGACAAACGCACACAGGTGAATTTCAATGTTGGAGAAGCACGAAATCTGCCGTTTGAGTCAAACATGTCGAATATTTGGGATAAAAAAATTTCTCACGGGCAAAGAATATTACAGAGAGGGACTGGACACATGATTTGTGTGACCGTTATACGGTCTCATTTACATCAAAACAACCAAAAGTGAGATAAATTGAGTCTTTTTAAAAAACGCCTTCAATGAGCTATCAAACTAAATCTGATGATAAGATTAAATGTCAAGAGGATAGTTAAAAAAAAAAAAAAAAAGTGATCGGAGCAAAATCTGCACCTTTGTATTAAAGCAGAGTTATCAGGCATTTAGGGATGGATTCAGTTTCATGCTGGTGTACTTGAAAACTTTCAAGACGAAAAAACACTAGCAGACTGCTAAAAAGTAAGGAAAGATGAAAGTTCATCTCGGAAATGTAGTGACATAACATCTCTCATAAAGTGGACTGAATCAGAAGTGCCATTATCTTTTCTTTTTTTTATTAAAGTAGCTGAGTGAATGTGACAAAAAGGGAACATTCACTCCACCTGTGAACATAAGATTCTGGCACTGAATGAACTCACCTACTGTGGGGGTGTAGACGAACCTCCAGATCCAACAGCTGTGGCCTAAGGGAAAGCTGTGGGTGAAGACTCGGAGCGGGCTGCTCTGGCTTTTAGCTACATCTTCGAGATGAAAGGCCTGATCTAACAAGATAGACCACTGAACCCGCGTCTGACCGTGTCTCTGCACTGCCACGATTACCTGAAACGCACACGGACGAGGCAATGCCAGCATGCAACTGTCATTCCAGTTTCCATGTTATCTGCGTCATTTCAATCAAAATCTTAGTAGGACTTCAAAATGAGCTACTTTTTTATGAAGGTTGATCAGGCCTTGTTTGGTGGGAGCAGCACTGTGTTCACCGCGAGAGCTTTCCACGTCTCCTCCCATCTCTTCTTGGTACTCAGTGGGACACTGAAATGAGATGACAATCAAATGAAGACTGTTCCACTGAGCTGGACATGTGACATGATGCTGCACATGGACAATACTCACGAAAAGAAAGATTGGTGTTACTCAGTGAACAAATGGCCTCGTACACCTCTCACCTTTGTCAAAACGGTGTCCACACACTTCCTGAGACTGTGGTTGTACCGGACAGACTCGTGTAGGCCTGCAACTTCCTGGTAGGCAGAGATATTTGTGTTTTTTCAAGTCAAAATAGAAACCAGATCAAACTTTTTTTTTTTTTTTTTTTTTTTTAAAAAAAGCATTTTTTCCCATTGTTTGTTTATGTAAAGCAGTTTGAATTGCTTTGAGATTTAGCAGAAATGTATACTCTTCAGTATCTGGAAACCATCACCTCCATAACATCTGCCAGATTCTCCTCTGCCGCTGCCTTCTCAGTCGCCAGTTTTGCTGCTTTGAAGTAGGTCTTGGCCAGCAAGTAACCGGGGGAGGATGAGAGCCAATAAGAACGTGGGATCTCCACCAGGCCGTAGCCTAGTAACAACACGAGAAGGAAGAGGCCCCAGGTATTGGCTGCTGCAATGCCGATGGTCTGGAGCTCTGTCCTGTGCAAGTTTTCCAAAGATGGTCAAGACACTCAGCTCAGAAAATACAACCACAGTGCAACACGAGCGATGAGTGGCAAATTTCCTTTGCATTGCATTATATTTCAGTCCACATGACATACCAGGTGAGTTTCCACTTTGGGTGAGCAGCCACATAGATCAGCAGGGAAATGAAGATAAGGAGGTAGGTGCCATAATAAATAGCATTTTCAATGAGAGCCGTCTTAATCTTTCCAACCCTGGAGAACGCTCCAGACCGCGCATAAGACTGCATGAAGGGCAACAGCAGCCTGGAAACTCACACACAGAGGAGAGGGGGACTCAATACACCAGACACAGCTGTCTTTCTTAGTAGAAGGTGAACATAAAGCATTTAAAGCCTAGGTTTGAGCAAGTGTTACTGCGTGTTAATGAGTCAGTGAGGGTGGAGGATCTCACCATGTCAGAAACTGGGAAGTCCAGTATACAACTCTCCAAAAGACTGGCAGAACACCATCTGGGATATAACTCCAGGGCCTCTGACACTTGTTTGAGACACTACAGCAAGCACACAAACAAACACACAGTTCCATAAAGTAAGGATAAATCCCTTCATAGCCGCTTCATTTGCTTGACGCGCTTAAAACACAGCATGTGCATGAAATCTCAGATAGTTTTAGTTGCGATTGTACTCCGCACAGTTATATTTTGATGTGGTTTCAGTTATCACAGCACTCTCCAGGAGGGGTCACTCCATTCATGTGCAGAAGTTTAGCATCCACAGCAAATAGTTTTCTAATATGCCATTTACAAAGTCCTCACAGCCCCAACAAATTGGTTCACTGGAAGCTGTGATACTTTGTTATATATCATCATGAGAATGTGTGTGTGAGGATGCAGGAACATTTCTCTTTCTGAGATGCTGACCTCCAACACATAAATGGAGTGCTGTCTTCCAAGAAGACATATTTCTGTCAGTGGTGCCCTGTCTGTATTGTCTGTATTCATGGCTTCTGTCAAATATCATCAGGTCTGTACGCGGACGTCCTAATGGAGCCTCAAATATATCCTCTGACGACGTCCCACTACACTCTGGCACACTCATGGACGCAGTTCACAATCTTGAATACTCTAATAACTGATGCAATTTGTTTTGTGATTTGGATAACCCAAAACTTCCGAGCTGGTTCTAAGGAAAAACGCGGAATATCAAACACGACTCTCTTTCCATCCAGCGCCTGTGGTTTTATTAAATCAACATTGTTCATTTTCATCACCTGCCTGCCTCCTGAGCCTGAATTTTGTTTTGTTACGTTTCGTTTTGTTTTTCATATCCGTATCAGCGTTTTAGTCAAAATCAGTCAGAAAATATTGAGTATTGTCAAGTTGAAATATTGTGTATCCCTAATCCACACGTTAGAAAGAAACCTCCTGAACAGTGGGAGAAGTTGAGTGTAGAGAAGGAGAAGTTAATAAAAGCTCAAACACTGACTCAAATACGGACTGAAAAATGATAACACTGAAAAATCTCAGGAGGCAAAAGATAAACAGATGAGTCCAAAAGTAGAGTGTCTTGACAGATAAATCTGCATTTATCAGAAAGGGAATGAATTGTGTGTTGTGTTGGATGGATTTGGAACACAAAGTGGAGGAACTCAGTGCCTCAAACTTAATAAAGAGTGACCTCAAATCTAATAAATCCAACAATATTTTATTTACCTCAAAGGAGCGTGATGAGTTGAGCTGGCCTTCGTCTGATTAGATTTTGTTGCTTGAGATAAAGGGAAAGTGCGGTTTGAATTGTCATGAACACACTGGTTGTAGATGGTCTACGAGAAAGGCAGAGTTAACGAAGTTAGGCAAATACAGAGAAAATGAGAGTCACCAGAGGAAGAGAGGTATACAAAAAGGCACAGCTGAACCTCAGTAAGACAGCAAATATCTGTAAGCACACACAAACTCGTCCTGTCCATTCTGTTTTCATCTCGAGGACTTCTAAAACCAACATGTTCGAGCGTCTACTACCGTGCTGACATCAAGTGGCAGGATGAAGACGATGAGGAAGCAGAGGAACCAGGAAAGCAGCGTCCCCAACAGGACCATCCGCTGCTGCTTCCGCACATCCGCATAACGCTGGAGGAGGTACAGGGCCAAGAGGAAAACAACTACCACCACGATAGACAGTGCAGCACCGCTCATGGTGATGAATGAATGATCACATGTGATGTCCAGAGCTCATGATAAGAGCCTGGAGGGGCCAAGAGACAAGCACACACAGACAGAGAAGGGAGGAGGAGCTCATTAACAATAACATCCCTTTTTATTTATGTTTTTTAAACATTGATTTGAACCCCCCCCCCCACCCCAAAAAAAAAAATAATAATAAAATGAAGGCATTTAAGACACAAACTTGTATAGTGCACAGAGAACATTTCTGCTTTTTCACAACATGTTCGAGTTTTTAACACAAGTAAAAGAAGGTCCACTCAAGGCTGAACGAAGTGAACATGTCAGCTCTTATCTCATGCAGAACTGGGTGGAACAGCTTGACCTGAACACTCAGGGACAGGTTTAGGGATGAGAAAGTAAGTGTAGTAAGCTTAGATCCGAGAAGGCATCCGCTCATCAAACTTGAAAGTTGGAATATAGAATCAGCGATTGCTACGCTGCACGCGGCATGTTATTTACTCCTCTGAACATGTTGCTAACAACGCTTTCAAACACTTTTTTTTTATTACTATTATTTCTTATCATCGGGTCCACCTTCTGATGAGCACTAATATTTTTTTTCCACGATGCGGAGAGGACTACAAAAAAAACCAAAAGCGACCCCTCACACATCGCGTCGTGGTCTACAAGAAGCACTTTGATTTCAGTTCGTAGTGGCGAAGTGAGTCTTACCTTTGGCAAATCTTCTCTCTGGCCTAAGCTTGTTAACAGCCAATCTCTCTGCTTTCACTGTCAATGCTCTTCAAAGTCCCAACGCATAAACACAACCTTTGAATCAACATCGCGTAACAAACACGCTGTCAAGCTAGCGAAGCAAGGAACTATGGGTATTGTAGGCGCAGAGCTAAACGGGAAACCGGTGACATGCTGTATTTATTTACCCACCAGCTATCTGGTTTATCAGTTGTCCAAGTAGGGGGCCTGACTTCATCATTGTTTATGGCTACATAGTTTATATTCTGTATGGATTCAGTCATTATAGGCCAGCAGAAACAATTATATGCAGCTTAATTTCTTTAGGGGAAAAAAAGAACAATTAAAATATATTTTACTGACATGTGCATACAAAAAGGCTGTAATGTTCCTTTCATATGGATTCAATACTAACACAAGTGTTGCGAGGTTGTATGACAGTCCAAAGACATTTGGACACACACACAAAAAAATATATAGAAAAAATATATTTAAAAGGAGAAGAAAAAAATTCAACTACAGCTAGCGATTTCAGAAAAGCAAACATAAAAGCAAGCAAAACTATTATCCTTCAGTTCAGTTATTTTCCAGAACTGCAGCCTGACGTTTGCAGTTCAAAGACGAAGTCAAAAAAAGGGTTGAACAGGACCTCTACAAAGTAAGATTAACAACGTGCTGCATTAAGACTGTGCCTCAAACTTCAAGAAGACTGATTTTCCAAAAGTTTTATGGGCTGAGGGAACAATGATGGCCTCGTGCTGTGTCACTAATAAAGAAGGTCAATAAGTCAGGCACCAGTGGGGTGGAGGAAAGTACCAGTGTGGGCTAGTTGGACCTGCACAGGTTTAAAATGGATTGAATCAACTCTTGAACCCGTTTTCAGTTTCTAAAAGTTATCCTCCTGAAGTAGTGGTACTGTGGTACATGAAATAAAGCCATGATCTTTGTACTGCCCAATGCTGCTCCATCACTTGCATCCAATTATGTCACTGTTTGGCCAGCCAGCAAAGACAACAATGACCTGACCCTTTTAACCGTCTTACCGCCTTCTGAGATCATGTGGTCTCTTTAATACATGAGATTTACTCCGTCAATGGGTAAATGTACTGGACGGAGACCTCAGGGTAGTTATTGAATAGATGGCTGACTATAATGGCAAATTAATCTTTTTGAAAGACTTGAAATGTTTATCAGAACTTGAGGTTCATCGACATTGTGGATTGACTAAAATAAATATATACACCACTGTTTATTGGTTAAAATTGTGTTTATGTGGAACAACCAAACTGAAATAATCTTTCCTTTTCAGACTTGTGATTTTTACAGATTAATGAAATTTATTAATAATTAAATACTATAAAAAAAATAAGGTGTTTGCAGTTGATTTAGGATACAATACTTACGTGACTGTTTTTGCCAAAAGCCATTACAAAAAGTATATATCTAATACTTTCTATACCCATAAATATGATTAATTCAAATCAAAGGTGCAGAGTATTCACTGACTTCTATTGACCACATATTTTTTCCAGTAGCTAAATAGTTAACTAAATAGCATTTAAGGTCATGTTGGACATAAAAAACTTAAGAAAATGTTTTGGTTTATTGAACGGAACATTTTGCACTTATCAAACAGCACAATCTTGGTGTGGAATAATCAAGATGGAAATTAAGCTCAGGTATAGTTGTACAGCGCAGCCTCTACCCATTTGAACGGTTTATTTTCATTTTCAGTGAAACATGACACACAAAACAGTCGTGCAATTTTGGTGCAGTTATAAGCAATTTGCACACAACAACAGGGCACGCATTTTAGTCATGTTATACACACACTTATTCCTGGGAATGAGACCATGCTCCCAGACACTTTTCACAATTGATCGTGTACAATTTTTGTTCAGTATAAATTGCTTTGCATCAACTGATCATGTGAATATCAAATGCATTATTGTTGCTTACACTTGCAGAAACAACTTCCAGTATGTGTTTAACATTATCAGCTTACTGTACAACAGTTAATTATCATAATACGCTCAACAGTTCGGTTCATTATGAAAAGAAATGATTCAATACTGAAATGAAACATAATTGTACAATCAAGTCCTCTCAGCTGAGTCCTTAAAGAGGCCATATGATCAATGAATTCGTCAAATCGTACCAAAAGTCAAAATGTGGAAAGTGTACCTCCTTGTCAGCCTGCAAAGTTGACCAATGCAGCAAAAGAGAAAGAAAGAAAGAAAAACATCTTAAGTCCACTTCAGGAATGGAGGAGCAGCCACATGTATGAGTCGTCAGTATACAGCGGGCCCAGTATGTTGAAGCACACTGCACGGTGCTCCAGCAAGAAGTCCATGTGACCCAGCAGATCCAGGCATAGTTGCTCTACAAGATTAAGACAAACAGTCCAGTCTTCCGCTGCCCTGGATACACCCAGTGCATCCATCCAAACTGACCCAAAAATGTCCAGAGATTCTGGCCAGTCCTCTAAAAGACTGGCAAATAACTCCATTTGATCCATGAAGCTGCGTGGATTTCACATCCAAACCAAAATAAACCCAAATATTTTATCACAAAATATTGTGATTCAAAATACTGTTTGCTTTGTCCCTTTGGCTTTGATATCTATGACACATTAGTCCTTTCTCTTTCTCTGCCGATTTGCTTCTGTCATCTATCTGCATTGCTAGGCTGATTGGCCTGATCCGCACAGTTACTGTACAGATAAAACCCACTGACAGGTGCTTAGTGAGGCCATCTGTCAGCCTGCAATCTCACTTCATCCAGCCCCCTTGCTCGGATTAGAGAAAGCAGGTGTATAGATATTCAAGTCCACAACGTATGTCCTTATGTTCTGTGTGTTCTCAATGATAAACCTGCCTCTATGAGATTCCGTCCCTCTTTTATTGAACTATACAGACTGATCACGTTCTTTTCATTGGACTTTTTAGATACACTCTACACACATATGATAGAGAACCCAAGAGAGACTTGAACTGAGTAATTTAAACAATATTTAGCCTCTATAATTTGAAGGCATAAAGTCGTTCAAATCTCTTGCTATTGTATACTTGCAGTAATTCTGGTCCTTGGAGCAAACATAAACCAAACTGCCCATTTAAAAACACATCTTTACATAAGACCTTCCCCTTTTTCTTTGTTTGCAGATGCCACCACCAGATGGGGGTAGTGAATTTGTCCTTAAACTTCTTCAATATTTTACAGCTTAGGAAGAAAAGACAATTGAATTTTAAATGAATGAATGACTGAAAAAATAAATTGATTGATAAATTAATAAGTAAATGAACTTGTAGCACCTTCATGTTGATAATTTAAAAATAAAACATTTAGTTTATGTGTTTTTATTGGCATATTCATGCGGTTGGCTTCTCTTGTTTATGCTATTCTCTTATTTTTCTTTTGTAGAGCCTTCATTGGCCAGTTTTTTTATGATATAAAAGAAAGGTGTCATATTTAAATCTTTGAGAACCTCAAACACAGATTCAACAAAGACCTGGTCAGGTTTCTGGTCACTCCCCTTGGCAACACAAGGCACAGGCCTCTTGAGATACAAAAAACAACAACCAAAGCATCACTCTTTCAAAAAATTAATTATACTGAAAACTGACCCCTGTCAACCCAGCAAGGGTACTCAATTCTTTCATTAAGAAATTGAGCTGTTTAGAAATTATACCCTTGTGAATAAGGGAAAATTGTTACTTGTTGCCTTTGATTGAAACCCTCTATGCTCACCAGAGGACATTAACAAATCCTCACAACATGACCACTGATATCAACCACAAGTCACTTTAATATCAGTTATATCCTTACTATCAATTTCATTCTGTAATTTAATTTCTCATATCAAGTTAATATGAAGCTGTGGATTTTGAGTTATGTGCCTCTGTTTAGATGGTTTTGGACATTATGACTGTAATATCAGCTAAATTATTGTTGTCTTTCTGTTTACAAGGAATGTCTTGTCCTATTTCTCCTAATCAAGCTGAAGACCAAAACTGAATTTCTAAAGTTCAGGATGTAACTGCACTCTTAACCCGAACTAGTTGAGTTTACTAGAAAATCGCGTGGAAACCCGTTGCCTTATCCCGTTTAAGTTTTTACAAAACATGAAACTAAACCTTTTAAGTTGTATTGGCATAGATAACTTGGACATATTCAAGTTTACATTAGTAGTCTTTACTCAAAACCATTAGTTCACATAACTTATCTATTTTCTGAGGTCTAGCCAATCATTTTAGGTCAAATGCACATAAATATGTATAAAAGCAACACTTAACATCATTTGTTAATATAAGTAATGTATTGTCTTCTAATTTAATTAATGAATGATACTGTTTTGATTTAGAGATTGTATAAAATATTGTAGCAATGGTAGAGGTGGAGACAGGAAAAGTCTCAGTCCAGACTTTCTTGTGCAGCAAGCACTTTTATCTTGACAGACAATTCACAGGAACAATAGTGAATTACAATCACCTCACATATGTTCGAACAAGTGGGGGTAACTTTCTGTCTCACCACTTTCAGTTATGGTGCAGATTTAGTTAAAATGCAACACGAACAAAAACCTTGTACTACACCGTCACTGCGTACAGAACATAAACATAAACCCATACAAACTCTACCACAGCACTAAATACAGCACATAACGGGGAACAGAGAGCACCCATAATGCAATGCGGCAACACACCCACAGCACGCCACAATATATTGTTTAAAAAGAAAATTGTATGGGAAGGAAGAAATTAAAAAATACATTTAAATTGTTCAAGTTCTTTTATTTCAGAAAACACTGAAATTAACAATTAACACAAATAATTCACTGCAGCAATAATGAATTAAGACTGGTGCAGTCTTAAGCTAACCTTTAGCAAACGTTTAGCAACCAGACCGATCTTAATAATTGCTTTACACGCTCTTAGTGTAGCTAAAACTACTTTAAAACATCCACAGTTTATTTTTAAATACACAATTCAGTTTTCTCCAAAAATCGAGCAGGTCACGCTCTCACACAGGACAGGTCTTGACTCTCAGTCGAACTTCAAATAGGCTCCGCCCCTCCCTCACAGAACGTAACTTTATATGTAATCTCTGCCTAACATGATCATTGCAGTGTATATTTTCAAATTTCTAATCCAAAGAACTAATTTGATTTAGTAATTACATAGATTTTTACAAAACATAATAGAATAAGTAATGAACACTAAAACGTTTAATTGAAAACAAAATCCGGGTTTACAGTGTGGGTTAGTTGGAGGGTAAAATATGTTTATTAGTTTTATTTTTCACAAAGGGCTGAAGGATAACGTGGTAAAATTGTGGTTAAAGATAGTGGATTGGATGCAATTTTTCTGTGATCTTAAACTCATAATACAATTAGCCTTTTTTTTTTTTTTCAAGATTACCAATTAATGTTTGAGCAGCTGGACATAACCACAGAATGTCACTGGCTCCCATTAACTGCACACTGAAAATTTGATATCTGCACAGCAGTAAATCAGAACGCTGCTTGTTGGTTCATCACTTCAGTCATGCGGAATGGAAAGGTTGTTAAAGTTGTAGGCAAAGGTAGTTTGCTTTTCTGTGTGATAATCTCTGTTTACCTCGGCTGTTACTGAGTGTCTAGACTTTCGCTGTCTCTTTTGCTGTTGTTAAACTCTCCCCTTCCTTCCCTCCTGTCAAGTTCCCTTCATGCACTCCTCACCATCATCCCTACACTCTCTCTCCTGAATCCAGACGATGAGCAACTGGGACTGCGTCCAGCGTGGCCTCATTCAGATCAGTGAGAAACTGTGTGTGAATGGCCTCGTCTCCCATCGTGCTCATTGAGCAGCTATGAGTGCGCTGAGACCCCTGAGTTTGAAGTCTGTAACATTTGATCCATGGGAAACCCTTTCGCACAATGATGCCAATGAACAATGTGGCCCCAGTTCTGTGTGTCCCTAGGGGGCCACTGTAGACTGCAGATCTTGTGACCTGTCCTGGATACATCACTCCGCTGGGAGTGAACCACTCCCATCTGAAACTACAGGTTTGGTAGAGCAACTTGGACCAGGTAGAGTTACACACATTTAGGCCCACTGGTGCTGAGATTTAGGGCATAGCTGGTGTGTGTTAGTGTAAGAAATATGCTTGTGTGTGTGTGAGAGAGTGGGAAGGTTTGTGTGCTGGTTACACACTGCCAAACCAAGAGCTCTTCGAAAACACTGCCTAAAAGTTGCTCTCCAGATTTTCATATAATTTGATTAAGGGGAGTTGGCAATAGCTGTTTCATCTTTTCAAGCCAAACGCAAACATTATTTTAATTTAATATTTCTACCAGCATATCTGTCATTGTCCCATGTTCCCCCTGGAACACGATGAGAAAAGCATCCTACAACAGTCAGCAATGAATCGACACAGTCATGTCAGGATTTAACATCATAAACTCATTTTGTTCCACATTCCACCAATAATCGCCTCAACCGAGTCAAGACTTCTAAATGTTTGAAGCGCTGCAGTCTCCTGAGAGGAGCAGGTAAATAGTTTGACGTGAAGGAGAAACTGCTGAATCAAACATGGTGATGGGGAAGAAAAACTTTTTTCTCCAAAAATTTCTCACAATATTTTCAAATCAAATGATACCTTTTTTTCACACATTTTGCACAATCACCACAATGTTCAACTTAATGTTACGAATGGAATATTGCAATAACCTGCTATGATTCCTTGGAGACCTACCCTATCTTTTAATGAGATCATTCTGCACATTTTATGTCTCACACCAATCTGGCAGAAATGATGTGTGATTCCAAAAGAAATGGTTACATGAAACAATAAAAGAGGCAGAGTCAGCTTATCTACTGGCTCATCTATTTTTTTTTTTTTTTTTTTTTTTTACTGGCTCATCTTAAGTGTTGTGGATGGCAGAACTCATAACTTTTGGGCAGAGCTAGGCCATATGTTTCCCACCTTTTTTTTATTTGTTGCATTAAGCTAAGAAATATTTAACAAAAACTTAGTGTACATTAAGGCTAATAACTACTATCAACAAGAGAAGGTAGGAGCATTTAAAACATGTCCCTGTTAAGTGTGCACAGAAAGTTTTTATGCTTAGACATTAGTGATCAGTGTTCATGGCAACAACACTGATGTGATTAACACAAAAAGTAGCTGCAGACTTTCCATCTGGCTCGGTGTCCCAGTCCTATATTTTGCATATGTTGAATGGCAAAATCTCTTTCTTTAATTAAGAAGTTCGGTTTCTTCCACCGACCCCATTGTTTTGCCTTCTGAGAACAAAGGAGTCTGTTGTGTTATGGTTGTTGTTGGGATGGCTGTGTGACAGATACCATGTGGTTCCTAGTGGAGAGGATGATGACTAAATTAAATCTTTCGAGATGTGTAATATTAGAAAGCCACAAGTTTGGACCTGCCATAGGCCTATTTGGTGTCATACACAAAATGCTAAGTTATGTTTTTGCTGTACTATTCTGGAAATGAGCTGCACTTACTGGAAATAGAAGAACTTGACACTGGCCTGCAAGCTGTGGTGAAGTTTGAATCTATGAACTGGGGACTGAGCCACCAACCCTGGTAAGTAACACATGAAGTCTTAAAGCTGTGCTCACATGTTCAGTGTTCACATTCCTTTTGTATAAACTAGAGGTTAACTTGCAGTAACGTGATATACGAAGTGAACACATTAACATGGGTAAAAGTATACACTGAAGCTTATATTTTGTGACACGGGGGCTATACACCAGTCAGATATGGCATTATGACCACTTACAGGAGAGGCAACACTGCTTATCTTGTTACAATGCAGTGTTTTGCTTGGAAAACCTGCATCCTGCTATTCAAACGAATGTTACTTTGACATGTACCATCTACCTAAACATCTTCCTCTAACATGGCAACGCCACTCCCCTATAGTTCTGGTCTCGCCTTGAAGGATAGCGGTGGGGTCCAGAAAAAGTGCGAGAAAGGGGTCAAAGAACATGAGAGATAGTCTGCGGCATTCACCCAGCCTCCCAACTCCCACAATGCTGAATTTTCCCAAAAGAGGACTTTCTGGTTCCTTGAGTGTCTAAAAGTAGAATGTGAGACAAAACACCTCTCTTATCACGGCCCCTCTCTTGTGGAACCAGCGGATAGTCTGGGTTCAGGAGGCCGACACCCTCTCTACCTTTAAGATTAGGCTTAACTTTTACTTTTTGATAAAGCCTATTGGCTCAGATGACCCTTCATTATGCTACCATGGGCTTAGACTGCTGGGGGACCTCCCGTGATGCACTGAGCACCTTTCCCAACTCTGCTCTCTCTACTCTCCATGTTTACATGATATTACTTTTGTTTTTAATTTGTATTTCTCTTGAGAAAACTCCCCTCTTTCAACCCTTGTTTGTCACCACTCGTCCAGTCGTCTCAATAGGCCAAGGCAGATGGCTGACTTCTGGTTTCTGGTTCTGGTTCTGCTGGAGTTTTTTCCTGTTTAAAGGGAGTTTTCTTCTCTATTGTCACATTGTGAATGCTCTGTTGGTTTCCTTAGCTTGGCAAACTTTTTTTTTTTAATTGGCAATATTCAAATTGAGCTGTTTTGGATTTTAATGAATTTGATTTAATTGGATACAATTTTATTTGAATTGGACTGTATCTTTGAAGAGCCTTTAGATGACGTTTGTTATGATTTGGAGCAATATAAATAGAACTGAGTTGAAAATCAACTGAATTGAACTGAACTGGGTCTGCAATCCGGTGTGGTCGTTAGCACCGTCACCTCAGAGCAAGAGAGTTCCTGGTTTGAATCCTGACTGGGGCCTTTCTGTGCTGAGTTTGCATGTGTTCCCCGTGTACACGTGGGTTCTCTCCTTGTTCTCCAGCTCTAAATTGTCCCTAGGAGTGAGTGTGAGCGTGCATGGTTGTTTGTCTCTATGCGACCCTGTGATAGCCTGGGAACCCGTCAAGGGTGTACCCCACCTCTCGCCCAATGGCTGCTGGGATAGGCTCTAGCCCCCCCACGGCGCTAAATTGGATTAAGCGGATATAGAAAATGGATAGATGGATTGAACTGAACTGAGCTGAATTGAATACAAGTCTAACGGGATCTGCGGAAAGGAAGCCCAATCTAGGACCCTATCTCACAAACCACAGAACTCAAAGGACCTATTGCTAACCACCACAGTGTTTGCCACATTTCCATGTACCGGTATTTTGTCCATACCCTGACAAGACAACTACTTTGGCAACCATTAGGAGGATCTGCTTGATATTAGGGAGGTATTACTTTCTGTTGATGAGCGAAATAATTTGTAAAACTACGTTTTGAATTCACAAAACACTAAACACTAAATACTCAAATAATGCGCCGCTCTTTTTTCCCCACTTCCTAGTCGATCTAAACTATCCACATAAGAACACACCGTAGTGGCAAAACTGTTTCTAATTTGCGTGAACTCTGCCTTACATCCATGCAAGTGTTGCTACTGCTGTATGTGTACAAAACACTGCTGATGTTATCCTTGATTTCCAGAACCAGACAGAAAAGATTTCCGAAACGCATTCAGCTCAAATGAAGCATGAGTGTGTGTGGACTGACGGCTGAAACGGCTTTGTTCACAACATCTCTGCCAAACGTGGATTCCTCTGCTTCCAGCCATAAAATGTGCCCTCACTTCTGCCTCTCTTTTTGGGACTCATTCACACAAACATTTGCAAACAATGTTTATGTAAATCTCATCGCACATGCCACACTGTGAATTGCTGTATTTTACTGCCGAAACATGTTCCAGGTAATTCATTTCTAAAGCTGTGATTTCTCGAGGCAGTCATAATGTTTTAAAAACACACTGTGTAGACAACTGTTGCTGTGCCACAGCTGTCAGATCAATTTCCCAAAAACCCTCAGAACAAACACGTGTCACGATGTCCACAAACTGTTGCTTTGATAAGCAGAAGTTAAGCACCAGTTCCACCACTGGCACTGGCAAATATTTACCTTCTTGGTTTATATTAACAAACTTTCTTTTTGCTGAAAATACGGCCAACTGGACTTTGCAGCTGCAAGCCTGCGATGTACTAGAACACAGCAAAGAGAGGCAAAGCCAGTCTGACTTGAATGTATTAGCTGAAGACGTGCCAACATCAAATGTATGTATCATTCCTCCTCCATATATTTGATGGATGGTCCACTTGTATTTCTCTATTGACTCATTCTCCACAGGAATATCCAATCAGGCTGAACTTATCAAGCGTGAAAAACTATTTCAAAGGATGGCTAAGAGGGGCAGAAGAAAAGGTGTTTTTTTTCTTTTTCCTGCTTGGAAAGTTCATTATTCCTCAAGTTCTGCTCTGTCTGAAAAGCAGAGCAGAACCCCCCCCCTACCTTATTTCACTTTTTAGTCGCCGCCTCACTTCCTCAGAAGCCCACACTGGGTGACTCACTGACTAACTCTAGTTTTTCTTCTACTACAGCACCGCCTCCATTCCCTGACTGGCTCTTTCGATCCCACATCCCCGCTGCTTCTCCCTCCTTTCTCCTCCCTTCTTCTCTTTCTCAGCAGTGTCTCTTCATTGCTGGTTGTTCACACCAACCAGCTCAGAGCCAAGGAGAGACTCTACCGCTCTCACATGGATCGAGCTTTAAGTCCGCACTTTCCCCTGAAAATCTGAGAAACTCCTCCAAAAGAAGTTACTGCTCAAATATAGAGGTACAAGAACAGCTTCTAATTTCATCTTTTTCTATTTCATATGTGTGCTAATACATTTACTTGCAATCCATTGACCAGGAGCAGAGTTTGTATGTGTGTGAGGCGTGATCTGGGACTCTGGGAATTTGAACCAAACTGTACACGTGTGTTTTTGTGAACGTAAGAGGAAGTTTGCAATCCTTCTCCGCTCTGAGTAAAACACCAGTGTTATTCACTCAGAATTCAGTATTTCTTCACAGAAATGTAAAACATCATCTGTGGGGTGGTGTTACGTGTTTTTTACTTCATTACTGTATATATAAGGGGCAATACCTAAATTCGCTTTGAATTTGCTGTATATCTTAAAAGGGCTTTAATCAGAACTGCTCACAAAAATGTTTTATGTGATATGAAAGATTGGTTGCAAACCTTTCATGATAAACTTTTTTGCAACTAAGTATCTTATGGGAACTTACCTTGTGTCCCTCTCTCTCAAGCAGGCAACTTGTAACCCTTTATCCAAAGGAGAGGTGTGACAGGGAGGAGAAAAGCAGGAGAAACCTCAGCACTTTTACAGCGTGCT
Source organism: Odontesthes bonariensis (assembly GCF_027942865.1). Lineage (NCBI taxonomy): Eukaryota > Metazoa > Chordata > Actinopteri > Atheriniformes > Atherinopsidae > Odontesthes > Odontesthes bonariensis. Next base: position 20,635,728 of record NC_134511.1, read on the forward strand.
CATCTCAGTTGAGAGGAGTTCAAGTTCCTGCACGTGTATAGCAGCTCTGAAGATTCCAGTCGCAGGCATGACTCAAAGCAAAGGGGAGAACCCACAGAGGACCCAGAGTGGTCTCCAACAGATCCGGGCTGGGATCCAGTCCCGATCTCAGCTTGCCAAGAAAAGAGTGAAGAACATCACAAAAAATGACGTAAAGGGATTCTTTATGAGAAATGCTTTTGTAATACTAACCATTGCTGCTGTCATTCTGGGTAAGTAACATTGTATCAGGTAATGTTTTTTCTTTTTCTTTTTTTCTGTAACTGTCGAGCATAGGACCTAGAGCTCTACAGGTGCTTTAGTAGACTTCAAACCAGAGATTGTTACTCCTCTCCTCATCCCATTTGCTGTATCAACAGCTGCGTAGCGGGACGGAAGAAGGAAACGAGAGAACGAGGGAAAGAGCAAATGTGCCGGATGAGCAAACAGAGGGAGCTCTGATGAACTTAGCAGACTGGCCTTTACATGACCCTCTGGCTGACCTTCGACCTCTTGTCATTAACCTCTGAATTCTGCCCAGTGGGAAGTAAAGCAGGCCCACCCTCTGCCTGGACATCTGCAGCCCTGCTAGAATTACACTATGCCATGACAGAAATGTTTGACTGACTGTCAGATTGAGGATGTTCGTCCCCTCAGGCCGCAGGGTCAGCCACCTGGACTTCTTAGTAGAACAGTGATCGAGTGAGCAAATAATTCACTGAGAGAGCAGACATCTCTGACACATAAGAAAAGAATTTGCACACATTTGAACAAGAAAATCATATCTTAGAATAATTTCAAGAAGGAATGACAGTCGTTGAAAAGGCCGACAATTGCTAACATGTACCCCATACTGTGTTACATACTATACTTGTTGCCTTTAGTAGTGCTGCTCCAGCTCTCCTACAGAGTTATGAAGAGCTCACCTCCACATCTGACCCTCACTACAGGTACAAGCCTGGGATTTGTCCTGCGTCCGTACAAAATGTCTTACCGTGAAGTGAAGTTCTTCTCTTTCCCTGGCGAGCTGCTGATGAGAATGCTCCAGATGCTGGTGCTGCCTTTACTGGTCTCCAGTCTCATCACAGGTATGTGCATCGACACACTTTTGTGCAATCACAATATCAAAGGAATCAGATGCATCACCGTCAGTATGAAAGTATGAAAACTTTGCATTTCATTTACGTCTTTCTGGTCACAGAGGAAGATTTGTGCTTCAAATTTTTGTCAAGAATTCTTATTTTCAGACACTTATAAAGAAACTGAAACACACTCTGACTCCTATGTATGAGTCTCGTGTTTTTTTCTTTTTTCTTTTAGCTAAATGTATAATCTTATATCATCACAACAAGTTAACACATTTTTGTCATTGACTATATCTGGTTCAAATGATCTCAGACATCTGAAAAAAATGCTTCCCCCTGCTTTGTTCTTAACTTACATCAAATGACCACAGCGCTTTACTGTATCATCTGATCTCTCACGTTTTCTCTCTCACCCACACACATGCCTGTTTGCCTGCTCAGTATGGCCCAACAGCTTTCTTAGCTAACTTGAATCTTACTACACAAATATCTATGTACTGGTCAACTCTTTCTGCATTAGATTTTGGATGTTTGTCTGGCACGTAGCCTATGTTTTCTTTTTAAGACGGGGAGAGTGACTAAGGTGCTTGTTGTTTTGTGGTTCCAACTGACCAACATGTACCTCACGATTGGTGGAGTGAGCCAGCTGTTTGTAGCATTCAGGCCCAGTGGTGGACGGTGTTAGGATGACCTCATGAGCAAGAGAGATGTTTCAACACGCAGTTCTGCTCTCAGTCGCATTCTTGACCTTTGTATTATTAGTTTTCATTGTGACACAACACGACCAAAGCAGTGCAAGTTATTTTGTGTGGGTTTTTTTTTTTTAATGAAGCTATTCAGAATTTTTGAAGAGGGGTTTATTCTGTTTTAGTTCATTTACCTCTTGCAGCTCACGTGAATGTTGGTCAGTGTTTCAGAAAAACATATGACATGCCTCTAAGTTTATTATGGCTCATGGCCTCTACTTATACGTGCCCAAAACCGCTAGTCAGCAGTAGCCTGAAGTGCCAGATGGTTTACTTCATGTAACCCTTGCTGACAAACATGGGATGGGAGGTCCAAATGCCCTGCATCTGCCGTGACTGACAGGGATAAAAACCCAGTCTCCTCTGAGGACGAGAGAGACGGGCTGTTCGATAATAGTCTGCTTTGTGCTGCAATGGGGCGTATCAGCAGCGTCTTCTGACATCATGTCACGTGACCACAGCTACAGCATGTGGAAATCAACAGAAGGCTGTTCTGTAGCCAAGTCATGTGTGTATGTGCCTTTGGGAAAAGATCTTGTCTCCTCTGAACTAGGAAAAGTAAGCGGCTACGTTCAAATCACACACTATCTTAAAAAAAATCACAGAAAAAGATTTGAAACCAATTACGGCAAAATTGTCTTGTCTTTTTTTGGTTTGGAGTCCAAGCCTGAACTGAAGTCAGGATTTTAAAACTAGAGCTACTGGGTATCATAAAAGCAGTCACTACCGAGTCATGTCATATCATGTCCATCATTATTGTCTTCACCGCAAAGCTGAGTGGAAATCTTGGTTAACTTTTTGCGCTGCATAACTCATTATTTTCACTTTACAAGGCATGAACATTATTTCACTAAAAATGAGGCTATACTCTGAAACGGGTGATAAAAAAAACAAAATATGTGACAATCCAATCTTTGTCTGTTGCTGATGTGGCAGAGCAAACCACTTTACAACACTCTGTAGGCCTTAAGTTATTATAAAAAAGTTTATATATCTTGTGTAACAAGAACAGACATAAACAGCTTGCATATATAACACAATCTAAAAGGATCTTCAGTTTTCAAAATATCAAATCCAAGAAGAAATCACTCATGCAGCATATTGTGTTTAGATGTGACTTTTTCATCTGTCATATTTCTGCTGAAACCATCAGCAGTTTGGCAGACCATAGCTTTATGTTTATCTGTTTTACTCCACACCATCACCTGGATGCACCAATAACAACCAATATATTCCAGCTTAGAATTCATAAAGGATGAATAACTCAGAGTAGGACTTTGAGATGAGAAATTCTTGGGGATCAAAGCCAGTTTCTGCATACATGTCGTCCCTGTGCAAAATGACTATCGTGCTTCCAAGACTGAATGGTGCTTCTATCTGAAATGGGCTGTCCCACGTAGAAAAGACTTGCCTCGTAGCTGATCCAGTCTGCAAGTGAGATTGAACTGAGTATCAAAAAGTTTGAGCAGAAACCAGAGGGGCCCTGAGAAGTCATTTGAGTAAGTACAGAGTGGGACTCAGAGGAAGTCAGAGCTGAATACAGTGGGGCCCCTGAAGGTATAACTCTGGGGAAAGCAAAGCTGGAGGTGGGACGAGCAGGAGACCCAAAGATCAAGGTTCATGAGAAAGGGGCTTACAAGTGTTTTATTGATGAAATTAAAGCAAAGAACAGCAAAGTCGCTGATCTTCCACGCAGTCGCATTTCGATCTGTCTCTGATTTTATCTCTCTCTTTTATACAAACTCACTTACTCACTCAAACCCATGTCAGTCTTACCGCTCCATGCGTGTTTGCAACCAACTACATATTGTTCTCAGCCATTTGACTGTGAGTGTCCACAGTGTCCTCTTGGCTCAGAGGCATCTGAGATGACCATCACACAGTGGAAATGTGTATTGTGGACACAGCGATCAGTATTCCAGATCTTTCATGGATGAAATGGATGCCATGTGCTCCAAAAGTTAGACACTGTGATGATATTTGGTTGGATGTTCATTTCTGCAAAGTAATGCAAAGAAATGAAGGTCAAGGTAAATGTTGCAATTGTTGCATTTTTTTTCTTCCATTTTCCATGCCATGCTAACTTGATTGGGATTATACATTGGGCTCAAAATGTTGAGATTCCAGAGACTGAAGAGATATTTTCTTACCTTGTCAATTATTGTCCAGGATCACTTAATGTTAAATGGCTTCTTGAAAGACCTCTTACAGTAGCTATGTCCTGTGTTTCACCCCCAATCCCCTGAAGTGGGCCTACTTTTTTGTCTGATGAACATTCCCCCAAATTACAAAGAAAGTCATTCTACTTTCGCTCCTTCAATCTTGGTTCTTTCATTCATTTGAAAAGATTGAATTGGTGAGGCGGTGTGAGTAGTTGCCTGGACAACAGGCTGGAGATCATTGTGTATATGTGTAGGGCCACCTAAGTCAATAAGTTTTCCCAGGGCCGTCAGACAGGGGATAGGAAGAAAACATGAAACGGAGGGGGTAGATGGGAGGGAAAGGGTGAATAATGAAAGAGAACTGAAGCAATAAGATCAGTGTGTAAGAAAAAGAGAGGAGTGGGGCAAGATTTTTGAGGAGAGGGAGAAGATCAGGGGAGGGGCACATAGGGGCACCCTGAAACAAGAGTATGTGATGGAGGGGTGATAAAGAGAGGATGTAAAGAATTTGGGAGACGGGAATGTAGGTGGGGGAGACGAGGAGGGGAGGATCAGAAAGAACTGGACAAAAAGCTTAGGTCCTAGGCATGTTGAGACAAGAGAAACAGAGAGGGCCAGGATGGGCCAGAGGATACACCCACACCCCAAGACATTTGTGCTCTTTGTGAGGATGCTCATTGACATAGTTCATCCTACAACCCCTTAACTCAACCTCACAATTAACAACGACCTGAACCCTGCCTTAACCTCAAACCTACCCTGAACTTCAGTCTTACCAAAAGCCTAATACCAAACGACCCGCCCTCCTAAAGTTTCAAAGTATCTGAGAATCAAATAGCTACACACACACACACACACACACACACACACACACACACACACACACTTACTTTGTTAATAGAGCACCATTGTCATGCCTTTTTAGGCAGTCCAGCTCTTGTCATGACTGGTTTCTTTTGGTGTTGTTATCCCTCTATAGTATATTTGATGTTATTAGTTTAGTATAATTTAGCCCTCAGTCTCCATGACTCTCTCACTTGTCTCTTTGGTAGTCTTCAAACTTTCTTTTTCCTTCTTTGAGAATTTATCTGTGGCTTTTCATCAGAACCAGCAACTCGCAACCTATTTTAGATGATAGTTTGTATAATGCATAGTAGCCTTTGCTGCAATTATATGCAAGTTTGCATATAATTGCATGTGATGATGATATGTTTGCATAATCTGTGACTGAAATATCTCCACACTGTGTTCATAACAAACTAATGTCACAGTAGGGGACAAACAGGACTTTTCTAAAAACAAAAAGTAAAGAATTTGCACTGACTAATATCAACTCTATTTTTTTATCCAGTACATGCACAAAACTTCTCTTCCAGAAGAACATGTCTGGTTGTTTCTCCCTTCATCTGTGTATTGATGTATTGTATGAAAACAGATTATAGCAGTTTCCCCTTTGTGCTGTACAATGGGGGCCGTTTTTCCAGCAGTAAAGGCTAGAGTCAGATTGTGTTTCTTGCCACTTTTTGTTGTCACAGATAGTGATTCAGATAATCCAGATGGGTGTATTCCACCCATAATTACATTACCTTTTCCCAGGCTAACTGTTACCACAGTGGGAGTGAAATTAGCAACACATCAATACAAATTAGGTCATCAAGGCATGACTAAAGATGGTGGGGATGTTTTTCCATATATTTAGAGACAGCGGCAATGACAGAACAGTGTATTTCTGTATCCTTTAGTCCGACACTTTATTGGAAACATAACATCACCCTTTTCATGCTGCTACATGGTCATTTTTTTTAAGGAACGTCAGACAACGACACAGAAAGATGATTGTGTGACATTGTAAAAAAACGTATAGTCATGAAGTGACAGAGGGCAAGCTGTGAGGGAGATGTCCACTGGCAAGAAAATAATCACAGTAACGTAACTCACTGTACATGATGAACATGCTGTAAACTTGCTGCTCCCTCTACATGACTTCTCAAGAATGAAAGCCTGCCCATGCATGCAAGCATCAGAGTCAGAGAGCAGGTGCTAGTGAATAGATACTAATTTGGTAAACCGACAGTAATTATATATGTGCGTTTATGTGATTGGGCATTTTCAGGTATAGCCGCTCTGGACAGCCGTGCCTCTGGTAAAATGGGTATGAGGGCAGTGGTCTACTACACCACCACAACTGTCATTGCTGTGTTCATTGGTATTGTCATGGTGCTCGTTATCCACCCTGGGAAAGGATCAAAGGCTGAGTTCACCAACCAGCAGCAGATAGAGCAGATCAACGCTGCTGATGCCTTTCTGGACCTTATCAGGTACCTGCAAATGTTTGTGAACCCAAACAAGGCTAAAAATGTCAATCAAAATAATGCCAATAAAGATTTAATATTCCATTCCACTTTTATTCCCTTCTTTGAAATTGTTCACTCAGACGGAAAAGTTCAAAAAGAGAGTGACCCCAAGGTTCTGCATCTTTAGAAGTTATAAAGTGCTCCAAAAAGGCTCCCAAACGGAAATCTTTATAAGACAATACCCCAAGATTTTCAATCCATTTTCTTTCAAGAAGTGTTGATGTAATCACTCAGAGGTAAAAAAGATTTTTACTCTTGTCGTGTTTTCCAGAAACATGTTTCCTCCTAACATTGTGGAAGCTTGCACCAAGCAGGTAAGTTTCCCATGATATTCTCTTTTTATTGACCTGTAGTGACATTTAGCGCTATGTTACTTGACGGTCTCAATTTCTCTGTCATCATCTGTACCCGAGAGCTCAGTAAACTTTTGTCTTCATCCTCTGAATGCTCATATTACCATGATCACGCCTGTGGGAAATTCTGTTGGGGAAATGTATCTAATTTTAGTCTATAAAGACAGCTAATATCCAAATTTTGATCGGTTAATACAACTATTTTTCAACTAGTTTTTGATTTTGAAAACAAAAAATATTTCTGAATTTACAACCTACTTTGAAAATCTCACCAGAGATTCCAAGTTTACTTGAAAGCGTGACATCATGGCAGCAAACAATGTTTTTGCTTGCAGGCCCATGCTATCCTAAAGAGGACAAACTAATATCAGCATCATCAATATCACCCAACGATACTAGCATAGCCCTGTTGATCAAACCCACAAGAAAATAAATTGGGTTAAACTTGGCATGGAGAATGTTGTTAGCTTGACTGAACTTGAATTTTCTCATTTACTTCTTTTTTTTTCCATTAACGCTTTTCTTAGAAATTAGAGACGATAATCTTTTTATAGAAATAAGACAATTTGTAAAAAGTCCCCTCAGAACATTTCTGTACAATCAGCTCATAGCAACCAAAGAATGCAAAAAGGAGTTTTACAATAATAATCTCTTACCAAAAAACGTGTGCTCTGACATTCTTGTAGATCTACAATTTTTGTAGATTATTTTCCTTCACATTTTCAAGCTACCTGCTATAGCAGTCCCAAATGTCAGACCTTATTCTTGAATAGATGTTTTAATCAAATGCTAATGAACCCGGAATTAATTACTAAACGTATTTCTCTTTCTTTAAACTATAGTTCAAGACGAAGTATGCCAAGAGAGTTGTCCAAGTGACAGTGACGGTGAATGACACAATATTCACACTGAATGGTAGCAAGCAGATAGCCCAAGAGGAGATGATCCCAGTGCCAGGAACAGTGAATGGAATTAATGCACTTGGCCTGGTGGTGTTCTCCATTTGCTTTGGTCTGATTATTGGGAGCATGCGGGAACAGGGACAGCCCTTAAAAGACTTCTTTGACTGCCTCAATGAAGCCATCATGAGGCTGGTTGCCATAATAATGTGGTAAGTGTTGGGACCGTTATCTATCAGAGGAGTTAAATGATTCTATTGCAAATTTGTAAAACCCCATCTATCCTCAGGTACGCCCCTATTGGTATCTTGTTCCTGATTGCTGGTAAGATTGTGGAGATGGAGGACATTACAGCTATGGGTGGTCAGCTGGGGATGTATACGGTGACAGTCATAAGTGGCCTATTGATTCACGCCCTCGTTGTCCTGCCAACACTCTACTTCGTCATCACCAGGAAGAACCCCTTTGTGTTCATTGCTGGGCTGCTGCAGGCACTCATCACTGCCCTGGGCACATCTTCTAGGTATGTGATTTGAATGAACTTTGACTCAGATAGACAAGAAAAGTCTACATATGATCATCAAGGGAACAAATACCCCAATACTTGTGCTTGAGAGACAATACAATGTATACAATGAATACAATGTACTTACAGATCAGTGTCATCACAGCTCACATATTGCAGATTTGAAAAAAAAAAACTTTAGTTAAAGGTGAAAGGATCTTTTGAGAATGTCAGCAAATGAGGAGTGTTACCTCTAACTGACAACCTAAATATCTCTTTCTGTTGCTCTCTTGCTTCCTCTGCTCTCAGTTCTGCCACATTGCCGATTACTTTTAAATGCTTGGAAGAAAACAACAAGATTGACAAACGTGTGACCCGTTTTGTGCTACCTGTCGGTGCCACCATAAACATGGATGGCACTGCACTGTACGAAGCCCTGGCAGCCATCTTTATAGCTCAGGTCAACGATTATAGCCTTAGTTTTGGGCAGATTCTCACCATCAGGTATGTCATATAAGCTGCACTTCTATTTGTACTTTGGCTGATTAAATAGTATGTAAAATATGGTTTTCATGCAGTCATTTGTATCATCACACTACTCACTTAACATCTTTTTGCGCGGCTGAAATGAACCTTTCTGGGATTTGAGTGTCTGAAGCTTGTCTGCTCAGAACGTTGAATTGTAGTTTTGCATCTACAGAGAAACATTTCTACTACACTAGCCTTAAAAAAAGTGAAGTATTGTGATTCATTTTCTGATCATTTCATGCGTTTCTTCTCAGTATCACAGCCACAGCAGCCAGCATTGGAGCAGCTGGAATACCTCAGGCAGGTCTGGTCACCATGGTGATAGTGCTAACGTCTGTGGGCCTGCCCACAGATGACATCTCACTGATAATTGCTGTTGACTGGTTCCTGTAAGTATCAGCTATGTGGAGCTTCAGAAAACCTTACTTAATATAGTAAAATCTATGCAAAACTGAATCTGAATTTTTCCCAAAGTAACTTCACTTATACTCATCAAGTTGCAACAACGTGTACTGATGGAAAATGCTTTGATTTCAGTTTGTAAGAAAGAGGCTTATGTCATGAGGAAATAATGTCTATTGTGATACAAATTCAATTAAGTTTGACCCAATAGATTTTTTTTATATATACCGCACAATCGTGGGTGGATTACAGGACCACTTCCAGAGATACTCCTTTCACATTCCATGTCCCTCAGCCCATCTGTTTTTTATTCAGTCAGCAGCCAACGCCAATGTAAATCACTGCTTTGTATACTCTAGTCTAGAGTCTAAAACTCGTGCCTCCATTTTATAAATCATATTTTCCTGTTTATACATTTACACACAGTCCATATGGAATAAATGTGCAGTGTATTTAGTATAACTGTTTAGCTGAGTGTAGTCTTTTATCTTTTTTTCTTGTTCTGTCATTGGTTTATCTTGTTTTCTTCTCCTTCCACACTCTGACTCCTGTCCTCACCCCTTCTCTGCCTTCCCTCAGGGACAGATTGCGCACCACCACCAATGTGCTCGGAGACTCCATTGGTGCAGGTATAGTTGAACACCTGTCTCGCCATGAGCTCAAAAAGAAGGACCTGGAGATGGGCAACTCGGTGGTGGAGGAGGCAGACAAAAAGCCGTACCGTCTCATCTCCCAGGAGAACGAGTGTGAGAATGAGAGGCCCACTAACAGTGAGACCAAGATGTAGGGATGACATTGTTGCTCATGGCTGAATACATTCTTTGGAAAATCGTAGCACTGAATTGAACAAAATTCTCAGTTAAGTGCTTTTGTATTGTCTAATCTCCATCTCACAGAACTGAAAATTTCAATTTAATTTAATTTACACCTAGAACATATCTCAGCCTAGTGAGTTCCATTAATGTGTGGTGTTTTCCTTACAATCTCCAGATTGGAAATGGTTAATGATTACATTGCTTTTCCACGGGTTTGTGATTCGATGCTCCTTGGAATACATAATTACCACATGTGGCAGCTGTTTACTATGAGGACTGAATTACAGAGCACAGTGGTGAGGGCCTGCAATCTGTATCCAACTTCTCTCATTGTGATAACTAATATCACCCACTAGAGGCCAGTATTGCTGTAAATATTAACAACGCGGAAGAATATAGCTCATAGGTACAGAGGTTTCTTGCTTTGAAGTTATTGCCTTTGTGGTATTTCACTGGTTAAACATTTATGTGCATTTGTAGTATAAATCTGGAGACTGGTAAAATGTTTCAGACATCATGCACATTGACTGGTTTACCATATTCGTTTTGGGGAAAAGGGCTATTTCAAACCAATGTTCTTGTAATTGTGGCTTTCTACAATGTGATGCATGTATTGCATCTGAATTAGGGAATGAAATGTTCTTGCTTCAGGTACAAATGCTTTTGTCCCCTAACTGACCAAAGCAATAAGGGCTACTAAAAGGCAAACAAGCTTTGGCAAACTATTTTCTCATGTATCCTCCAACTTTGTCTTATCCTTTTTTTTTCACCAAAACTCACTCAGCCATGTTGCTTCGTGCAAATTTCCTCAGCTGTGTGGCCAAAATAGTTAAATAGATAAAGTGATTGAATCAAATTTTAAGCCATTGAATCATAACCAAAAATATAAGCCAAATTTCTGTAAGATTTCATTTTCTCTCACTCAAAGAGATCTGTCATCTGATATGGGCATTGAACTAAAACACTTTGGTTGAAACAACTGAATGTCATCAGAAATCATTTGTTACATTAGCCCATTCAGACCTAAGGTTTCATTCAAATAAAATCAATGAATACTTTCAAAACATTGAGGGGGTTTCTGGAAAATTGTCTATCGAAACCTTCTTTCTCAGCCACCAAAGAAATGAAAAACATTAAACAATAATATTTTAAAAGGCTAAACCTCCAGCTTTAATAGAATATTGCTGACTTTCCAAATTCTGACTGGATGTACTCATGGCATCAGGCTTGTGAGATAAAGGCATGCGTGTATCGCATCAGGTCTATTGGTTAAATACAGCAGACTGATTATTTAATTCTTCTTTTTACGAACTAGGTTCTGATGTTTTGTTATCTGAAATCAGCTTCCTCTAAAAAATGTTTAAAAATAATCTAGAGCATTCTTTTGATTAAATATGTGTTAGATAACAGATTTAATTTCAGTGATTCAGAGACATTTTGACTAGCTCGCTGTTTTGTATAAAACTAATTCAACACAAAGAGCAAATAGTGCATAGCTGCTGTTTTGTATAGAAGATTTTTCTGAATATGATGTACTTGTACAGACAAATGTAGATAAATTTGTATATTAATTATAGATTGAAATGGTTTTGGAAATGGTATCTTGAGCTTTGCATAATCAAAGGTGACACAACCACACTCTTGCCAAATGTAATGGCAAAACTACCAAACTGTCATTTTAGTTTCTGTTGCAAATGCAAAAAACTGTTTGATTAAACGAATCAACTGTTTTTCCTTTTCATTCTGGTGGAAATGGAAGAGTTTCTCTGTTTACAGTTGTTGGTGCCTCCCTTGATTTGACTGTTTGCCTCTTACGTTCAACGTGCATGCACACGATTTGAATAATGTAGTTTTGTCTTGCATTGACATAAAGATGATAAAAACGACTGTTTTTCATCATTATCATTTTGGTTGTTGGCGTGCAACTTTCCACACATATATATCTGCATAATTATATATATTTCTTTATTTCAGCTTCACTACATATCATACTTCACTTTTAAAGCATCTTCCTTTGAGGGTTTAGTAAATCCCAGCTTTTCTGAACAAAACATACGACAGCTGTGTACAGTTCTCTGTATTGTTTTACCTGAAACACATTTTAAAGCTCTCCAACTCAAACTGAGACTATGATAAAATGCTGCTTACTCGGGTGATGTGGTAATATTAATTCAGTGTCTCACAAACGATCTTTAAAGACTTGCAACACAATTTTAGAAACAAAGTGAGCGAAACGTAAATAAAACAGAACTTGACGATATGCAAATCATTTAAAGCCTACATTCTAGAAAGAAAAGAAAAGGTCGTTAAAAGGTAACTGAGGAACACAGTGGCCAAAGAGTTGGTGCAGGGCTGAGACCGCTTGTTGAGGGTGAAAAGGAAAAACGGATTTCCCTTATTGCTTCGTATGATTTCAGGTGCTGAACAGTCAAGGACATCGTCTGTCTCATTTCTAATTTCATTGTCTCCTCAATATTTTTAGTGGGTGACAGCTCTGCTGTGGATAGGTTAGTTCAGCACCACAAATTATTTACTTTTGCTGTTGCAATTTGTATGAAATGTTGCTCCACAAGACGCATATATTTTAGAGTTGATGGTGCTCTCACAGATGTGCAAGATATGCATACTGAACCCCTGTATCATCACTGATGCTGACTTTTGAACACTATGTTGATCAACTGGATGGTCACTCTCTTTTTTAGGCCTGAGAATGAGGTGGGCATGTTTGAAAAAGAAAAACAACAACTTATAAACGCTTTTCTCCTTTTTTCGCTCAGTCCATCTGAAACAAACTCGAGCCCAGTGAAAACAGCACCATTTCGGTATCTTGCTTGCGTGGTTTTTTTTTTTTCTTTCTATGGGAGGGTTTTTAACTTGTTTTGAAGATGAAAGTGTGTTCAGGAGCCCCAGCAGTGATTTACACTGTATTGAAGCAGTTTGGCCTGAGGACCCAAAGATCACGACCATTCAAAATTGACTTCCAGCCTTGCCTCCCAGCTGTGTTTAGATATTTCTCTAGCTTTTATTGAATTATTGATTAAATCATCTACTGAAGATGATGAAATCCTAAGATACTTTGCAATTTTATGTTGAAAGTTATTAACATGCTGATATATTAGCCCACAAAATCTTTCACAGAACAGTGTGCTCCTTCTAGCTACCTCCAATAATATAGCTGTAGAAATATAAAGATTTCATTGTATCTGGTACATTTATAGTCCCTCATGGAATTTACACGTATCATTCTAATGGTTACTCTGAATATAAGGAAGAGGATGGGAATTTAAGTGATTTGTATTTGTGGTAATTACACATAATCCATTTCAAAAGAAGAAAAAAACTGCAATGATACACAATATTTACAAGTACTGTACACATTGGGCCATTTCGTATAAACTTGTCTTACAACTCCTCCTAGTGGCTTAAATACGTAATGTCGCATGGCATTTTGTTTGGCGCCGATGGAGGGAGTCACTCCTGAGATCTTTGGTCAGTCAGACGACAGAACTTCCGGTCGGCATTTTGTTCTACGAGAGGAGAGCCTCTTGATGATCGCAACAACCGTCATATTTCTCATATACTGTCGAAATTGGCTGCAAACATTGTTTATGTCGGTGTAGACCGACTAAAACTCCGAAAGACGAATGTTTCCCCATGAATTTACGTTGAAACATTCACCCTTGAGTGACGGAAGAAGAACGAATCAGTCCGACCCGGATTATTGTTGATAGCTACCAAGCTAGCTCATCAGCTAGCTGGCGAGCCAGTCGAGTTCCTTCTGGAGGAGCTGCAAGAGAGAAGAAAGGGGGAGCTAGAGATACGGACACAAACCAAGCTGAAACATTCTCCTCCCTTTGGACGCAACATCCGAAGGTAAATATGATCACATATGTGTTTTTTAAATCTTTATTTTAAAAGTGCACTTATTATTATTATGAATAACGTTTATAAATGCTCTGCTGCAAGACCACCAACGGCGTCGTTAACCGTTGACCGGGAGGTAACGGAAGCTAGCGAATTAGCCTGCCAAGCTAGCTAGGTGTGTTTTCGCTCTACCGAGGCGCACGGCCTCAACTGGATGTCATTTGTCGAGCCCGAGGATTGGGCCGTTGCCACGGAATTGCAACCCGTGCCGTTGACTGTACATGCACTTTCAAACCCATCACATTTTTTCCGAGCTCAGTGGAAATTGGCTAACATTTATCAACCACGACTAGCGCTTCCTTGTATTATTTTTTAATTCCCATTATTTGAACGAGGAACAGCGACAGGAGCTAACTAATAACTGTTAAAGCTAGTTAGCTTAACTAGCTATCTTTTAAAACGCGACTATTGTTGTTAGCAAATGTTAGGTTGTTATGGATAGTAATTTTTTTAGCTTTACAGTAGCTTCGCGGTTAGCTCAAAGGGTCCAAGCGGTAAACAACTTCTCAGCAGTATAGCGGTGTTGTTTTTTTCGCTTGTGGTTAGCTTCAGCTTTGCAATTGGGCAAAGATGAAACGTTGTAATTGATTGTAATGTCAACTGCACATTAGGATTATCAATAGTTTTACATTTGACATTTTGCGTTGTGTTTTGGGGAACTAGATTCTTTGGCAGGGCTAGTTGTAGTTTGTGTTTTGAGCCTGTTTGGAAATGTTTTGACTGAGAACAACCTACTTTGCATCAGTCATAGTTACTTTACTGCTTGAGATTGGTGGACATGTTATTGGCGTTGGTTTGGCTTCTAGCTACTCAGTTTGCATATTGCACACAGTAGCAGTTTACTCCTGGAGGATTCAGCCCCCCGCTACTGCCGCCACCATCACAGTGCATCTGTTCCTTTGTGCTGCCTCCTGCCTGTCAGTCTCACAGCTGTCAGCCAAGAGCCAAGCCCCTGCGTGCAGAGGAAAACCACACAAGCTGAGCATGCTAACGTTACCGCTTGCTAATATACTGTTTACATGATCCATCTGTTGATTCTCCGTAACAGTTAGGTGGTGCAGAATACGTTTCATTTCCACCCCAAGTGTTTGAGCTCAATGGTCGCTTGCTCTCAGTTCTGATTAGGTTGCAGCATTGTGTTTACATGGCTCTAATAAAATGCAGAGGTTGCTTTTTTTCCTTTTCTTTTACATAGATATGTGGCTTATTCTTTGAAGTTGTGCTGCACGCTTTTGCATTCCCTGTTTGAAGCTTGTGTAGCAGGAAGAATAACGGCAAACGAGAATTGCATGTTTGTCATTATTTTGTTCGGTGTTAGTTAGTTTTGTGTTAGCTTTTTAGACATATCATTGTCCAAACTGAGAATGAATTGCAGTTTTATGCTTCAAAGTGTGATGCAGAGCCGTTTGTTTCCCCACCAGATTGAAGGTGTAGGAGTTTTTATCTGAAATGTCATTGAGTCCACCAGAGACTACACAGAATTCTTCTGAAAGGTATTATTACAGTTTGAGTTAGCTTTGTCACTGGCATGTCATGATATGACACTGTTGATTGTTTATGGGGTTTGACTGTGGTGCATGTGATCATCTGTAAATTTCTTTCTGCATATATATGAATCTGAATGTTCAGTCAGAAAGAATGAATTTGACAACAATAAGTTCCGTAAGGAATGCTTGGATATTCTGAATATTTCCCACAAAAAGCTTGTTTCACCTTCTGCATCCTGAGAGGTCAATGGCATCTAACAAGCAAATGGGTTTAGGACAACTGTAACAAAGGGCCCTAAACTTGTGCATATGGGTAATATTAGGATGTGGTCTTTGGGGTTTATAACTTGAAATGAATTAACATTAACATGTTTAGTGTAGGCACACATAGGTAGCCAAAGTTCATACTTGTGTTACTAAAATATATGTATGAAATATAATCACCTATGCAACAGCATAATATTAACAGTGTTAATTGCACATAATATTTTTTAATTCAGCTTGAAACTGTGTGCTCTATGCCCATGCATGGCAAGATAGCTACACAAGCAGAATGTTTAGGCTTGTTCACTAGAGTACATGTGACAGGTGTTTTGCAGTATTCAGGAACTTTCGTCACTAGTAGTTTAACATGAGTTTATATTTCTTTTGTTAAAACTACTAGGCCAATCCTTTGAAAGCTAGGGTTATGCTGTTGCATTTACATCTGTTTCGTAATATATTTTAGATACAGATACACCTTAATATATTTTCACATTGTCTATATATCGGGGGGAGATGATCATTCTGTCATTATGTTTGAAGGAATCATAATACCCCTCACTGAGGGAAACTTTGACTGACTCTAGAAAATGTATGGAGTGATACAAACACACACCTATAGAGAGCTAAAGTGTTATTGAGATGCAGGAATGTATCGTAGTTTGTTCTTTAACCTTTGACTCTGAACGAAATGTACATATTTCTTGAGTAAGATATCTTCTTAACACCACATTTTTTACTGAATGCAAAGTCCTCTGATATATCCCCACTTATAGCTCAGCATCATACTTGATATGTTGTTGCATAGAGTGAAATCTTGTTCAGTTATGTAGTGAGAAACATCACATTTTGTGTATGCAGATGATGCTGCTGTGCAGAAAAAAAAACAACCTCATGTAGAATAAAGTATTATCAACATGAAGGTAGACAAACTGTATACATACATAATACAAATAAAACTAAAAGGATCTTGAATCTACAGCAAAGGTTGTTGTGCGTCTTTCTTTACAACTTTTATAACTTGATGTCTTTCCGATAAAAATCCCAGATTTTGTTTTTGACCTCCTCTCTCACTATGTTCTCTCCAAGGTGCCAGGAGATGTGAGGACGGGTGTCGTCCATTGACCCCCTGATCTACCTGTGTATTAACACACTCCCCCACCTTCAGCATGAATGGGGATATGCCTCATGTTCCCATCACCACTCTTGCTGGGATCGCTAGCCTTACAGACTGTGAGTGTCAAACATACTGTCACAGTTTTTGCTCCAGTCTCCTGTATATGACATGCAAATCAGAAATATTCTATTTGAACAAATATAAATAGTCAGTTTTGATTTCATGCTGTTTGTCTTGTCTACCTATGTACTTCTCTACTTTCCTACAACACCATATCCTCTAATGCTTCACTTTTTTCTCAATCTTTCTCTCTCCCGCTTTTATTTCATTACCAATCTGTTCTTTCAAAAACTCTGTTCTCATCTTAGTGTTGAACCAGCTGCCCCTTCCCTCCCCTCTACCTGCCACCACGACTAAGAGCCTCTTATTCAATGGGAGGATTGCGGAGGAAGTTACCTGTCTACTGGGCTGTCGAGATGAGAATCTGGCCTCCCAGCTAGCTCATGGCCTCAACCAGGTTTCCACAGAGCACATGTGAGTGTATGAATAAATGCATCCATTTGGCGGAATTGTGTCTTGATGAACAGAGTGACAGGTTTAACATGAGTATGGAATGGTTGTCTGTTGTGGAGCCCGAAGTTTGATACAAAAAGTTGGCTTTAAAACTGAGCAGTAAAACTCTAGTCATGGAATAAATGTCGCTGTGTACTTGTGAACATGCAGCACCATTTTTTTTAATTTTTTACTTATAATATTGATCTTGTTTTTATTTTTTTTAATCGTTTACAAGGACATTGTTATTTCACTCGTGTTTTTAAGAAAACTTAGTATAATTGTTAACATGTATCGAATGTCTGTGTTGTTGCTGTGGTCCTGGCCAGGACGATCTTTGAAAAGAAATCTTTGATCTCAAAGAGACTTTGAAATAAAGGTGACAAGAATATCACCAATTACAATACATAAAATATATGTATTCTTAATGAGAGAAGAAGGACTCATCCTAGATTAAGATTAAGATCAGATTTATTGTCATCTACAGGGATACACAAAATTTGTCCTCCGCTTTTAACCTATCGAGGTTGGCACCTGTTGAACACACATGCACATGCACAGGGTCACACACTCATAGAGTCAGATGCCATACACCGCTCCACCGCAGCCAATTACAGCGTCTGGGGAGCATGGGGGTACGCTGCCTTGCTCAAGGGCACCTCGTCCATAGCAAGGAGGTGGACTGACACCCCTTCAGCTGTCAGTTTCACCAATCTTTTGAGTGGCGAGAGTGAGAATCGAACCGCCAACCTTCCGGTTATTAACCACTGAGCCACTGCTGCACCTTAAATTGATACTAGAATTAAAAGCTATTGTTTTCCTCACTGGCTAATTTGCTAGATGCAAGTGTGTGTAAAAAAAAAGACAAGAAGAAGACGACATTTAATGACTGAATCCATTGGGAATGTAGTCTGTTTATCCTACAGCAGTGACAGTAATATTACATATTCATGTTTTGTTGACAGAAAGTTAAGATTTTCCAGAAAATTGTAGTATTTATTTGAATTGTGTGTACAGGGTGGAATTGTTCTAAAAGCGTAAGGTTTAAACCTATTAGAAACACGGAATATTTATATGCCTTGGAAATGTATCATTTATGGCAGAACTTTGGTGGAATGCATTAGTCTGAGCTGGTGCTACAGAGGCAGTGCACCTTAAATGACGAAGAATTTATACGACCAAAAATGTATTTGCCTTTTACTTTTCTCTCTTTGTAGTAAAAGGTATACAATTAAATCTGAGTGTCAGGTTACGTAATCTGTCATATTTTTTTATTTTTTTTTATTATTTAGCCTGCATTGCATGTTTACATTTATACTTAAACATTTTTCAAGACTGTTTGTTTTACCCACTTATCTGTTTAACTGTTTTATAGTGTGCCCACGCATCTTTTTGTGTGTGTGTGTGTGTGTGTGTGTGTGTGTTTTCAGAGAGCTGAAGGACAACCTGGGTAGCGATGAGCCAGAAGGAGACGCACCACTGTTGCTGCAGACCATGCTGGCCAGGAACCCTGGCATCTTCAGGGAGAAAAGTATGGAGACAAAAACATGTCCAACCTTATTATGTTTTATTATTTATGTGGTTGATGGTTATAAAACAATGAAATCATTAAGACAAGTTATGTGTAGATTTTCACATCAATTTCATACGTATTTTTCTAAACAGTTATGCAGCAGCCAATGGTACCGCCGTTCAAGATCAACTCCATGCATAGCCCTGCCCAGTCTGCAAACTTCCAGCCAGCAGCAATTTCTCCCAATCCATCAAGGTGGGTTCCTTTAAAAGATTGAACTGATTGTAATCTAACAGAACTTTCAAAGTATTATAATTGTTGGACCAGTTGTCGAATAAATATGTTTGAATTTGAATAATCGTATTAATTTAACTTGAGTTCATACAATTTCTCTGTTTCTTGCTTGCTTATCTTCTGCTGCCCTTTTCTCTTTAATAATTCATCCAGCCGATTTGTGGCGCCGCAGACTGGTTCTAGTAGCCGGTACATGGGCCAACAGAGCAGTCCAGTACCAAGCCCCTACACTCCCCAGAGCCCTGCTCCTGGTTACATACAGCAGTATCCCCACCAGCAACCACCTAGCTACAATCAACACCAACAAATACAACAAGGTTAGACTGTATGTGTGAGTGTGGTGGTCATGTTTTTACATGAAAGGAGTCCTGGAATGCGGATCGGTGCATCCTTACGTGTGTGTGTGTGTACCTGAGTTTAAACTTTTGACTGCATATTATCAGGGAATTTAAGTGTGTTTTAATCATTTTCATTTTGCCATATTTCAAAGCCACTCTAAAAGGTGCGCGCATACTTAAGACCTTGTTTAGTGTGTATTATTGTGTGAAGATTCCTCCATCTCCATCTGTGCTCTTGAAGTTTCTTACATGACAGCATCTCTGGACAGGTTAACCGGTCGAACAGTAGCCTCTTTCACATGGGCATTTTTACAAGCTGTGCCTGATGCACCTTCGTTGTGCATTATGTCATGTGCGAAAATAGGTTGATGCGCGTCTGTATAAGGAAAGTAGCAGCAGAAGCAAAATGGTCCTGCCTTGTTTTGTGCTCACACACATCAAGCAGACAACGGAGAACTTTCCATCTGAACCAACATTCCCGTTGCCACTCTGCTGATTCTGGTATGCTGACTTGATGTGTGTAAGGACACAGCAATGTGGGGCTGAACTTCCTCTGTGGGGGATGTGTGAATTACAAGTAGGGACAGCAGTGGGTTAACAATAAGGTCCAACCCTGAAAGAGGCTATTACTCGTAATAGAATGAGCATTTAAACCTTTGATGTCAGACTATATTACAAAACCAAGTTTTTGACTTTATCTCCTTCGGTTGCTTCACAGAGAGCAGTTGCCTCAAGCCAATGCATTCGGGATTCTGTTTTCGTTTGTCTAATTTGATTCAAAAGTTTAAGTTGGAAGTTCTCAAATGTTTTAACAGTTGAACATAAGTTGTTTGGAGGAACCCTAATGCATAACTCAAAATTGGCAATCCATGGGCATTCAAAAACACTTCTAGAGTAAGAAATGGAAACTTCAAAGTTTGGGGCTCTTAGATTTAAGTAGGATTAGTTCGGATTATTCTACTTTGCATTTCGGGATCCTGTTCTGGTGTATTGAATTACACTTGTTTTCATGTTAAAGTAGATGAGCAGTGATAGGAACAAGTTATTTATTTATTTTTTTTTTTTGTTCAACCAAGGCTGAAACATTTTTTCAATTGATATGTTATTATTTATATCACCAGTAAGTTGGATGTATTGACATCTCTTTAGTGTAGTATTTTAACTAATAATGATCGTAATACATTTTGACGATTATGTATGGGTCTCACTGAGCTTATGCTGAGGTTTTGGAAGAGCTGTGGCAAATTTTACAGTAAAACTGAACACGTTTCCAGTAAAATCCTGGGTCATGTAAATGTTCGAGGAATTAACACTTTATTAAATTTAATAAGCAGAGTCGAGACACATCTCCAAGATAAAAGTGATGGCATCTTTTTTTCTAGCCAAAATCATCGTTGTTGGTATCAGTTTACCAGTAAATTATTTTTTTAAAGGAATGTTTTTGTTTTCAATTTTTTCAGTGTCTGTGTCAAGCCCGATGGTACCTGGTGGGATACGAAATATCCATGAGGGCAAAGTATCGGGGCAGATGGCCAACGCTCCCAACCACCACTCAGACAGACACGGTACCGAGGACTACCTGAATATTGTGCCACGACTGGACAATGAGGTATGACTGACAAACAGTAGTAAAAAGAGATTTATACTCAAGAGATTCATTTTCTGATATTTGCAGTTTCATTATTTCTTTTTGAAACTCTGTAGTTGTCTTGAAACAAAAGAAACAATTTTTTATATTTTTTTTAATCTATTATGATTGACTTCTGTATTGTTTAGGAGGGGGACTCCACCATGAGGAATCCATCTTTCCCTCTGAGGTCTCCACAGTCAGGCTGCTCTCCAGCATCGAGTGAGGGAACACCCATATGTAAGGACACGGAAGTCAAAGAGGCACTACAGTGCATACACCTTACCTGACTTTTTGGGGTTTTTTTTAATTGAGGGAGAAGCTGCTTGTAAATAATAATAATTAGAATATACACCACCTGAATAGTTTGAGACCATTAATTCAGTAGCAGTGCCACTGGTCATTACAGTGATCCTTTTTTTCCTCATAACTTTGATCTTCTCTTGTTGGTGTTGCTGCCTCATAGCGGGTTCTCGCCCACCGCTGATTCTCCAGTCACCGCCTCCTTATGCACCCTCACCAAGGGATGGAGGACCTGACCAGAAGCTGCAACTCCAGCAAAGGAAGAAAGCCCTGACAGTGAAGGAGGAGAAAGATATGTATGACATTGTTAGTTCTCCAAACAAGGACTCTACAAAGCTCACCCTCAAGCTGTCCAGGGTCAAGTCAAATGAATCTGATCCCCCAGGTAAGATTCTGGGTTAGTTCAGTTGTAGCTGGGTTAGTCATTTGTTTATGTATATTTATTTATTTATTGTTAGTCAGTTTTACAGCATTTGTAATGTTTTGCAACACTAACAAAGAGGTATGCTGCATGGAAATGTATTTGTAACAAAAAACACAAAAAATTCATGTTTTTTGGTTTGTGTCTCAGGTGATGTGGTGCCGGGCATGGATCAGAACTCGGACAATATTGAGGCAGAGCTGGGCTTTCAACACGTTCCTGTTCTCCAGCAAAATCTAGCAGCCCGACTGCAACAGCAACACGTCTCCCAGCAAGCAGGTGGTGCTGGCGTTCTTCAGCCTCCCAGTTCCCCTTATGGCGAGGCGGAGCTCGATGCTCTTGCTGAAATTGAGAGGTTAGAACGAGAGGCGGCTAGTGAAAGGTGTTCCAAGGAGGTGCAAGATAAGGGTATGTTGTACATGTTAATATTCATTAAAGTAGCCCTAAAAAGTTGAGACACACATGGACTTGAGCATTGAATATTGTTTCTATGCGTCTCTTTCTATAGACAAGCCTCTGAAGAAGAGAAAACAGGACTCTTTCCCCTTGGAGCCAGGTGCAGGCGGACCAGGTGGTCCCACAGGGGCCCCAGGCAGTGGATCAACAGGAGGGGGCAATGCAGGCAAACTGACGCCACAAGAGGCCACTGCAGCTGGCAATGGTGCCAGCCGCCCTCCCCTCATGGTGAGCATCGACCTCCAACAAGCAGGCCGAGCTGATGGCCAGCTCGACCCCTGTCTGGCTGCTCCTATTCCAGCGCTTGAGGCCCAACGCTGGCCTGAAGAACCAGCTAGTGGGCCAGCTGCCATGGAGGGTTCTGACACAGCTCTGCGGTTGAAACCAGATGGACGACCGGAAGTAATCAAGAACAGGGTGGATAAACATGACAGCAGGAGAGATGGTCGGGAGTCATCAAAGCACCGACATGATGAGAAGTCCTCAGACAGACATGGAGAGATGCCAAAATCATCAAATCGAGGGGAGCATGGACGAGACAGGGACCGCGAATCTGACAGGGATAGGAGGCATCGGAGTGAGACTGGCAGTCGAGATAGGCGGTCTCCTGACCCTCGCTCTCGAAGTGATCGAGATAGGTCTGGCTTCAGGGCTTCTTCCACTGGAGAGCCTGGTCGGAGCAGCAGTAGGCAAGATGGTTCCAAACCGGCCTCATCCGCTGCTGGTCCTAAAATTCCCGATTCTTTCCCTGCTCAGCTCCTGGGAGGGCATAGCGGAGCACTGAAGAACTTCCAGATCCCTAAGGTGATCTGGGCTGCCCAAACCAAATATATCCACCCACCCACCTACCAATCATTCAGCTGTCACTGCCTGCAATCTCACCAAACCAATCACTCCCGTGCTCACTCTTGTTTTTGTTTTCCCCATTTTAAAACCTACGTTTTTTTCTTTTTT
Organism: Odontesthes bonariensis; assembly: GCF_027942865.1. Lineage (NCBI taxonomy): Eukaryota > Metazoa > Chordata > Actinopteri > Atheriniformes > Atherinopsidae > Odontesthes > Odontesthes bonariensis. Next base: position 20,658,842 of record NC_134511.1, read on the forward strand.
TTTTCTTAATTTCTGGTATTGGTCTTAGAATTCAATCACTCATTAACTCACACTTAATCATCTGTTAAAAAAAGTAGATTTTTTGTTGGTTTGTTTTGATTTTATTATTGTTGCTATTATTGAAATTAGTTGGTGTGCAAACAGAATCAAATGCCTCAAAGAAATCTTCCACTGTGGGTAAATCATTTCTGAAATCTTCTGGATTGAAAACAACAAAATTTCCTCTTGAAGTTAAATTCCTCATCTGTTGTCAGCAGTGTTCAGTGACACCCTCAGCCACTTCCATGTCAGCTACTCGCCTGATGCAAGTGGCAGTGCGTCACGGTCCGTTCTTATTTTAGCATGGTGGTTTTTGTTCACTTGCATTGACAATGAGTTTGTCGTTCCAGATAGGGTCAGTTCAAAGAAGAGATAAATCTAACAAAATATTGTTGCAATATTCAGTCAAACAAGATGACACTGTCCGACAGGTGATGTTAAAGTCATAATGGGTGGTTAAACACCAACACAGTCAACCTAAACAGGTAAGGCAAGGCAAGGCAAGGCATCTTTATTTATATAGCGCATTTCATACCACAGGCAACTCAATGTGCTTTACATAAAGACAAGGCATTTAAAAGAACAGCATAAAGCAGCATAAAAACAAGCAATTTAAAGAGAAAAAAAATAGAATAAAAATTAAAGCAATCAAAGAAGAGGGGAAAAAGAAATATATAAACTCAACCATAAGCACACCGTAAGAGAAATATTTTTAACCTGGATTTAAAAGTGCTTACAGTTGTGGCTGATTTCAGTTCTGCTGGTAGTTTGTTCCAGTTGTGTGCAGCATAACAGCTAAAAGCTGCTTCACCGTGTCTAGTTTGAACTCTGGGCTCCACTATCTGACCTGAGTCAGCAGATCTCAGAGCTCTACTGGGTTTATACTCTGCTAGCATGTCATTCATGTATTCTGGACCTAAACCATTCCGTGATTTGTAGACGAGCAGCAGAACTTTAAAATCTATTCTGTATCTGACCGGGAGCCAATGTAAAGACTTGAGAACTGGGGTGATGTGATGTGATCTCTTTGTTCTGGTTAAAACTCGGGCTGCAGCGTTCTGAATGAGCTGCAGCTGTTTGAGACTCTTTTGGGGGAGTCCAGTCAGAAGACCGTTACAGTAGTCAAGTCTGTTGGAGATGAAAACATGAATCAGCTTCTCCTGATCTGTTTGGGACATGAAACCCTTAATTCTGGATATGTTCTTAAGTTGATAAAAGGCTGATTTGGTGACTGATTTGATATGATTGTTGAAGGTCAGGTCTGAGTCTATCAGCACGCCGAGGTTCCGGACTTGGTGTTTAGTTTCTAGAGACAGTGACTCAAGATGTTTACTGACAACAAACCTCTTCTCTTTGTTGCCAGACACAATGACCTCAGTTTTTTCTTGATTTAACTGAAGGAAATTTTGGTTCATCCACTTTTTGACTTGCTCTAAGCAGTCGCACAATGACTCTATAGGACTGCAGTCATCTGGAGACAGTGCGAGATATGTCTGTGTGTCATCTGCATAGCTGTGGTAGTTGACTTTAGAGTTCTTCAGAATTTGACCCAGAGGCAGCATGTATAGTGAACAGAAGGGTTAGTTGGGGTTAACATTGCTGTTCTCAGAAGTCCTACATGTAGTTTGAGTGGAATTATTAGTCATGAATGAATGATGACAACATCCTGAATAAACCAGATGTGCGCCCTTTAGAGGAGAGTCTTGAAGTTACCTGTTGTTTGCTTTGGTGCAACAGTCATACATTAGGAAAAGTGAAATGTAGATACAGTGTTGTCTCCAGCAATGAGACCTTAATTCTTCTTGTTATTGCTTGCCTGTCATTGGTAGAGAATGTGACACTGAAACGTTAGAGTGCGCTTAGTTTGCATTATAATTGAATTTATTGGATTGAGGAATATTGTGAGAATTTTGTAGATGAAGTTTCTCAGACATCGTTGAAACGTCATATTAAAAAAAACTGGTTAGCGTTGACCAAATTTTTGGAATAAGTTATCAGCATACAGAATGGCTGTTAGTTTCTATCTGCAGCACAACACCCCAGCTACATTGAACAGAGCGCTGTTAGTATAGGCCGCATTGCTGATAAGTTGTTTTAGTTTTTATCAGGTACTTAAAACTGCCCTGTTTCATAAGACACAGAGATGGATATCTTCTCAGTGTTCGTATAGGCTTTGAGTGTATTGTATGCATTTTTAGTACGTGACCTTTAGGTGCAGGAGACGGTGTTATATGCATTCATTGCTGGCCCTTTAACTTAAGATGTGACATTGTTGGAAACACAGTGGAATATATCTTTGTCTTTGCTCTGTGGTCAGTGGGAACTAACATCAAAATCACTAATCTCATGTTGGTTTCAATAATTGTTTGGTATTTTAGCGTCTTGAGTTTCTGTTCTGTTAACAAAATTTTGATAATTTCTCTAAAGCTCTGTGAAAAGTGAATTTCATAGATATTTGAACTTGGCATAACTGTGAGCTGTTTTTTTTCTTTTTTTTTTCTCTCTTTTTTTTTTACAGATCAATCGTGACAAGGATGGCAGTGGGTCAACTGAGGGTCAAATGTGGGGTCAACCTAAGGTTAAGTTAGAGAGGCTAGGTTTGGTGAAGGATTTTGAAAAGCGGCCCAAGCCTGTCGTGGTCCTAAAAAAGCTCTCAGTTGACCAGATCCAGAGGATCATACGGCACAGCAAGTCTGGAAAGAACAGGTTCTCATCAGGAAAGTCTGGCAAAAGTAAGAACATGAACTTCAGGCAGTTTCACTCAACTTTTTCTCATCTTATTGTTATACACTACACAGACATTGATGCATTTCTCTTTTTCAAAATAACTTGATTTATTACTGTTGAATGCTCAGGTGGCATGGACCCAGCAGTTCTGAAAGAGCTGCCCCCAGAGTTGCTGGCAGAGATTGAGTCAACCATGCCCTTGTGTGAAAGGGTGAAGATGAACAAGAGGAAACGAAGCACTGTAAATGAGAGGCCCAAATATGCTGAGGTCAGCTCAGACGATGATTTTGACGCAAATGGAGAGTGTAAGTAAATTAACTAATTTGTCACTTTTTGTTGACTTGGGCTACATTTACACTGCAAGTCTTGATGCCCAGATCTGATTTTTTGCCTAAATCCGATTTTTTTTTTTTTTTTTTTTTTTTTTTTTTTTTTTTTAAACGTGTGGTTTTACATACTTTAATAATGTGACTCATCTCTGATTCACGCGATTACACTTGCCTATCACCTGAAACATCGCGCATGTCTACTTAAGTGTTTACCAAACTCTACTGCTGAGGCAAATGGACGACGTTGACATAGGTGTGATGCTAGTGTTGCGGTATATGAGAAGTTCGCCCAACATTGGCAGGATTTTAAGGCAGAGAAGGAGGAAAAGGGCCATTATTGCATCCTGTGCACACGCTGCAATTATTGCCTCCTCAGTTGTTCAGAGGAGTGTCTGGGTGCGAGACCGATCCCAGGACTGGTGGGAGAATGTTGTGGCGGGCTTTGATGAAGAGCAGTGGGTCAGCAATTTTAGAATGAGCCGACAAACTTTTGGTATGCTGTGTGAAAGTTTGTCCCCATTCTTCTCCTACCAAGACACCACATTTCGTCGGGCGATTCCACTGAAAATGCGTGTCGGTGTCGCTCTTTGCTGGCTCGCAACAGGTGCAGGCTATCGCACATTGGCTCACCTATTTGGCATTAGCAACGCATCAGTGTGCCTGATTGTAAACAACTTCTGCCAAGTCGTGCGAGACGAGCTGTGGCATCGGTACATACAGCTTCCACGAGCTGACGAGCTACAGACCGTCCTCCGATGTTGACGTGTGGAACGCAATGTGTAAGAATATCCGATCTGCCTGTTTACATGGCGGTCGCATTTTCACATATCCGATTCGTATCTGATAAATTTCCACATATGAAGGAGGCCTGTATCCGATCTCAAAATATCCAAATGCATGCGTCCTTGTCCTATTTACATGTTCAAAAAACATATCGTATCTGTGTCACATGAGAGCAAAATATCGGAATTGGGTAACATTTAACTGACAGTGTAAATGTAGCCTAATTTTCTTTTGAAAAATGATCATTGAAATGAAATGGGCCTTTAGACATTATAAGGAATTAGCTGATTATTAAATTACAGTTTACCAGTTTACTGTTGTATGTCAGCTCGATCATCTTCAGGATCAAATTTCTTTGCTCTATTTCCCCAGCTGCAAGGAAGCGACAGCGACGAGACAAAGACAGATCTTGGGACATGGAAGAAAGAGAGCGACGTGGGTCGGGAGATCACCGGAAAAGCGGGCAACGAGACAGCCGACGAGGCTCGGGCAGCCGCTATCGTGACTCCTCTGAGGAAGATTCGCCACCGCCCAGCATGAGTGAACGTATGTATTCAACCAGTTAAAGTTATGCTTTTGAGTTGTGTGTCATAGGGTTTGGTTTTTCACATCTCTTTGGTGCATTAGATCAGAGAGTAGTTAAGTTTATACACAGAAGTGACTATGACATCAAAGTCTGTTATGTATTAAAGGAAATTAAACAAAATTTCAGTCAATACCAGCTTTATTTGACAAATTGAAATCTTTCAAACTAGCACTTTAAAGAGGACATTCACACCTAAAAATTAAATTTGTTTCAGTTGCCAGAAAAATGAAGATGAAGGAGAAGCAGAAGAAACGGAAAGCATATGAACCCAAGCTGACCCAAGAAGAGCTTATGGACTCATCCACATTCAAGAGATTCTTAACAAGCATTGACAACATACTGGAAAATCTGGAGGATGTGGATTTCACTACCATGGGTTAATATTAGTGTTTACCAGCTTTAAACGACAAACTTTGCGTGTACACTTAAATCTTATTTTACTGTCATTATTCTCTAATGTTTTCTTTTGTGTTTTCGAGCAGCAGATGATGATGAGATCCCTCAGGAATTGCTGCTTGGTAAACACCAGTTAAATGAGCTGGGCAGTGAGTCTGCCAAAATTAAGGCCATGGGCATCTCCAGCAGGGTATGGTATATATTTTGCTGTGAAAATGTTGCGTGAATTGTTGTGGAGGTGTGACGTTCTATCAGATGTGGGGCTAATAAACGTTTCTGCTCTTGTAGATTCCATCAGACAAGTTGGTGAAGCTCCTGAACATCCTAGAAAAGAATATCCTGGATGGATCCAAGCTCACCACACTGATGAACCACGTAGGTTTCTTCTCCCAGTTCCTCTGTTTTCATTATTCTCTGCAGCATACTTTTTGGCAGTAATAGCAGTAATTACGGAAGGGCTTCAGATTTCTTGGTGAAAATTATTATAAACTGTTTTTTTTTTTTTTGTTTGTTTTTTTTTAAATCCAAAGAGCAGTCACATTCCTTTCCTTTCTAACCTCAGGACCATGACGCTGAAGATGAGGAAAGACTTTGGAGAGACTTGATAATGGAGAGAGTCACAAAGTCTGCAGACGCCTGTCTGACAGCTCTTAACATCATGACTTCATTGCATATGCCGAAGGCTGTCTACATAGAAGACGTCATCGAGCGAGTGCTTCAATACACAAAGTTCCACCTTCAGAACACACTGTACCCACAGTATGATCCTGTCTACAGGGTGGACCCACATGGAGGTGAGCATTATAGCCAAACTTTGTTTTATCACTTAACTTTCATTTTTTTTAATTAAACCTGCGTCTTACTGTTGTGATCCAAATGAAACTAAACTGATAGCTTGTAGTATTTGGCAGTATCAAAACGTTCCATGGAAATTAGTGTTGAATGTAAAAATGAAAGGAAAACTTAACGAGACTAACGGCTTCCTTGGAGTTAGAATGATAATATTTATGATGAATTATCTTATTTTTGACCTGATTGCCTGGTCTTAGGTGGAAGTAAACATTAATACACATAATAAAAATTAATGTCTTGATAAATTAAACTTAAAGTATCTGGATGAGTCTTCGCGGTTCTCTGATTTTATTTATTTATTTATTTATTTATTTTTTGGGGGGGTATTGGAGTTAAGTCTGAATTGTAGACTTGCATGAAATTATTTGTAAGAAATGTCTGTAGAGAACTGTTGGTACGAAATACGATGATTAGCTATGGTATTAAAATGATCTGCCTTCTGAGGCGCCCCCTAATGGCTCCAAAACAGTTTTGTCCAGTCGGGCCTGGACCTGAGAGCTCAAGTAGTGTTTTGTAGTGTATGGCACTAGAACATTGGCATTCAATGTGTTGGAACCCCTGGGTTGAGGGGTGGGAAATGTTTCAGTACATTCCGTTTATGCACGATCACACTGGGATATGGAGGCTGGACCAGTGCCTTGGGCTTGTTGTTGTTGTTGTTTTCCTGAAATGATCCTTGTGGTATCATGGGGCCAGTTGTCTGGCTCGGTGAAGGTACGGCCATCAGGGAGTGTCTTTGCCATAGGGGGGTTAGTCACTCCACCTGTTTGTGATTTTGATGTTGTTGTTGATAGTTATATAGGAGAACGTCCCTTTAAAGCAAGCTGTTTGACAGAATTTGAAGTTTTAGTTGACTTCTTTGGTTTTTCGTATATAATAACACTTGCTTTGACAAATGTGTGTAACTGTTTGTTCACGATCAAAGAACATCCTTTTTTCTTTTTCTTTTTTCAACTGGGCTTCTCCTATTTGTCTAGGTGGTCTGTTGAGCTCCAAGGCAAAGCGTGCTAAATGCTCCACACACAAGCAACGTGTCATTGTCATGTTGTACAACAAAGTGTGTGACATTGTCAGCAACATTTCTGAACTCCTGGAGATTCAACTTCTCACAGACACAACCATCCTCCAGGTATAATCTAAACATTTCTAGACAACGTTGCTCTTGATTCATCCGTCTCAGAAAGCGCTTTGCTGACCAAATGATTACTCGTTTTACCTTCTATTTTCAGGTGTCTTCTATGGGAATCACTCCATTTTTTGTGGAGAATGTCAGTGAGCTGCAGTTGTGTGCCATTAAACTAGTTACAGCGGTGAGTCTTGGTGTACCGAAAGTCTTTATTTATCTATCTTTATTTATGATGCTGGGGACCCATTATGTAGGGTCACTGAAATAATGCATATTCATTTTTATTGTTGCATTTCTCCCTCTGCCTTATTTATCTATTTTTTTATATTCTTAGTGTTTTAACAACTGTACAAAAGTAAAGGGAGTGATTAAAGATTGTTTCCTGTCTCTTCAGGTGTTCTCACGCTATGAGAAGCATCGGCAGCTGATCTTGGAGGAAATCTTTACCTCTTTAGCCAGACTGCCCACCAGCAAACGCTCTCTCAGGAATTTCAGGTAACGGATTTAATCTCTGTCCATGGTGATTTATGGCCACTGTTACAAAGACAATGCACCCATTTTGAGGCCTGGTTATTGTAGGGGCCGTTTTTGTGGATGAATTATTGAAGGTAAAGGTGAAGCTGTCCCAGTATAACGATGTTTTCTGAAACCCAAGTCCGTTATTATCCTAAATATCGCCCATAATTACAATTTAACGGTTACTCTGAACTCTTGTGCCTTAGGCTGAACAGCTCAGACCAGGATGGAGAGCCAATGTACATCCAGATGGTAACTGCTCTGGTGCTGCAGCTGATCCAGTGTGTGGTCCATCTCCCCAATGACAGGGATATTTTTGATGAGTATGAAAGCAAGGTAAGAGGACACACTTTAACAACGAACCATCACACATGTGCAAGTATAATTGTTTCATGAATGCAAACGCCACGTTAAAAAACATTTTTTTTTTAAGAATCTCTTTTCTGTTTTAGGTGGATCAGGATGTTTTGATAACCAACTCATACGAGACGGCAATGAGAACAGCACAGAACTTCCTCTCAGTCTTCCTCAAAAAGTAATTAGTTTCATCCTGTACATGAGCGGAAATGCTTTATGAACTTTTAAGATGACGGTAAATGTGTTTTGCCAACTTAACTGTATAATTTTCTGAGTGTGCAGAGTAATTCACCAACCATGTTTAGTTTCTTTAAAGACATAGCTATTTATTGTGTGGATTACTGGTACAAATTGTGTCACCATCTATTGTTATAGAAAATGATAGCCAGACCACCATTAACCAGCTTGTGGTGCTTGTAATACATGAGATGCGTGACATTTCAGACATAACAGGATACCATCCACCAAACTTCATAGGGTTTGGTAGCTTTAATTTGCTATCCTGTTCAGCAATTTCTATTTGTGACACTACCCACTTCCTTCTGTTTCACTTTGCCCTCCCTCAGGTGTGGCAGCAAGCAAGGAGAAGAAGATTATCGGCCATTATTTGAGAACTTTGTCCAAGACCTGCTCTCAACAGTGAACAAACCAGAGTGGCCGGCTGCAGAGTTGTTGCTCAGTCTGCTTGGTAGACTGCTGGTCAGTACGATTAAGTTCTTTGTTAAAACTGGAATGTAATAAATTAATCTTTATTAATTTATTTAGATGCATTTCTTGCTGACATTTTTTCTTACGGTCCTTCTGTCCGTCTGTCTTTCTCTCTGTTTTTGCTCTGAACAGGTACACCAGTTCAGTAATAAACAAACGGAGATGGCTCTGAGAGTGGCCTCTTTAGACTACCTGGGCACAGTGGCTGCCCGTCTAAGGAAGGACGCTGTCACAAGCAAGATGGACCAGAGATCAATTGATCGTATCCTACAACAGGTGCAAAACTTTTCATTTAACACATACACCTGACAGCCATAACATTAAAACATGTTGAACTGAATATCATTGATTGTATGAATGTCAAGGATTGGAGTTTCAAGCAGGAAAACTGATTAAAAAGCCACGTTATAAAAAGTGGACCATAAGAACATAAAAAGTCTAAAATCCAATCATTTGAATCTAAGGCCTTAAAATGTCTAAAATTCTCTTGAAATCTCATAAAATGTTTTAAATACAATTTTGAAAGGTCTTAAAAATGTATTGACGTGACTTTTACTTAAAACAAATGTATAAACGTCTCTCTTTTAAATGTTTTTTGAGGACGCTATAACGGAACTAAAGTACCTGTGCAGCCCGGTCAGAATTCATCGAGTACAACCTGCTGTATAGTTTGTTGTTCGTAGTTGCTAGCGGCGCTGTGACTGAGGAGCGGCTAATCGGTTAACGCTTTGTTTAAGATGGGTAAATGCAAATTTGACAATTTGTGGCTTCAGAACGAACAATTTACCTCACGGTTGAAATCGGTTGATGGAAATATTTATGAAGCACACTGCACCTTGTGCAAGAAAGGTTTGAAACTTGGCACATTGGGCATCAAGGCGTTGGAGTCCCATGCCAAATCGCAAAAGCATAAAGCGGTCTTAAAATGCCAGCAGCAGTATTATTCCACCTCAGGATCTGGAGCATCAAGGTCCAGCGCGACCCAGTCTGCTACAACTCCAGTTGACCTCCGGACAGCGTTTGGGTATACGCCCACACTAAAAGTGGAGGTGCTCTGGACTCTTCACACAGTAGCTAAGCACCAGTCATATACTGGCAATGAGAACATTGATGAGCTGTTCCAGACCATGTTCCCTGATTCTGAGATAGCAAAAACGTTTAAGTGTGGAAAAGACTTTTGTTTTGCAAGTAATTCCGAGCCTCCTTTTTGCCAGTATGGATGTGAAATGGGTCTTAAATTGTATTGATTATGGTCTTAAAAAAGTCCCGTATATACATGCATGGGAGCAGAGTCAAGTTACTAACCCGAAGATATTATGGTCAGTGCTGTGATGCTGGGGACCGTTAGAAAACGTTTTAAGTAACTCTATCCTTCTAACTTTCTTTCTGGGAGATCATACATGTAGGTATAGCTGGATTCAACAGGCAGATGTCTTGAATGGTGATTTCTGTCGGGTGATGCTGTGCTTATAAAAATAAGGGTTTTATTAAAACAGAGTGACAGAGTGAAATTACTTAAATGACTTTGAGTTCACATGTTGTCTTAATGGGCTTATTTTCAGTCACAATGTTTGACATGTTGAGCCACCTGCTTGACGAAAGAAACCGAAAAACATGTGAATAAGAGCAGCTTTATTCAACTGGAATTCAGCTGTATTAATTAGTGTTGCACCGATACCATTTTTTGGCCCCGATACCGATACCTGGCTGTGCAGTATCGGCCGATACCGATACCACTCTGTTTGGGGAAAAAAAATGTATATATATATAAATTATTTATTTATTTTTTTTTCCAAACAGAGTGAGATATATATATATGAGCTGCATACTACTTGGATGTAAAATGTAAAATCTTTATTAGTTTACAAGTTCATAAAACACATGGGATGGGGGGCTCCGATCTAATGGAGAGAGAGAAGGATTGGGAACGCAGGCTTCCTTGGTTGCGACACACACGACAGGCTAACCCTTAACACAACACACGGAATGAAAACCCACTACAAGTCAGACTAGCTTCACTAGCTTTAAGGCACGCTTTAAACACAGCACACAGAGTCAACACACCACAAAACACGCGGCTAACCTGCAGCATATGGCGCCCGTTTAACCACAGACCCGTAACTCCTTCCCACGCAACCCCACCAATCAATACCACATAACAATAGGCCGACCTATACATAAACACTAAAACACGAAGTTAAAAGGAGAGGAATACTTAATTCGCCCACTTGGCGAGACCCTCCCCTGGGGTCTGAGCTTGTGCCGCTGTCCAACTTCCCGGGGCTTTGCTGGACGGTGAAGACGGTAACTGGCTGTCAGCTGGTAGTGCGCTGTAACGACCGCACAGGGAGCAATGGCTGCCCAGCACTCTCTTATCGTGGACCCTGTTTTGACTACAGGAAGCACCCAGCCTCCCCTCCTCACACTCGCGCTGCAAACTCCCCCTGGCTAGCTGTCTTTGTTGCCGGCAGCTCTAGATGACTGCGAACGACACCCTCCCCAGCTGACAGTGCCATGTTGCCAGACGTCTTGCTCTTCACACATAGAAAAAGCTGCCCCGGCATTGGTTAAGAGCGGCTATTGGCCCGCTCTCATTGGTCTGGAGCAGGCCAATCGCGATAGCTGCACAGTGATCACAACACAGTGTAGCGAGTATCGGGAGACGTTCAAGTGTCATACAAGTATCGGAAATGGTATCGCTGCCCTATTTGTTGGTACTCGCCGATACCAATACCACCATTTTAGTGCCGATCAGGGCCCCGCCCGATACTGGTATCGGTATCGGTGCAACACTAGTATTAATATACGCTTTGCTGTTTTTACGAAAAAATTGTTCGAACCTCAGTATCTGGGTGTATTGGTCTGGTTTTGAGCATCTCAATGTTGGACTAATATATTTCCATGTATTTTAAAATTCTGGTTTTGGACGGACCAGCAATTTTTATTCATTTATTTATTTTGGTATCATGTAAACATGTTTAGTGTGACTGTTCGTGGTCCCCCTTTAATTGCTAAAGTATTATCTAATGGCAACAGTGTCTTTGAGCAGGATAATGAGCCCTGCTATATGGCCAAAATGTTTCTGGAATAGTTCTGGACTTGACTTCCTGATTTCACTGATTATCTGAGTAACCATCTGCAGGATGTCCTCAGATTGCCATTTACAGGAAGTAAAAGATCTGCTGCTGGTATCTGTGTGCATGTTATACTAGGACACCTCCTGAGATCTGGTTTGGAGTCCATAGGTCAGACCCATTTTGTTGGCTTTATGGGGAATAGTCTGCAGTAAGCAGGTGTTTTAATGTTGTGGCTGACTGGTGGTCGTTTTATGTGGTGACAAAAATAGGGTATATTGACAAGCACGACATGTGTCTTGCAGTTAAGGTTTTCTTTTCAAATTTTTTTTAATCCATTTTAAGATTTCACATCGTATGGCTTTATGTGTAATTAATATTTGTTATTCTATAGTCTGCAGGCAACGATGAGACCCAGCAGCTGCAGAAGGCTTTACTGGACTATATGGAAGAGAATGCTGAGACGGATCCTTCACTGGTGGTGGGTTTACAGCATCTGCCAGTGTAGATAACTGAAATCACTTTGCATGTTCTGGGTCTTGCACTGGCTGTTAGTTCATCATTTGGTATATATGGATACACCTTCCTTTAGGTGATGACTAATGCAAGCAGAACACTGAAAAACCTCTGAAATTTCTGGCTGTCAGATAATACTTCCTTCTGCTCAAACTGTTCAACAAATATTTCTGTCTGTTTCATATTAGAGAAGTAACATACACGAGTTTTATATATATATATATTTTATATATTAGTGGTGGGCCGTTATCGGCGTTAACGTGCTGCGATAATTTGAGAGTCTTATCGGGCGATATAAAAAATATCGCCGTTAATCTATTCTCAAAGTTGGGTTGGGAACTGGGTCAAAATAGGTAAGCAAACTGTGATGACTTTTACCTTGATATTTTAGCTCGGGTGTAGGCCGATGTACTTTGTCTGCCGTTAGGTGTGATGAAAACAGAAGAACGCCACTTTGCAGAAGCCTGTGCTAGGCAGTTTATGGAGGTCGCTAATCTGTGGGGGATAGTTGACAAAATCTGCTCTGTTGGAACAGACAGCGCTCCTAATATGGTGGCCGCATGGAGGATACTGCCCTTCGAGCATCTGCCGTGTGTTGCACATGTTGTACAGAGAGCGATTGTAATGTCACTGCGAGAAGGGGTTTTTGATGCTGCACTTGCCAAGTGTCGACAAATGGTGGGACATATCAAACACAGTCCGGCCAACGCAGATGAGCTGAAAGTCCAGCAAACCTCCCTTGGGCAAGTTCAGGAGCCACTCGTGCAAGATGTTCCAACACGGTGGAATTCCACCCTCGAGATGATCAAGCGCGTGTGGCGCAACAGAGACGCACTGCACACAACGCTATCTCAACAGCAGCACCACCTGGCCCTCCCAACAAGTGCTGAATATGAGAAGTTGGCGAAGCTAGAGAAACTGCTGGAGCCATGCATGTGAATAAGCTGGTCTGCCTGCTGCGTGTACACCAAGAGCGACCTCGCTGGAGAAGCTTGCTTGAGAATTTGCTTTGGTAGCTTTGGTAGCTTGTGACTTCACATTTAGAATGTTAAATTCTTAAAGGCCCCGCGGCTGTGCAGCACCCACGCGAGTAAAAAACATGAGGAAAGTGAGGGCAGGGGCACGAATAAACGTGTTGTTATTTACAATTTGTTATTCAAGATATACATCACGTTACAAATGATGTAAAACTACATTAGGTACACCTGAGAAGAGCAGGAATAGCAGAGGCAGCTGTGAAAAAGAAACTAAATTCTAAATAAAATCAGAAATAAAACTTAATTGCAGTGAGAAAGGTATGCGTGGGGTTACTACACTATTGTATTGAAGCACTCGACACAGCAATTGCAACAGTCTCAGGATTAAACGACTATTGTTTGGATAGGAACCAAAGTTTACACGTCTGTTTCCGCGAACCCCGCGGATTGCCGGACCCTGAATGAGCCATTTTAATCTAGATTAATTTCAAGATTTCAGTGAGATTAATCTAGATTAAAAAAATTAATCTATGCCCACCACTAATACATATATATATATACATTTACATTGTCACTTACTGGTAGATTAGAATATTTTATTGGCAGTCAGCTCAATCTAACACTGAACGTTGTTTATCTTCTAGTTTGCAAGAAAGTTTTATGTGGCCCAGTGGTTCCGTGATGCTACAACAGAGGCTGAGAAGTCCATGCGGAACCAGAATCCAAAGGATGACGACTCATCGGATGGACCGCAACATGCAAAGGAGTTGGAAACTACTGGTGAAATTATGCAGCGTGCAGAGAAGCGCAAGAAGTTCCTGCGCAACATAATCAAGACCACACCATCTCATTTCACCACACTAAAGTAAGAATTGTTTTGACGTCTTTGCGTTGTGCGTTACGACAAACTTTGGACTTTTCTGCTCTTTCCGAAATGCATTTTTCCGTCTATTTGTCTCATTTACACTCATCGACGTGTGTCAGTCGAAGTACCGCTGTGTGCCTGTGTCAAACTTTGAATTTCAACTGTGCCCTTTTCTCCAGAATGAACTCTGACACTGTGGACTATGAAGACTCCTGTCTGATCGTGCGTTATTTGGCCTCTATGAGGCCGTTCGCCCAGAGCTTTGATATTTATTTAACACAGGTAAGCTAAGAATTTTCTTCTTTTTTTTTTTTCCTTAAGTGAACAACAAGAGTCGGAAAGTTAAACAATTTATTGTTCAAATGTAATATTTCTGGTAGTAATAGTGCCTATTGGTTATTTATAGGCTGCTGTATTTTCATCATCATTGTTATTTTATTTATTGTTTTATAGATCTTACGAGTTCTTGGGGAAAGTGCCATCGCTGTGAGGACTAAAGCCATGAAATGTCTGTCTGAGGTTGTGGCTGTCGACCCCAGCATACTGGCCAGGGTATGTCAGGATCTATGATTTCAAAGATACTTTTAGATAAAGGATGCAGTTAAATTCAATATCCAAGATGTGATCCTCTGATCTCATAAGTTTTTCTACTATAAAGAAAACAAGAACTTCTTAATCTTCTCTTGTGCTTCTCTGTACTGATTTGCTGTTGCTCTCCACTTCTGTAGTCTGACATGCAGCGAGGCGTCCATGGTCGTTTGATGGACAACTCAACTAGTGTGAGAGAGGCAGCTGTGGAGCTTCTGGGCAAATTTGTGCTCAGCAGACCCCAACTCACTGAGCAGTACTATGATATGCTCATCGAGAGGATACTGGTAAATTGCCTACTCGCAGTGATGTTAATGCATGTTGTGTGCATGTTGTGCAAATGAACATTCTGCTCATTCCCTGATTGTGGCCGTACAACAGTGTGCCTTTGTGATGCTTAAGTTGTTGAATGTATCGCAACAGTCATAAGGAGTCAAGTCAGTCAAGCAGTTCATTGATGATGGTTTTTCTTTAAATACAGTTGCAACTTACTAAAATATCTTTGCAGCTAACACATGAACTGTTGTTTGATCACTGTATTGTGAACTGGTTTTCAGTGAGTTTTCAAGCTATTTCACTCCAATGGCCGTTGATGCAGAGCTTCCAACACAACAAGCTTTTTGTTGAGTTCTGGTCTTTTTATTGAGGGGAGACTCGTATTCCAAGCTTCTATAAAAATTAGTTTTAAGTTGCTTTTTTATAGTAGTATTGTTATTTATTATTTTTGTTTCAAATCTTAAGGAATAACAAAAATCATTCAAAGTAAAAATATGTTTATTTGAAAAATAATGCTACTAAGAAGTACTAGAAGGATTGAGTGAGAAGAACTCAGTATTTTTGAAGTAATTAGGAAGACAGTTTAAAAGCAAAAACAGTTCAGACTCAAAGACCAATACAGACCTTGATTCAAGCTAAGCCGATAGAAGCTGCCTACGTTGAAATGCAGTCAAACAAATAAGCTTCACTCATTCCTGGCACATAGCATCTGGGAAGTGAACATATTGGCATTGTTGTGTCTGTTGTCATGGAAATGAGAAGGAGGTTCATGTGAAGTTCACTTCTCATTACAGTATTATGCTGCCATCTGTTGGCAAACAAGTGCTCCTTCACCTAATGCGGTGCTTTGGATATGAAAATGAGAGCCTTGTTTTTTTTTTTATGTAATGCTTTAACAAACTTTGCAGCCATGCTTCTAAGAATTGCCTTGTTTTGATACACAGGACACTGGTATCAGCGTAAGAAAGCGGGTGATTAAGATCCTCAGAGACATTTGTCTGGAGCAACCAACCTTCAGTAAGATCACTGAGATGTGTGTGAAGATGATCCGCAGAGTCAATGACGAAGAAGGAATCAAGGTTGGGATCTGCTGCTTGTTTGTCTGTTCATAGATTTAACCTCTTTAGATGTTTTTTATAATAATTCTGCCTGTGTTGCAACATTTTTTCACAAAACGTGCAGTTGGAAAGATTATTAAAAATAAATTAAATGCATTCTTCTTGTCAGAAATTGGTCAATGAGACATTCCAGAAGTTGTGGTTTACTCCTACACCAGGCCATGACAAAGAGACGATGACCAGAAAGATTCTCAACATCACTGATGTTGTAAGTTACAATGTCTGACTGGTTTGTTGTGTATGTAATTAGAAATATGATACCTCAATTTAAAAAAGAAAAAAAAGGCTTGTCTCTGATGAACCCTTTGTGTTTTTTCTACATTAAACTTCGACATGTATCAATGATCTACCTGTCTGATATCTGCTTCAGGTCGCAGCATGTCGGGACACTGGCTATGACTGGTTTGAACAGCTTCTTCAAAACGTAAGTCCTTGGTTTTTGTTGCAAATCTGATCTTTTTGTTTAAAGTCTCACAAAACTAACATTTTCTTTCCTCGTGTAGCTTCTCAAATCTGAAGAGGACGCATCGTACAAGCCAGCCAAAAAGGCCTGTGTTCAGCTCGTCGATAATCTGGTAGAACACATCCTTAAATATGAGGAGTCTCTTGCTGGTAAGAACATGTTTTGTTTGGCATCTTCAACTTGTATCATTACCCAGCCTCTGAGTTTCTTTTAGGCTACCGTCTGAACTTTTACTTGACTCACTTTTTTCTTTTGAATTAGATAGAATTTGAACTTCTATACTTCTGTTTCTGTATATTTGAATTTTCTTCTTTTGTTTTCTGTAGAAAACAAGGGGGTGAACTCAACACGGCTCGTGGCGTGTATCACCACCTTGTACTTGTTCAGCAAGATCAGAGCCCAGCTCATGGTCAAACATGCCATGACCATGCAGCCCTACCTGACCACAAAGTGTAACGTAAGTGGCGTTTACTCAGTTGTGCTGTTTTATTTTTCTTCCCTTCTGTTATTTCTGTCTCATTGGTATATTTAAGTCCAGGGGTTAACAGTTAAGGGGATAATATACAATGTTAAAACCCTTTGAGCCTTCAAAGTTGTACTTTGGTTTTCCACAGAGAGAGACCCACCACAGCCGTGTCAACTTTAAATGTCTCGTCCTATTAATCTTTTGGACCTCCCTCTATTTGATTCTGATTAGCGTTTCCTGCAAACCAATGATTTAATGTTGATTTATATTAATATTGATATAACATTGACATTTCCATAATCCCACCTGCACCTCCTGTCATAAGTGTTTTCTTTTGCTCTGACAAAACAATGCCACTGTGTAGCACCAGCAAAACCAGAAGTTTGGTGGTCAAAACAGAAATAACTGAGTTAAGGTTCTGGCTCCAAACCAGCACTGGAAGCATTTTGGGGGAAAAAGGGCCATGCATTTCCTTCTCATATCACGCAACCTTATGTCCAAGTCTGTGTTGGACCGACTTTAGTGCTAACAGTAGTAACTAGTCTAACATCATCCCCTATAGCCATCTTTGGTGCCTGATCTGACTCTCCTGATCTGGTTCTCCAGCAGTAACTCTTAGATAAATAGTTTTTTTCTTTTGCAGACTGCCAATGACTTCATGGTCATCTGTAATGTGGCAAAGATCTTGGAGCTTGTGGTTCCCTTAATGGAGCACCCCAGTGAAACTTTCCTCGCCACAATCGAAGAAGATCTCATGAAACTCATCATCAAATATGGAATGACGGTGCGTGTTGCTGACATTTTAGAAATGTCTTTTGGTTTGTTTTTAATTTCATACGATTGATTTATTTCCGATGGTTTTCTTACCTTTTTGTAGGTGGTCCAGCACTGCGTGAGCTGTCTCGGAGCAGTTGTAAACAAAGTCACACACAACTACAAGTTTGTGTGGGCTTGCTTCAACAAATTCTATGGTGGGATTTTCACTTTCCAACTTGATACAGATTTTGATTTGCCAACCTAATCATGATGAGGAACAGCTAGCTGACTAGTGCATTCCTATGTTCTATATATTTGACCAAGACTCAAGTCGTAGAGAAGACTCATAACAACTTTAGAATAAGCAATAAGACTGGCCATTAATCAAATTTGTCATTTTATAAAAACTTTCAAGTCTGTTTTTTTGTTTATTTTTTATTTTTTTTTGTTTCATCCCAGGTGCACTTAATAAGCTCAAGATTCAGCATCAGGAAGATCCTAACAGCACAACGTTGGTAGCAAACAAGCCTTTTCTGCTGCGGTCGCTCTTCACTGTGGGTGCCCTGGCCCGACACTTTGACTTTGATCTGGAAGAATTCAAGGGTACCAACAAGGTAGATTAACAGTGGGGATATTCAAAATTTTAAATCTGTCAGTCAGCTGGACAAAGCTACAAAACGCTCTAAGACCATTTATCAAAGTTTAGGGCTAAGAAATTAAAGAACTATTTTAGAGGAATAAGTCACTGTAGCCTAATTCTCCCAGAAGTCTCATAATTAGGCCTTTTTCTATATTGTTCCCAGGTTGTCATCAAGGAGAAGGTTCTTGAGCTGCTGATATACTTCACCAAACATGAAGATGAGGAGGTCAAGACCAAAGCCATCATTGGCTTAGGTAAGACAACTGTTTTTATCGGTTCTTCCATGGCTGCCAGCATTATGTTAATGGCTGGGCCTTCTGTCTCATTTTTGTGGACACAGTTTCTCAGAGATGGCTTGAGGCAGTTTCATTTGGAGTGAAGTAGAAACTTACTTCAATTTGGTGATCAAGCTCATTGGGCCCCCAGCATCCATCCTATTTTAGAGAATACTTGGAAGGAATAGATTAAAATTTGGCACCATTGTCAATTTTTACTGAAGTTTTTTTTTTAGAAATTGATCGACAATGAAGGATATTAAAGGGTCAAAGACCAAAGTCACGGTGACACACTAAAACACAATTTTGGCTGTAAGCTGCAACTTTAATTGCTACTGAAGGCATACAAGAAAAAGTTGGGAATTCTAGTTAGATGTAAAGTTTACCGTATTTATTTAGGATAAAACTTTTTAGAAAGATTAACAGGGTGAGATGTTGTGCTGCTGAGTCACTGACCCACAGACATGTTCCCATTCTTATGCTATAGCAGATGGAAATTATATGGACGTAGTTTGTATAGTTTACTTTTCTCACGTCATATATTGCTGTTTACTTCCCTCAGGTTTCCTTGTGATCATGCATCCCAGCCAGATGTTTATGCCTGAGGTGAAGACGTTGTACAACGGCATCCTGGCCGACAGATCTTCTTCCATCAACCTTAAAATCCAGATCCTCAAAAACCTGCAGACATACCTTCAGGAGGAGGACACACGAATGCAGGAAGCAGACAGAGAATGTAAGTGAAGCTGCTGCTGTCGTTGCTTCAGTACAACAACTTTTTGATTTGGCACTTGTGCTTTACAGCCCTTAATATTACATATTATTATTGTTATTATTTCTGGTGTCAAGGATCCACAATGTACAGTGATTTATAGATTGCTGACTGTACATTTTTGCATGTCCAAGTTGGTCTGTTAACAATACATTTTGTTATGTTTAAGTATATCAATCAATCTTTATTTCTAAAGCACTTTTCATACAAAAAAAAGATGCAACACAAATTGCTTTACATAGCTAATAAAATATATAAAATTAAAAAAAAAAAAACATCCAATTCACCAAATCACAAGTCCCACAGAGACATGCACACAAATATACACAGAATGACCGTATTTGGGAAACGAGAACACTGGAAGTTTGAATAAAAATGGATGAGATAAAAAAAACACTAAGAATTGAATGAGAAAGACTGTATAAAAGACATGGGTTAAATATTAAAATAAATTCATTGATAGTACAAAAATATAGATGTGTTCAATAAGTAATTAATAGATAAATCGTCAGCAGACGAGCAGCTGAGTTTTGTGGCAGCTGTGATGGATTTATAGTCTTTAGTAGAAGAGCAGAAAGAAGAGCATTTCAATAATCTATTCTACAGGTGATAAAAGCATGGATCAATATCTCTTCTTTGGCCTGAGAGAGGAACTGTTCCTTAGATTAAAGAACCCTCTCTTTGTTATGATTTTAATGTGACAAATAAAATTTGAATTTGAATCAAAGATGACTCCGATATGAATAAATATTTTGTAACAACACCGTCTGTGCCTTTTGTAGGGAAAAAACTGTCTAAGCAGGAGGATCTGAAGGAGATGGGAGACATTTCTTCAGGGATGAGCAGCTCCATCATGCAGCTCTATCTAAAACAGGTGTTGGAGGCGTTCTTCCACTCTCAGTCCAGTGTACGGCACTTTGCTCTCAACGTCATAGCGCTCACACTCAACCAGGGTCTCATCCATCCTGTACAGGTAAGAGGAGAGACCCAAAACCTTTTCTGTTTGGTGTCTTCACATTAAACTTTCTCTGGCTACAAAATATTCTTTATGTCCTGTTCTATAGTCTGATCCCACAGTTATTTCCATTTAACTTGTGAACCTAACAACGCTGCTTGTCTTGTCTTTGCAGTGTGTACCCTACCTCATTGCAATGGGAACAGACCCAGAGCCCAGCATGAGGAACAAATCTGATCAGCAGCTGGTGGAGATTGACAAGAAATACACCGGATTCATCCATGTGAGTTGGTGCTCATTTATTGTCAGTTTACAGCTAATAACTTGTCTTGAAACTCAGTGGCTTTAATGAACTTCTTCATTAGTTCATCAATAAAACAGTCATTTATTCCCTTTTCCTCCAAAAGGCGTACTAGTTATGGATGATCAGTCATCTTGCAGCATCTAAGCCCGGAATATGCAAGCTGATCAATCAACTGATTAGATTTATAAATATTTACTCTGTTAAAATTTAACATTAACTTTAAATTCCAAAAACATCTGCTGAACTTGTTTATGTCTCAGTAAAATATTCTGGGCGTGTTAAACGCTTAAGAAGTGTTCTTATAATTCTCTTTCATCACACATGATCATAGATGAAGGCAGTTGCTGGGATGAAGATGTCATACAGCTTGCAGCAGTCCATTGCTTCTTCTCGGAAAAGCATAATAAGAGGCTTCAGACAGGACGAAACCCACTCAGCTCTCTGCTCCCACCTCTATTCTATGATCCGAGGGAACCGGCAGCATCGCAGGGCTTTTCTCATCTCATTGCTGAACCTCTTTGATGACAGTAATGTGAGTCAACCTGCACTCATCTTTACACATAAGTGTGAAGTGGTATTTCATTAGCAATTTCATGTCACGTGAAAATGAAACTTGTATTCGTTTCAGATTTATTGGCAGTGCATTTAATGTGGAAATTGTAGTGTACAGTAGTTTTAAAAAAAAAAAAAATGCTTCTGATTTTTGAAGATGCCATGAATCTAATGGAGTTCAATCTTTAATTTGACTACAATCTGTGCTAACACTTAAATTCTAAAAAGTTTTCATTGAAATGTGAGTTTTTTTTAGGTGCCGACTGTCGTTCACACTCTTCCCTTTTCTGTCTCTCTGCAGAAGACGGAAGTAAACATGCTGCTGTTTATCGCAGACAACCTGGCCTGTTTTCCATACCAGAGCCAGGAAGAGCCTCTCTTCATCATGCACCACATAGACATCACGCTCTCTGTTTCTGGTAGCAACTTGTTGCAAACCTTCAAAGAGGTAAGGATGACATTTCAGTTCGGGAAAATAGCTTGCGTCTGTATCAGAGCATGTGAACGGAGCGGAGCGCAGCGCAATTCCCGCTCCCCGCTCAGGATGATGTTCGCTCATTCGCTCCCCGCTCAAAGTTGCGCCAGGACGCTCCGCGCTCACCTTAATTTTTCTGCTGCTCAGGCGAAATCGCTCCACGCTCGCTCAAATTTTCAGGAGAAGGAATTTTCTGACATTTTTACTTCATGTAATTATGACAGGGCCCTGGGACACACAGCGTTTGATTTAATGATGTGACCGGTGTATTGTCTTATTTAACTGGTTGTTAAATTATCGCCACTCTGACGTACAAAAAATAATGTTTAGAAAATGTTGGGCGCCAGGTAGAAAACTACCACATCAGGACGAAGCCCACCAGATTACTCAGCTTAAATATGCATCACATGACACAGCAAATAGAGAGCCCAGGCTGGGCTAGGCAGGAGGAGGGAGAGGCATGTGTGTGTGTGTGTGTGTGTGGGTGTGTGTGGGGCCGCGAGAGCATCAGCAGAAACGGAAGCAAAGCAGAGGAAACGAGGGTCACGGTTAGAACTAGCACCTGAGCAGTCAGCTTAATTCAGACAATCAGAAAGGGGAATATGTCTTCACGGTACCTGACCTGTTCCGAGCGTTCCCGTGTCCCAAAACTCCAGACGAAATACACAATCCACGCTCGATAGCGTTTGTAGGCCCTACAGTTCGGGCGTTTCCCTGTTTATTATCCGCACTCTCTCTGCAACTAATGCTAGCTCCGCCACACATAGAACACACCGTTGCGCCCTCGACTTGAATTGCTCACTTCCTCATTTACTACGGGTGACAAGGCCCGCGTGGCTGCTTGTCCCCAGCTGTGAACGTAACATCTCGCTCCATTCATGTTGCCCCGCGTTTCCTATTTAATTATTAATTTATTACACTAGACTACATTAAATCAAAAATGTTATTTTACAAATTTTATAATCCGACATTTTTAATTGATGTTGTGAGCGCATCGGAGCGAACTGGAGCGGAGCAAAATCCTCGCTCCGGCTTTTGAATTGAAAACCGCTCTCCGCTCTCACCATATTTCACCGCTCCGCTCCACCGTCCGCTCCACGCGCCGCTCCGTTCACATGCTCTGCTCTGTATGGTCCGTTCAGGCTGATAATGATACAATAATGAGTGTTAAGTGTAAATTTTATTCTAATTCTTTTCTTCTTTTTGCTTGGTCTGTGCAGCTCCTTCTAAAGGAGCCAAGACGTAAGGAGAAGAAGGTAAAGGAGTGGAAAAACACTTCTGATGGCGAGGATGAGCAGGACAAGATGAACTGTGATTCTCTCAGGGGTGACGAGGACGAAAACGGCAACAGCAACGATGATGATCATAATGATGATGGCGATGTGGTACGACGGCCAAAGAAGACAAGAAAACCTGTTGCGAGCTCAGAGTCTGAATCTGATCTGGAGGATTTGGATGTCGAGGATGCCGAAAAAGTAATGAGGCTTCTCCCAGAAAATCCCTCGGGACTCTTGGACTTTGCTAATGCTGTTCAAGGCATCTTGCTTCTACTTGTTCTCAAACAACATCTGAAGAACCTTTATGGTTTCTCTGACAGGTAGGATCTCCTACGCTTAACCTATACACAGGATATGTTTAAAAGAGTAAAACAATTCATTTGACTAATTCAATAAAGTTTAGAATTCCATAACCCGAGTAAATGGAAATATGCTTTGTCTTTCAACAGTAAAATTCAGAAGTACTCTCCAACTGAATCAGCCAAAGTGTACGATAAGGCAGTAAACAGAAAAAACAACATCCACTTCCACCCGCGCCAAACCATCGACTTCATCGCCAACAACATTGCTCACGCCTCGCTGACGGAAGATGTTAAAAGGCGGATAGTCAAACAGTACCTTGATGTAAGTAATAAAGCTTCATTGGACAATTGTTTTGTGTACATCAATGATTGCTATTCTGTCTTTCAGAAAATATGGTTTTTGTTCTTGTTGCATCTACTTACATTAACTTATGTAAAACAAACAAACTTCTTTAATAGCTGCCTTTTTAGTATTACGTTTCCAAGGGAAACCTAAACCGGCCACAATTGGTTCCTAAATGTTACTCAATTATTAATTTTTTTTTTTAAATTTCTTTCACTGCTCGCAGTTCAAGGTACTGATGGAACATCTGGACCCAGATGAAGAGGATGAGGAGGGAGAAGCATCTGCCAGCGCCAGCATCAGAAACAAAGCCATAAACGCCCTACTGGGAGGCTCTGGCCCCATGTCGGGCCCCAGCCCTCGAAATCAGGCGGGACCAGAGACGGACGACGATGATAGTGATGGTGATGACAGGACCCCAGGGGTGAGATGAATACAGTTCACATACTTTTTTTTTTCTTTTTTTGTAGTAAATTAATTTTAGATATTAGCATTGGTGGTTTAAAATGTGAGGAAAACTGAAGCTGTCTCTCCCCTCCGCCCCATCCTGTCGGCAGTCCTCTCGAAAGTCAAGGCGAGCGGGTGACTCCTTGGATCCCGGGCGTATGAGTGAGACGGTGGAATCAATGGATGTGATCGCCCTCTGCTGCCCCAAATACAAAGACCGACCACAAATAGCTCGAGTCCTCCAAAAGACCTCAAATGGGTACACCATCAACTGGATGGCAGGCTCCTACTCGGGGCCCTGGGTAGATGCCAAGAAACGTGATGGCCGCAAACTGGTGACTTGGGTGGACACTATTAAGGAGTCTGACATCATTTACAAGAAGATTGCCTTGACCAGCAACCAAAAACTGAGCAACAAAGTAGTACAGACTTTACGCTCACTATATGCAGCGCGGGAAGGAGGGGCTAGCTAATGGCTCCTTTCCTTTTTTTTTGTTTTTGTTCTTTGTTTTTTTTGTTCCCCTGTTCCATTTCTACTTATCAAAATCCCCCTCTTCCCTGCTCCTCCTCCTCCTCAACCTGCCACCCTCAACAACACAGCCAAACTTCACTGGATTCCTTCCCTGCCCTTCTCCTTCCTCATTTTTGTAAGAGAACACCGAGGGCAAGAATATTTGACACTACATACTTTTACATGAGTTATTCTTGCAAAAATGACACAAAACATAAGACTTATATTAGAGGGACTGCTCATGTTTTGTTTGTGTACATGTTCAGAGGATAGAATCCTGAAGGCATTAAAGGAATAATTCACCCAAATTATCCCTTAAAAGGCTATCAGAAGAGACCTGGAGGGAAATGTTTTGTCAACATTGTTGTGGGAGCTCCTTCGCTGTTGTGCAGCAGATTCTAGTCGCTCATTTCTACTCCCACTGTATCATAGTTTAACACAACAAAAAACTAAAATGTTTATATCTCTGAATACAAAAAAGCTGTAAAAAAAAGAATAAAACCTTAAGTGAATGTTGGAAATTAGTCTTTTTGATGTTCTTATTAAAGTGTTTTTGGAGTTTATTATACTACTAGCACCCTGATGTTTTTTTTTTCCTTTTAGCTTTTAGATTTTGGGAAAAAAAAGAAAAAAAAAAAAAAAAAAAAAGGAATTTTTATTTTTGTTCACGTTTATTTGTCCATGCTGTACAATGGCAGAGTCCTCTGAATATAATTTATTCTATTTCGAACTACGCATGCAGTATATGTGGCCTATTGCAGGAGGATATTTTGTAAATGTAGATTTTGTTGTATTAGGTCACCCTAGTCATAAGAGGAAAAGGGATTCATACCCTTTTGGTGGAACAAATACTGCAATAAATTTTCTACTTCTCTTTGTCACTTGTCTGCTCAAAGTGTTAATCTGAACGTCTCACTTTGGAAATGAAGAAAGTGTGATCAGCATAGACTTGATATGACAAACGAGATTAATTATGTGAGTAAAAGAACCTACAAATTACAGTGATATTAAAGTATTTAGTTAATAAGCGTTAGTACAAAACAAATAGGCGGGTTGTGGTTTTAGTTTTTACAATGCGTATGCATTTCCTGCTTTGTGATTCTACTTTGGTATCGTTTTCAGATTTATCAATCTGATACATTTTTAATATCTTATAAGGCATAAGTAACCATTGCTTTGCCAGAGGACTTTTCAAGCCTTTTGAATATTATGAGATAATAATACCTATTTCTCTCATAGCTTTTTAGATGAGTCAAAACTACGCATTTAAGTCAA
Source organism: Odontesthes bonariensis (assembly GCF_027942865.1). NCBI lineage: Eukaryota > Metazoa > Chordata > Actinopteri > Atheriniformes > Atherinopsidae > Odontesthes > Odontesthes bonariensis. Next base: position 20,684,488 of record NC_134511.1, read on the forward strand.
CAGAGTCACATTGAAATCTAAAGTCACGCCCTTTTATCAGCTTGTCTTTTGCATTTCAATTTGTATTTATCCGACGCCGTTGACGACTCAGCAAAACATTTTTGAACCAAAGGGCTCACCGTACTTTTGTGACGTCACAACCATCGGGCATTTGTATTGTTTTGGCGGGGTTTGCGAATATACGCTGATGGTCGGTTCATTTCGTAAACACTAGCAAACTGGAACCTACAAAATATGGAACGGTATGTGTGCATTTTTCTATAAAAAAGACACTTATACTTAATCTCTCAACAAGCTTATCTTTGTCAAAATATTAAGACCCAGCTTACTCGGTTTATATGAAGCCAGACAGTCGCTGTTACTGTTAACCGACGTTAGCAACCGTTAATTTTAACGAAGGCAGCAACCGCAGTCCTTTTTGAATGCCATTTCAACCCTTTAGACAATTTTTTACGTCTAGTCTGTTTACCAATTATATACCAATTTGATAATATCTTAAGATAGCGATAAGTGACTTTGAATTCATAGTAGCGTCATTGCTAGTTATGTAGCTAAGCTACTTTATGCTTGGTTTCTGACAGCGTCCACTGACATTTATATCTGCAGCCAACTTTGTCGTACTAATATTATGTATTACGACACGACGCGAATACAATTTACTAAATGAGCAGTGCTTTTTTTTGTGAATATGATTTTGTCCAGTGGAAGGATGAGCCGAGCTACTCTCAGCAGACCGTTGGATCTGCCGATGAGGGTTCAAGATAGCAACAGGATGAGCATGGTGTACACAACACCTCAGAGGTTTTTCCCCACCGTCACTTCACATGTTATATATCTGGACATTATGATAAATCAGTCTCCTCTTGTGTTTACGAACCACACACACAGATTATTATTACATCCGTATATCATCACTAGAGAGTTTGAACCACATTGGCAAATGAAATGTAAAACTTTATGGGTTCGTGTTGATTTTATGTGTTTAATGATGAATAGGGACTTGATAACCAAGGATTATTTTCCACAAGTGGTAACATGTGAAAACATGGTCAGCGGTGATGAAAGACAAACATTTGTTCCGGCTTTTTCAAATGAAAATCACTGAGTGGAGGGCCTTCCTTTACTTTCCGCAGTAAACAGCCTTCATTTGGAAAGCTCAGCATGTCCAAACCCCCATCTGGTACTTCTGAAAGGCGGACAAGCTTCTTTGGTGCCAGGTATGTGAATGTCATTTCAAAACTTACAGATAAGCAATACAGTGAGCAGCACAACAATAAGAAAGTATATGTAAACATTCATAACATGAGCCTAACATAGCTTGATGAATTTGGCCAGTTATGATTTATAGTCCTAACCCTGCAGTGTTTATCCTGTGCATATGAACAGTAACATGTTTGTTCCTCCTTTTTATTTGTTGTGTATCATAGTAACAAGTCAGGAAACGAGCAAAGCAGATGCTCACAGTTGATTGATCTGCTGAAGCTAAATTCTCTCAAAATCATTGTGAATTACAAACATAGTGTTACCCTGCTATGAGTACAATTTTACTGTGCACTGCGTGAGATCGAAGTAGAGTTAAAGAGTTTTTCATTTATATTTATTTACATTTGATATTTTATATGATCATATATCAACTGCAGGACTAGTGGGGCCGGCATGCCTCGCAACAGCCTCATGTCCGGCTTTGGAGGAACTGAGAAGATCAAAGATTCCAGACCTCTCCATGATAAATCGTTCGTTCAGCAGTGCATCAGGCAGCTGCACGAGGTAAAAGACATGTCTGTTTGTATGATCTACAGATATGAAAAAGGACTGATTGTTTGCTGCACTTTTTATGTTGAATATGTTAAAGTATGTGTGTGTTTGTTCAAAACCTTCCACTTACTCTGACAGACTGCAATAACACCTCGTTTTACTGAACAGCTGAGCACCTCTTTGTCTGACTTGTTTGATGGACACATTTTCGACACATGAGAACCCCCAGTCGGATATGCTCCCCAGCTGTCCGTTTTCAAAAAGCTCCGTCAGCTTTGGTTCCACATTGATAGAGCTCTATGTTCTATGTCAGATCCTGGGAAACTGGTATTTAATGTGTTTTCCGATGTGTTTTGTGATAGATTGAATGACGTCAGTGCTGCCGTTTCGTCACCTGAAACGTGTGATAATTACCACAAAAAAAAAAAGTGTTAATATAATCTAGTCCAGCCTGATTTTTCTTTATTTTTCTCCAGTTCTTGACGGAGCAGGGTTACCCAGGTACTCTGTCAGCCAAAACTCTTCAGTCACCCTCCACCAAGGAGTTTGTGAAGATGTTCGAGTTTATTTATCGCCAGCTTGAACCAACATTTGAGATGCCAAATTCCAAAGTTGAGGAAGAGGTTCCCGCTATCCTTAAAGCCCTGAGGTAAGAATGCTGTATTTAACTGTTGACACGTGCTGCACGTATATTATTATTGCTATGCGTCATGTGCAGTCAGTGAAGTAATCTGTACACATTTGGGTCATAGAAAACACATTTGAGCAGAGCTTTGTGTATTTAAAAGCCAGTCTAGGGCCGTGGAAAAATTAAGATTGGTTGAATTATATTAGATATAAATGCAGAAATTTAGATATCAGAGTGAATGCAAAGAACAATAGAACAATAAAAAAAAAAACTCAACCGAATATGGCAGGTCATGAATGTTGTGTCACTTTTCTGTGAGCGTTTGTTCTTCTGACTCTGTGTTGATCTCTCTCCCTGCTTTTTGTTAAAGGTATCCATTTGTTCTGTCCAAGTGTTCGATGTATTCTGTCGGCGCGCCACATACCTGGCCTCAGGCCCTGGGTGCTCTAATGTGGCTAATTGATAATGTCAAGGTGAGGAGCAAATACAGTAGCTCTTGACCGTTACTAAAACCTCGTTTGTTGAGTGTCACAGTTGCTCAGTGGGTTTCATATTCCGAGTGTCTGCGTTTCAGATAAACTGGAGTCTGAGTAGGCAGGACCTGCTGTTCAGTGACTTTGGTGAAGATAACGACAACGTTGAAGAGGGCGTTGAGTATAACAAGGTGCTCAGGCTGCTTTAAATAAAAGCATGAGGCATATAAACGCTGTTAAGAAGAAAAGCAGAGAGATGTGTTAAGCGGGTGTTGTATACACCTGCTGCTGAGGACTTTGTTTCTTGTTATATCTTTTTTTTTTTTTATATACATACAGTTTTGTGATTTCTCTGTGTTTTTGTCACTTGGTTTTTAATGTCTGTAATCACTCTGTTCTTGCGCAGCTCTTCCTGGACTACACAGCTGAAACATACTCCAAGTTTATGCAGGGCAACGACACGTTTGAAGATGAGGATGAAGCGTTCCTCAACAAATTGAGTAAGACAGCAGCTCCATGGAAATCTCTTTTTTTTTTTCTTTTTTTTTTTTTTTTTTTGTCTTACAGCGAATGGCGTTTTGTGTGCGTTTTTAAATGTTTTGTTCGACCATTTTGCAGTTTGAATTTACATATAAAATTCATCAAAAAACATTGTGTGGGAAAATCAACCAGAAGTGTATTTGTGCATCTTCACAGAGAAGATTTACAATGTTGATGAAGCCCTGCTGGCCTCGATGGAGGAGAAGTACAGAACGCTCAGTGAGGAGGTTGAACAACTGGAGAAAGAGAATCAAACAGTAAGACTGACACGCTTTACTGTTTACACATTCATTCAGAATTAAGACAGTTCAGATAATGTATACAGTGTGGGTAACTGTACAACATGAACTGTAAACTAAATTGTGAAAGGAGAGCGAGATCTTTATGCCTCCTTCCTGCTGCCTCCTGAAGCTGTTGCTGTGATATTCAGTTTTAGTGCTTTTCCATAGTTTGTTAATTATTTATCTCGTCCTGGTCAGGACCGTCTGATGACCAAGAGGATGAACAAGGTGAAGCTGCAAGTAGATCTCAAGAAAATCCAGAGTTATCGGATCAGCCTGGACTCTTTTAAAGTCACCCTCGAGAACAAAGCTTCAGAACTGACTGATGAGCTGGAGACCACCGGTAAATATGGGCCAAACGTTGTTCATTTCACTTCCGTCAGTCTGGCTTTCTTTATCCTTTGAAAACATGATCACAGTGAAGATGCCAGCTCTATAGTTTCTAAGTAACAGCAACTCCACTTTCCACGTGTGTCATGGGTTTGTTGTACACTCAGCACTATCATAAAAAGGGTGTCTATTTCGGACTGAACTCGCATTTTGCTGGGATGTTTCCTCAGTTTGAGTCCCCATTTGAAACGTTTAACAGTCCAGTTTTTAATTGATAAGCCACCAGACACCATGGCAGCTGAAAGTGGACCTTGGAAAAGAGTTGAAGGTCCCTGAACACATCACCCAGAGAAGACTTCGCCCAGACTTACTTATTCACTCAGACACCACCAAGCAGGTGATCATGTGGGAACTAACGGTGACGTGGGAAGAGCACATGGAGGAGGCGCATGAGAGGAAACTGGCAAAGACCAAGACCTGGTGGAGGAGCGCAGAACCAATTGAAGTGGGCTGCCGGGGGTTTGCCGACCGCTCAATCTGCAAAGCTCTCTGGCAAGGCTTAAAGTAACCGGAGCTGTCAAGAGGGGAGCCATACGTTCCATCACTGTAGCCGCAGAAAAAGCCACATGATGGCTTTGGGTAAAGAGGGCGAGACCGTGGATAAGTGCTGCTGGGATGCAATCTGGGACGTGGATCAACCACGGGATGGGTCACCTGTGTGTGACGGGGTCTGATGTTGAAAGACCTGAAACCCCCGATGACCCCAGGAACATCACTGATGATGCATCCTAGAGATGTATCTAAATTCCCTACAGTGATATTTTTACAACAAGAACAGCAGCTACGACTCTGCCATGAAGTTACAACCAAGTAACATAGTGCTATAGCGATAACTATAGAGAATCTAAGTGCAAAAGTACTACGGGTTTACCTATATTCAGATAAACGAAGATCTGGTCAGCAGCAGGGTCGGGCGATCTGTGAAAGTTCTCCAGAAGCGGCAGCAGAAAAGGTTCCTGGTGCAAGTTTACCTCTTCCCAAAATGCTGAGATTTTTTTTTATGTCCCTTTTTAATCCTAATTTATGCGTTTTTTTGTAACTTCACTTTGAATTCAGAGGATTTAAGGAGTTACTTTAACAAATCCTAGAGCAGAGCTATTTTCCTTTAAAACTGGGAGAATAATTGGTTTCAAGCTATCTTAACAAACCCTTTTAAGTCTCCATTGGTCAATATGTCAGTGTGGATGTTTCCGATTGGTTTGTGTTTTTGTCTGTTTGACGCCCACCCTGATGAAGGCCATAAGACAAAACATGTTGGTCAAAACAATAAAGCTGTTGACTGTTTATACTTTCAGTTTTGCTGGAGCTCTAGCTTCTCTAAACATTCCTAGGCGGCAGGTGGGAATATTATTCGCAACCAAGTTGCCACCTCTCATTTATTGTGGGTGAAAAATGTGCAAACATACCTGTACATACAGGACACAACAGCCGTTTCACTGGAGGATTAAACCTGATTTCATGTCGTCCTCCTAACGCTAATATGATGTTTTTTGTTTTGTTTTTTAGTCAGTCATGTGGATACTCTGAAGCACGAGAGGGATGAGCTGCAACTACTCCTGCAGAACCAGAAGTTCACTCCAGCTGATGTAGAGCGGATCAACAGGGAGAAGAGGGAACTCCAACAGACCATCAACAGCCTCAGCAAGTCTCTTGAGGATGCTGAACAGCACAAGTGGAATGAAGAGATCACTCTGGCAAAAGTGAAGGAGAAGGTACTGTATCTGCATCTCTGATGTGTGCAAAGGAGAACTCGATAGATCCAAGTTGCTTTGTCGATTTTTAGATTGTCTTTGTCGTGTCAAGAAAATCTTAACTTCTGTCCCTTTGTGCTACTTAGCTTATACTGTACTGAAATCATCAAATGTTTCTCATATAGTGGCACACATTTTGACCGTTTTTTTTTTTTTTTTTTTATTAATTTTTTTTGTTTGTTTGCTCTGCGCCTTGTTTGATTGACTGACTGATTGATTTGTTCCCCTTAATTCCAGGCGGAGTTTAAGTTGGCAGAGTACCACAAGCTGGCACGGAAACTGAAGCTGATACCTCAGTCTGCAGAGAACGCCTGCGGTCATGATTTTGAGATCAGGCCCTTTGAATCTGGACTCAGCAGCACGATTCAGCACAAAACACAGATACAGGTAGCTCCAGCCTAAGATCCAGTTAACACGACCGTTTGAGTCATCATAATAGCAGATTTAGTTCAGGTTGAAGAAGACCAGCCTACGCTCCCCGTCTCATTTCCATGTTTAGTTAATTTTAACTTGTTGGATTCAATTCTTTAAATCTGAAATTGAGTGTAAACTGTATTGTGGGTCCCAAAAAATGTATTTATTTATTGTGCATGGTGACGGTTTTGTGATCTTCGGTTGTAGATGCTTCTTAGAAAGTTGATCAGCGACGTGGAGGAAGAAAACAGCCGGTTAGCTAACCTGAAACTCAGCCTGGATGAGTCTTGTGAACAGGTATGACCACTTTCATAAGGCTGCATTGTTCATGTTTCCAGAATGGCTGCATTTCTGCCAGATCTTGTTGCGGCTTTTATATTTATCACATTCGTGTTGTCCAGGTGAATTCCAACATCATGGACAAGTCCAATGATCTGAAGCAGCTGAGAGAGCAGATCCGCAAGTTGGATGAACTGCTGGACTGCGACATGCAGGTATAGTTCACATTCGGCCTGAAAATAAACTGGTGCGCTGTGCGTGTGGTGCTTCATACGGCATGTGTGGGTCTCTGTAGGAGCTGGCCCGGGAGGAGCAGGAGTGGGCGACAGAGATGGAGTCGGTGGAAAACCATCGCAAAATTCTCGAGAAGAAAGTTACTTATGGTTATGACGAGGCCGTGCAGCAACTGAAGACAGCGCAGCAACAGTAAGCAAAGACTATGTTAGAATTGTTCGGCATGCGTCGTACCACTAGTTTTACGTATTTCCCCTCAAAAGAATAATTATTGGTGGTACAGTGGTTTCGTTTGTTTTGTTTTGTTTTTTAAGACACATTTTTCATAGAATCGGGTTTGCGTTAGAGCTGTTTAACACAGTAGCTGAGTTGTGTAATAAATACGGGCCCTCGCTTACCTTCATGTCTTTTTTTTTTGGACTGAGTAGTCACCGCACAGTCAGGAATACGTTACATTTACTGGTTTCTTTTTAGCATTAAAGTGTTACATTCAGTTATTAAATTGTTTCTGTTTAGACCTTTGGATTTATTGACAATACATATGTACATTTATTAAGTTTTTTTATAATTTTTTATTTATTTATTATTATCTTGTTTTTACTGGGCATACAGTCTACTACAATTCTGTCATACTCATTCTAATTCATGCCCTTAATGTAAATGTGTTTTCACTTTAGTCTTCTTATGTTGCTGTTGTGACAGACGATGGGATCTATATAGCTTGTTGTTAAAGACTTGTGCTTTTTCCCTCAAGATACCACCTGGTGCTGCAAGAGACAAATGAAGAGAGGCGAACTGTGGCCAGCAACCTTGCTTCTGTATTTACTACAGCTGCAAATCACTTGTCAATTACTGAGGTAACTTTCCTACTTCTCAGTTTGAAAGAAAATGAACTTCAATGCAGTTCCAAGTGTGCACACGCTTCTGAAAGCAAAGAGACTAATGTGCTGTCAAATCCGTCTTGAAAGCAATGTATTTTCGTGTCGCTGTACGTGTGGGGAAGCTGTTTGTTGTCGTGAGCTCGCAGCGCTGCGGCTTGCTCTCTGCTCACTGCTGTGTCCTGTGCTTCCTGTACAACAGAAGTGTCTGGAGGATCTGCACAGAAGAGTGCAGCGCGTCTGCTGTAAGGCTGTCAAAGAGGACGAGGCAGCTGTAAAGAAGCTGCGGGACACTTTGAAGAGCTTCATGTCCAAAGCAAACGGCTTGTAAAAAGATGCAGCTGGAAGAGGAGTTCAAGGACAATGGAGTGTGTGGATTTGCTGCCCCCCTCTCCCTCCTGACTCTGTCTTTCTTCTTTCTTTCTGTCTTGAGAAAAAAAAAAAGTAACGATTTTGACTTTCTTTCTTTTGTTCTTAACAGGTTTTGGAAATGTATTATATAACCTTAGATTGTTGACATTCAACTTTCACAATAAAACTCAATTTTAAACACATCGGTTTCTATTTTTCAGTTTCTTTGTTATTGAACTGCATATTTAAAAGAATGATGTAAAAGTTTGGTGCATGCATAGTTGAACAGACTAGACACCACTAGATGGCAGCACACGTTCACTGGCGTTTGAAACTCTTTAAGCTGCCTGTCGGCTAATTGACATTAATTATTTTCAGTTTTATTAGGTGATAAAGTGTCTGTATGAAAAACAGACAGAGTAACAACATAAATAACTTGTGGTGTCATCAGCTCTTGGAATCATGACTCACTTTTCTTCTGAGGTCTCATTACAAACTTCTACATTGTTAATGTCTCAAGGCTGTTGCATGAATGTCACCACATGCTGTGCCAATGAGCTGTTTTTGATTGTTTGGATGCCGTGGGAGTGGACAGCAGCCAATACCACCACTCCATCCACGTTAGTCACAGGCAAATCTAACCATTTCAAACTGGAGTTCTTAAATTTAGCTCACATTGTAAGCCTTAGGGGAAGAAATGTTTTACACATCTGTATTCGGCTCATCTCATCCTACAAAGATGATAAGATGTGGATTTATAAATTCCTTCTTGGTTATATGTTCGTTTAGGCAATAAGCTGATTAACAGAGAAACGGCAGGAATTCCGTTCAGGCTCGTTTTTTTTTCTATTTTCAGAAAGCCAATTAAAGCTTTAAATTTCTGCATATCAGCAAAATCCCACAAAGCGGCAGTAAGTAAGTAACTGAGTAAGTTGAGCTTTTATTTTAGGAGTGGATTTTTTTTTTTTTTTTTTCTGGCAGGGACATTTCTTGCAAATGCTTTCATCCACTCAAAGGTGGCAGTGAGAAGACAAACAGGAAGTGACATACGCTATCAGTCCACAATGCTTCCTCCACTCCACTGTTTCCAATGAAGTCTGCATACTTTTCCTCGAGCACTAGAATTTTTTTATGCATTCACATCTTGCCCAGATGTCCAGTGGCACTCTGCTTGCAATCCAGACTTTGATTCTGCTTTACTTCAGATTTTTTTGGGGAAAAAAACACTGATCCAGGGTTTGAAAAAACCTGTGAAACACTTCTAAATAAAGACATCTGGTTTCTAATTCAGCTTCTCTCGTTGGACACAGTGGTGTTGATTTATGATTTCACAGAAGTGCATTTTTTTTTTCTCCCCATTTCTCTCATGTTTTTCCGCCTGAGAGGAAGCATCTGTCCTGAACTCTAACACTGTTACATTTGTCTTGTTGGTTGTTTCCTGGTTGCAAAATTGAAAGAAAAAAAAAGAAAAGAAATAATGATAGATAATGAAATAAGATAATTTTACGTGATGAAACAACATCAAGACGTCATTAATCTGACAGCTGTAAAAAGAAGAAACATCTTCCTGTAATTTGTTTACTTACATTATTGTGCGATCGTGTCAGATTTGTGATCCTCTTAACTTGATAAAAAAAAAACAAGCAACCATTCCCGGAAAAGTAGTGGGGAATTACTAATAAATTCAAATTTGAGGTAGTGTGATCCCTCGTCTAAACTGATGGTTAATTATTTGTGAATTAAATTTATTGCATAACTTAATAAAGTACATAATACACAATCCAGAAAATAATCTGATAAAACATGAATGAAAAATGTTAGGCGTATCCACAAATGACCACCTTCCAACATCATACGTACACACCAGGAAACAACTTCTGTAACCGAAGACTGAATGTCTGACAGCTAAACTGTAAAACTCCACCTTATGTCTGTACAATAATGTCCGAGACGTTTTTACAGGGGAGCGTTTGAAAACTGTCAGAGCTGTAAGCGTGAGAGAGAAATGTTTTGGCAGATGTGATGAGGAGAGATGAGGTGACTATGAGGGCCTCCAACAAGAGAGGGGGGGGGAATGAAAATGTGATGGATAACTTCCACCACGAGCTGAAACCACCCTGGACCTTGTGTGAGTGTCTGAGCTTTGACTGGAGTGTTGGAAGAAGAGAAGAGCGGCTATGCTGGAAGTTAAAGGACAGGAGGAAGGCCGGTGCCATATGTTAACCGCCGAACAGACTTAATTAAACTAAACAGTCCAGAGTGTGTTTACCAGATCCCATGTGGACAGGTGGCATCCATAAAAGCCATTTCAGAAGACCTGTCTTTGTATGAGTGAGTAAATGAATGTCATGATTTGTGGACCTCTGTACCTTCTGAGGAATGCACATACATGGTGGTTTTCATGCTTCTTTACAGTGGTTATTTCTCGAATGTGTGTTGATCTGGCGTTTCCTGCGGCCCTCAGCCTGTGCGGGCCTGTTCTTTGTCATGGGTCACTGCATTTAAAGACACAAGAGCTCCATGAATACTTTATACACTGTATGTACCTGCTCTCACGCTGTGGAAGTCAATATGACCTGGCCGAGGGCAAAAACGTAACTCTACTGGGGACTGTGTGTGTAGGTTTGCGTGTACTTGTGCGTGTGTGACTCCCACAGAGCCTCTAATAGAGACAACATGTAGGCACGATGGCATACGATGGTGTGGATCAGAGCATGTGAGCTGTAACTCATAGTGATGATGGTCCCCGCTCTATAACTGGACACAGGCAGACACAGTAGATCACTGAGGTGTTAATGTACAGTCGTATTACGGGCTAATCTCAGAAGAGAAAGAAGGTGACAAAAAGGGAAAGTGAGCTCTCTCTTTTCTTTCTCAAGCTCCCTGTCCAAACACCATTGTCTAGCTGAGCTCTGTCTTCCTTAAGCCTACATTATGACTCGCTCTGGCATTTTGATTTCTGTTCCAGCAACTAATTGTCTCCAGATTTAGCAGACACATCAACTCCTGCTATAGCTGTGTGCCAAGCACACAAAGAAATAAGTAACCCAACTGTTGCCGCAAGACTCCAACTCTAAACTTTATCATTTATCTTAAGCGCAGCCGCTAATTATTTTGATAGCAGCATCAGTAACAGAAGCACACGGGCTTCCTTCTGTGGCTGTCAAATATTTGCTGTGTTGTGCACTGTTGGATTTATTTATTTTTTGCTTTACAAAACAGAATATTGGACAAAGCCCAATGACATTACTCAAAAAAAAGAAAAAAAAAAGAGGAAAATCTTAAAGTTCACGTCACAGATTAGATCATTGGACAGCATATTTTTTGGTGAACTAAAATGTGCCGCATTGTGTTTTCTTGTTTGTATTTAATATTTTGTTCTATTATTGATGATTACAAGTGTTTCTCCTATCTATTTGAAATGCGTGACTCATGTTCTTTGTCATGCTACATGTATTCTATCGAAAATATCACCTTCTGTATGGGATTTTTTTTTCTATTTTGAGATGCATTTTTCACCTCAGGGTGCAGATATACGTCTTATGCCGCCCCAGTCAAAAGCGTTGGTGTACTAAAGTGTACTTTTGACTGACAGAGTGAAATACTAAAATACATAATTGCTGTGATTTCTCTTTAAAAAGGAAAAAGACGCTCAGCGAGCTCTACGACAGTGAGGACGCGTCATGTGAGTGGTCGGCTGGTGATAAGAGAATCAGTGTTGCTCAAAACCTTTGAGCAAAAAGCTGGGCAAAGCAGGCAGCCCCTCATATAAGTCTCCAGTGAACTCGAGTAGCACTTGTTGTGTGAACTTGGCTGTATCTGCCCCTGTCATCAGGTGTGTCATGACAGCTTCTGATGCATGTGCTTCCTTCTTGTTATGTTTCCTTTGATGGCAGCGTGCAGTGTTGATATTATGGCAGCTTCCTGTGTGATTTCACTGCATGTTGACAGTTCACTGAGTGTTCGAACTCAGTGTGAAGTGCTTTAATCAGGGTGTCTTTTGTTGAATAATAGATTCAGTGAGTGACCGGTTTACACACAGCAGGTTTTTCCATCTCAGCTTGCTCATAATTCAACTATAAGGCACGAAACATAACAGTTTCTCAGTGTTATTCCTTTATGTCAAAACAATTTATCCACAGAATTCAGGATCCACCACAGATTTTGCCAGAAAACAAGACATAAAGAGCTCCCCATGGTGATGCCTCAGTCATGCAGAGCCTCTCAAGAAGAAAGAGAAACAAAACAGCTGGAAACTTTCTAGAGCTTCACACAGGAGTCTTTTGTTGATGAGAGCACGTTTTGTGGCTTACCCCTGATCAGAGAGCTTGTTTTAGAATCAAGATGAATTGCTCCTGGCTTCTTTATCTTTAACTTTTAAAGTTAAAGATAAAGAAGCCACATAAGAACATTTATGTTGCAAAAAAAAATAGGATTTTTCTTTCACACATGATGAATACAAAAAGGTTACTTTCAACGTCTGGAATAGACTTGAGTAATTGAGACGAATGCAGTAGAAAAAAAGTCTAAATTAGGGCTGCTAATCAGGGCCAGCTTGAGACCACTGGATTTTATTTATTTTTTGGCAGTGGGGATATTTTAAATGCTTAAATGAGATTAGGTTAAATGCTGTTTGTCTAGCGCAGGAAGTTTAGATCAAAGAAACCCGGGAGAAGTCATTACTTCTTTATTCGGCTGGTTCCCAAAGCAGTCAGTAGTAGGGACTTTGTTTTTCCATACGGTGAGCAGAAATGTTTATCTTCTATTATTGCTGTTCTATACCTTTAAGGTTAGAACATGGCCGACACATTACAGAGGTGAATGCTTTATTTCCTGTCCCGGTGATGTCAGTTGAATATGTGCCCACTTCGCTGTGATATAGAGCACTTTTCGCCATATGGGACAACTTAAGCGAATCAAAGGGCAAATAAACAGGCCATGTCTTCTTTCCAGTTGCAGTGAAAAGCGCCCAAACACGCAACAGTTAACCGTCAGTGTGTGTGTCCCTGTGAGCATGAGGGCGAGCTAGTTAAAATGTCTGAATACTTACAAGCAGATGATTCTGGGATGTAGATTTTCATCTGAGGGGGATGATGTGTGTGAGTGAAGTGCAGAGTGAGTGAGCAGGAGATATCAGGTTTCCATCAGCTTGTCTCACTCTCTCAGACCTGGATGGGGGTTATTAAGGCACTGGGAGAGGTCCTGAGAATGCCATTTTAGAGTTTGAAAGGTTATGGAGAGGTTATAATGAGGTTGTGAATTAGAAGTTTGAACTGGTGGCTTGCTGTGAGTCATATTCTTGTCTAAATGGATCTATTTCAGGGTCTGTTCACCTGAGGGTGGAAACAGATGTCCGTTAGGGAATCAGATGCTTCTCCATAACGGTGTAGGTATTTTTTGAGATCTTACACACTAGATTTGGATTTGAGAAGGAGTTAATAATGACAATATTTTGTTGTAATACAGTTTATAATTGAATTGGAATTAAACCTCTTACTTCCACTAATAACTCTCCACTCTGGCAAATTCTAACATGTTCCAGTGCATCTCTGTGGACTATAAATATCACTTAAAAGAAAAAAAACATGCTGGAGGAATGCTGGTTTACTTGGTTGAAAGCTTGTATTGTTTTAGCATCCTGATGAGCTGCAGAATTATGTAGAAAAGCATAATCAGATGTATGGCAGCTATTGGCATGCTAAAAAAATCCTTCTATTTGTTTCACAAGTACACTTTTTTGTTAAAAGACACTGTACTTACGTGTGTGCACATATATTCGAGTCACATTGTCAGTTTGATAATGAACCCTTACAATTTCATCCTTAACTTACGCTCAATATGTTTTTGCTCGTTGCAGGTAAACGCTGCGTGTCCCGTTCAGATAATGAGTGAAGAGAAAATAGTTTAGGAAACTTTCCACACTGATATATTACAGAAGCATGGTCATTTAAAGGAGATAACAAACCATAAAAAAGGGCTTAACTGCGTCAACTATGAGACACAGAAGTGATTTACAAGTGAATCTCACCACATAAAACAAAACTCTAGATGTCTGCTAAATACACAGCATAAATGAGAAAAAGAGCCGAGTTTTTATATTTGATCTATTAACAGGCTACATTATGCAGAACAGAAAAAGGTAATAAGACGTTCCAGCATTTTGCAAACTCAAATTAAACGTGCAGTACAAAGAAGACGTGGATTGTCATTTTCAAGTTTGATTGTTTTTCAGAAAACTAGATGCCACCAACGCATTTAAAAAAACGTTGAAAACGTCTGTTTGCTTTTGTCCTTGGACACTGCTGTCTCTGTTTTTTGTTCACGTATTAACCAAAACAAGGATATAGTCTGTCGCGGCCTTTTAAGTTTCCAAATGATATTTTCCAACAAAGGCCGTGGGTGGCAGCAGGTGGTTGTGTTCTTGCACGCACTTCAGTTGATTGTTAAAAAATGTATGTAGTTTATTTTTTAACAACAAAAAAAAATATGAACAAAACGATAACAAAAAAATTCTTACAATTTGGATGAAAACGAAAGTTAACTTATTTTGATTTAACAAGATCTAAAAGTGGTCAAAAAAATCATTCAACCACCACCTCCCGTCCTCACACCGGACATTTGACCAACAAAAAAGAGCCCCTGGTGTGTTCTTAATCTGTCTGATTAATGGGCGGGTCTAAAAGTCACCAAAATAATTTAAACAATCTCAAATACAAAAATGAACCCCAGATCTTGACTCCAAATCAACCAAAGTATATTCCAATATCCCAAAGAAAACCAAACCGATAGAACCCATGACTTACAAAACATAAATGGCCACAACACAGTCCCAGAGCATTTTGTGAAGCTGGCACAAAATGAGTGTTTGCCAACCAAGTCTGGTTCACACCATTTTCACATATGTGTGTTTAATTCATAATATATGTAATCTGCTCCCTAGTGTTCAAGGTAAGGAAATGCCTATTTTCCTGGATATATATACTTTACTTCAGTAATGTAGCGGCTAATGTTAGCAGTCTTGTTTTACAAAAATTTGCATGAAATTACGATGACAGAACAACATTTAGAATACAAGGAAGAAGTGAGTGAAAAGCAGCTGTTGTGCCTGTTAGTAATTTTTGGTAAAAGGCATTGTATGAACTGCAACCCAGTACTCGTTAATGTTTGGAAATTGAGTCAGATATCACAACTAAAGATTGATGAGGTACCGCAAAGATAACATGGCAAGCGGGAGCCTGACATTAGGTCAGAGGGCAGCTGGCCTAAGATTGAGGATCGTGGATAAAGTGGATGCTTGGCATTTTGTCTAGGCTAAGAGAAAAATTACCTTCTGAAAGTCTGCTGGAAACCAAGTGGTTGGAATGGTGCATAAGAACACGAGTACAAGAGTACTAAGTACAAGAACATACTAAATGTGGGTTGGAAGTCCCAAAGGCAAAGTGGGAGATACCTCCAAAAGTGGTGGAGAATGACAGAGCTAAATCCCTGCGGGACCTCCATTTCCAAGCTGATACACCAGTTATGGCTAACCAATCGAACATTATGTTGGTCAACAAACTACAGAGTGCAGTAGTGACAGATGGAGCAATCCCAAGTGACAGCAACATCAAGGAAGGAACACCAGAAATTCACAAAATACCAAAAGCTAAAGAATGCAATAGAAAAGATATGGAAAGTGAAGGCAACAGTAGTGCCAGTGGTCATCGCAGCACTCTGGGGCTGTGACCCCCAAATTTTGGGGAGTGGCTCCAACGGATCCCAGCAAATCCATCAGACATCTCTCTCCACAACAACGCAATCCTTGGATCAGCAAAGATACTTTGACCTGGAGAGGGAGTCACGTGAAGACATCAGTGAATGAAGCTATAGGTTAGGACATTGATTAGCAGGGTGTATTGCTTTCACAGGGATTGATCCAAGTTTGACCAGTTTAACTTGTGAGCCACTCTATCATCCATCAAAGGTAAGTTAGTAACCTACAACCTGAATGATATTCCTCAGTTCTTAAATGAATTCAGTTCCTATGATCCTTCCTTTTTGTTTTAACACTGATTCAAGACATCTCACTGACTTTGATTTGTCACATTTAAGAGATGTGAGTATTGCTACAGAGGGGGAAGCAGCTTAAAGTACTCACTACACATCCTTTCCATACCACTGAGGTGTTTATGGAAGAAACAGGAAGTTCCTCCCTTCAGCACCAGGGAACATGCAAACACAGATACAAGTCTAATGTGGGTTTACGTGCACAAACGCACGAGGCAGCCAACAGCCAGCAGAGCTTTGCGCTTCTTCTCAGGAAGCAAAAAGAACAAGAAAACAGAAGTTTAATGTATGAAGCTAAGGAGTGTCAGGGGGACACAAGAAAGGGGTGGGTGGGTATGTAGAGATGTAGGAGTTAATGAAAGGACGTGGGGAAAATAAGGAGCAGGAAAGGGATACAGGGAGGTATGCTGTGTCCTTTGGAGGGGAAGATGAATGGTGGGTCTGGTTTGCCTCCTGGGGTCTTGGACGCAGACATGTTCACACAGGACCAATGCTGTGTTTACAAAGGAGATTAGAGCAGTTCCACCCTGTACCTTAGCAGAGGTGCTTCAGAGCCATATGTGTAAACGATGAGAGGAATAAACACAGGCATATTGACTATGTATGCTACATATATTTTCCAACATTCATAACCCCTACAACCCCAGAGGGATCAGCTCCAGTGTGTTGTCACGTAACCCCCACATTTATGTTTTTTATACCACATGGGGTCTGTTTTAGAAGGAGACAATAAAATGATTTAAAGCACAAGATTTTAATTATAGAATAGAATATTGTAGCTGTTACAGATGTTTAATGTTCACGTTTGATGTTGTTCAGGATTATTCAATGATTTAATAGGTTTTGACTCACCCACAACAGCAGATATATCAGATTTGTATACAGATTATTTGTCTGCTGGCCACCAATCTTCCCTATGTTGCAGGAAATCTAAACCACAGCCAGACCCTCTGGGACTAAGTGTTTCATCTTGACCTACAAAACAGCAGTTGACAAAAATGCTTTTGGTTATTTCACATGATCTTCCAACAGAAATGAGAATGTTTATCTAGGTGATGAGCTAATGTTTCACGAATACTTCAAAGTGTTTGTTTAACAGGGCTTTTACATGTAAGCACATCGGTGTAAAGTTACTTGATGAGTTTGAGAAGATACCACGATAACAGAGGTGTCAAAATGTGCCGCAGAGGTTTCTGCTTCAAAATCAGTACTCACGATAAAGAGTGTGCCACCGACGCTGATTTTGTGGGGCAACCGTAAATGTAAAGTGGCTGTTGCTGCAAAATGAGAGAATGTTTGCCGTCCGAGTGGGCTGCCTCCCCCCCAAGCATTGAGAGAGGAACAACTGTAACTGTAATCACCTGCCAGTGCACAATTTTCTATGCAGAAGAAAGGAGATTTTTTTTGCTTGAATGCCTTTGGACTGTTAGGACAAGTAGTTTGCAAAATATTGATCATAATAATTCATCGCATGTTAACCAACACACGCATGGAAATGTTGGCTATGTAAACATAAAAGGTGATTCATATGTCTGTGTTGTTTCCACAGCTTGTTTCTGCTGCCCCATGCTTGCCATTTTAAGATTATCCACCCTGAAATGTGACATCTCTTTGATTATGATATATGAGGTCTATGAAGTGCACTCATTTAAACAGTCTTTCCAACACACTAACACACTTTTATTAGATTTAAGGTTGAAAAAAAACCTTTAATTATGCCTCCGTGTCGAAAACAATGCTTTGGAATATATGTTTCACGCACAGTGTTGCCAAAATGCGGTCAAAAGTAACATCGCTGTGTGAGAAATGGTGAGCATTTTCCGCTGTGTCATTCAGGATCAGTCGTTTCAGCAGCTGCCGCTTTGTTTGATGTGGTGTGTCGCATCAGAGTGGACAGCTTCTACTCTGGCCGGTGCTGAGGTTTGCTCTGTCTGTGCGTTATTTCTTATCATCACACTCTATCACACACAGAACGACGTCATCAACCGGCCGGTCTTTTCAGCTTCGCCTCCTCTGCCAGAAAGAAATAATTCAGAAGATTCAGATTCTCAAGTGCACTTTGGGGGAAACAGAATAGCAAAGGTCAAATGATGGAAGTCTTGCTACATGACTATTCTGAACTATTTGTCAGTCGTCTCAGAAGACCAAGAAGAAGAATGTTGTGAGGATGTTAGAAGATTTGGAGCGAAAGGTTTTTTTTTTTGTCTATAGGCCATAAACTGCAGGACTACGAGAACAAAACCCGATAAGAGAGTAAGATAAAACATTTGAGAAAACACTACAATGAAACAGATTACGCTTCATTTCAGGAAGCATACAAACAAGAAAAGAAAAGACTTGAAAAGATAAAACTGAACATGTCAGAAAACATTAAAACACAATAGAATACATAACAAAACAACAAATAAGCACAAAAGAACAAAAAAAAAAAACACACAACAGTGCAGAAAATAGAACAGTAAAACATACATTTCAGAGACCCAAATTTATGAAAATATGTCTTTTGTTTTGTGGATGTGTTTTCCAAAATGATGTCTCATTTCAGGGCCGTCAGAGTTTGTAGTTTCTTTATGTTCTTTATGTCCACAGGGTCTGACCAACCCTCACTCCCATGACTTTTAGCATTTTTCTTATAGGAATGAAAAAAAAGAAGAAACAATTGCCAATTTATAACAAGCGGTTTCAAAATCATTCTGGCTTTAAACAAGGTCAGAAGCTGTACACATACTGTATGCAAGGAATAAGAACACGATCAAGCATAAGCACACGATTCCCTCTATCCCGCATAGAGATTTACTTTGTCTTGTCTGAAACACACACACATATGCACACACAATGATGTGGCGCAGGTGTGAGGCAGGACGTTGTAAAGCACATTCTCAGATTTCACGTGAATATTTAATATTTCTAACCATCTGACACCTCTCACGAAACAACATGCAGATGATAACGTTACATTCACTCCTCCCGCTAAAGTCAGGTTTTGAAATATTACTACCCAGGCCCTGCGTCTTAACACAAGACTAATGATGAAATCAGATCAAAATATCTAGAAAAATGTCAATACATTACATCAAATAGCATTAGCTGAAGAAATATCCTATGTACTCCTATGTCCTTTTTCTTTACAGATTTTACTGCTGACACCAGCTCCCGCACGCCATAAAGGTTTTAAACTTTGCCTCATTCAGAACATTCTTTAAGGGCTTTTCTCTCATTTTGTTTAGTTTAATGCTTATCTCACACAATACACCACTGATGTTACAGTGTCAGTAGATGATGCTGACTCCTCTTTGCCTCCCTCTCTCTTGCCACTGGCTGAATCAGTGTTTCATCTGCAGTTGACAACAGCTGTGACTTAAAGTGCTTGTCATTGTGTATGTGTGTGTGTGTGCGCTTGTGGTAATAGTGATGAGTTGGGGGGCCTGCGGCTTGTGGTCCAGACTCAACTTCTGGTGGTAGTGCCAGTTGATGATCAGTGCACCGCGGTTAGAGCCCCACGTTAATCCCCGCCGTCTCTGCTTTATGTTGCAAGCCAAGCCAATGACAGCACAGCAGTGTTTCTTTAATCACAGCAATGAGCTCTGACGGGCCGGCAGGCCTTTTCTGGTGTCAGTCACAAAAACACACAATCTATCTAAAGTTTCTGTTGTCTTTTATATGTTTTTATGTAGCCGAACTTTGACACCAAAATCACTTTGTGAACTGAGTATTTCTGATTAGAAGATTCACTTTAGCACTTGTAATTTTAAGAAGGTGTCAGGTCTTGGAGCTCTTTTTGATCTGCGAAACAGGGTGAGACAGCTCTGGTAATGTGTTGTCGTCATATGTCTGAAACGTTCTCATCTTTGATGACTCTCCTTTCACCCTCTGTGGTTGTCTCGCAATTGTCTCGTCATGTAGCCTGAGTCACACCAACAGACTCGTTGCAGTAGAAGCCGCATAGAGAGCTTCTTGTTCTTCGCCGTTTTCTCATGTTTGATGTAATGATAGTTAGATTTTGGGTAAAATTAGTATATTTTCCCAGGCCAGCTGGCACAATAGTAGCGGACAAGGTTTTGCCCACAATTGTTTCCTCTTGTAAACAAGCTGATCACCCAATTTGATAGTTTGAGCTGCCACAGTAAACTTCTTATACCGTAAATCCTGAAATCATCGCCAGCCTGGAGGCTGAGACACAAAAGAAGCAGTTTTCCTGGTGAAAAAGCGTTTTCTGTTTCTGTGGTTATTTTCAGTAAGTACTACATTAAGTTTTTTGTCATAGTACTAAGGGAAGGTATCCGCATGTATCTGCATTTAATTTCTATAAATAAATATAAAAGATTTCTATAAAATAAATAAGAAAGAAATGGTATCTCTTCCTGGCATGTTCTGGAAGTATAGCTGCTACGTTTGCATATCAGCTCAGCTGATGATCTTCCAGACATGTTATATGTGGACTGGCTAGATATTTGTTTTCTCTCTAGAGCATCTCTGGATCATTTCAGTACTGCAGTGCCCGTGTGAAAACAGCTAAAGTTGACTCTTTCGGCTCTTAAAGCTAGGCAACTTGCTAATGTTCTGTGAAAGCGTGAGCAACAGGCAGGAAAAATTGAGAGAAAGATCAGCCGCGAACAGCTAATGTTTTGTGACAATTTCACCAACAGTTTGAAATATGTGCAAGTATGTGACATGACCACCACATCCTGACATAACATGAGGTTGCAGATACATGGAGAGAGACTACCTCTCCTCTGGTGACTTGTGGTGAAGACGTTTGCACTACTGAGAAAAGGCAGGAGACTGATTCATTCAGATGAGAGCAGAAATCAGGTTCACCTGGTCTTGACGTGACACTGGGAAGTCCAAACCAGTCTTTTGGATGATGGAATTGCATTTTTCGAACTTCACTACCATCCCATATTTGCATACAGGAGGTGTTTTGGTGGGTGTTGATGCACAATTGAAGCAGGAAAGTTGTGTTTACACCACTGTAAAAAAGTGCTCATTGACTTTCTAATGACCTAGTTTCCAGGTGCCAACATGTCATTTCAACGCTTTAAGTTGACCAATTAATCATACTTTGTGCTTTGGCTACAGAGCCTTCAAATGTATCTGCAAAGGATGCCACCACAGGTAGGAGAAATAATCATACCTAATATTTGTTATTCAGGCGAGTACAGCAATCAACAGTTTCATCACGTATCATGTATCACCAAAGTAGATTTCTGCCAGTATTCAGCACCTGTTTGGAACACCATCCCTTTTACTGCAAACACTTGTGTTGTATTACACTACAGAGGAACACTATCCTTCATTACGAGCTCCTCTGTCGCCGTGGACAAAAGAGCAGAAGACTCACCTGAAAATGACCTTGTGTTTAAGTTGTCCATTGGCTTTAATGGGTTCCTTTATTGTCTGCAGCTATACAGATGATAGACGGACAATCTTGTGATTTACATTCTCCAAACGAGGCCCAGGAATATGTTTAATTTGCCAAAAGTTTTCAATAGAGCACATTTTTGAGACGTGTTTAGAAAACCACATTGTGATTGTTAGGTTTTTATAGATTCTCATACATGAGGCTTTTTGACCCTGAATCTGCAGTGAAACAGATTTGTCTGTGGCTTTGGAACTAAGAAAATGAGCTGAACAATGAGGAATTAAGCTCGGTGAAAGTGTTGACTCACTCCATGAACTCCTTTTCTAAACAAAAATCAAGGAAGCTCAGAGAAAGATTCGGCCAAGGTCACATTTATTTGGGAAATGACTGATATGCATCGCTGACTTATTACCAAAGTTACTAACCACGGATTTTTGACATAATAATGTTATCGTGTTAACATGCTTAAATGGAATTGATACAAAAAATAAAAATAAACTTTTTCATGACCCAAAAATTCGTAGGGATGCCTCAAGGGCAGAAACAGCCACAGATGAAATCCCAAATGTCAAACAACATCAGTCACGGCTCTGAGCTTGTTCACAGAATCACAGAAGGCCGGTTGAAGGATTGATTAGATACGTAAGAAGAAAGAAAATGGAAAAGTACTTGCTGAGCTGAGTTTTTTTGCCCAGTACTTGAAGGACCAGGTTGTAGTGACTCACTGTTGAGGAGACAGTAGAGTGAAACTTGAGAGAGCAGGCGCAGCTCACATATCGACCCCACACATTAGTTAAGCAAGGCACAGCTTCTCCCGTCACATTCTCCAATTCCTACATCTTTGTATTCATTGTCTTCTCTGGATATTTGCCACCTTTTAAACATACTGTCTTCCCATTGTCCTCCCTTTCTCTTCAAACACCAGCTCTTAACTTAATTTCTCACTCATCCAGTTGTTTTCTTTATGCTGTCAGATCTTCTGACATTCCCCTTTGATCCATCTTTCTTTCATTTTTAACTATCAGTCTCACCTTCTTTTTACCCTTTGGTGTGTGGACTACACTTTAGGTATGGGTCACATATTCTCATCTATGTTTAACGCTTTCTTCTGTCACTTGATGACATCAAATTCTGTGAATCTTGTTTTCTCAGTTGTTAACAGAGATCAGCCCGGGTGCTTTGATGTTCCTCTTTTACACAGAAAAGACAAAAATACAATGACTATTTCCCACTGTCTTTCAGTTACAGCCTTGTTGTCAGGTGAACGTTAACAGAAAAGATTCTGAGCCAACAATGGAAACCAAAGTGTCTTCTTAGGCTACAGTCATTAAAGGTGGATTTTTACAAGACAAAAACATGAGGTCACGTGTCAAAGTTTGCACCATGCATTATTTACCAACAGTCAAATCTGACAATTTAAGTATTAATCATTATATTATAATTAAATTACAGTTTTATCTTTTGTTTTTTATTTGTGAGGATCTTATTCAACTATGATGCAGGAACATGAAATTAACTTGGAATGAAAATAACAACAAGAAAACAAACAGCTCTTTTACCTCATAGACACAATGCTCTAGTATAGTTTATTCATCTTATCACAAGATAGAAAACAATATCATAAAATGACACTAAAACGATTTAACACTGTTAAAGTTTTGATGTGGATTTTGGACAATCCCTGTTGAGACTTTGACTGCTTCTAGCAGTTTAGAGCAATGCTATGATGAGTTTTCCCTTTTTTGTTTGCCATGCAGCAAGCGCTGCAGTGCACCTTCCTCCTAACTTTCTGCCATCAGCTGCTGGTCGACAGCTGGTGATCAGTTAAAGATACATCATTAGCAGGTGCACAAGCAAAGATGGTGTTGTTTTCACAAGGCAAAAAGCGCTTCTGCACTCATGTACTGCAGGGGGAACATTGACAAATGTGGTTTTGAGGAGCGCCTTGGTAAAGATTTTTTTTTGTCTTCTCTCTGCCTTTGTTTTCTGACAACCAATACATCAATGATAAAACCCAAGCCGACCATCTGCAGCCAGCTACTACAATGCCAACAGAAAAAAAAAAAAGCCCTTTATGGTCTGTTGTTCTCTAAGAGCTCCACATTGGGTAGTTTGTTAGTTGTTCCAAAAGCACTACATATCTGCCTGTGGACAGCTTTCATCTACATGACATCCAGTTCACCTGTTCAACCATCAAACCTTATTGACATGTATTTGAGATCCCAATCAAGGCCAGATTTGTAGATGAGTGTGGCCCAAACCATTTGCATCTTAATCTTGAGCAATCATGATAATGTAATTATCATTGATCATTCATGAGTCAACGGTGAGCATCATGGCTGGTGTGATGTAAGTAGTTTAGATTTAGAATATCTTTTAAGAACTGACTGATTTTATGAAATAGAACATGTATTTGCCTCATTAGATTGACCTAAATGTCACAGACTATCTTTAAGATATTATGGACAGCCTTCCTTTAATGGTGTCTTGTGACGTTTTTTTTTTTTTTTTATCACTAGTACTGACATGTAGCAGTGGTTCTATAAGTAAGCCTCAGTGTTGCTTATATGCTAAATGCACATGTACAACTCCAATTCCAAAAGTTGGGATACTACGCAAAATGTAAA
This sequence comes from Odontesthes bonariensis, assembly GCF_027942865.1. Classification (NCBI taxonomy): domain Eukaryota; kingdom Metazoa; phylum Chordata; class Actinopteri; order Atheriniformes; family Atherinopsidae; genus Odontesthes; species Odontesthes bonariensis. Next base: position 20,708,497 of record NC_134511.1, read on the forward strand.
AGTAAGAACAGAACGTGTTATTTTGTAAATCTGCTAAGCCAACACTTTATTCACAATAGGGCATTAAATTGGAAAAGTTAAACACTTCACAATTTCATGAAAAGCATCATCTCCTTTTTTGTGTTTCATGATGGACCAGTTGTGTTCAGTTGGTAAAAGGTCTAAACTCTTCTACTATGAAGCCACGCAACTGTAATGAATGCAGTATGCAGTTTATCATTATCATGCTGAAATATGCAAGGCCGTTCCTGAAAAAAATGTCATCTGAATGGGAGCACATGTTGCTCTAAAACCTGTCTATCCCTTTCAGCATCGATGGCGTCTTTCCACAGGTTGCCAGTTCCATAAGCACCAATGCATCCCCATACCATCAGAGATGCAGACTTTTGAGCTGAGCGCTGATAACAAACTGGATAGTCTCTCCTCCTCAATCCAGAAGATTTCCAAAAAGAATTTAAATTTTTGATTCATCTGACCACAGAACAGTTTATATGAGCGCTGGGCCAGAGAAGCCAGAATCATTTTGGGATTACGTTCACACGTGTTTCTTTTTTGCAAGATAGAGCATTAATCGGGATTTATGGATGTCTCTGTCAATTGTGCTCATCATGAATTCTTGAAGTGTCCCTAAGCCCGTGCAGTGATTTCCATGACCGAGTCATTCCTGTCTTTAATGCAGTGCCGACTGAGGGTCCAAAGATCATCCGGTTTTAATTTATGGCAGCGTTCCTTGTTCACAGAGATGTATCCAGACTCCAGACTCTTTTGATGATATAATGTACTGTAGATGATGGAATAATAAAAGTCTTCACAGTGTTGTGCTGAGGAATCGTTGTTCTTAAATTGCTCCACAATTTGAAGGCAGTTTTTCTCAGATTGCTGAACCTCTGCCTATATTTACTTTTGAGAGACTTTGCCTTTTTTATTTTTATTTTATATCTGTTACTGACCTGTTGCCAATTACCCTAATTAGTTGCAAGATGTTCCTCCAGATGTTTCTGTTTCGCACCGTCTACTTTTTCAGCCTTTTCTTGTCACCGTCTCAACTTTTTTTTTAGTTGTGTTGCCACCATCACATTGATGATGTTCTAATATTTTTCATGTATTGGTAAACGGTCTTAGTTTAAACATTAAGCATATAATACTTGTTATATTGTGAATAAAAGATGTGTTCATTGAAATTCCGGACCACTGCATTCTGTTTATATCTAAACGACCTCCATCAGAACAGATCCTTTTAGAATTAGGTTGGTATGTCGGGTTGGTTTCTATTCTTTCTTAAAAACACAATGAAGTATAATTCATTTTAAAAGAATGTTTATTAAACATTTTTAAAGAGAAAATGCATTCTGCTTCTAAGCTAGAGCTCAAAGCCACATACAGAATATATTGTGATGAGAAACATGGGAGGTCCACCTGACCTTGTCATGACAACTCATGGGGTCACCTTTAAAATCAGATCCTGATGTGTAAAAGGTTATATTGCTCTTTAAGTGGTCTTTTGTTGCTCTTCTTTTAAAATAAATCAGTTTGATTTAAACATCTAGCACACTCTAAGATATCACATCACAGTAATAAATAACATTCATTTTATGGAAGCAAAAATAAATATGTAATAAGTTAATCATTTCTACGTTTCATAAATACATCTCATATGTGAATACCTTTTTCCGTCTGACATATGTGCTCTACAGTCGACAGATTGTGTTTGCTGGGTCAACCATCATATATGAGTCCAATTGAGTTCAGTCTTTTGGGTTGCTTATCCATGTAAACATTAGATGTAGATATAAAGATCATTGTGAGCTCATCTGTAATCTCAGCTGTTGACTGTAAAGGAAACGATGGATCTTTTTCTTGAGGAAGAGGGTGGAGGGGATGTGAAGAAAAGGCTTTGAGGTAAAATCTTGGGTGACGCCACCTTCTAAATTTATTGATCCATTTTTTGGTGGATTCGAGTAATTTACATCATGCTGTAAAGTTTCCTCGCGGCATTAAAAAGTCTGCAGAAAAACACATTAAACATCATACTCAAGAAAACACAGAGCAGGGGACCTTGTCCTCAGTCCTACACGCAGCCACATTTTCTGGCTGAGTGCTTTCTCACGGTGTGGTAAACAAGGCTGTCATCCAGAAACGAGAGGTCATCGTCAAATACTATTGGCCGGCAGCAAGCCTGCAGGGGAGTGTCTTTGGGGGGAAGCTTCCTGTTGTGAACAAGGTTAAAAAGGATTTTGTCATAGTTGCTTTCAGACTTTCTGCAGGGTCCTGAGCAGTATCTGAAGATCATTTCCTCACTGGAGCGGTAGCCAAGCCCGAGGTCTGACACATTCAGGTGGATCTGCTTGAGCACGCAGCCCTGTCCTCGTCCTCTACTACCTCCTCCTCTATTCTTCCTAGCCATCTCCCCCACTTTAGCGCCTCTTCTCCCACCTTTGCCACTGTCCTCCTTTGCACCTTTCTTCCTCTCCCGTCTTAGTCGAGTCCTGCTGCTCAAGTTTTCTCTGAGTGGAGAGGAGGTGGAGGAGGAGGCAGATGGAGACACAGAGGATGAGGAGGAGCGGCGTATCCTGCTGATGGTTACTTTGATGAAGTCGATCACGTCTTCAAAGTCATCTGGGAGGGGCTCCTTCATGGTGTCTGAAACACATTAAGCAAACATGGCATTATTACATTGTGCTGGTAATTAAGAACATTAAACATTATGCCTCTCAAATACTTGAGCAAACAGAATGGGTAAATACTGCTTTTTCTTTCGTTCAGCAGAGAAACTCCATACAAGGTGTTTCATTCTACATAGATCCCATTATTATGTCTATCGGACAGCTATGTTTGAATGGATGTGTTGCATTAAAAGTGCAAAAGCCACACTGAAGAGTTAGGGCCATAAGTAACAGATTGAATATACATTTACAATTTATTTAACAGTTGATGAGTTGGTATTCATTCCTGCGAGAACATTGATTGTTTCGTTAACCTTTGACAATTCTCTGTCCCTTCTTTACAGCAAATTGAATGCAGTGAGGCTTGAGATGGACAAAACAAGTGATTGAAAGATGCCTCCTCCTGGCAAAATAACGGGCAGGGATATTTTAAAACTTTATCAAGAATGCTTTAATCCCTAAACCTAACCAGGCAGATTAGGTACCTAAACTCCAAAAAAAATGTTTGTTTTACACATGGGAATGTTTGCCATGAGTGCAATTTCTTTTTTTACATAAATGTACACAATTGCTCTGTTACAGTGTCTTGGAAGCACATTACTGGCAGCACATGGCCTATACATTTCAACATTTATGATCATTTACAGATAAGCAAAATATTACAGATATGTTGAAGGTACATATCTGTGTAGTCCATATTTCAGCTAGCAATGCAATGCGAGTTTGGAGGAAATGTTTAACACTTATCAGAATAGTTTCATTTACAAAGGACACCTGAGCAAATGAATACAGTAGTTCCACATTTTTGTGTTTTGTCACACTTTGATGTTGTAACTGCATTTAGGAGGCAGAGGGTTCTGTTGATCAGGCGATTAAACCAGTTTTCTGAGATTGGTCAGATAATGTTATTATTTATCCAAGGAATTAACTATTTTAGATTTTGCAAGTCTCCTCAAGCAAATCACTACTTTTTAAATTTTTTTGTCACTTTTGGTACTCCACAATCACCAACAACTCTTACATTTTTCGCCTCTACTCAGTGAGTCTGTATCTGCGCGGTTGATGTTCGGGGGATTAACAGACAGGCGGATCTGAACCGGTGGGATCTCCAGCGGGCTCTCCACTGCGCGCCCTCTCCTCCTGGTGGACGTGGGCTGCTGTCGGCTCCTGAGCAGCGAGCCGGCGCGCACTGCACTCAGCAGAATCAAACAAGTGGTCAGGCTGTCCCATAACTTCATTGTCCAATTCTGTCCGACAAAAGAACATGGCGCAATACACGATCAACAGGTATCATCTGTCAAAAAAGATCAGCAGCATACTGAAGAGGTTTAGTTGCAGAGAGAAAGGTGGGCCGCTCTCACATCAGCTCTGCTTTCTGCCTCTGAAAATACTAATGTTCAGTCTGTTACAGCATGCGCGCCGCAAACTGCACGGGATCACTCCAAAGCCCACTTGGCGCACACATTGCAGCTTGGGGCAACATCCAAGTCATCCGAAATCAAGACAGAACCGCACAACGCAAAATCTAATATCTCCTCTGACGTTGTCAGCCAAACGGACAGATATGAACACTTTGGACAAAAAAAAAAAAAAAAAAAATACTCCCAGTTTACAGTTCCTCGTTCAGATTTTCACTGGGTATCCTCTGTTCTAATTTTAGAATACAACGACTTCGGGTTTTTCCCACTCAACATCCATCCATACTGAGCTGAGAAGGGAGGAGAGAGGAATATGATGAAGCGGTGACGTCTGGTCGTCCATCCTCTGCCTCTTCCTGTCTCCTCCCAGACAGACTACCCGGAGAGACGAAGTCCATGTGCACGATTGACCCTGATACGCAGATCTGCTGAGAGAAGAGTTGTAATGTTTTCAGACTTTCAGTCTGTGTACTCAGATGGCCGAGAGGGAGAGAGAAATTTCACACTTTCCACAAGACTTTCCTCACCTCTCTAATTGGGTTTAGTTGATACTGGATGGAAAATGTGTTTCTAATCAGCCAGTGGAAAGACACCACTGATTGATTTTTGTTAAAGCTTGAAATCAAGTTGTTTTCCATTTAGATTGCATCGAACTCCTAACGTTGAATGAATATCGACCACAATTTCACTTGGACGATTTTGCAAATAGTTTCTAGAAAAGAATGTATATTTTCTCTGAGGAATTTAAACGAGATTCACTAAAACGTACGACTCAGTGAATAATACAAATACAATTGTCATGCTTCTGGACCCCCCCAAAAAGCCTTCTTGTTGCATCACTGAGATTTTGACAAACTCTACATTTATTATATTTCAAACAGGAAACAGCTTATGGAGTTGCATGTCCATATGTGTAGTGAGCAGAACTGTTAAACAAAGCGTTCTTAAGATCCTAACCAGCCACAGACTGCAGCAGCAGTCGGTGAAACTTTTCAAATGACTGCAATTAGAGCAAAGATGAGTTAAACAGATTTGAAATCTGACAGCAAATGCTCTCCTTTTCAAGAGTGGTTAAAAGTTGTTTACGAGACACTAAAACTAACTGCTCTCAGACAGCTGTAAATTTTTAAGCCTTTTTACCCAGATTTAAAATTGACCTCCGATCGTTTAATCTTCATAAACGTGTATTTATTTTTTATTTTTTATTTAAAGTCCAGATAGACCACGGTTCACGAGATAACCTAAATGAACCAACAACACATTTCGATATGTTTCTGGATTTCAGACAGCAAAATTGAATGATCTCAACTTAGAGTGAATAATATTAAATGGAGCAGACTAATTGCTGTGCTATTGCGCACAGAAGACCTTTGATTACTTTTTGCTGCTCATAATTACCAACAAGAAGAAATGAAATCTGACATGAATCAATGGCCACTCTATTCTTTTTCTCCCTTTTTAAAAAAAATGATTACTGTGAATAAAATATGTCACTGGGCAGAGGCACATAATGTTTTTCTCTCAAAATCTTATCCTCCAGCCCAGTTTAAGGCATTTATGCCGTATGTGCAGATGTGCAAACATACACAGCTTGAGGACCTTTGAAGTGCAAGCGTCAGCCATATTGTATTGTAATTACTTGACCGCACTGAACACACACAAAACTCTTTGAGCATCTGACAATACTGTAAATTCCATGCTTTACGGAATAACAATTTTTTTTGCCGGCTAAAACTCACAAGAGACTTTTTTTTCCCCCACTGTCTTGCCAGCTTCACTGTGTGGAAATATTTCATCCTCGAGCAATTTTACTCCTGCCAAGCAGAAAATACTCCAAACATATTTTCATTTCCCTTCTTGTAAAGACATGGGAGCTATTCGGGGGCCGAGAAGCAATTAAATCAGTCAGACATTGTGGGGTTCTGTTTTACTCACATGTAACAGGCTAATTGTGGGTCAGTTAATATGAGACGGCAGCCTTAGAATGACTTGTGGCTGGTGAAGAACAAAACTCTCTTCACAAGTAAGGAAAATAGTCTGATCATTATTAAAAAATGGCCTTGCTTTCTTTGTTCAGGGACAAAAAACATCAATCAGCATCACTACAAAGATACAAGTGCTGTCCATGGCAACTGTTGCTGTGGGACACGTGTTACAACAAAAAGACAAGTTTGATCTCAGATAGCTGACATCCAACAATCAAGCTTTTGTTTTTTCACTTTAAAAGTTGAAACGTTACCAGAATGCCTTAAGCGTCATTCAAGTTTTAACATTGGTAAGTTTACTCACTGGAGAAGGACCAGGTCGCACCTTGAACTCTCAGGTGAGCTCAGAGGGACATTCCATTTTCAGCAGAAAAATCTGAAAACAGTCTTCTACGTGACACTGAACATCATTCTGCACTGTGAAGGTCTCATGCAGCCAAGAAGCAGCAGCCACACAAAAACACGTTCTGGGTGGGGGAAGTCTTTATCTTGCGATATAGAATCTAAACCTTTAGGTGGAGAAGTGATCTTGAATCATAGCATATCATTAGCAGGCCAGAAATCTTGGCCAAGATTACTCTCTGACCCTCACAGTTGAGCTTGAATTAGTTTTCATGCGGTAGCAAAAAGTTTCCTTTGTGATGATTTTACTATCACTACAGATTTGGATGGTGGAGGGATTTATGCTAATGCATGGCATGGCACCTTAGCGATCCCCCACGTGTTTGGAAAGTAACTGACACCATGTGCTCTGTGATGCTGCTGGAGCCTCAGGATGAGAGTGATCAGACTACAGGAGCTGCGAATGTAGACGTCCACTGAGCTGAACCGCAGGGAGGTAACCCTGAAATGTTAAAGTGAGGTCAGTATCAGCTCTAATGTTTAAGCAAATAAACCATCTACTTTTGGTCTATCACAAGTTAGTGTGATATTACTGTATTCTTGGTAGTTGTGAGGCCAAAGCAAAGTCAGATAATATCTGGACACTGACACAGTTTGGATAACTGTTTTTGAAACATATCTAAAGCATAGTTATATATTGAACAAGGTCTTAAAGTGCTGTGTCTCAGCTTTAATTTGACGGTTTCAACATCTTAACTGGAGGAGAGGATTATGAATTGCAGCTCTTCAATAGTTGAATTCATGTAATTGGACAAAGGAAACATAAGCATTAATGATACTTTGTTGTGAATGTTCAGTGAAGCTGTCTTTCAAAAACTCCTGAGTTGCTTGTGCAGTTTTGGGTCAGTGTCCTCCATCCGTTTTTTTTTTGGCTCGTCATTCTTGTGTAGGTTGATGATAGTTTCATCATTTAAAAAAATGCTGTGCCAGAACTGCTCTGGCTTTATGAAATGTTTCTTGGCAGAATCTAATCTGGTCGTTCTAATTTTGAGACATATTAATGTGTATAACCTTGTGGTGAACCGTCTCTTATTTGCTTTTCCTTTCTTTTCCTTTTTTTTTTGTAGACTAATGAAATGCCTGTCTACCTCCTGAAAGGACTTGGCTGGATGTTGTGAAGGCATTTTTCTTTACCAATGAGCGCATCCCTTGATCATTTATCAAACTGCAAATATCACACTTGGAATCAGCTTCAAATCCTTTACCTGCTTAATGATGAGGAAATATTCCACACGAAATTGCTTTTGATCCGTCAATTTACTTCTGGTCTCCTGAAAAACAGGCTTCCACATATTAGAGGGATGTAATTCATAAACCTTTCATCCAGTTTGGCTGAGAACACCTTCAAATTAAAGCATGAGGCTGCACTTTAAGGCCCATGTTTATTACATAAATGTCATTTGAAAATGCTTTAGTGAGCAACTACATCAAAAACTTTGTCAGTTTTCAAATATTTCTGGACCTAAATGAAAGGGTCCGATTATCGTACTTGAGGAATCAAAGAGAAAGAACATCATATTCGGCACATTCTAATGCAAAAGCTGTGGTAACAGCAATGACCCCAGATATGTTGTTTCCTCAACATGTTTCTCACACATGTTCACGCAGGATTAAAATGTGACCACTAGAAGACGCTGTTTAGATCTTCTGTTCTCTATAAACACATAAACACTAAATAGTGGTGGACAGTGTCAATATTTGTGGCTATTTTCTTTGTTTTCATTCGTTTAATTTATGGCTCCGAGGAATGTATTTGATTTTTTTCACACGTGCTTTCAGAAATGCGACACTAAGTGTTTAATGTAGTGTAGAAAATTAGATTTTCTTTTTTTTCCTAGTCTTAGATTGACCAGCTTGAATATAATGCATAAATTCAAAATACATTACTTTGTCTTCCTGGAATCCACAGTGCGTCTGCTTTTGTCTGTTTCTTCTGTTTCTTCTGTGTGTTTCTATATTTGTCCAGGAGATGGAACCATTGAGTTCTGCTTGTGTCCAGTAGTTGGCTGACTATAAACCTCAGCCACTTCACACTACAATATATGACACCTTTTACAGGTTTTACTCAGTTATTGCACTTATTGTCAGTTTTTGCCAAGAACGTAACTTTTGTCACAACAGAAAAGAAGCTTAAATTGAGTTTAAATGTGTGAGACACCAAAATGTTTCAGTGAAGCCGCTTCTATCTATTTCATATGGGTCTTGTGGGTTTTAGCCATCTAATGTTTTGGCAACTGTAAACCTTGAAGCTTATCAAAAGAATAACAAAGCTTTTGTATCAGTCTAGTCATATATTAGTAAAGTTTTTGAGGCCATTTATGGAAGTATTTTTGGTTATGTAAGATACTACCATAAATGATTACACAGAATTGAAAAATTTCAGCAACATCATATGTTTGGCATTTGTGGTCAAACATGTATGCAAAAATGATTTTGTTCAAAACCCTCAGAACAAGTAACAATCAGGTGAGAGTGAGAATAACTTTTCCAGGACAAAACATCTGAAATGATTCAAAACGATAGCACGCATGAGATTTTTTATTTATTTATTTGACATTCTGCTGTGCTGTGGTTCATTGTGTAATTTTTGGGTTGATGGTTATCAGGTGAACAAACTGGAACGATCTGATCATATTTTTTTGTCAGACTGAATAGATGCTGTATTATTTGGAAGCCTGTGATTATAAAAAGCGCAATGGTGATGGTGATCATCGGTACACTCTGCATACAAGGATGACACCGGAAATCTGATATTTCTCTGACAGGGTTATTTATAGAGCTGCCACTACTTTCTGTCATAAGACAGCTTCCTCCAAAGAATGTCATTACTGAAAAGAAAATGAAAGACAACCTTTTATTGAATGTAGTCAACACTTCAATCAGCTGCAGTCCTCGAGGGAAACATCAGTCAGACAGGCTTTAGTTTTGTGAATTCTGAGAACAGCCATTTTGGATTGATTTTCCTTCAACTCACTCTTATTCCAAGGTCACGTTCATTCTATTTTCAAATATTTTGATGTGTCATTTTCAGGTAGAATAGAGCGACAGAGGATTAATGGAGTTTTAGATTTGTATGGAAATCGTACAAGAGGTGAAGCATGGGCTAAAGTAGAACTGATTAAGTCTTGATGTTGATCCAGATCCATAGTTTGGATCCAGGATTTTTATATTCAGCCTTGGTGGACGTATACAGTCTTTCTCTGCTCTTGCTGTAGGAAAGATAACACCTGATAAAACACATTTAAACAAGATAGTATTCGGAGCAGGTGGTTCAGCTCACTGGTTCTATTGATGATCCCATCTCAAGTTTGACTGCTCGTTTTGCGAGCAGAGCATTCCCAAAGTTGGTAAACCGTTAAAGATCAGCATATCAACAGCTGATTGAACGAATATCTACCCTGTCACACACTCTTTTCAAACATGCGGTAATAAAACAGGCCTGTGCTCAAGGATGGCTTTCTAAATGTCAAAGTGTCTCTTGGCAGCTCAACCAAGGTTGGTTCTAATGGCCAGTCCAGACCCTTGGGTGTGAGTGTGTAAATATAAAAGTAGAGGCAAAAACTGTTTGCTCTATGGTGAGGTAGCAAAGACAACAATAAGTCTCCTAAGATTTAGGGAATTTATTACAGAATAATAACCCCAGAATAACAAATCAAACTAGAATGAACAACTAGCAATAGTCAGCAATTATCATCAAACAGAGTCAGAGACCAAGTCTCACTATTCGGCCGAATAGGATGCAGCCTCATTCAACCGTGGGGGTTTCAAGTGTCTGGACAACCCACTGATGCTAAGATTGGTCATTTTATACAGTGTTGACCATGTACGCATATTTGTCCAGACAGTTCAAATTCCATGTTGAGTGCAGAGCACGTTGGAAAATCAACCATATGACGTTAAGCATTATTTGCTCGAGCAGTTCTGTTGTATAACAGTTCTGGGAAAACCAAGTGTAACACATAAAAGAAAAAAAAAACTAATTTCCCATTACAATAAAGTGATTTCGATAGAGGTGCTATATAAATGCTGTCACTTATACCTTTGGATTATCCAATTTTAAGTGTTTTGATGAACGAGTGTTATGATTTGCTATGAGCTCTCATGAAAAAAACAAGAAACAATAATACAGTGACTATGTAAAAATACAGTCACTCTTTACATTTGAAGTTTTATTCTGTATTTCTACCTGGAAAGACTTAATTTTGTCAGGTCAAATGTGTTGGATCAAAATGAGATAAAAGGATTTTCAAATTGCTCTGCACAAACGGATGGCACGAGTAATCACTCTTCTTTATATGCTTCCCTTAAATGAAAGTGCAATATTACTAGCTCAGAAAATGAAGCAGAGGGTGGTGACCAGCAGAGTGAAAATGAAAATGGCTTAACAAATTACTGTGACTCCATGGCCGCCGGTAGGAGGTTCCACTATGGCTCCTATAATATAAGACTATTATGTGATAAGAATGGACAACAAAATGGAACAAATGTAAAAATGTGACGAGTAATGGATGAAACTGCAACTTGACTAAATATGTTATAGAGGAAGCGGTGGGGAAGTTTTCCACTGCAAATATGTTTAATCAGTTTTGAATATGCCCAACTTTGTTTTTGATCTTCTTTTACGTCTTTGTTGCCAGGCCCCTTTCACTTGTACACGTGCACCAATACTAATCTGAAGAGCCCCAATTAAATTCGTCAAGCTTTATATTTGTGAATGCATTAATTTAGATCGTTAGTAACAGCAAAATTTAGATTTTTTGTTGTTGTAAATCCATATGCAAAAAAAGGAAAAAGAGATCTAAAAGAGTTATAAACTGTACATTTGTAGCTTTGCAGATATTTCTGTTCAAACGGGAGGAAGCAAGTAGGCTGCACGCCAGCCTACTACATGCAGCAGGCAATCAAGAAAGCTGTGCTTCGAGCCTACGCCTCAGTGGAGGTTTTGTGTGGTAAGATCCTGCTGGTTAATAAGAAAAATAATTCAGCTGAGCTGTCGTGAAAACACCTACGCAAACTCTGAAAGTTTCTTAAATACACACAGTCTTGTCTTTTGCAGGTAGATGCCACATTAAGGCATACAGTAAAGGTTATTTGATCATATATTTTTTTTAAATTTGTGACTGACACAATTTTTTTATTAATTTTTGTTATCATTTATTATTTCATACCATGACACGCTTCAGTTATTGAGTTTAGCCTACATTGTTGCAAGCAAAGACAATCGAACACACAGAGTCTGCTGTCTGCTACTCCCCTGCTTCTGCGTCAAGATATGCACTCCATCTGTGTCCAGTGCGCGGATTAGACGCTTATTATCCTCTTAGCTCTAAATGGCCCCTAGCTCCATGCACTTGGCTGTCCCGTTTATCTGCTCTCTAAGACGCAGACCGGGGCGTGACATGACAGCGATCTTCATGCGTAAAAATGATCGTGGCTACCATTGAGAAGTGTTAGTGATCGCAAATTACGCGAAGATTGTCGGACTTTTCATCCTGTGTTGGAGCACCTGTCTGGGCACCAACCCATCTTTTCGTCAGTTTATGTTTTCATCCCACTGATCTTTTGCGGACTGTAATCTTATCAGTGTCAAACCGTTGTTGCCCTTTCCTCTCGGGCAGATTCCGTGTGTCTTTGGATGGCGTTTGTGCCAAAATTTGGCTAGAAAAAAAGGCTTTTCTTCGAAGTAACTTTTGCAGGCGAGGGAATCGGGTAGAAATAAAGTTACGGCCGCCTTTGAATGTGTGTTAAAATGGACATTTGAGTGTTTTAAACTTTCGGCACAAAGAAGATATGGATTCTGCATGTAAACAAAGGACTCTCTTGTACCTACTCTTCTTTGCAATATGCACAGCCAGTGTTTGCTTTGGTGCAAGAAGATCAAATGTTCGGAGATCCGGTAAGTGCATCCACAGAAAAACAGTTTTGAAAAACTGCTTTGATCGTTGTAATTATAATCATAATGGTCGTTTGATGATTATTACCACGATAAGCATGATACTGATAATAATTTCGTGAAGAAGACACGTTTGGTTAAATGTAGTTTTTGTGTGTGATCAACTTTCCATATGTTTCATAAACTCAACTAACATCAGACCGGCTGGAATATTTTGTCTCTTGGCATTATAGCACGAAGCAACTTTTTAAGATACTTATCATCAGAAAGAAAAATATACCCTATCAACTTGCAATATTTAAGGCTTGCATGACTGATTATTGCTCAGATTATTGCTCACCGTGAAAGATGCCACTGAGACCTCTCAAAACAAAGCTCCCCTCTCAGTAGCACTGAAAGCAGCACAAAACTGCATTTTAAACACAATCAGCTACAAATACTCCATTGGACCTCATTGTGGGGAGGACATAGGTTTATTCCACACTGTTACAATTTGGACTGTTACACATATTTTTGTCCCAAAGTCTTTCAATCAAAACCACTACAAGTCATTTGTTCAAATCCTATATTATAACCCATAATGGCCTCCAGTGAAGTACAGCCCCTACAGGCAGTAAGAGGGAAATATGATTCACATGAGTGTTTCCACATCAGAGCAAATGTAATTCTCAAGTATTTTCCTTAACAAGTCACAAAGTCCTTAAAAAAGAGGTGATTTCAGTCCTGTTCTTCAAGACCAACCGTTGACAGATGTTTTTTTCTCTTCTGAGTTAAGTTCAGGTAATAACACAATGACTCTTTACTTAAACACTTTTATAATTTCCTAGTGAGGTTTAGAACACAAAATCACTTGGTTAGAGGTAGAAAGTGCAACTACCTGGTTAGGATTGGGAAACTATCATGGAAGGTCTACAACTCAGTGTTACTGTCACAAATGTCATTTTTACAATTTACATGCAGTTGCTCTCAGGACAACGTAGTCTTCAAATGTAATCAGAGTTCATTTTTTGTCTGAATGACCAAATTACCTATTTTTATATTTGAAGACTACATATTGAAAGATGGCACATTTATAGCAGCTTTCACTGGAATTTGGCTGTACTGATAGACACTTACACTTTATCATTTTGACAAAAACATATGAGAAGAACACAAAGAACATATGCGGAGTGTCTAGGCCCCTTTTAGTGTCGTAAAGAGTATACACCCAGGAGTGATTTAAACCCCAACTGCATTATCTGTTTGTGTTGGCCCGGCTTTGAAAACCTTGATTGCATTCAATCATACAGCATGTGTATATGTATTTTTGATAAGTCTGGTCTTGGGCAGACTAACAATTTGCGTTTTTCTAGTACAGTGTAAGTATGCTAAATGAAAATCAGCATATTTAAAAAATGATTGGAGGAATAGTGAGTGAAGTAAGGAGGAACCTATTATCCAAAGCATGCTACTTGATCTGCAAAAAAATGGGGATTCTGCTTTGGATGAGGCGCGTATGGCCTCATCTTTCAGCAATCCCAAATGTTCAGCCAAAACTGAAGTGCGGTTCAGCTGTGTGTTGCACTTGATGGACACTAGACTAAAGGCAGAGAATTTCTTCCACAAAGGAGTTGACAGTGGCTACCATGAAGACCTGCTGGAGATTTATCCAAGCGTTGTTGTCTAAAAGTGAAACACATCAGACATTCCTTCACCTCATAGGATTTTCCATAGAATACTAAATCTGATGTTTTTGATCAACTTCTCTTATATCTGTCCCAGGATGTTTGAATCTCTTTGACTATATCTCCCACACAGTTAATTCCATATTCCATAGGTCAGTATAAACCAACGCGAATGTAGCATCATTCAACGGAGCAAACTCAGGGCAAAAATGGGTTCTATCCAAATATTGTAGAACTGATGAAAAAATGAATTTCTTTATCAAGTTGCTGTTCATCTAGAAGATTTTGACCATAAATGTTATATAGAATGAGTAAATATCAGTCAGAGAAAGAGAAGAAGGAAATTCAGCTTTAGAACAACAGGACAACCATTTTCACACTTGGAAATGTGCTCTTTGGGCAGAAACCCTGCGAGGTTGACTTCCCCACACAGTAGCTGTCTGTTTCTATCTTTTTTTTCGTTACCCTGTCCCAATTTCTTCCCCTTTGTTACTCTCCCTCTCTTTCCGTCACTTCCCTTTTCCCTCCCTGTCACTCTTTCTGACTGTTGAATTTCTCCTTCCCTCACACTCTTGGACCTTCAGGCCTTTGCGGGCTGACTTTTACATCTGTCTGTCGGCGCGGTACACTCGCCAGAGTTTAGACTGCCATACATCGGGCAGCCACAGCCTTGTGTTCATGACTGGCAGTGACATTTGTACAGTTTTTTTTTCTTTTTCTTTTTTTTTCTTCTTTTGAGGTCTCTCAGTTCTGGTTCTCAGGGAGGGGAGAATGTCAGCAGTGTTCAGTGTCCACATGCATCACATCAGCCTTGAACATCCAAGCTGGTGATATCAGAAAAAAATTCAAAGTGAATGACATCCCTCCCCAAGGTGGTCTTTCTTTTTTCAGTACTTTGATAGCGTCATTCCCAGTTTAGATAAACTTTAAAATTATTTACAGAATAACTCAGAAGCTTCATTTTTTACACTAACTGGAGTGCATATCTAAAGTTCCAAGGTTATGAAGTTAAGAAATGTTGGGATTTTAATGAAGCCTTGAACCATTTCCCACTCAAATGGAGCTTTGTTTGGTGAAAGACAATTAAAATTTGATCATCACGAGACACTGTTGATTTTCTTTTTTTGGAAGATGGCATTTTAACCCACCAAACTCAGTGTATTTTCATTCCTACCACTGTGCTTGAAAAGAGCACCGCAGCATACAGTCGAGTGATTATTCACTTTTGGGTAACTCAGATCTGTAGAGAGCACCATTTCTACACACATGACAGAATCTACAGGTAGAGATACAGAATCAGAGAGGTTTATTCTGTGAGGTGTCTGAGTAAAAGATAGCACAACTGTTGAAAAAGCAAATGCAAATACTTTGAGACCAGCAGAACAGTATTGAAGAGTCTAAGGGATTAAAATCTCACAATACCTGTCAGGTGGGGGGTTTTTAAGGGAGGACTCGGATGCGGATTTTCCAAAAGTAAAACTTGATTTATTTAACAAAACAAAGTATCAAAAAGAAAGCGCGGCTGAGCCGGATAGAAAAACCTGAACTGTGGAAAAAGTACAACAAAACAAAACACTTGGCATACTATGGAAAAAAAGGACTTAGCTTTGTGGCGTGGCGTGGCGTGGCGTGGCGTGGCGTGGCGTGGCGTGGCGTGGCGTGGCGTGGCGTGGCGTGGCGTGGCGTGGCGTGGAGGGTGACATAATGAAACTAATCAAGACCTGAACCAAAAACATGATCTAAACTAAGAACTAAAGACATTATCTAAAAACCAAACATGATCTAAAACATAAAACACATGGCATGAGTCCATGGCATGACAGAGCCCCCCCCTCAAGGGGCGGATCCCAGACGACCCTAAACAAAAAAATCTGAGGGTGGGAGGGAGGGGCTCGAAACCGATCCGACGGGGGACCAGACATCCGGCGGCGTGGCTGCAGTGGCCAACCAGGCATGCAGCTCGTACCGGCTTCAGGCAGCAGGAGACGGTGGTCTGGCGGACGCCCAGACCTCCCATGGCGTGGCGGCAGGAACAGGCGGTGGTCCGGCGGACGCCCAGACTTCCCATGGCGTGGCAGGAACAAGCGGTGGTCTGGCAGACGCCCAGACCTCCCATGGCGTGGCGGCAGGAACAGGCGGTGGTCCGGCGGACGCCCAGACTTCCCATGGCGTGGCAGGAACAAGCGGTGGTCTGGCAGACGCCCAGACCTCCCATGGCGTGGCGGCAGGAACAGGCGGTGGTCCGGCGGACGCCCAGACTTCCCATGGCATGGCGGCAGGAGACGGTGGTGGTCTGGCAGACGCCCAGACCGCAGACGGGGTAGCAGGAGCAGGTGGTGGTCTGGCTGGCACCCAGACCCCCAAATACGTGGCAGCAGGAGGCGGTGGTCTGGCAGGCGGCCAGACATCTGTCGATGTGGCAACAGGAGGCGGTGGTCCGGTGGGCCCCCAGACCTCCGACGGCGAGGGGGGAGCCCCCCCCTTAAGGGATGGATCCCAGACATCCCCAATATCTGGGGGTGGGAGGGAGGGGCTCGAAAGCAGGAGTCCGTGGGCTGCTCTGTGGGCTGCTCTGTGGCTGTGGCTGTGGCTGTGGCTGTGGGCTGATCTGTGGGCTGATCTGTGGCTATGGCTGTGGTCTGCTCTAAAGCTATGGCTGTGGGCTGATCTGTGTGACGAGCTCAGGCCCCGCGGCCTCTGTGACGAGCTCTGGAACGGCTGGGGCCGGGGCCAGCTCTGGGACGGCTGGGGCCGGGGCCAGCTCTGGGACGGTTGGGTCCTGGGGCTGCGGTGCAGGTAAGGAGGAGGAGGAGCTGTACAGCGCAGCTACCTCTTCTGGCTCCAAGCCGAAAACCTCCAGCGAGGCAGTGCGCTGCACAGTCCTGACCTCCTCCCAAATAGCCGACGCCCCAGGCATGTGCTGGAGTACCTGCTTCTGAGAGAAGAAGTCCAAAACTTCATTTGCAGAGTTCAGCTTTTCCCAGGAGGTGCTGCTCGGCCCTGAGCGGCACCAGAAGTCCCCAACCAGCTCCCAAAAGGCTGCGTAATCCGCCGCGTCCATGGTGGTGAGATTCTTCTGTCAGGTGGGGGGTTTTTAAGGGAGGACACGGTTGCGGATTTTCCAAAAGTAAAACTTGATTTATTTAACAAAACAAAGTATCAAAAAGAAAGCGCGGCTGAGCCGGATAGAAAAACCTGAACTGTGGAAAAAGTACAACAAAACAAAACACTTGGCATACTATGGAAAAAAAGGACTTAGCTTTGTGGCGTGGCGTGGCGTGGCGTGGCGTGGCGTGGCGTGGCGTGGCGTGGCGTGGCGTGGCGTGGCGTGGCGTGGCGTGGAGGGTGACATAATGAAACTAATCAAGACCTGAACCAAAAACATGATCTAAACTAAGAACTAAAGACATTATCTAAAAACCAAACATGATCTAAAACATAAAACACATGGCATGAGTCCATGGCATGACAATACCAAGACTGGATTAATTCTAAATGAATATTGACTATTGCAAAAATGCTGACATCAGTATATGTGACAGCCAGTATGTCATTTGGAGTTATTCCAGTGAAAGGACAAATATATTTGTTATATAAAGAGTTTCTCAATTACATAGCTTGTCATATCAGTAACCATAGTAAAAAATTGACCGTTTTACTTTTTAGCAAACCTCAGAAACATATTACGTGAGCATTTTTTTTTTTATCTGTCTAGTCTTCTTTTGGCTTCGGCACATTGTCACACATCACAAACTGCGTAAACATGTTGGAGCACATTACTGACCAACATGCAATATGATCTGCATTAGTAAATTAGTGGGACAGTGATGGTTTGTTTAAGAGTACAACGCAATCTCATGACAGATTGTAAAGTGTGCACGTTGATCCATGGAAAAATACATAGCAAAGTCACAGTACGGGCTAAGAAATTGTAAACTAGCTTAGTTTTCCTTTCTCAGTCCTCTGCTGCGATACAGCTCTCTGAACGCAATTCCATCCCTGTTGTGATGCAATGATGTTGATTCTCATGACGTAATGATGTCAACAGATGCCACTCTTTAATAGGACAAAAATGCAATGAATGTGGGAAGGAGGTGTTGATGAGTGGTGTTAGAACCACATCACCCTTTTCCCTTCAAGTGACAGATTGTTGGTTTAAATTCTGTCCTACACAGTCTTTTCCAAAGTCCTTTCATTCTTCTACTTCCACTGTACTTCTGTGAATTCCTACTCAGTAAAAAGGACACAGTTGAGGTTAGATCTTAAATAATACATGATTAGGTTTAGAAAACTATACATTATCACAGACTACTCAGTTTGTTACTGATTATGGTTGCTGCCATGTAACGCACCAGTGCCGTACACAATAGAACTGGTTACTAAAACCTTTTCATCTCACAGTTTTTAAGCCTTTATTGTGAAACTACTATGTATTGTTTGTGTGGATTAATATTCCTATTTTACTATTTTTGGTGAGTCTGGCCTGAAGGAAAACACCCAGTTTTACTAATCACAGGGCCACCATCCTCCTTTGTTTATAATGAACACTGTTCCAGATGACTTTGTTGTATGAATACACAATATTCACACAGTGGTTACCAGTTTGGTAAAAGTGACAATACGTCTGTAGTAAACTGCCATCTCAGAATAGTTTGTTTTGCTGCCTTCAGGTCTGCGTGAGTCGGATGTGTTCCAGTGCACTGAACGATACTCTTTGAGTTGCAGGGGATGATCTCAGAGATGGAGAGTCATACTTCTGCCTTACCAAATATTTCATGTGTTTTTTTTTTATCCACAATATTTTAACATCAAGCTTGCTGGCTATTGTTTTTTTTTTTTTTTTTTCAAATCTTGTTTTAATCCTTAGTTCTGTCAAGAAAAGATCAAAACACCCAACAGGGTTTAGAATGTCTAAACAACTTCTGCAGGCTCCACAAGGCTGCAGGAACACGATTCACACAAATGTTTTATGAACCGGCGATAATCCACCAGCTTCAGGGGTTTATAACAAGATTTCCAGGATGCATATTGATAAGCAACATCAGTTCCATTTCATGATTAGTATTAGGATGTGTATCCTGCCAGAATGTATTTTGTACATTACTTAAATCTGCTGTATGTTGATTTAAGAAGATCTTCTTCAAAATCTGTGAGCAAAGCTCACCCATGCATTCAGTGGACCACACCCGTGGGGAGATATGAATGATCAAGGGATTTAACTGACATATTGCATTATCCACTCAGACGGAAGAATGGGGGGGAAAGGTATGAGTAACAAGGTGAAGTGAAGACAAGAGAGGACTGAGGAGAAAAAGACAGGGGTCATTTTAAGGAGAGGAGAAGGAACGTCACAAAAAATAAAGATCATGAAGGAAAGTGGAAAATAGCCGTGCTGACATGAGATTTCATTTTACTGCACTTTTATATTTGCCCCTTTTTAACGCCAATGTTAATACCAACTGCCCTTCCGGCAGTAAATTAAGAAAAGTCAGTTGTGTCTCATTTTCAATACTCGAGCTCAATTCTAAAATATTCATACTCACAATGTTCGAAACATAAATTCATTCAAATGAATTCAAACCACAAAATTCAGCTGAACTGTGGAGTATGTAAAACAGAAATAGTGTAACTATGGCACTCTTTGAGGGTCCTTTGCCTGGTCATGTCACTCCACTGAAGCCTAGTGATGCATACAGCATTCACAAGGTCAGGCAAAGTGACGATCTACAGCTATAACTGTTTTTCTTTTTTTAAACTTTAAAACCACTTGAGATATTTTCAGGGCCTTACTGGACACTGGATGAGCAATTACATTCCCTTGTTGTGTTACAGGCAGTCATTAGTATGTAAATAGTTACATCTGAGGTCAGAGTCAGATAATGTAATAAGCCCACTATTTAAGTTACAGGTTATATTATTCAGACTGGTTCATTTTTCTACCTCTCACATAGATTTGGGATAATACTGTTCAATCACTATTGCTTGCATTTTTTTTGCAAGTGTAACTGTCTGTTGCTTCCGTTTATTCCTTAATGCTACCTGCAAGTATTTATTTTGTATCATTTATGAAGTATCAGGAACAGCCTGTTCACAACACTGTCGGCTAAACAACATCAATCTATTCATCCAACAAACACACAAAAGCTTTAGAGTTCATTTGATCTTGTCTGTCTGACTACATGGTGCATTTAAGTCCAGTATTCACACCCATTGAATTTCAGTTTTGATCACTTTGGTACAAGCTCCTTATGGAAATGTCAGGCTCTTTAACTGTTGACTGCTGTGGGGTCGTTTACTTTGCTGTTTGGTGCTGGGCAGTCAGTGTACAGTTTGATACTTGTCTGTCTGCAGGTTTGTGTCACGCCCATGGACTCATTTTTTAGTTTTCATGTTCTAGGTTATGCTTTTGTTGTCAGTCCATGTTTAGTTTTGCCTTAGTTTCCCTTCACTCTGTTCCTTAAGTTCACTCACGTCACCTGTGTTTTTTCCTCAGCTGCACTCACTCCCCAATCACTCCCAGCCCTCTATTTAGTTTCCTGCCTCCCCTGTCGTTTTTGTCGGAGCTTTGTGTTTGTTACCTGCCTTGACCTGAGTCCCGTAGTTTTCCATGTTCCACGTCGTTTTTTTGCAAGCTAAGTATTTATTTATCCCTTGCCATGTCAAGTCTTTTTGTTTGTTGTTCATAGTTTTGATTTTTGAATCCGGCCCAGCCGCGCCTTTTGTTTGTTACTTTGTTTTTTTTGTGAAATAAATCACCCTTTTGCCTTTGAAGTCCGCATCCGTGTCCACCTTCTCCACCACACCATCCTGACAGTTTGTCACAATTGGCAACATGTTTAAAACAAAAGTAGTTAAGGTATCTAGTGTTAATCTAGAATATAGAAAAAAATAGCTTTAAAGGGATAGTTCGCCTCTTTTGACATGAAGCTGTATGACATCCCATATTAGCAATATCATTTATGAACATTGACTTACCCCCCGCTGCGTCCTGTGAGCCAAGTTCCAGCCTCGTTTTGGCGTCCACGAAGGTAGTCCGGCTAGTTGGCTGGGGCTTGAAAAATAAAGCGTCTTGCTTCTCAAAACAATATGCGTTCAAAAGAGTAATACATTTGCATCACAAAATCGTTCTCGATGGAAAAAGTCAGACCTCACATCGCTTGGCGGTATTTTTGCCTCCCAATATCAATGCGTCCAATGTAAACTGTGCAGACCGAGCAGTCCCCTGCTTCCGAGCAGCAAACACCGTAACAGGTGCGGCTATCGCTAGGTGGCTTGACGCATTGATATCAAGGTAGGCAAAAATAGCGCCAAGCGATGTGAGGTCTGACTTTTTCATCGAGAACGATTTTGTGATGCAAATGTGTCACTCTTTTGAACGCATATTGTTTTGAGAAGCAAGACGCTTTATTTTTCTAGCCCCAGCCAACTAGCCGGACTACCTTCGTGGACGCCAAAACTCAGCTGGAACTCGGCTCACAGGACGCAGCGGGGGGTAAGTCAATGTTCATAAATGATATTGCTAATATGGGATGTCATACAGCTTCATGTCAAAAGAGGCGAGCTATCACTTTAAGTTTTAGTTTACTTATACTTTTACAAATGCTTTTAGTAAATTATGCTGATTACAAATTGACAGGTTGTTTTTGCAAAGAGATGTAAAGGAATCACATAACATCTCGGTCATCCAAAAGACAAGATAAACAGTTCATCACAGCTGTCTTATCATACCTACAAATGTTCTTTTCCCCATGGAACTCTTCTGTTTTCCTCACTTGTTATGTCTGTGTTTGTGTAAACCAGATCGCCTGAGTCCTCCACTAGACATCCAGCTGGAGACGATCAACTGTACCGCCTTCAGTGTACGATGGAAGATGCCCCGAAGACATGTCAGCACCATCACTGGATACAAGGTGGCCCCAAAAAGATGCTGCATAAAGTCACATGGCAGTGATGTGTGCATAGGAAAAGTCTATTTTTTTGTCCTTTGTTGGAGGGCAGCCATTTCATTATGATGGATTTTTGGAAAAAACATGCTGGAAGAAAAGTATTAAGCTTTACTCACAGAGTTTTTGAGTGCTTGTTTTGAAAAGCATACAGAGGTTTCAAAGCAGCGAACGAATCATATTTCGTCTAGTTTCTTTTTCCTGAGCACATGCCCATTTCTTTCTTTATAGCAGCTACTTCCTTACTCCTGCCATCCAAGTGGCCATCAAAGTCACTGTCAAAGGAAACGGCCTCGAGGGATAAAATGTTTTAAAATTTCTGCTGTTTGAATGGAACCCCTTTGCTGCCAAATGAATGATTTTCAGGTGCACTATTGCTCTGAAAAATGTGGTCATGCATCTTTTATGAGTCAGTGGATGTACTCTCCTCTTCACAAGCTTTACTTCAAATACCATGTTTCTAATATATATATATGTATATATATATATATACACACATATATATGTAAAATTCATAATTTACACATACAGTGGAATTAAGTAATCATGATTTTTGTTTGATCACTACTATTAACTACTTTGTTCTTTTACGAACCTACTAGAACAAAGTCTCTGTTCCTTCCTTCCTTCCTTCCTTCCTTCCTTCCTTCCTTCCTTCCTTCCTTCCTTCCTTCCTTCCTTCCTTCCTTCCTTCCTTCCTTCCTTCCTTTCTTCCTTCCTTCCTTTCTTCCTTCCTTCCTTCCTTCCTTCCTTCCTCCCTGGTGTTTGTTTCAAATCAACCATTAACAAACTGTGGATCAGTATGACTGAGTGTGCACCACTTTTGACCATATGTCTGCACTAAGAGGATTAGTCAACTACCTAGCTTCCCCAAAACTAACAACAACCATGTGAGTTCATTTAGCCCATTGTTTGTCAACGTTCATAAACAGTTTCTTCAAAGTATTTCTTCTTTGAGAGCCAGATTTAAATTGTCACTGTTGCATCTTGACAATAGAAAAAGCAAAAGTCGAATAAAAATTTGCGCATGTGTTTTGCAGGTGTTTTACACAGAGATGAAGAATGGCCGCCCAGTTGGTACTACATCCCTGATGGAGGTGCCCCTTGGTTTGGACATGCTAACCACTGTGAGTAGGCCATACACAAAGATGTTAAACTGTAGTGTTGCATCTTTGTCATAAACAGTTGAGCTAATGCTGAGATAGGAATAAACAAAATACTCCACAAACGCACTGTTTTTAATATTTTTTATATATTTTTTTTAATATTCATATTCAGCAATGTAGAATCACTAACTTGCCAGTTTTAGCCCAGTTCAACCTTATATTTTCCAGTGAATTCACTTTTTTAACTTTGAATGTCAGCAGTGGCTGTTAAATGCTAAGTAAGAAGATACTTTATTAGGTTTAGATATCAGAAAATACATGTTTGAACATAGAAATAAATAACACATGGTTTTGTTTGACTATAAATGGAAAAAAAATGCTGACAGGTTGGAATCAAGTCACATGACTGCCTCCCTATATAAGTAGTAAAGGATACCAGTCATACATGTTCTGCACCTTTGTTGTGACACAATGTTCTGGACATGTAGACAAATGCACCTTTTACATGATTTCCTGTGAGACTGAGGAGGCCATATATGAAATTTATGTTCATAGGCATGTAGGATTGCCCGAAACTGACATTGATGATGAGAACATAAAATATAATGAAAATACTACTACTAATAATAATGATAATGATAATAATAAGAAAAAGAGATTTATTTATAGAAGACCTTCCATCAAAGTGCTTTATAGAGCCCCCTCAAAGTGTTATTCACAGCAGCTTGGACAACCACCGATCAGTTTCCTCATGCTCTTTGATCTCATGTTTAAAATTGTGGCACGTAACATCATCTCTCATTCACAGACTTGGTGAAAGTTTTTACCAAGGATTATTGATCACGCATAACTAAGAAGTAGCCATACAGTGGTATTCTCCTCTAGTGTGTGACCTAACACTATTTGAACTGTTTGGGGTGGAAAAAACGAAAATAAGTTTTTCTTAATGGGAGCAAATCCCATGAAAAGATTACAGCCAACTGGGACTTCATCTGACAAACAATTACTGCCTGTTTAAACGTGAAAGACCTCCTGCAACATATCTGTTTTACATGTTTACATTTACACACTCTGATGTAAAACTCTGCTCTTCTTTACTGAAAGGGGCAATTTGACGGACAAGCAAGCTTTGTGAGTAACATTTGCTCGATTCAGTTAATCCATATTTGTCTTCTTTGTCTTCTCTTTGTCTTCTTATTTGTCTTCTATCTTTGTTTTAATATTCGTTTTTAAACTTCATCCATTCCCCTACATGCAACTTGTAGGACGTGGACATTGAGAACCTAAAGGTGAACACTAAGTACAGAGTCAGCGTTGGAGCATATGGTTGGGCAGGGGAGGGTAGACCCAGCATGCCTAGAGACATCAGTACTGCTTCACATGGTGAGAATATATGAGCAGAAGGAAGCAATTTCACTGTTGGTAACACTGTTTCTGGAGCTGCATTTTCAGTATTTGTCGATTTAACTGAATTTAAGTTTTGTTTTGCCATCAGAAACGTGCATGCCCCCTTCACCACCAACTCAGCCTGTTGTGATGGCTGTATCTGACACGGAGTTGGCATTGTCGTGGCAGCAAGGAGAGAGCGAAGGAAGTGCGCCCGTTCTTCACTTCCTGGTGGCTTACATCAGGTCAGTAACAACACAGTGATCAGTTACAAAAAAAAAAGAAGCAATATATAGAGCTGTACATTTTTTCTACACGTTCGTCTAAAGACCTTTTCAGCTGTTAGTACACAGACACACTCAACACAGGCAAGCCACTCACATCAATGAACCTACTTATAAAGGCACTTACCTGTATGAAGGGAAAAAAGCACAAGTAAAAGCACAAGCAAAGTGACCTTTTCCTGCAGGGAAAAAGCAGGCCTAAATGAAGAGCCTTCTCCCACAAGTGGTTGAGCAAGAAAAGGAGAAACTAGCTGACCAATTTTATAAGCTTTCTGGGTTTTTTTTCTCAGCCAATAAACCATTTGTCCTTGGACGAAACTGGACAGGGTTTTTCAAAAGCTTTTTCCTAAAACCCTGCAGCTTAAAACTCACATACAGCTTGATGAGTTTGTTGTTTGACTTTATTATATATAAAGATGCAAAAAAATTACGTACACTCTTTCTGTCTGTGTTGCAAAACACTCCCCCAAAAATCAAGTCAAGTCAAGTCAACTTTTATTGTCAATGCTGCCATTTGTGCAGGACATACACAGAATTGAAATAGTGTTTCCCTCTTATCCCTGGTGCAAAACAGCAATAAACATGAAGTAAAATATAAAGTAGAAGATAAAAAATATATATACAAGCTAAAAGATAGGATAAAGAAATAGAATAGATATTAGTACATAGTTTATTAGTTTACCTTGGTGCAATGAGTCAAAACAGTGAGGAAAAAGCTTTTGCAGGGTCAGTGTTGGGATTGTCGATTATGGGCAGCTGTAGAAATATGCTGTGCAAAATGGCAGAGTCAACCCGTTTCACCTGTAGATGTAAGTGACTCGTTCTACAACAACAAATGCATAACAGCTCTGATTTTCACGTGACCCTACACTAATGAAAACATTGTTATGGATTTTATCTTGCCTTATCCCCATCAGATCCCCTTAAATGTCAATAATTGAAACAGAAAGTCCTTATGAAACAGCTGCCGCAATGTGTCAGAATAGTCTCAGATTTCCTGTACAAGCAGAGGTTAGCCCCTTAACGCCTGAGTTTATATAACTGTATATAAAAAAAATGTTTTGTGTGTGTTTTAGCCTTTAAGTAGATAGTAAATAATGCTAATTTCACTTTTGCACAAAAAATAAATAGAAATTTTGGTATGTTGCAAATTTGCGACAACAGGCATCCTGGTCAATTTGGAGTCAATTTGGTATGTAATTTGGTATGTTGCTTATTTGCAACACCAGGCATAATGGTCAATAATAAGATAACAACAACACAGTAATATAACAGTGAAAAAACAATGTTTTTTTTATTCACAACTTTTTTTTTTTTTTACAAGTGCTTGTCGAAGGTTCCTAGGTCCGTAGTGAATATGGACTAACCGGCATTGGGGGAATAAAGATGCTATCTCAGCTGGTTGATTGAGTCAAAAACCCAGTGCTCTCTGACTCCAATAACCTGGTTGAACACTACCCAGCATTTTGAAATTTCTAATTCAAAAAAGCATTTGATTGATTGCAAAATGTTTACATTATAATGTATTTTTCCCCAAACAGCGTAGTTAACATAGTATGAGCATTCCTGCAATTAGGCAAGACTATCTTTCCAAAAACTACCCCATGATTAATTTGATCATGCAGAGAATTCCAACCTATAATTACCTTTTAGGTTTATAGGACCTGTAGTGGTCATTAGAACATTTGTATGTGAAGTGTTTAAATGATGCCCACAAATGTGAGTTTTAACCATTGTCTTTTTTCTAGCCATAACCAAGTAACCAAGAAGTGATAAAAGTTTTTTATTTATGGCGGCCTTGTGTTTTTTCTTAGGTGAAAAAACAGTTTTCTAATTAAGCAGTGACCAATATGGACTTTTTGAATTAGCCAAAGTGATCGAGTAATTTATTTTATTTCTCCATGTTTCCATCTCTGTCGTAATGGTTCACCATGATGATGCCTGTCAGCCACTGATGATGGCAAAGCTTCATGGCATTATTTGTTCGATATTGCCTAGTTTCCAGGCAACCATTAATGACCATTATTGTTTGCTTGTATAGTACAAGTTTACACTTAATCCTTTAGCCAGACTAGCCTATTTTTTTTGCATTGATTTTCATGCATCTTTGCTGGTCTGTTCAATGTCACTACTTCTGTTTTGACATGAAGGTCAGTTGGGACATGAGAGAGAATGAATTTCTTTCTCTCTAGTAGTGTTCAGCCTCACACGCACACACAAAGGACCTCCCCTGTTACTCACTCTTGTCTGCAGACAAGAGTGAAGACAAGGGAAGGAAGTTTAAGTAAAAAAAAGAAAAAGAAGACATTTAGGTAAAGATGAAGTGACTTGGAGTCCTTTGATTATTTGCCAGACATTAACATGCAGATGATTTTTTTAAAAAGAAAATGAGAAATGGAAAAAGCTGTTGTGAGGATGTAAAACTAAATAAGTATGAAAAACAGTGTTGCCGTTTACGGTGCAGAGTTATCACTCTGTAATTGAGCAAAGAGAAAGAAACAAAGATGAACAGAGGCAGAAACTGTCTCTTACTGTGAGAGATATGAATCAGACTCTGTTTTTGCAACCGAGGCATTTTCCACTCAGAAGGGCCATCTCAGACTCAAATCCTTCACTCCTTACATCAAAAGAGACCATACTGAAGACAGAGTGTTGTTTAAGATGACTCTATTCAACAGATAGCTGCCCCAAGGCTTCTACACAAATGAACTCTGTATGGATTCCCCCCCCCCCTCTGGAAGACCAAGAGTTATCTACATAACACAGTCTGAGTTGGTAAATAACATAAGACTTAGTATTTTTTTGTAAGACAATGATATTTTTATGGCAAGGTGAAAATGCAAACAAGACCTTGTTTCATTAAAGAGCTGCCACTTAGCATTTCAACGTCCAACACACAATCACTAAATGTAGGGAAATCTTCTGCATGTTTTTCTTCACAAATCTGAAAGAAGACTTGTTGAAATAAGTATTTAGACGTAGGTATTTGAAGACTTGAATGCACTCGAAAATGAATCGTGAACTATCAGGTCCAGTGTGTTTAATAAATGCAGTCTTTTGAACCACACAGATTGTTTTAATAGAGATAGAACAGCAGTAGCAATACAATAAAGTGATAAAATCTGAATTCCAAAATGACCTCACAACAAGCCATCATTTTCAGAACAATTAGCTGGAGTGAGTTTGGTCAGTTATTAAGGATTTTTAGGACAAAAGAAATTCACTTCAGCATCATTTAAGTTTTGTGAAATAACCCATATAGATGTGTTAATATGAGTGGAAATATGAGACAAAATGTAAAATCAGCTTCTCTAGTTGAATCTCTGTTCTCTGTTTGTTTACCTTTATCTGCAAAATAAATCTATGTGCAATCACCCTGCCCCCCCCTACCTGTACGTGAAATACACCTGGCTAGTGCAATTATGTTTCATACTTTTATTCTGCTTCCTATTTTATTGTTGTTTTTCTTTTGTACATATGTGGCACCAAACGGAGCAGCGCTCCTAATTTCATTGTTTGCAAGTCATTCAATGACAATAAAAGCTTTCTATTCTATTCTTTATGTCTTCATGTACTTTTTCTGTTTCAGGCCAGAAATGGACACGGAATGGACATATATCCGAGAGCCCATAGAGACCAACTCCATGGTTTTAAAAGGGTTGATACCAGAAACAGAGTACCAGTTTGTTGTCAGAGCAGTCAATGTGCATGGAGGCAGCCCACCCAGCAACATCAACATCCCCGTGCGCACTCTTGGTAAGGCAAAATGTTGATATCTGAGCACTTTGTGACAACCAAAAGACTAGTCCCACCCACCCGGTCTGTTTTCAACCACATTTTGAAACAAACTATTTCAGCTAAGTCTCAACATTATTGTTCTATTACCATAATTACAGGATTTACCATATTAAACCACACTGTTCAAACCTCAGCAGTGTGCAACAATGATAACTTGTAATTGACAATGATGACAGTATTTAGAGTTAATTAGAACATAATTCTGTACAACAAGATGTATTCCTGTTTTACATTTCACACCAAAAAGAATTAAGCTGATGAATTGTCACAACATGAAACCCACTCAAGATTCAGTGCGATTGACATTTTTTAAGTCCCCCCCCCCCCCCCAAAAAAAAAATCCGTAACATATTTAGCAATGTTTTTAATATTTGTTGACCTTTAACAGGCTTGTTTTTAAAAGTAGATAAAGTGGACATAGATCTCTCCATTAATTTCCCGCAGAATATACAGAATTTGAGTGAGTCTCAAATATGCTTGGATGTAGGGCAACAACAGGAAGTGTGTCAGTGGGTCTTCTTAACAGGAGCCTTCAATGATGGAAGTGCAGAGCAACAGAATCATTTTCATTGGATGTTTTTAATGTAGCAGGATGTAAGTGGTCGAGATGATTGATCTTAAAGCACACACATTTACACAGGTGTGTGCTCTGCACAAATACCCATGTGTTACTTTTATGTGACGGAACAAGGATCATGACATATTCATGGGCAGTCTGTGCTCCTGAGTTTTTGCAAAGGGAATCTTTTGCATATCAGGCTTCAGGAGTATGAATATGTATAAGAATGGAAGTTTAGCAGCCCTGTAAGCACAGTTACATTATCCAGGGTTCTGTGGCGACGCTGCTGTGCAAGCAAGCAAGAAAGAAAAACTGCACAGACTGAATTGAGTGCCTTAAGTCCTTTGGAAGACAGATAGGGACAGCAATTATGTTAGAAGTGCATTGTTTAGAATAATGTCAATGAAAGTTTTATGAAACAAGATGAGATGAGCCATTTAGAGGGTCACAGCGAAACAGACTGACAGAAGTGATAGAGAACCGCAGTTTCTCAGCAGGGGATAAAAGCGGGTTATGTCCGTGTCTCATCAGACAGGATTAAGGATGGGATGCCAGACCCCTTCTCTGCCCATCCACACTAATGGATGCATACACACATGCAAACAGTGGGCCACTGCTTGAGTGAACACCAGGGCAGGACTGAGTGAATTCTCTCTCTTTTACAGTTCTCGTATGTGTAATGAGTTACACAACAGCAGATTAGTCCCCCCTTGCTCTCTTTATGCTAGCACTCTTTGTTCAGGATTTAATGTTATTAGTCAATGCCTATTAGCAATTTAATCTCTGCATCTTTTAATGATGCATCTGATAAATGAAATAAATTTCCATAAAGAATGTTGGTCGTATATCTCTCCGCAACATCACTGATTGAATATTTTTTACCCTTTGACATTAGGCATTCACTATATTGATGTAATTAAGACAAATGGAGAAGAGCAAGGAGGATGGGGGGTGGGTGGTGGGGGTTGTTATGTAAGATAAGATTAAGTTTTCTCAGAGTGAGTTGCACAGGAGGCGGGCATGCTGAACACAGCATGCTTGTTGCATGTCATCTTGGTGCTTTTTAGTAACAAGCACAGAATATCGATACCATTTAACCTGTCAAATACATTTGAGTGTTTTTAAACGCCTGCTCACAGGGTTAAAAGTCGGATAAACTTATATTGTTAAAAAAAAGAACGTTTTAATGAATTTGGCTGGTGAAAAAACAAAAGGTTCAGCAGTGGGTCATTTGTCCTTTGACACTTTTCAGAATGCGGTGCAGTAGCCTGGGTAGAGGTTAATACGTAGATTCACTCATCTGGATCATTATTGTTAAGTTTCTAATGATCGTCGCCATAGACAGTGTAACATGATCACATTTTTCCCTTCGTGACCATTTATAATAGGAAAGCCACAATGCAAACCCTACTAAACCAAAGATTCAGCAAAAGTCTTTCAGCATCTCCTGCACTGACCCTCTCAGACTGGGTCATGTTCATTGGTACCAGTACCTTGTGTGACTGAAATATTGAGCAAAAGTACAAACTTGCACCTCTGTTGTTCTGTATTCCAACAAGTCCTCCAACTGAAACGGCCATATAAGTTGTATGTTCACACCCTTTAATACCGCTCATATCACCAGCATGATATCATGATTATGTAATATTCATTTATGCTGTTTGTAACAGGTTCATCAGATGTTGGCAGTGGTGATATTGGACATTACATCACAGATTCCAGGATCAAAGATGAAGATGGATTTGATATTGATGATTCCGATTATGACGTATTCATTGAAGAGGTTGGTTTGAAATACACAAAAAATAATGCATAGTTCATACAAGCTGCTGAATGTGTAGGAAAAGACACACTTATCACAAATTAGTCAAACTAAACGTAATCAAAAATACTCTTTTTTTTTTCCCTTTCTTTACACCTCTGCATTCTAGTTGAAACCATTCCCAGGTATAAGTCCGGACAACAGGAAGTCCCAACTCCGTTCACGCTCTGGTCCATCATCTGGTCAAAATGTTGTTTACCGAATGAACACTATAGCCCCTCCAAATATCACTGATGTACCAGTTTCCACAACCACCTCGTCCATCTTCCCAGACTTCTCAGATCTAGTTTTCTCAGCAAACTCAGAGCCCAGTAGCACAACTAATGTCCCACTTACAACTAGCAGGTAAGCTGTCTCCTATTTATTCACCTTGGTTCCTGTTTTAGTTTATCTGTTTCAGATCGATGGCATTTCAGTGCTCTTTATCCGTAAGTGAAGGAGACGATTGCCTCTCCTATTTTTATCTCAACAGAATTGCGAGCCTTATCGCTGCTCTTCTTGTCCTTTGATTACTAGATTTTCATCTCGCCTAGCTTTCTGCGTCTTCTTTAAAGCCATCGACAACTTCTTCTTTTCATCCTCCTCCACTTAATCATTTGACAAAAGCAGTGACTGGAGTCATGAAATGTCACATCAATTTAAGCTGTCAGTGTGGTTGTGACATACAGCACGTCCTTAACGGAGGCAAATAAAGGAGGGCCTTCAAAGCTTTTGCATGTGGGTGAACCTTTCGCCTTCTGTTATCTAAAATGGTGGAGATAGATCATCTTTAATAAAAAAAACAAAAAAAGGGCAATTTGAAAAGAAAAAAATGGTATAATAAAATAAACTTAAATTCAGAAGTTCAGAACTTAAATGCATGAAAGATGATTGATCGCTAAAACATTAGCCTTATTAGGCACAGTTTTTATTATATATATATATATATATATATATATATATCTATTCTTCTCAGAGAACTCAACACACTTTCTTATCTTTCCTCCCACTTGTATATACGACAGCACCCCTTTGCCCGCAACCACAGCCATACCAACCATCTCCCCCTGGCAAGGTGAGGTACCTCGTGTGTACGACATGACTTGTGAGGACACCGTGTGCCCTCCTGACAGCTTCTGTCTCAGTGATTATGACAGTGGAGGTTCGCGCTGCCATTGTAACCTTGGACGGAGAGGGGACACTTGCTCTGAGGGTGAGAAGTTGAATAGCTGAATATCTGCTTCACTTGATTTCGATTTTTTCCACATAAGCAAAGATAAAGCAAAAATGCTGCCTAACAATCACAAGAAGGAATCAATTGCGGGACACACACAGAGGGATTTAGTAAAAAGCGTCTTTTAATGTTGCAAGACATCCTTGGGGATTAGGTCGAGGAGGTAGTGCGGGTGAATACACGAGGTTGTAGTTGAGCGTTGCTTGAAGGCGAGAGCACAGCAGGGTTTCTCAGCGAGTACGCCTGCAGGCACACCGGAGTTGGGTCTGTGGCAGAGGAGAAGAGGACACGCGAATAAATGGAAAGGACAGGTTAAAAAGCAAGTCGCAATGGTTGAGAGGCCTTGATCACACTATCGCCTGATTGTTTATCCACTGGGTGAAGTGGATAAACAATCGGGATGAGTGGAAGGAGCGTCCAGGTTAAATACTGTAGAGGATGAATGATGATAGTCAGGTGTGCAGGAGAAACTGAGGCATCCACGCCTGCTTCTGAGAGGGTACACGAAGTTGGTGCTCATGCCCACACACCAGTACACAATTCAACAAGCACAAGCTTTAACAGAGAAAAAGGCAAAAACTCCGTACTGAGGCAAATGTGTGGCACTATCCACCTTCCTTTCTACTCAAACTGTTGCTGTAACTTAATTGTGACATTTTATTTTGTTCTTCCTTAGTGGTAACAGTGAACTTTCCCAGGTTCTACGGCTACTCTCATGTGACCTTTGAACCACTGAAAAACTCTTACCAGACGTTTCAGATAACTTTGGAATTCAAGGCAAGTTGCTCGGTTATTTCGCTCGGTTTTATTCTAAAACTCAGGTTATCCCCTTTTAGTTTTAGAGGGTTTTTTTCACTTTGTGAATGAAAAAAAAAAATGACATGAAACTTTTTTTCTTTGTTACAGGCAGACTTTGAAGATGGCTTGCTACTGTATTGCGGGGAGAATGAACACGGCCGCGGAGACTTTACCTCATTGGCTTTGGTTCGAGGAAAGCTTCACTACAGGTGATGGTTGTAGTGACTTTGCTCTGTAAAATCTGTAGTGATTTTCTTGTTCCTCTTTCAGTGGTCTGATGTTTCCTTTTAGCCCATCTTGTCCCATTATTATGCTTTGTAACAGTAATACATTTCTTGTAATGTCAACAGCACGTTTTTATTTTTATTTTATTTCAACCAGTAGAGAACTTATTTATTGATAAATTACAGTTTTGGTGTAACTTGTGTAATACGTCACTCAATTCCGGCCACCAAGTTTATGCACAAAGTAACTTCATATTTTTGTAGTGGCATACAATAAAAAGTTATTTTTAGTGTAATTGTATATACAATTGATGACATCACAGGCCTACTCCATAACTTAATTTGCAGCATTGTTAGTTACAGGATCCAGTAGTTGACTCTATTTATAATAGAGGCATAATATATTCTAGGTAACATGTTGTAACATGGAATTTAGGCCACAAATGATACAGTTTAGATAAAATTGTGTCATTTGTTTAACGCATGGCAGCCAAGGCTTTTGACACTTTCCTCAAGCTTTCATGCCATTTTGCATTGCCATGCCATGCATTTTTATCTCCTGCAAGAGGAAATAATTAGTTACTTATCAGGTGACTTTATAGCACCAAAAGAGACTAACAGCACACTCATAGTAGGACATAGCAGCTCTATGAAGCAACATCCCTTTAATCAGGGATAAAGTGAGACACATTCTCAAAGCTTTGATATTGTAATTTATTCAAATGAATGCTGCTCAGAGCCATCTAGTTGGCTGTTCTTCTGCACTGTTAAAAACACAATTAGTCAGCTGTAGAGATGCTGACTTGCAGATTTTGTAACTTGAGCCTTAGTTTCCATTTGTGGGGCAAATTTGTGTTAAAAGGTTTTGAAGATGCACATTATTTCAGATATTTACAGTGTTCTTTATGATTTGTAAAGGCTATTTTTCTCTTTTTCTGTCTTTTGCCTCTTCAGGTTTAACTGTGGCACGGGAGCAGCCCAGATAGTCAGCGAGAGTCGGATCGTTCTTGGTCAGTGGCACATGGCAACTGTTTTCAGAGATGGCATGAGTGGATGGCTCCGTATGGACAACGACACCCCCGTATCTGGACGCTCACATGTAAAAAGAACATTTTAGAATATTTTACGAAAAATCGTGATGATGATATTATAGCATACTCATGAACCTTGGCTTTCCTGTCATATGTAAAAGGGAAAAAAAAGAATGAGTCATCCATTTCTGGAAATTTGGATTCCCAGGATTTAGACTGGTTTGAAAATAAAAGTGTTTACCGTCACTGATGATGACACAGATTTTGCTCTCTTCAATGTTGCTCTTTCAGGGTCAGTACACTAAAATTACTTTCCGCTCCCCGTTGTATGTGGGTGGATCACCAAATGCTTACTGGCTGGTCAGGGCGACGGGTACAAATCGTGGCTTTGTGGGCTGCGTTCAGAGTCTGACCATCAACAACAAGGCTACAGACATCAGACCATGGCCTCTTGGCAGAGCACTGAGTGGAGCTGATATAGGTGAGACATGCAGGATGCGTGACTTTTATGTGATGAATGGGTATATGTTTTTTTTTACGTGTAATATAATGTTATTTTTATTCTCCTTATCCATAATGCGTTTAAAAAATTGAACAGAAGTTTCTTACAAAAAATATTTTAACTGTTGAATTAGGATGGTAATGTTTCCTCACTATACTGCCCTCTGTAAATCTTATTATTTAAAAAGGATGATCATTTTCATCCATTTGGTTTTGCTACTTTGGATTATTTCAGTAACTAGCCAGAAACATAGAATTTTGATTACAGTATGAAATGATCATTTTGGTCTCTGATGCAGAAGGTAGAATTTTTTTTGGGGGGGGGGAATTATCACTTTAAAAACAGCTGTTAAAACATAGGAAAAAAACATTAAAATAACAACTAAAAAAGACCCTATAATCTTTGTATACGTGGTGACTGAATAGGGAACATTTATAGAAACAATAAAGTTTTGCATACATGTGTTTTTAGATATCTGTAGAGATCAATTTGCTGAATCTGTCCTCATGTATCAGGTGAGTGCAGCGAAAGTGTGTGCGACCAGGTCAGCTGCGCCAATGGTGGCGCTTGCTTTGCAAACCGTGCTGATGGCTACATCTGCTTGTGCCCTCTTGGTTTCAGGGGAGCACTTTGTGAAGAAAGTGAGTTGACTTTATTATCCTTTCTATCATAACCAGAAAAAGAACACGCACGCCTTGTTTGCAGTTTTTAACCACTTTGATAGCAGAAGGTAATGGCTGTCGTTAGTATAGACCTTTTATGGTAATTCTTTTTTAACACTTGAAGGGTAGAATGAAGATAGTTGGTTAACATGGAGATAATTATCTCTGATACTGAAGGTACTGATTTGCATGTATTGCATTAGACCAACAGTATAACTTGCCACTTTCTTCTTCCCCATCTCGTCCCTTACTGATTTCCTTCTGTTCTCATTGACAACTTTTTCCTCCACCTCACGCTTAAGCATCTTAATAGTTATGTCTCTTCCGTTCCAGTGGTGTTTCATATCATTCCTATTTCTCCATGTTATTTTCCTCATGGTCCTCTTCTCATTTCCTCAGGTTTCTTGTTGACTTCACCACTCTTCAATGAAACAGTGTTTTCATACACTGTCATCCCATGGCCTCAGTCCTCTCAGAGCTACCTCTCCTTTATGGAGTTTGAGATGACATTCCGGCCGTCAATGCCTGATGGGGTGCTGCTGTACAGTGATGATGCGGGTAGTGGAGACTTCCTGTCTATAAACTTGGTGGACAGATATGTCGAGTTCAGATTTGACTGTGGCTCTGGAGGAGCTGTTATAAGGTACTGAGACCGATCCACTCTTATTTCGTTCTGTGGCTTTTTCTTCTGCCTTTATGTTTTATTACCGAATGTGCAAAACTAAATGTGCGATGGCCTTGTACTGTAGGAGTCAGGAGCAGATCAGTCTGAACTCATGGCATGAACTAAGAGTGTCTCGCACAGCAAAGAGCGGTATCCTGCAAGTGGACACCCAGAAGCCAATGGAGGGAATCGCTGAGGTATGTCATCTGAAAACTGTATTACATTTTCAGATGGACAGATAAACATACACTTTCAACACTCTACATTTGCTAGGGCAGAAAGCACAGCGCAATGTGCATTATTGCAATTGGAAAATTGTAATAAGGTTGATCAAACATGTGAATTCTTTAGCAAAACAAATTCCAGAATAGCATATCCTTGAATATACAGTATATATGTGCATGTTGCTTTCAATAATTGTTATTCAAATCTAATCAAATTAACAGTTTATGAATGTTTGATATGAATAATCCATAACTAATCTCCCTCTGTTTTATTTACTTTTCAGGGCGCTTTTACTCAGATCAATTGCAGCTCGCCTCTCTATGTTGGCGGAGTGCCAGGATATGATAAAACCAAGAGGACTGCAGGTGTAATTAAGCCCTTCACTGGAGTTATTCAGAAGGTGAATACTTCTTACAGTGACTAACACCAGCATTCACAGCTGCATTTTAGGAAATTCACAGATTTAGTACATTAAAGGCAGGCGACTGCCATATAGGTTCACACAATGCAGATTGAGCATCAGATAAATCTGTTTATATTTCCCGATGTACCAGAGTTTCTTGTTTCCCTGTGTTTCTTCTCTTTTCACATCCTCAGCTGATTCTTAATGACCGCACCATCCCAATCACAGCTGGCTCTGCTGGTGGAGTTAATGTTGCAAACTCTGCTCATCCATGTGTGGAGAGCCCGTGTGCCAATGGAGGAACCTGCAGGCCAAAGTGGGATGGATATGAGTGCGACTGCCCACTGGGGTATGATGGGAGGCACTGCCAGAAAGGTCAGCGGTAGCCTCTCTAATTCACATAAACTGCCTTCTCTTTTCTGTAGTTGTATTGCATGTGCTTTAGTCAGCGAACACAGTCCTAGTTTCTTAAAACAGTGCAAGTTATGTGATTGATTTAAAGGTTAGGTAAACTTTCTAGTAGCAGAGCATTTAATTCATTTTTCTATGTCGTTCTTTTTTTATGCCTTATGATGAAGAAACAGACATAGATGGTTTGGGTGTAATATTCCATATGTTTTTAAGCCATTATATTTCCTCTTCTCTGGGATCAACTGTGTTTTTCTCATACTATGTCATGTCATATAAAATGATCAACTGGACAACCCATTCCCTGAAGTATGTCTATGCCTTCTCTTTTTTTTTTTAATGCTTTCATCGAACAGAGTGTGGGAATTACTGTTTAAACAGTAAGTTTTGTTTCCTGTGAATTAAAATAGCAGACGTTAACGATCTGCACATAAAAGCTGGCAATACTTCTTCCCCCTCATTGATTTGTCCCCGCATAGTCAAATCTAGTCTTCCAGCTTAACTGTCGACACTTGATACGTGCTGATGCTGCCACCTTGTGATGGTATGAAATTATTGCTTTTCTCCTCTGACCAGCTGTGACTGAAGCCATAGAGATTCCACAGTTTATTGGCAGAAGTTACCTGACCTATGACAACAGAGATATCCTTAAAAGGTTGGTAGCCAAATGTGTTTAAATAACTTTATTAGCCCTTATGTCAAGGAGCTTTGCTCTCTTTAAAATCCTAAACCCTACAGTCTTTATAGTCTGCAAAAAACTAAAAGCTAATCATGTTTGACCTACTGTATGTACAAAAAGGAATGCACATCAACAAACTATTCACACTAATTCTGCTAAAATTGTAAACAGAAACCAAAAAAAAATCTTTCAACTTTGATGTTTAACTTAATCTTCTTGCATCACTTGTTAATTTTTCCTTTTTTTCTCTGTTTTCAGAGTGTCTGGATCAAGGACGAACCTATTCATGCATTTTAAGAGCTCAGCCAAGGATGGCTTGTTGCTTTGGAGAGGAGACAGTCCGATAAGACCCAACAGTGACTTCCTTTCAATGGGGCTTCAGGATGGGGCTCTTATCTTCAGGTGTTTTGTTCTAGAGTTGGCATAAAACGTGATGAGCAGTCATAGAAAGAGTACAGAAATGTATCAAATCATTTCTATTATTGTGAGGTTATAAGAAAGCTTGTCACATAGTTTGTGAGATTTGACAAAAGAGGATAGTTCGGAGCCAAAGGGGACTAAGTTGATTGAAAGGGAGACTGATCCCACCACAGAAGGGACTAAATAGCCAAAAGACACAAAGCTAAAAAAAATAAATAAAATCGAAGCACAGTAATATCTAAAAGGGAGTTGTTTGGGCTGTGCCATACACATGTGAGTCTGGTGTGACTAAATTGCTTGTGTGCATTTCTGTTGATATAGTTATAACTTAGGCAGTGGTGTGGCTAACATTGTCATCAACGGGACCTTTAGCGATGGAAAGTGGCATAGAGTCAAGGCTGTAAGGTAAGCCTAAAAAGAGTATTTTTAATCAAAGAATCCTGTGAAATAGATGTCAGATGGAGATGTCTTGTCCTTGTTGAGAAAGAAACACTTTCAGAAACACTTTCTGACTGTCCAACATCTTTCTGTCCATATGGAAATCGAAATAGCCACAGAAAGCCAGTATCTTGTTTTTATACATAACAAAATCTTTGTTTACTACTAAGTTCACAATCTTTACTTGTCGTTTCAGGGATGGCCAATCAGGGAAGCTGACTGTTGATGATTATGGAGCAAAGACAGGCAGGTCACCTGGCAAGATGAGACAACTCAACATCAATGGACCCTTATATGTCGGTGGGTGGGACTCTTTGAGCTGTTTGTACTGTTGATAAAAACCTCAACAAACCTTTGATTCTGGAATTTTAACCGTCTCCACCCTCTTTTTTCCTGGTGTTATTCTGTTCTTCACCTGAAGGTGGCATGAAGGAGATAGCTCTTCACACAAACAGACAGTACATTGGAGGCTTGGTGGGCTGTGTGTCCCACTTCACCCTCTCCACTGACTACCACTTAGCTTTGGTTGAGGACGCAGCTGACGGCAAGAACATCAACACTTGCTCTAACTAGAGAATGTCTCCAGTCCATTTTCAGAGTGGGTGTGTTTCCAACTGGATCTTGAATCTAACTTACCAGCACCAAATAATTAAAAACGAAAGAATTTATTTCTTTGTTAAATATACTACCCCAGACCCAATGTGGTTTAAAGTCAAACTGGATATAAGAACAATTTTGCCACTTTAAGTCACTGGAATGTTTCTATGTTGTCTTGTATGCAGCTTTGACCTGCCAAGCTGTAAGGCTGAAGTTAATGTTGTTGAATTTTACGATCCGAGGCAACAGCAAAAATTACCTCAAGTTATTCGAAGATGTTTCAAATCAGAAGTTTTCTCTGAAGGGAGAGCAAAAAGCTTAGCTTTATGGATAATGGGGGGATTTGCAAAAAGCCTTTTGAAAGACTATTTTTCATGGGATGATTCCAATTTTATCTTTATCTTTTCTACTATGAACCTTTCTATGATTGCTGGAAGAACCGAGTGATCCAAGAGATCAAAAGTCACCATGAACCTGACCTAGAGCAGCTAACAGAGGTCAACTTCTTTTTTTTAGAGGATTTTGGTTTTCACCTTAGAGGATTTTTGTTTTCTTAGTTGTGACATTTGTACTCTTGTTTGTGATGTCTTATCAATGTATAGACAGATATGTTTCTAAACTCTGAGTGATGTCAGTTTTTTCAGGGTTTCTAGTTTTGCAGGATAAAGATGTCAGCTGCACAGAATATTTTTTACCTTCTTTTTCTTTACTTGCTTTTTTTATTCGGATCTCTCAGTAGTTGGTCACATGAAAGTCTGATATTGGGCGTCCTAAATCTTTAAATCTATGCATGACGGCTTGTTTCTGTCATCTGACACAAACCACAGTACTGTGGACTCAAGCCTTTAAGATTATTTGCTTTTTCTCATCATCACACGAGAAAAACTCTTTTACTTTTAATTGAGTATTTACATGCTTTAGTACAAAATTATTATTGTTTTTCCATGCCTGAGTGTTACCCCTTAAATGGAGAATATTGCAAATATCTTATCTAAATTGTATGAAGTATTTGATATTTCAAAGTTATAGCTTGTAATATTTAGGGCAATCAATTGACAGATGTGTGTAGAAAAAACAACAACGACATATTGATGGGTGTAGAATAGTATGAAAATAAAAGATCTTGTGTTTTTGTCGTCTTCGAACAATCCTTCTCCTTGTTGTCTGTCCTATTGCACTGACAACAGTGGAAGAGGACAGACAAACCAATCATTGGTTCTTACCAGGGACCTTTGTGCTCTTCACTGCAAATGTGTCGAGGAAGAAGAGGGGGTTTGAGGCATTCAATTGTTTGCAATCCGTGTACCTAGGTGTACCTACATCCTACAAACTGGGCGTCTGACAGTGCTGACTTCCTGGAAGAAACATTCTGAATGGGTTAGCCCATGAGAGCCACCCAGTTTCATTTAAAGTTTGAATTCATAGCAAAACCAAGAATGAATTAAAAAGAAATAGTTGATCCTTGGTCTACAAGTCTGAAAAGCTTTTTAAGACAGGTGCATCTGATAAAACACACCATGTAACTGTGAAATGTGAACGTACTTCAGTATGATTACAGGGGTTACTATTGTCTTAGTATAAAAGTAGTCTTGACAGAGTTTGAAGTTTAATAAGTGATCACTGACTGTACAAAAATGATGTATCTGTAGTGTGATTACATATGTATATGAAGGTCTGTTTATAGCATTAGCTCACTGTCAACCTTTGAAGACAGAAAATTCAACTTTTTGCTTCAACTAACTGCATTTCGGAAATTGGAGGAGCCAACAGGGACTGTCCTCCCTGACTGAGTGTGCAAACTAAGTACATTATATGTCAAGCCTTAACATCCCCTTAAATAATCCCCTGAAAAGAAAAATTTGCTTTTCCATTTCTTGAGGAGTTTTATCAAGACCATGTA
Organism: Odontesthes bonariensis; assembly: GCF_027942865.1. Classification (NCBI taxonomy): domain Eukaryota; kingdom Metazoa; phylum Chordata; class Actinopteri; order Atheriniformes; family Atherinopsidae; genus Odontesthes; species Odontesthes bonariensis. The sequence continues at coordinate 20,749,584 of NC_134511.1, forward strand.
TTTTCCTCCATGATGAAAGATTGATAATAGTTGATTCAGAAAGTATTTTTCTTCCAGAGTTGCAGTTAAGTTAGTAAAACACATAGACTGAGCTGAATAATGTTGAGCCTGCTTTGCAAAATAACCTTTAATTTGTAGTCTATATTTGTAAGTGTTAGTTACACTGAGGCTATCAAAAACAAGACTCTGCAAGTAAATGCTAACATTGAAGCCTGCTGATTAAATAACTCGTCTGCCAAAATGTTGTCATAGTTTGTCATGAATGCTACAGTAGTGCTCTTAACTTTTTTTATTTAAGGAATGGACATCCTTACAGTCAAATAGCACGACTCGCTTAGTTTACTCTTTTCAATGAGATTAATTTCTTGAGTTCTTGAGCTTATTATAGTTATTGTGTTTGTTATGCCCTCAATTACAGTGTATTTATTTTGTCATTTCTAAGCAGCAAAGCAAATGGAAGCTACTGCCTGTTTTTTTCCTTTTACATTGAATTACACAATCTATTTTCCTCCAGAAAAATATGTAATCGGCGAGCCTCAGTGGCAAAAAAAAGGAAACCACTTGTCCACAGTTTGACAGAATCCAAAAAAAACAACAAGCTGTGTGATGCCATCACTTTCACCCTTACTCTTCAAGCTGAGGGTATTTTTATGCACAGATAGATATGTGGATTGCGAGTCATATCTGATTTATCACAATTGACAAGTGGCAAGAAAAACACAGTAGTTGAAGGATGGCAGTAAAACACTAATTTCTGTGCTTGTTCAGGTCTGTTTGGAGTATATGAAAACTGTGAGAGTGGAGAAAATACTGTCAAAAATAATAAAGGGATTTATTCTCGCAATGTTCTTGTAATTAACTATAGACTTGTGACCAACTTACATTTTGGACGGTGACGTTTGTGAAATCTTGTAAAAACGCACCAAATAAGTGAAAAACAGCAGCTCTGAGACCAAGAAGCTGGACTTTGTGCCACACTGCATAGAGACTTTTTAAATCACAGCACACAAAAGCTTATTGTGTTTTCAAACTATGTCATTACTGTTTTCTCTGGAGGTCTTTTCAATCATAAGAAAGGCTATGCGTTTTGACATTACTTTTCTGAACAAACCAGTTGTTTAGTGACAGCCCTGTGACTTCAACTTTATTCTGTTGTGGTTTGAAAACGACTGTTTGATGCATTTTGGTTACCTATATAAGCATTTCTGATTTGAAATATCAGTGTGATGTAAGCTACATAACCTTGCAGCTTGAATAAAATTACCATGTCTTAACGCCTTTTCGTTTCGAATTGTTGGAGGCCAGATAACACATTGGATTTACCTACATTGTTGTTATTTTTCTGTCCTGTCATGTAAAATCCAGCAAAAATTGAGCATAGTTGTGTTCTCGCTTCCAGTGTGGCATTTCAGGGTAACACTTCTCTATATTTGAAGCTAGACTCACATTATACTTCATAGTATTCGCACAACAAATTAACTTAGCGGAGATCGACTAGAATTTAGTAGTTCCATTTAGATCAAGCTATTTAGTCATATCGAGGGCAACCACATCTTATCACAGTTTAAGGTTCAAGGCGACTGTAGTGGGATTTGCTCAGGTCTGTCCAATTCACTTCACTTGTGATAATGATCAAGAAATGACAAGTGATGGGTTAAGATTTGATTGTATCCACCTTTACACTGTAGTTCTGAATGTTCCCTTTTTATTAATGCTGTTATTAGACAGTTACCTAATCCTAATCCATTTTATCACTCAGGACATTGGTATTGACTCAAATACCATAACAATCATACTACATTTGCCAGGAACGTTATGACTCCATGCTGCTCTAATTATAGAACCACATTTGAATAGTTGAGTCTAAATCACAGAGGGACACCTTTCACTTCTATGTAGACTTTTTTTTGTTTTTTTATCCCTTGTATTCATTAGATTTATTTAACATGAAGAAGGAGCAGGGAGATTTAACCTTAAGATAAGCTATCATTCAAGCATTTTCTTAGGTTTAATTGAATGGTAATTCATTCATTCCAAAATGAGAGATTTGTTTCCAGCATTAATAATTAAAACGGCTATTGATCATTAGTCAATACTGAAATCTCTACTTTTTTCATGCGATCTAGAACAATTTCCAAAAATTTTTGGAAAATTTTTTTAAATAATACAAACCATGATGTTTTCCTAACTGTAACCACCTCGTTTTTAATGCCTAACTTTAATCAACAAGTAAAGTTGATTGACTAATCCTTCCCATTTGTAATGTGTAAAACAGTCACGGAACAGCAAGTGAGAGCACAAGGAAACAGTGATTGAACCAACATTTTGGTATGAAAGTTACTTGAAAGCAAAAATGGTCAAGATGGAAGTTGGTGTGCAGCAATCGTCCAACTTCTTTGATTCCTATAAAATGTTATTTTCTGAACAGACTCATTGAACAGACAGCCAGAGGACTGCTTTTCTTCTTTAGAAAGGCAGTCCCGACAGTCCATTGATGTTTTGTCTGATTTTTTTTTTTATCTTGGTTCATCCATTCCTCAGTGGAGGAGACCTCTCTGGAAACAAAGCTTTGTGTGGAGTCACTCTGATGTCACCTCAACAAAATATCACCGATTGTTATGTCAGAATTGAAGAGGGATGGTGTGTTGGCTCTGCGTAGAAAAGTGCTGTGAGGTTTTGCAGTTGAGGGCGGTGCATGGAGCCACAAACATACATGTGGCCCATAAAGACTGCAGAGACAGCAGCCTATGTGTTTCTATGCCAGGTTGAGGAAACCTTTCTCCTCAGATCTCTCCTGTGATCCCCTTACTGCAGTAGCAGCTGGCTGGGATGGGATATGTCTCGACGACCAGCTTTTTATTTTCAGTCCCAGATACCCTGCAACAATGGCTCATTCATGCACTGTTAAATTAAAGGAAATCAATTACGACTGATGTAACATCCCCTCAATAATTCTATAATCAGGTTGAACAAAACGTCATTGCTTAACTTAGAGAGAGTAAGTCTACAAAAGAAGTACATCCCTAGGCTCAGATAAGATATGTAAAAAAAAAAAATCTAAGTTTGTAATTTGCGTTGTTGTTAACCGAAAACAGTTCCTATTTTGTTGGCAGAACAAATTTCATTCTTTTTGTGGAAATGCAAGTGTAAGAAACATATATTTTCAACCCCTGGAAAGCATTGTTGCTCTCGCATGTTCCAATAAGTCAACTCTACTTTCACATTTTTCAAATTGAGAAAAAATACAGAGGTGCTCATCGCACCATTTGCTAACATAAGGCTTGGTTATCCATAAGAGAAGAACAACCCTGAGGAGACAAACAGTTCTCGCTGGTCAAACTAATATCACTAGATACAAACTAATATCAATTCTTTTTAACTGTAGTTTGATGGTCTGGGTTTCACATCGTACTTACTATTGTGGTATGTGAGACTGCAAGTATTTTTTGAGTGATTATCTAATACACTAAATTGTTCCTATAGATTTCCCTTGCTGCCATGATGATAGCAGGAGCAAGAAAGCAAGAAAGATGTATCAAGCATGAATCCTTCTTCTCAAACATGCAAATCAGTGATCAGCATGTCACTGAAGGGTACTTTAGAGGAGTACTACTCCTCCTTGTCAGGAGTGAATTAATTCAATTTGTGTATCTCATGAGTGGCAAAACACCCTGAGAATATTCCAACTAGTACATATATTTATACTTCCATCCGGTTTGTCTCCTTACAAATGCCCATCTGTCACTGTCACAAATCTAAAACTAAGATTTATCTGTACACAAGACCTTAAACAGCCTTCTTTTGTGTAGACGTCTGCTTAGTCTTTTGTACTTTATTCAATTCTGCATTTCTGAATGAGCTGATTTTCTATTTCAGTGAATAAAGCTTGATTAATTAATCTTTTGTTGATTTGCTATCACTTTTTTGTCAAGCTTTTAATGAGCGGCAAAAATCCATCCCAATATCAGCAGACGAGTTGCTTCAAGGGAAGAGTCACAAGACGAGGAGATCAGACTTTCTGATCTCTTGAATTTATATGGTGAAGCTTTCTGACTATTTCCACGTTGACACAGTTGTAAGGCGGATTTCCTGTTATCTTTCAAATCACTGTGTGTCTTCAATCCTCTTTTCTAGAAATCACAACAGCATGCAGAAACCGCATTTCATGGTTATACAATGTGATAGCCAGAAAAAATGCTAATGTTTTGGTTGTGTGACTCAGCAACAGTTCTTTTTTTTTTTTAAAAGTTCATCTCACAACTCAATTCTGTCATGTTCTTCATAGCTCTCCTTTCAGCCTGATGGAGATGTTGTTGCCTGGTTTATTTATCTTTCAAGTGCTCTGTTTTGTTGATGCCTATCCCAATGGAGCTCCCACTGGGGCCTGTGAGGATATGTTGCCTCGCCACGCTGGAGTGTTGCCTCAGCCTTCACCAGCTCCCTATACTCTTCTCACCAACATGGGGACATTTCAGCCAGGCAAGCCCATCACAGGTGAGATGCCTAAGCCTGCTGTTTAAGATGTGTTTCTGTCAAGATGTTTGACAGACATTAAGTACCAAACTCAGCTCAACAAATGGATTTTTCTGCGATGTCTGCAGATGTCACAGAACAACTGAACGTGTAAAACTGCTACATTTACAAAAACTCATAGGATGCAAGAACAAGATAACTACTGCTTGTTGTGTTTTGGACAGTGACTATTATTGGACCTGAATACAGAGGGGTGCTTCTAGAAGCTCGAACAGAAGGCAACACCAATGCACTTGGGACCTGGAGGCTCCCTCCTCCAGACACAAAATTCCTTCAGGTGCCTTTTTGACTTTATCCACTGTTTAACCGGAAGGGATGTTGTGTGCATGCTGATGAAGCTTCGAAGCTTTCAAACTACTGCAAAAGTTGCTGCTCATGCTCTTACCCAAATTACAAGCAGGACGCATTGAAAAATCCCTAAATCAAATTACAAAATGTATGCAAATATAAATAAATTTTTTAAAAATAATGTATTATGGGTAAATATCTTATGTCCACAGTGCTCAGAGAGCCCATATGGGGCTGTGACTCACGCCAACACCAACCTGAAGGGAAACTCCACTGTATACAACTGGATGCCACCCAGTACTTCAAGTCCTGTCTACTTCATGTAAATAAATGATCTGTTTAAATGGGCTTTGTAGTTTTTCAGATATTTGCTTAAATTGATAGATTAGGTGGTTCCTTTTTTAGTTGGTAAACTATCAAAGTATGAAAATATTTTTTCTTTCTTTCCCTTTTAAGGGCCACTGTAGCTCAGCAGCGCACTGTCTTCTGGGTTAATGTGAGGTCCAACACACTGACCAGTGGTAGGTACAGTACAGCACAGTGACAAATAAAGAAGATATGTTGAGACAATTTTTGGGGTTTATTTAAACTTGTCTTCTGCTTCTCAGGGAAACTGGATGGTCTCCACCTTGCTACTGATGCCAGTGAAGGAATGGCTAGAAATGAACCTCTTCTTCTCTTTGTGATATGTGCATTCGTGTTAAAGGTTCTTGGGTGAAGAGAAACATTTTACTGCATATGGTTCTGACTTTTTTTAATTTGCTTTATCATACTTGATTTGTTTTACACATTGTATACATCTTTTTTTTTAGATTTTGATCCAAATGTAGCGCATTAGAACTTTGAGAACATAGATGTTAATGGAGCCTTCACGCTTCATATCATACAACAAGACACCTGTGTTCATTTACCTGCCACAGACATAAGATGATAAATGTATATGAATTTAAAATGGATCCACCACTCACATCCACAGCTTTTATGATGCATTTCCTGTTGTATCTTTAAAAGCATTTCAGCACTTCAATAAAATGCAATGAAAGCAATAAAATGATTTATCAATACAAATTAAATGTATGAATATAACAAGATATGGTTGTCCTGATGTGACTCATCAACTTCTATGATACTTATACTTTAGTTCAGTATGATTAATTGTATGATATCTAGAAATCCCTCTGATTCTTTAATTGTTCCTTGATTTTTTCTATCAAAGTACAGTACTTCAGTAATCTTAGGATGGAAAAACATCCCAGCAAAACTACATTCAAAATAAGAAAAAAAACAAAACATATCTGAAAAATCTTGTGAAACTTTGCTGCATTTTGTGCTCGCATCCATTTCTGCTGGTCAAATTAAACTCTCCTCCCTCCTAATGATGAGGGGAAAAAATGCATTAAATATAGTGTCAGAGAGATAGTTAGAAGAATAGAGAGAAAAAGATGGATTAATAGAAAAAGAAAAAGGGATAGGATTATGTGCCAGATGCAGCTTCCCACGGCAGTGGTTTGTTATCGACTAAATTTCATTCCACTTAGAGGGGCACGTTATGACCTGCTTTTTCCACATGGTTTGATCTCTAACCCAGATTCCTAGAGCGATGATGCACAGAAAAACCAAAGAGGCTTAAGACATGCAACACATGTCACATTCAAAGCTGGACAGAATACACATAATTTCCACCTCTGACTGCAGCTTTACCTTACACCTGAAACCCAAGGCGCAGGTGCAAAGATGTGATGCCTGTTTTCCTGTTAAATATATGTGGATTTTTTTTTACTTTTTTTAAAAATTATTTTAAATCTGCAGCTAGTTCCGAGTGACAAACTTCCAATGATTACAAATAAATGTATACAAATAACTACTACGGTTCAGATGGAAGATGAAATGGAAGAATCTTTCCGGTCGATGACCGCCTCATTCACAGTGTGCCATAGAACCATGAGCTCAGTGACAGTACAAATCAAATGGCAGTAATGCCAGCAAACCATAAAGCTAAAGTTAAAATGCAGGAGTCATTTCACTTAAAGGATGTTCGTCTGTTTCAACCCCTTACCTGGGATAATTGAAACAAACAAAGGGGGGCTGTCGATATATTTGTGCTTTTTATAATGTTATCCTATGATGAATGCTATTTGTTCAAATGTTAAAATAGATGTTGGGTTTGAAGTTGTCCGTCCTGAAGGTCTAAGCTTGTTTATTTGTTTGCATAATGTTTAAGAAACAGATGTAACAACGTAATTAAGATTTGACAGAAAGCTCAGGCTCTTCTTTATTTGAGTAAAATAAAAAGAATACAATTTTATATGCTTTCTACAGCCATCAGATGTTTATGGTCAAGTAAGTCACATCTTGAGAGGGATAACGAGTGAGCGAATAATCAAGGGAGGTCACATGACTCTTTTTGATGATTTGATGGTGCTCCGCAACATAAAATATTTGCTCCTATCTGGTGAAGTATTGATGTTCAACTGACTCGTGGGCCTGAGGTTGCAGTTCCTGTCAGATTGCATGTACCACTCAATTGTAATTAGTCCCTCTCTACTGCATGCTGGAAGCTGGCTATATACTTAATAGGGATTCAAGCCCAGGCACCAGTGTTACCAGCTAGTTCAATAGTAAATGACTCATTGACTGGTGGAAAAGTGAACCCTGCAGTCTATGTTGGGCTCTATGTATCCCACAATGCTGTTGTTGTTTCCATCAAGACAAGGTCATTTGTCTAAATGCAGTGAAAGAGAGGAGAAGCAATGTAAATCTAGCAATAAGAGGAAACTAACATGGCATATCAGAGAGAAGGGAAACATTTTCACTCGCTTTAGTGGATAAAAATCTTAGTGCCTGCTTTATTGTAAAAACATGACATTATGTAGCAGTGGAACATTTTGTTAATGCATGTAAGCTCATTTTTTGGTTGTTTATTATCTAAGATTTTATTTAATAGCATTTTCTCTCTCATGCACAGGTGGCAGAGACCTTCTTTTGTTCATTCTTTTCTTATCTCTCCCTGGTTGAAGTGTCTTGCAAAGACTTTTGGCTGTTATTGATGAGCTTCATCTTTTACCGTGTAAAGCAAGTCGCATCTTAACTGAGTTACCTAATAAAAAGGCTACCAAAATTATGTGTGTGAGATTTCTAACATACAGTACACACAGCAAGTTATTTTCAGCTTTGAAAGATCAAGTGAATATTTTCAGATTAACGTAATCAGAAATCCATGTAAAATCCATGTAAACCTAGCTTTCTGTACTGTAGTGACAGATGTCTTTATGGATATTTCCCAGTTGTGCTGATGTGTAAACAGAAACACCACAGCTTAGACTGGGCCAACAAGACTGACAACAGTAATCCTTTGAAACATCTGCCCATCTATTAACTCTGTGACAGATAGCCCACAAGTACATATTAGTACACAAACATGCATAAATGGACGAGCGTGCATAGAGGACACATAGAAGGCACATGCGCTCACAACACATGCTCAAGTTCATAGAGTATCATGGAAGTTCTTATTCAACGCAGATCAAACACCCGTCCACATGCATGCACAGTGTTCAGATTTAGGCTATCCCTTGCTGCAGGGGCTTAGTTAACATCTCTGTCTAAGCTCTGCATTTTTGTCTTCCTACTATTCCCTTCATCTCTTTTTATCAACATGTCCAGCACCATAAAAAGCAATAGCCAGCCAGTGGGTTCTGCTGAGCCTTGTCCTTCTGACAGTTGTTAGAATGATGATTTAGAACAACATCTTCACGTGATCCCCAAAATTCTTCCAAATGAACTCAACGCAATACTCATTGAATGAAACCTTCCTCATTGTGGCTGTACGCACTGAATGCACAATTTTTCACAAACAGGTGGCAAATCATGTAATACAGCTTTAAAAAGAAGAAAAAAAAGAAAAGAGATTTGAACTCTGCTCACATGAATAATCTGTATCTACTGCTAAAGAGAATGTAGGAAATATTAGAGACATGCTTGTGTATTTGGATCATGATTAGTGCTTTAAGAGTTGGGCTGTGGTCAAATAAACAGAGTGGGTAGTTGATTATGTTCCATTACTCCATAAGTGAACTTAAGCGCACTGAGTATGTTGCAGCAGCTCGTGCACCACTGACAAAATTAGGTTTTTCTGAGGCGTACATTGAAGAGGTTTTACATTTGTCAGTGTGTAAGTGACTGTAAGGATTTGCACAGTAGCAGGAGTGACTGATGGACTTTTGAGCTTAAGTGGCTGTTGATACTTGTAGTGCACAGCATGTCAGTTATGTAAGAATGTGGTGGTTAAAGGGTTAGAGCTTAGGGCTGGGCCATTTTACATGCAGGGTGGGTAGGGGGTGGGAGATAGAGAGATGCCTGAGAGGCAGCTCATCTGTGGGACAGTGAGGGAGAGATGCACACGCAGGGAAAGATGAGATGTTAGGAGTCGCTGCTTCACAAGATCACCAGAGACAAGCTACTGTTTCAGAGCTTGAAGCGCAGCTGATGTGATGGATAAAGAGGCTGCGTGCAAACACTTGTAAGACTGACTGAGTGTATTGACAGCGCAGTATGGAATAAGTGCAGGATTTAATGTACTAGAGGATGTCATCTCAATTCCATAAGTAACAAGACAGGAAATATTTGAGGACTACAGGTGGAAGACCTGACTGGTGGTGCACATATGGAGATGAAGAGGATGTAATCTAATAACACTGGACATTGAGGTGAACGTGGAGCCATCTTGTTTGTTCCACATACAACTTGGTTTTCAAGCTGTATAATTGTCCACTCATCAGCCTTCATTTTTACAGCTTCTTCTCCAGAGGCAAACATGTGGAATTAGTTAGATTTGACATTACATATTTTCAAAAGTAAATCTTGCCTGGTTCGATATATTTAATTGTTTTGCAGGGATGGATTAGTATGAGAGGGACACAATCCATAGAGTGAAACTTCAAACCAGATCTGGACATCTTGACACTGCATATCTCCACTGTGTCTTTTATTGAAATTCTGCATCTATGGAGGCTGGACACTGGCAAAAAGAGGTGGATTACAGAGTGGTTGAACTATTATATTGTGCCAGGTTGGAAGTCCTGCAGAGGTGTTTGAATCATGTGGTCCACTGAGAGCATGGAGCCAGAGAAAGCACAAACCCAGAGCAGCTTGTTCAGCAAGGTGGACGTGCCAGACCATGCTCACTACATTGTTGCTTTATTTGTCTTTGTAATTGGGGCACTCGGCATCACTGGCAATGCCCTGGTCATGTTTGCCTTCTACAGGTGAGTCACATTGACTTCTTCTTTTTTTAATTTTAAAATGATTTGCGTGTGTGTGTTTGCTCTTTGTAGGGTTTTCACTTTGATCATTCAAAACATTTGTAATCTTGACATTACACTTTTTTCACAGATCACACATTTAAACTGAGACTTGTTGAAAAGTTATGAAATCTGCTGAATGATTTCATGTCTGAGGCACTATAAACATCTGAGAGATAAACATATCTGCGCCAACATGTTATGTTTGTGAATGTTCTTTTCATGGCTTCTGATCTTTATTGATATCTTTTTCTTTTGATTTAGGAAAAAAGAAAAGGGTATTTGCATTTTTCAACTTTCAGAAACCCACCAGATTTTATTTTACTTTCTGGAAAACAAGATAAGTGTCCAGAAAGCTGTCAATTATACGCAAAAAAGCTTTTGTATTTTAGCATTTTGGGTGAAAGGTATTAGTAGCTACCCGGCTACATGAACTACACAATAAAAAGTAACAGACTCCCTGTTGAATAATAACAAACCAACCCTGCCTCTTCAGCTGCAGTACAATATTGTATAGTAAATTGACAAGAATGTTGCTAGCATAAAGATAATGTGCATTTCGGTATGAATCCAATATACCATGAACATAACCTAAACAATTAATTTAGGTAATTTGGTAAATTTGGTAGCACACCATGTTTTGGAAATTCTGGAGAGAGTTCATGTGCTATTTGTCATGTAATATCGAGAAACTGTGACCTCATATCTCTCTACTGACATTAAATGTTCCTCAGAAACTGGGTCAGTGTGTATGTGTGATGTGTGTGTTCTGGGGATTGTCAGGAGCTCTTATATTCCATCTGTCCATCACTGCAGAGGGATTTGATGGAGTCTCCGTTGCGTTGCTAATAATTTGAGTTCGCTGAATCAGAAATCCTCATAATGTCATGGGTTCTGAGAAAATTGAAAAGATGTCAATGGTAAGATCATTTTCTGGGGAAAAGGGGAAAGCTCTCGTTTTGCGCAGAAGCAAAAAAAAAAAATCAGCTGTGATATATCCAAACATCTCCAAAATCAGAGAAATACGTATTCACTTAGCAAACTTGATTGTTTAGTATACACTCTGGCTCAGGGAGCAGCTAGCTTTAATTCAGGATTCACAGAAACAGTAATAATCAGTAAAGAGCCGTAGGGGCAGAGGGCAGCGTGTTGCTCAGTCAAGCTTGTAAGACAGAGTTTACACAGAGTTTGCCAACTCAAATATATTACATACCATCAATGCTAAAACTTAAACAGCCCTATATACACAAGTTATGAATTTAAACAAAATCAACCCGGTCTCAAAGAAATATCTAAAATGATCTTGACCTACTTAAGAGTTCATTAATACTGAGCTCCCTGTAAAATGAAACTCCTGTCACAGTGAGTGATCAGGTTTAGGGTTAAACACGATTCACTGGCTGCCATTTAATCATTTAATCCTCAATGAGAATAAAGACGGGGGTCAGAAGGGACCAAACATTGCCTACCAAAAGACACTGAGTAACTGAAATGAAATGATTAATTAGTGAAGTAATTCCCCTTTTGAACAAAAGACCAGTAAACGTCTTTAACATCTAAGTGTAGGCTTAAATGTTGGTGCGATGCACTTTTCAAAAGACTTGTCTTAGATTCCTGTTGAACACCATTATCTTTTATCTATGAGTGTTTTTTTTCTCCAATTTTTGTCAGGAAGTTTGGATTCAGTTGCTTTTACTTTTTGGCAGCTAACTCCTAAGTAAGGTTTAGGATAAGATCGTGATTTGGACAGCTCAAGTTTCCCTGGAAAATGTCAGTAATAATGTTCTATTGTCATGTATATTAACATGTAGAGTATCCATCAGTCATCATGTCCACCTGGGGCACGACACATCACCAAAGTAACCAAGAGAGGGGAGGAGATGCTTGTTGCTTTCTGCTGGTCACAAAAATATGTCAAATGGGGATATTTTCTTGAGCATGATATTTGGACCAATTAAAGAATTAGAACAAACTCTGGATACAGAGCAGGCCCTTTGTTAAGTTTGGCAGTATTTTAGAGGTACTCAGTGGTTTATTGTTTGGACATTTATCTGCTAGAGATCACTATATCCTGCAAATTGGACCTTAAAGGTTGTGTGCACGTAACATTTTTTTCATGCAGAAAGAGCACTGTGATGAACACTCCCCACCACCTTGCTGGCACTTTTGATGAATATGTCAACATATCACGCTGATCCAATGAAATAGCAGCAAGTTTCCTATACAAAAGTTTTTTTTTTGTTGACTTTTATACTTTTTTTTAATCAAGACTAAATGACTTTTCCACTGGGATGTAATGAACAGGTGGCTAAACACAGTACAATAGTAGAATAGTAAAAACTATACATTTTTGTTCTCCTCTATACGATCATATTTGGTAGCTTTTAGTGAAACCACATGTTTTGTTGCAAGACATTAAAATACATTTTTTGGCACGAGGTGTGTATACATATTCTTTTAGAGGTACAAAGAAGAAAGTGATATATGCCAAAAGTGGTGAAGCCTTTGTCAAAGCCACAAAATATGCCAGAAAAACTGGAGAACACCTGCTTTTGATTAAACTGTCTTTTTAGCTTTTACAAAAATGTATCTGCATTCAAACAATGCCTTGAACTGAGCATGGTATGTTTTGACTGAGATTTTCCTTATCTGCCATTCACTCTGAAAGCCTGATAACATCGTCTGCTACCCAGAGAGGTAAAATCATAAGACTATAATTAGATCTCAAACCGGCAACTGAAGGTGGGCCTTCATGAATACTCATTTGTGTTTTCTCATCTGGAAAACGTTAATTAACTTTACGTCATCATTGCAACTGTGCTCTACAATATGTGTCTATTCAAGGTCATACGTCTGTAACTCTTTTTTTGTGTTTGTGTGTGTAGCAACAAGAAGCTACGGAACCTAGCCAACTACTTCATTGTGAACTTGGCAGTTAGTGACTTCCTCATGGCTTTTACACAGTCTCCGATCTTCTTCATCAATAGCCTCTACAGGGAATGGGTGTTTGGAGAGATGGGTAATTCTCATGTTTGCTTTCTCAGACAATAAACTGTGCTCACTTTTGGACTGTTAATACGTAGCATAACATTTATTTCTGTTGCTGAGCAGATTGCATGTTTGTGTGTGTTTGTCCTGTAGGTTGTAAGATGTATGCATTCTGTGGTGCCCTGTTTGGTATTTCCTCCATGATAAACCTGCTGGCCATCTCGATTGAACGTTATCTGGTTATCACCAAGCCACTGCAGACCATACACTGGAGCTCCAAACGAAGAACCACTATTGCCATCCTTCTGGTCTGGCTTTATTCTTTTGCTTGGAGTCTGGCTCCTCTGGTTGGCTGGAGTGAGTTTCCCTACTTTATATTGATTCATCCTCCTGCAGCAACAAAATCCGCATATATCAACAGAAGCTTATCCTATATGCAACTACTTTGATTGCCACTAATATTTGATCTAAAATGTTGCCATCTGTGACTTAAACCTTCATTTATTTGATGTTCTTTTGCCCTTCTAGGCTCCTATATCCCCGAAGGTCTGATGACATCTTGCACATGGGATTATGTTACATACACAACAGCTAACAGAAGCTACACAATGATGCTGTGTTGTTTTGTATTCTTTATTCCACTGGGGATTATCTTTTACTGCTATCTTCGGATGTTCCTGTCTATAAGGAAGACTAGCAGGTATAATGAGTCTTACTTTAAGTACAATGTTTGAAAGATTTTCCAATCCGGTAATTATAATATGAAGGGGAGGCACCTTAGAAACAGTGTGTGAGTTTGGATCAAAAAAATCTTGTCAAGTATTACATGAACAATGTCTTTCTAACTGCTCCCTCTATTCTACTTCAACTTCAGGGAAGTCGAACGTCTGGGGACTCACGTTAGAAAATCCACTCTTATCCAACAGAAGTCCATCAGGAATGAATGGAAACTGGCTAAGATCGCCTTTGTTGTCATTGTAGTCTACGTCCTCTCTTGGTCCCCATATGCCTGTGTCACACTGATTTCCTGGGCTGGGTGAGAATTTTTTATGTATTTAATGCAATTTCTTTGGGTTCCTTTTTTTTTTTTTTTTTAGCATTGATAGTTAAGATACATACAAATGGTTGGTGAATCAGGGTAAAAATCGGAATAAATATTCATTGAGATTCTACTCAACTGGGTGGTGATTCAATGGAAATAATAAATAAGAAACATCTGCTTTGGGATATATGACTAATATTGCATTCATTTGATGGCCATGATGCTTGTTCAGTTGTGCACAGAAGAAAAGGAAAAGAAGAAACTTCCTTGGGTGGCTATGTTGATCCAGGTTGTGCTCAGGCTACATGAAGAGGAATATTAATGTAGGGCTGTAGTACATAAAACCCTCATTAGACATATAGAAACTTAAAAAAATGTCATCCTTCACTGTATTCTCAACAAATATTTTACCAAGAGGACCAGATAACTGATCCATATAAAGTGAGGGGATCTGGTGGTTGTGTTAATAGTAGAAAGATATATTACTAAGGCAGTTTATGTTAACTTTTCCACCAATTCCTCCAATCCTATACTGTAGGGGAACATGGCTGCAACAACAAAGATACAACTCATCCCGCCATATGATTTACACTATTTGATTACATGTTTTTATCTCACGTGTGGTCGCATCACATGTTTTAGACAGTGCCTATAAGGTAAAAAAAAAAAGTCTTACCCTGAAAGCAAAATGAGAAGAAGTGCAAAACACACCTGACCTCACAGTTACTGCATGCGTGTGTGAAAGCATATATCACATGTTCTGTCTGACTTCTTTAGCCTAAAGACCTTCTAGACTGAACAGCCTCCACTACTGTCTTTTGAACATGTAGAAAAATACATACATAAATAAAAAAACAAAAAAGAGTCAAGGAAAAATCTCAACACCATCCTTTTGATTTTAGTGCTAACCTCTCCGATTTCCTCTTAGAGTAGTATTGGCAGTCACAAACTAAAACCATGACACATACTGTTGAATGGAGCGTTTATATAATATTTTGTCAGTAGGAGGCCAGTGGATTAGAAAAATATAATAGAGGGTGAAGTTACTCATTTGTCCTCTGTCTTATCACAGCATTCACTAAGACACTTGTCTCTCCTGGCCATACTCTAGGTTAGCATGTAGTTATGTAATATTGAAATCACATCTTTCCCCTGCTCATTGTCAGGAGAAGGTAGTCTTGGACACACATGGACACACATGAGCAAACACAATCAGATGGACTTAACCAACCCTCTCGAGCAGCTGGCACATGCTAATCCCTGTCGAAATATATCCCTTCATTATGTTACAAAACACACATATACAGGAAAGGAGGGAAAAAAGTGTACTTGAGTAGTCGCGGGTATGTTGCGTGTGTCTGCGTCACGTAACATAGAAGCAAACTACAAAAGGCTAGATAAATGGGAATTCTTGGAACTACAATGAAGAAGCATTACATGTTTTTTTTTCATCCCACTCAGCTATGCCAACATCTTGTCTCCATACTCCAAGGCTGTCCCTGCAGTCATAGCAAAAGCCTCCACTATCTACAATCCTATTATCTACGCTATCATCCATAACAAATACAGGTAACTGATTAATAATTATGTTTTTGTTTAGCTCTTTCTTCCGCTTATACATTTAAAAAAGTTTGAAATAAAATTATTAAGAAAATTTAAAGCAAAATAAACAAATGAATATATTCAGGCTAAGTTGCTGTATTGTTCTGTACTTAACAGGATGACTCTGGCAGAGAAGTTTTCCTGCCTACGGTTTCTGTCTCCCACCCCTCGAAAGGAGTGCTTCTCTTATTCCATCAGTGAGTCCTCTTTCAGGGACTCCATTGTCAGTAGACAGTCCACAGCTTCAAGGACTAACTTTATTAATGCCTCCCCCAACCGGACAAATACGGTATGAAGTTCAACAGATTCTGAATTTGCTGTTCAAGTGTCTTGAACCATGAGATTTCTCAATGCAATGTGTCTTTTTCATTCTGAATGTCTTTTGAGTCACAACCCAACATCCAAAAGATCATAAACCAATGTTTTTTCACAACACAACATATCAAATGTTGAAAGTGAGACTTTTAAATATCTAATGAAAAACATTAGCTCAACTTGAATTTGATGGCAGCAATGTTGTCCCATTTGTGCCTGATATAGGATTGTAGATGCTCAACAGTCCTGGGTCTTCTTTG
Organism: Odontesthes bonariensis; assembly: GCF_027942865.1. NCBI lineage: Eukaryota > Metazoa > Chordata > Actinopteri > Atheriniformes > Atherinopsidae > Odontesthes > Odontesthes bonariensis. Next base: position 20,765,912 of record NC_134511.1, read on the forward strand.
TCATACTTTGCATTTCATGATGCACCAAAAGTTTTCAGTATGCAGTTTAGCATTTTCTTGTGAAATAATATGTAAGGCTTTGCCAATCCCATAGGCACTAATTAACCCCCACACCATCATAGATGCAGTCTTTTGAAGTAAGCGCTGTTAAAAAGCCGGGCAGGAACTCTCACCTTCAGTCCAGAAGACACTATATGCATCATTTAAAAAAAATATTTAAAATTTTGATTTGTCCGAGCACAGAATAGATTTCCACTTTGCTTCAGTTAATTTGACATGAGGTTTGCTCCAGAGACAACGGCGGAGTCTTTTGATCATGTCCACATAAGGCTTCTTCTTCACATGATAAAGCTTTAACCTGCATTTGTGGATGGCATGGTGAAGTGCGTTTGCAGGCAATAATTTCAGGAAGTGTTCCCGAGCTTGTTCTTAATGACATTTTACACAGGAGTCCAACTTTTTGGGATTGGGGATGTATTTCCAGTTAAAATTTTATCTGTAAAGCAAACAAGCAAAAAAGAAAAAACTGAAAAAAAAATGCAGTCTATCCTCTCAATCATGCAAAAGAAAATGTGTGTGATCTTTCTTCACAGGTTATTGGGCTTTACAATATTTACTGCAAACATAAAGAAATAATGACTAGTTTTTATTTGGTACCTCGTTACAGGTAAAGAGTGATCAAGAATTTCCATCGTTTTTATAAGGCAGGCACCTTACGCTTGAACTTGAATTTTCATTATTTCATTTTCATATTTTCAGATATTTAAGGATGTGGAGATGGAGGCCCTGGGTAGGGGATCTGGTGATTCCTTCAGATGCATGTCATCATACAGCCAGTCTAGCAGATACAGGTCTTATAAAAGACAATTTGAGCAGAAGACACTTAATATTCATAGACCAAACAAGGTGAGAAAACACAGTTCAGCAGGTGTTAAATCAGGAAACATTTGGATAATTTTTTTTGTCATTATAAATTTTTCTCTGTCTGTCTGTCAACATTGCCAGCAGCCATCCACCATGAGTGATCCAATGACCTCACGTGATCACAGTCTGGTTTCCAGCTCTCTAACCATCGCCACTGTCCCTCTATTAGTCCTTACCAGGAAGCGCAGCGAGAGTCTGACCAATGAAACTTCAGATGCACGTGATGAGAAAAGACGCTTCAGCAAAAGGCTGAACAGCCAAAAGAGCAACTCTTTTGATTCCCTGAATTTTGGAACAATACAATCCGCTGATCCCAGGTCGCCTCAGAGTATTCCCCGCATAATTGTCATCAGCCCCACCTCTGAGAGCAGCCTCATCAATCATGACAGTCCCTGCTTAGAGGACAGCATCGAGGCAATGGAGAACAGCGTTTTTGTTAGTTTAAACTTCTCATCAGAAGTCTTTGAGGCAGTGAAACTACTCTCTTGACAAACTGGAAGCATAAATGTATCATTCTTTTTTGGACTACAAGAGACACAAACCAGAGAAAGAGGACATCTGCTCATCTTTTTACAGCTCGTTGACCCATCCTGAAAATCAAAGTTATGCCTCTTTTTTTTTCACACTGAAGTGCAGAAGAAAAGCTGCCATGGCAAATGAAACAATATAACCAGAGTCTGGCATGAAGTGTGCAGTATTTGTCGGATCAGGCAGGGAAACGGGAACCTAAAGGGATATCATTGATTGCTGTATGCTTTTGTGAAATCACTCAAAAATTACAATTGCTACAATATATTTTCAATGTTCTTGGGGCTAAACAGGCCATATTCAAAGTAATTTTTTTTTAATCGAAAAGTTCATGAAGTTCAAGAATTTAACCAGTATTGTGGATTATCTGGCAGGAAATGAAGAAAGGACATTTGCATCTGCAATTAGACCACAGTGGTTTGTGTCTGCTATTTCTCTTAAAAATGGAAAATGTTTATAAGGATGTTATAGGCTACCATGGACAACATCAAGAGAAGAAGGACAAATCACTCAAAAAAGGAAGATTTTTTTGTCCATTTTGAGCCCTTGTATCACAAAGAAATTGAAGGACGGTAAAGCAATAACATTAGGATGTGAGGATGTGCTTTAAGTGCATGTATTCATTTCTTGTTTTGTGATGCTTGTTCCTTTAGGCAGTACGGACCTCTCCAACTTTTCATTGGCAGCAAGGCAGCAGTGTAATGAAAAAGTGAGGTTTTTTCTTCTGGTCAAAGACAGATGTGAGGTTATGTGGGTCTTGAAAACAATGGAATTTTCTCTTTTGTGACTTGTGTTGCTTGTTGTTCAGACACTGCACTTTGTAATAGATGCTCTACTGTTCCCTTAGACTAACAGCAAAGGACTTATGTGAAGTGAATCATAAAGAGTGTCATGGTGTTATAAAGACGATATTTGTTTTTTTGCCATGTGACGCTTGTGCATAATTGAGTTTAAAACTATAAACACCATGAAATAAGCACATAAGATGAGGCCATGTTGAGGAAGAACTGTTGATTTTTCAGTATAAGAACAGATGCAGTATAAACCCAGCGGTACAATGCTCTGTTTTCTTAGGTCTTCATAGTGTACAGGTCAGTTGTATCACCAGATAAGATAGCAATACTGAAGGATTATACAAAACACCGAACTACACACTCAATGCCAATATTAAGCATCTTGCTTTTCAATATCTACATCTAGTAACAACTATATGAATGGGAAAAAGGTCATTATCATGCATACTAAACTTTTTGCTGTATGACTTCAGTTAACAGTTAAAAGATACTTGAGTACAAAACAAGATATATTATTGCCTTCTTTTTTTTTTTCTTTTGTTTTTTTGATTACTGTGAAGCGAAACACACAAAACCGGACTATCTAGTCACATGCCATAGTGGATATAAAGTTTCAGATCCTGCTACACAAGCCATCAAAGGGGAGAAAAAAAATCATATTGATGAAACTGAATGTTTAATTCAGACGTACCTCTCCTTTAAATCTTTACTTTTTCCAAGTTCCATAAAAAAAACAGTACTGAGGGTATGAGGGAGGGTGTGATGATTCCAAATCCTTAAACTGTGAAGCTGAAGTTGATGCAAATATCAATCATAAGTGAATGCCAGTTGCTGTGGCTAATTCAGGGATTTAAGAAACACACTGATAACAAGAGAAAGGGAAAAAAGCTCCTTATGGCGTACTTCATACACACCCAATTTAAGTTCCTGCTCGAAACTGACTTGCCCAAAATGAATTGAGCATTTTTCTGCAATTGCAAACTCTGTGTAATCCATCTTGGTATCAAAATAAAGTTAATACTTGTGAAACTTCATCAGAGCCAGACCAAACCGGATGTTCCCCTCTCGCCCCCGGTACCGGGGTGTTTCAAGAATGTGGTATTTCATTTTTCTTTTATTGTTGATATACAATCATTGTGTTAAACTCTAATAATTTGAAGAAATACTTCTAAATCAACTTGAGTTAAACTTTTAGAATGAGGTCAAGTCATCACTTGTTCTGCCTCAGCTTCAGTGACGCTGGGTTGACATTTTCTAACTAAGGCTGACATTCGTCTTTCTTCACAGGGATTTCCTGCACTGCTAATGAATTTTTTTTCCCATGTACACCTGTCACTTCCGTTTACATTATTTTGACAGCTGATACCAGAAAGGGACCACAGTCCAGAGTTCACGTCACAGCCAACAGTCAGAAAGTTGACAGTACTACAGGGCTATTGTGAAACATTAGAACAGTAAACTGAAATGATTAAAGTAGCAAGTCTTCTACTTCAGAGAAATGATTTGCGCATTAAACTAAATAATGTATCTTTTCCCATACTGCTTTTGTCATCATCAGTGCAAACACCACATTTACTGTATGTTAATGTATTATATATGTGATTGTGCAGATTGAAAAAGTCGTCTTTTTTTTTCAACCCAGTGAGCATCATCTCTACATCACAATAGAGCATTGTTTGTTCCCTGTACTGCTACAAAGTGAGCATTTGATTATTAGCAATATAACTGTTCTATTTGCAGTAGCTTCATATAATTACATCTCTTGAACGTGTTGTGGACGGATTCTGTAATGTGTTTTAAATGCCAAACTGCTGCTGCTGCTTTATGTACTGCTTTCTTTTCTTTGTGCTATTACAATAATATCTCAGTAATGTTACTGTCAACACATGTGGCGAACTAAAGAGTGGTATAAGTTCATGGTACTTCTTTTTAACAGGGGTTTGGTTATAGAATCATATATTTAAGTCTAGTAAACCTATTTAGAACTCTATTTTGCACAATTATTTTTGTGCAGAAGGTTAATCATGTCCTCATTGACTTGTAAGCTCTTGTAAAGGCAAACAGTGCTGAGTAGGTTTTTATAATTAAATATTGTCAAAAAACAATAATGATTTGGGCTCAAACAAATTCAAAGCATTCCGGTGACCTCTGCTCGCATTTGAAGGAAATGCACACAGTATTGTTTTTCTGTTGGATAGGGGAAAATGGCCACACTCACTTCAAGCAATGAGATTTCCTGGATTGACTGTGTCATGACTGTAGAATGTACTGACTTTTACGGGAATTTATGCAGTCAACTGAGAGATATCACACGTTTTGGATTTGTGGCACGCATTTTTGTAAATGCATATAGTGAACCAAACAAGTCAAAATTCAGGTTGATATGTCAACATGGTTTTGAGTTCTTGCATATTTATGGAAATAGCACATAAAGAATACCCTGATTTATCATATTAGAAAAATAATATTTGAGGAGAGGCAACACCGAAAAGAATACATGCTAAACCAAACATGAAACTGAAGATGCAGCCTTTCATAAATCACATACATTTCTCCATCTCTAACTAAACAGATTATTTTTTATTCAGAAAAGTTTGTCAATCAGTGGATGAAGGCCAGAAGCTTCCTCCGTCCAGAGAGACAAGCGTGCATGTTAATGCACACGCTGTTGGACTTTATGAGCAGGATTTATGAAGCAAACAGAGGCTGTGCATTGTGAATTCAATTCAATTCAATTAAAATTCAAAAATACTTTATTTATCCCAGAGGGAAATTAAATGTTGATGTAACTCAATTAAATCAAGGAGTTATTATGGATGCTGATGGCTGTGGGCAGGAAAGATTTCCTGTAGCGGTCCGTTTTGCATCCAAACTGAAGAAGCCTTTGACTGAAGAGACTCTGTTTTCCGATAACAGTCTCATGGAGAGGATGTTCAGGGTTATCCATAATTCTCTTGATTTTATGCAAAATCCTTCTTTGCATTATTGTCTCCAGAGGTTCCACAGTCGTCCCCAGAACAGAACCAGCCTTCCTTATCAGGTTGTTGAGTCTTTTAAGGTCCCTGGTTCTGATGCTGCTGCCCCAACAGATGACGCCAGAGGAAATTACGCTCTCAACAACAGACTTGTAGAAGATCTGCAACATCTTGCTGCAAACCTTGAAGGACCTTAGCTTCCTCAAGAAGTACAGTCTGCTCTGTCCTTTCTTGTAGATGGCTTCACTGTTGTGTCTCCAGTCCAGTCTGTTGTCCAGATGAACACCAAGGTATTTATATTCCTCAACCACCTCCACTTCTTCTCCCATGATGGAAACAGGGTTTGATCTGACCCTGTTTCTTCTGAAATCTACAATCATCTCCTTTGTTTTGTTAACATTCAAGATGAGATGATTGTTCCCACACCATGCCACAAAGCGGTCCACCAGCTCTCTGTACTCAGCTTCTCGTCCATCTCTGATACACCCGACAACTGCAGAGTCATCTGAATATTTCTGTAGATGACAGGAGTCTGACTTGTACTGGAAGTCTGAAGTGTACAGAGTGAAAAGGAATGGTGAGAGTACAGTCCCCTGTGGTGCTCCTGTGCTGCTGATCACCTGGTTAGACACACAATTCTTCAGTCTGACAAACTGTGGTCTATTTGTCAGGTAGTCATTAATCCAGGTGATTGTTGAGGCCTCCACCTGAGTCTTCTGGAGTTTCAGACGAAGCAGATCAGGCTGAATTGTGTTAAATGCACTGGAGAAATCAAAGAACATGATCCTCACAGTGCTGCCTGCTTTGTCCAGATGACAGTGGGTTTGTTGAAGCAGGTGTATCCATGGCGATAAGCAAACTGCAGGGGGTCCTGATATGTGCTGGTTTGCTTACACAGGTGGGTCAACAGGAGTCTCTCCAGGACCTTCATGATGTGGGATGTCAGGGCAACAGGTCTGTAGTCATTGATGACTGAAGGGTGAGTTTTCTTTGGTACCGGAACCAGACAGGATGTCTTCCACAACAGTGGTACCTTCTCTTGGGTCAAGCTAAGGTTGAAAAGGTGTTGCAGAATCCCACAGAGCTGCTCTGCACCGGCCTTCAGGACTCGGGGGCTGACACCATATGGACCTGCAGCCTTGTTCCGGTTCAGTCTCTCCAACTGCCTCTTCACCTGACTTCTAGAAACAGAAAAGTGGGAGGGGGAGGCAAAGGGGACAGCAGCATCTCCTGATTTGGTTGAAGACAAACTAGTGGAAGCAGAAGAATCCATGACTGAGGTGGAGGTGGAGATGTTACTGGAAAGCTGTGGGTCAGAGGAGGGTGGGATGTCTCTTTGGCTGGGAACAGGAGGGGAGGATGGTGAGCTTGTTCCTGAACTGAACCTGTTGAAGAATGTGTTCAGCTCATTTGCTCTGTCCAGACTTCCATCCATCCGATCCTCCCTCTGCTTGAGGCCTGTGATCTTCTTCATTCCTGACCACACATCTTTGATATTGTTCCTCTGCAGTTTACTCTCAAGCTTCTTTCTATACACCTCCTTGCTCTCTCTGATCTTGACTTTGAGCTGCTTCTGTATGCTCCTCAGTAACTCCCTATCTCTCTCCCTAAAGGCTCTTTTTTTCTTGTTCAATAGTTCCTTTAGCTCACTAGTGATTGTGGGAGAAGGATGTCATGACATGTTCATGACTTCTGGCCTAGTTACATCCTGGGCCTTGTTGATGGTTAGAATGAGCGTGTTTATGATAAACTGCGAAAGCTAGGCGCCTCCAGAGAGGGCCACGTACACTTGTTATGATAAAACGGTATAAAAGGGTGTCCCAGAATGAAGACGGTGGACATTTTGTACATTCTGTATGCACGTTTTGCTGTGACAGTTTGTTCAATAAATTCCCCAATGGACTGCTGACCGACCGCGTACTCGTCTCTATTTTCTCCACAACATAATGGTGACCCCGAATTCGTGAGAGTTTGCATCTGGATCCCGGCGGAGCGTGTTCGCTGTGCCCCGACAGCCGACATCGGCTGTTACAAGCCGGCAGGTGGGATTTTGTTCCTACCATTACGCAGTTGATCTCGGTTAGTGGAGCACAGCTGACGGCTTCTTCCGGCTTCCCCAAATTTAAAAGGACACAGGAGAGAGACGGATCCTGCACACGGTAAGCCCTTCCATTGTTTACTTCTGCGCAGAGGGGCTGCTGAAATTGTTTGGGAAACTGTGGGCCAAGAGGTGCCGTATGTGTGAATTTGGATAAAATTGGGTGAACAGCAGCTTATGTGAGTTGTAAAGCAGACAGCTGTGAGCAGTTGGTCGGGCTATGGTGTCGTTGTATTTTTGTGGTAATTAAGAAGGGCTAGTCGCTGCGCTCCGGCCAATTGTGAATCGGATGAATTCAAACTGTGGAGAAATTAGAGTCGAATCCCGCGTTGGTCAGCCGTCCGTTGGGGAGTTTATTGAACAAACCGTCACAGCAAATGTGCATACAGAATGTACAAAATGTCCGACGAGCTCATCTAGTGACACCCTTTTATACCGTTTTATCATAACAAGTGTACGTGGCCCTCTCCGGAGGCGCCTAGCTTTCGCAGTTTATCATAAACACGCTCCTTCTAACTATCAACAATATTCTGAACCAGTCAACAAGGCCCAGGATGTAACTAGGCCAGAAGTCATGAACATGTCATGACATCCTTCTCCCACATAGTCCCCCCTGAAATCACTTATCAGTGATTTAATAAAGAAATAATCTAAAATAAAAGAAAATCATCCCACATAGTTAATTAAGAATTAATTACCATAATAAACACTAAATTATTCTAATAATTCTACAATATCAATCAACGGGACCATTTTGAATACATGAAAAGGAATATATATATGTGTCTACTCGAATCATATTCAATGATTAACTTAAATTACACGATATTGATTTCAACAACACTACAAGTTTTACATTGCCATCACACTTGTCCACTGTTCGCAGTGCATAGGTGCGAAAAACCCACCGGCTGCTACTTCCGTAACTCATGTTCTTATCTTGGGAAAATTCACCTACGGCCCCCCCCACTGGCGACCGACCACTTTACCAAGGTCGCACTCCGAACAGTTGACTGACACAATTGGCAATGGACATATCAGTGATCAGTTTTGATTGATAATACACATAGACTGAATACACCACCTTCAAATCAGTTAATCACCGTTTTGTATCAAGTACAATACATAAAATTATGGATTATCACACAACAATAGTAATAAAATGCAATGTAATGCAGCCCCTCCAGTCCCGTCCCATCTCCTGTGCTCTGGTGTCGTCTGCTTCTGGCCGAACATCCGTCCGGCTGGGTCTGGAACTGCTAAGCTAACTCTGGGAGGAGAGGTCGCCAGTACGTCACTCCCAATCAAAGAGATCTTCAGCATCTCTTCTCCCTGTCAGACTAAACTTGGTTCCACCCTCGAGGAAAGAAACTTGTGAACCGCCCGTTGATAACCTTCATTCGTTGACCCGCTCTTCCCATGCGTTGGTCCTCAGGCCTGGTCTCGCATGGTCATCTGCCTCCAGATTCCTTCCGCTGTTTGTTTGAACATCACTTGCAGCAAACACCTTCTCAGAATGGGTATAATGCAACACACCAACAGGGGAACCATTCTCACTATCAACAATATTGCTATTCCCGCCTTAACTGTCATCGCTCCCCCTTCTCCCAAAATCCCAAACAGACCAGTCCACCACCGTTCACCTCCACCAGCATCACACGTCAGCTCCTCTCTCCGTTCTCTGAACTCCTTCACGGCCGTTGTAAACGTTCCATCAGCTGCAGTGTTCCCGGTTATAAATGTACAACATTTTCCCCAACCATCTGGCACGCACCATTTTCCCTTCTAATATACCTTCTAAAACTTGTCTGTTCTACCAAGCCATCATACTCGTCTCATGTAGTTGTTCTCCAAAGCCTGCAAACCCTTCACTCGTGTAGCTAAGAATTCCCTGTTGGTTGTATTATATGTAATTAGTCCACTCCCCATTTTGTTAAATATGATTCCCTGCAAACCAGCCTCAAATCCAGCTGCAACCTCCCTGCGTGCTTTGAGCTCAAAGGAATCCCTCTCGGCTGCCCTATTGCATCCAAGTAAACGTGCTTATCCCTGATGTAGCCATCACTCGATCTTTTAACTCTCCCTTCTTCCACATCCAATCCTAGCATCTCGTTTACCTTGTCATACACTACCACAACTGATGTGTTCCTCCTCACCAGTGCCCAAAAACCTATCTCCCTGTTGGGTAGCACATTTAACAAAACATGATCTCCACACATCCAGTAACTCTCAGCCACTGGGTGTGTCTGATCCCCAAAAAGATATAGAGTTAAAATGATCATTTCTATATTTTCACATTTTGATCCAAATAAATAAATCCCAATAAATCTTGTTTTCATTTAACATTAGTACTACCTACGCGAGTTCCAAAAGCATCCAAACTCACCATCGTAATCTACTCTATAATCAGTGGGAGGCCCCTCCTGTGATGTACTCAGATTAAATTCCGCACAAGAAGACTCAAATTTGTGGCCCTCCCTTATTTTGAAAATAACTATGTAATTTATTTGGCCCGAACATCAATCTGCACTTAATACCACACATAGGAAACAATAACCGTTTATCCTCCTCCGATGTGAACCTACCTTCTCTGCATTCCCGTTGCTGGACCACCGCACAGTCCCTGAAGGTGTGTGGCTCTGGAACACAACAGGCAATGCTCCTGGAGCGTCTGCGCATATGAGACACTCCGTCGCCGTTAGTTCTCTTGTAGTGTACCATGCCCATCTATACCACGTATCCTGTGCTGCCTTAACCCATTTTCCACAGTTACACTGTTTTCCCGACTCCACCTGTGCATGTACACTCCGTCTGTTCTTGGATTAACATGATTATTCTGTCCTGTAGTGCTAATGGTATCAAATCCCCCTAGATTTTCCCGTGAAATCTTTCTATTCTTACAACCATTGTGAACAACTCCTTCTGACCCGATCTGACATGATCTTACCAGATTGCCCCTTTTTCGTGGCGTCCAGAGGCGGTGATTTGGTCGTCTCCTCCACCGGACCCATGATCCACACTTCCTCACACCTACCCCTACTTACTCATACTTACTCATCCTTCCACCAACCTTTATTCCCACGTACTTAACTTCAAGCTTAACATCTGCCTTTTCACGACTAGCTCTAGTGAGTATTGCTGGCAAAGTTTGTGGCGTGGCATGGTCTGAGTGGGTGTGTATTGTTGCATCATACTCATCTGACCCAGGCTGGTTACTTCCCTGCGGGGTGGCTTCATCACGGGACCCTTCCAGCCTCTCCTGTCTGCGGGATCCCGTCCCACATCTCCAGGCTTCGTTCTCCTGAGCCCATGCTGTCGGCCAACACCCACACCTGGATGCTCACAGTGTCAGAACTCTTAACCTCTTCCTTTTGTTAATCCTTTCCCTCGGACTCAACTCCGTCTGTGTCTTTAGTCCGAACCTTAGTGCAGTGATTCAAATGGTACCATGTGTTGCTACCTTCCACTTGAACTGCTGTTGATGTTGCTCGCACCATTGTGTACGGTCCTTTCCGTCTTGGCACAAGCCACTTCCTCCAGAACACTTCGATGTGCACCTGGTCGCCCGGCACCACTGGCCTCTCAACCAGCTGTTTGAGACTCAAGTCTCTGAACTCCTCCTGTAGATAGATTGTTCTGTGGACTGCAGTTAGTTGCTTCATGTAAGCTGTCCACTCTGTTTGCACCTGCTCAAGTGGGAACTGAGGTGGCGGCCTGGGTCGACCCGTTAGCATTTTATGCGGTGTTAGTGCGTGACTCTATGAGTCTGCATACGAAAGCTCATTAGTGCAAGCGGCAAAGCATCTAGTTAGTTTAGTTGAAGCACAGATTCAATTCAATTTCACTTTCCAGGTTCCATTGATCCTCTCATGCATCCCTTGACTTTGTGGATGATAAACGGCCCCACAGCGCTGCTTGATTCGCAGCTGCTGCAGAATGCCTCTTGCACTTTTATAACCAAACACTTAACCATTATTTGAGCTAATCTCTGATGGAATGACAAACAGATGAATCAATTCTCTTACCAAACAAAATTTACGACTATTTATCCAATATGTATGACCAATATCCTTGTGATGGCGCGACCTCTGGCTCCAGTGACACCATTGGTGCCAAAACAGAAAGCTGGCACTTTGATGCTACTTTCGCTGCTTCATCAGCCGCGATATTACCTTTACCAACCATTTTGTTACCTCTATGATTATTTGACATTGTATCACTGCCAATTTACAATTTTCATGACCGCAATCCGCTCCTTCATTTGGACCTCCTGTCGCGCTGGACTTCCGTCTGACCTCCTGAACCCTCTCTGCTTCACAACTGCTCCAAACAAATAGCAAATATCATGAGCATATGCAGAATCTGTGTACACATTCGTAACCTTACCTTTCACCAGTCAACATGCTTCCGTTAGTGCCTTCAGTTCAGCCAACTGTGCCGAACATGGCCGTTCACACTTCTCAGCTTTCACCGTCACAAAGTTTCCACCTTCCTGTTTCACAACTGCAAAACCTGCATGATCACCCAAATGATCTCACAACATGAACCATGCACAACATAAGTGACATCAGCCTGCACAAGTGGAGTTGCTCCTATGTCAGGTCTCAGTTTAATGTATCTCACAGCTTCTGCCCCACGCTCATGTGGTTCTCCTTCAAACTCACATGGAATGACATCTGCAGATCCCGATGTAGTACACCTCTGTATTCACATCTGGATGTGTCAAAAGATGCACAACCTGCAAACATCCTGTCCGAGTCACAACATACCTACTCTGATTTATTAGTTCTGAAATCTTATGGTTTTTATTGGAGACATATAAGAAAAATGGCTTCTCATAGACTAGTGTTGGCCGTTTTGGATGACCCTTGCTAATTCCGTTTCAAATTTCCAATGGCTAACTTAGCCTCGGTTGTCCTCTCCAGTTGGACTTCCAACCTTTGATCTTTGGATCTTTCATGATTCCTTCCAGAGGAAGCGCATTTTATTGCATAATCTTCCCAAAAGAAGATCATACTTGTTGTATTTTAATTTTACTTATTATTCATTAGTTATTTATTTATTTATTTTGGACATGGCGCTTTTCTTACTCCCTCCAAGTGGGATGGAGAGATATCAGTAATTCCCTATGGGCTAAATAGATACTCTAATTCAGACTATCAATGCTAAAATTTAAATTAGAAACTTTGTTCCGTTCAAATTTTAGAACTTCGTAATAGTGGCACATTTAAATTTTAAATTCAGAAACTTTGTTTTGTTGTGTCCTAGTAACAGTGACCTATTTAAATTCAAGTTTTAGAAACTTAGTAGTCGTGATACATTTAACTTAAAAACTTTGTTTTGTTTTGTAATACTGACACACCTGAGGGCGGTTTTTAAACCCTTTTGAGTACGTCTGATGTAAGTGTACTTCTTACCTCTATATGTCAATGTAAACCAATACTGGGATTCCTCTGCCAGAGGAACGCCTTGGACCTACCGGGCCACTTGCTCCGCCCCCCAGGGACTGGCCACGGTCCTGCCGAACACTCGGGTTTCTCGGTGCTCTCGGACAGCTGTAAACAAAGTGTCCCCTCTCGCCACAGGCCCAACATGCCCCCGAGGACCTTCGTCCTCCTGGTGCACCTCTTCTTGACCTTTGACAGGGTCGACGATGGACTTGCCCCTGTGACGGCTGTTCAGCGGCCCCCGCTGTCATGGCCTCATTTCGTACCTCTTGCTTCGCTTGCAGTTCTTCTAACTGCAACCGTGCAAGTTCCCTTTGCATATCCTTCTCCTGATCCTTCCGTTTCAGTTCTTTTCTGTATTTGTTTACTGCATGCACCACGTGGTCTCGGAATTGTCCATGTGACATTGAATTCAGCCCCACCACATCCTCCAGCCTCCCCTGAACTGGGGCAGGCAGAGCCTCTTTGATGGAAACTCTGAACAATGTCACCCAAGCTGGGCTCTTCTCGATTTCTCCCTCAGACTCTTGTCTCCATTTCTTCAATTGTTGTGCAATGTACACAACCGGACTCTCTGTTCCTGACAGTGGCTCCCCCTTTAATGCTTCGAGGTCCACTCCCGCAGGGAGAAATTAAATTAAACGATATTGAATCCAACAACACTACAAGTTTTACATTGCCATCACACTTGTCCACTGTTCGCAGTGCATAGGTGCGAAAAACCCACCGGCTGCTACTTTCGTAACTCATGTTCTTATCTTGGGAAAACTCACCTACGGCCCCACCCCACTTGGCGACCGACCACTTTACCAAGGTCGCACTCCGAACAGTTGACTGACACAATTGGCAATGGACATATCAGTGATCAGTTTTGATTGATAATACACATAAACTGAATACACCACCATCAAATCAGTTAATCACCGTTTTGTATCAAGTACAATACATAAAATTATGGATTATCACGCAACAATAGTAATAAAATGCAATGTAATGCAGCTCTTTCAGTCCCGTCCCATCTCCCGTACTCTGGTGTCGTCTGCTTCTGGCCGAACATCCGTCCGGCTGGGTCTGGAACTGCTAAGCTAACTCTGGGAGGAGAGGTCGCCAGTACGTCACTCCCAATCAAAGAGATCTTCAGCATCTCTTCTCCCTGTCAGACTATACTTGGTTCCACCCTCGAAGAAAGAAACTTGTGAACCGTCCGTTGGTAACCTTCATACGTTGACCCGCTCTCCCATGCGTTGGTCCTCAGACCTGGTCTCGCATGGTCATCTGCCTCCAGATTCCTTCCGCTGTTTGTTTGAACATCACTTGCAGCAAACACCTTCTCAGAATGGGTATAATGCAACACACCAATAGGGAAACCATCCTCACTATCAACAATATTGCTATTCCCGCCTTAACTGTCATCGCTCCCCCTTCTCCCAAAATCCCAAACAGACCAGTCCACCACCGTTCACCTCCCCCAGCATCACACGTCAGCTCCTCTCTCCGTTCTCTGAACTTCTTCACGGCTGTTGTAACCGTTCCAACACTTGTCTGTTCTACCAAGCCATCATACTCGTCTCATGTAGTTGTTCTCCAAAGCCTGCAAACCCTTCACTCGTGTAGCTAAGAATTCCCTGTTGGTTGTATTATATGTAATTAGTCCATTCCCCATTTTGTTAAATATGATTCCCTGCAACCCAGCCTCAAATCCAGCTGCAACCTCCCTGCGTGCTTTGAGCTCAAAAGGAATCCCTCTCGGCTGCCCTATTGCATCCAAGTAAACGTGCTTATCCCTGATGTAGCCATCACTAGATCTTTTAACTCTCCCTTCTTCCACATCCAATCCTAGCATCTCGTTTACCTTGTCATACACTACCACAACTGATGTGTTCCTCCTCACCAGTGCCCAAAAACCTATCTCCCTGTTGGGTAGCACATTTAACAAAACATGATCTCCACACATCCAGTAACTCTCAGCTACTGGGTGTGTCTGATCCCCAAAAAGATATAGAGTTAAAATGATCATTTCTATATTTTCACATTTTTGATCCAAATAAATAAATCCCAATAAATCTTGTTTTCATTTAACAGTAGTATTACCTACGCGAGTTCCAAAAGCATACAAACTCACCATCGTAATCTACTCTATAATCAGTGGGAGGCCCCTCCTGTGATGTACTATGATTAAATTCCGCGCCAGAAGACTCAAATTTTTGGCCCTCCCTTATTTTGAAAATAACTATGTAATTTATTTTTGCCCAAACATCAATCTGCACTTAATACCACACATAGGAAACAATAACCATTTATCCTCTTCCGATGTGAACCTACCTTCTCAGCATTCCCGTTGCCGGACCACCGCACAGTCCCTGAAGGTGTGTGGCTCTGGAACAACAACAGGCAATGCTCCTGGAGCGTCTGCGCATATGAGACACTCCGTCGCTGTCAGTTCTCTCGTAGTGTACCATGCCCATCTATACCATATATCCTGTGCTGCCTTAACCCATTTTCCACAGTTACACTGTTTTCCTGACTCCACCTGTGCATGTACACTCCGTCTGTTCTTGGATTAACATGATTATTCCGTCCTGTAGTGCTAATGGTATCAAATCCCCCTAGTCTTCCCCAAAAAAATCTTTCTATTCTTACAACCATTGTGAACAACTACTTCTGACCCGATCTGACATGATCTTACCAGATTGCCCCTTTGTCGTGGCGTCCAGAGGCGGTGATTTGGTCGTCTCCTCCACAGGACCCATGATCCACACCTCCTCAAATCGTTTCGTAATGGTGACCCCGAGTGCGTGAGATTTTGGCAGCTGGAGCCGGACGGGACGCGTCCTCTGTGCGCCGACAGCCGAGATCAGTCGTTAAGCCTGCAGGTACGACATATTTTTTCCTTTTTTTTCTGAAAGCGGCGGTGTCTGTTGCTGGTGTACAGGTGACGGGCCTCCGACAGCTCCACAAATTTAAAAGAACACGGGAGAAGGACGAGTATATTCGGTAAGCATCTCATTGTTACCTCTGCGCAGGGGGGCTGTTGAAATTGTTGAAATTGTGGGCCAAGGGGAGCCAAGTGTTTTAATTGAGATAAAAATTGGGTGAACAGCAGCTTATGTGAGTTGTAAAGCAGACAGCTGTGAGCAGTTGGTCGTGCGATTGTGTTGTTGTATTTTTTTGTTGGTAATTAAGAAGGACTATAGTCGCTGCGCTCCGGCCAATTGTGAATCGGATGAATTCAAACTGGATTAATTAATAGCTGTAAAGTGGCGGGCAGGTTGTTGAGCAATCGCCAATAGTACCTCTTGCGTTCTATCAGCCATCCTTCAATGCATGGGGGGGGGAACACTGACGGGAGTACGGGGTACACTAGACGCATTAAACATACGTGAAAATTATTTTCACTAGTCAAGAGTAAAACGAATACTGATAATTGATTGACTGGCGAACATTAAAGTTCAACGATTGAATCAATCAGGCTTTCAAAAAAAAAACTCTGAAATGAAAAAATCCAGTTCTATGAGGAGCACATTTTAAGTATATATGGTTATATCATTTTATATATCTGCCTAGAACTCTTTGGAGTTATCCGAGACCTCAGTATAAAGATATTTTGAGAAGAAAATTCAAATTCGTTTATGAAATTGGCCACAGGAGATTATTATTGAGAGGTCACAGCGAAGCTGGTAAAGTACACGTCAGCATCTGTTGCTTTGGTCAGAAACCATATCACAAGGCTTGTAGGGAAAACACATTTTGTATTCCATATATTGCCGACACCAACATCTCCTGAAAAAATTAAAAGTCTAAATGAAAGAAATTGATAATTTAAAAATGTGAAGATTTGAACGGTGACTGATACAAAACTTTTGACCGACTGACTTGAGTGTGTGGGACCGGTCTCTGTTTGTCTGTCAATGTGTGTGTGAAATCTGATGTTTGTGTGAATCAAGAAAGAGAAGAAAAAAAGAAAAGGTTCTGACTCATATCATCCCTTGACTTTTGAGTATTCGTAGTATTTTAAGTTAAGTTCAGATTTGCTTCATTTCACTGGGTGCATCTTGTTATTATTGAATTATTGAGTACTGCTGTGATTGGTGTTAAGTTTCTAAAGTTCTATTCTTAACAGGCGAGTGAATGTGTTCTGGCTCTCAGGGGGACAGAGGGTGCTGCGCGCTCCCGCGGCTAGTGTGTGGGTGCGTGCTCTGTCCTTGACAGTTCTCTGCTGCTGCAAATGTTCGTGTGTGATCACATTTTCTTTCCTTGTGTCTTCCAGGGGCAATTTATGGTTGAACTGTAATAATTATTAATTTTCTTTAGGTAATGTGCTAATTGCGGAGTTGTTATCAGTCGAGTAATGAGGGTTTCGCAATTCTAGAGGAGAATTGCGAAGAATTGTAGTTTCCCTGTCCACAGCGTGTTAAATCGTATTTCTTTCTCTTTCTTAACAAATGCCATTTCGAGGTGAAGAATAGTGCAACTGTTATTTCTGTGTTAAATTGTATTTCTTCTCTGTCCAGCTGAAAGTTTGTATTTCCTCCTTTTTCTTAACTTGTTACAAAGTGTGACAAACGCCATTTTGAGTTTGGGTGTGGTTCAATTGTTATGTCTGGTCCAATTGTTATGATTGGGAGGAGTTAATAACAGCCTGGGAGGTAGACTAAGTGGTGTGTTCATATTTGATTGGTTACAATTGTGGTTCGCTGGAGGCGGGCTTAGAGGTGTGTTCATATTTCATTGGTTAGAAGTTACGTGTCGTAGACGTGTTTCATTGGAGTCGGATTTAGAGGTGTGTTCAGATTTCATTGGTCGAAATTGACGTAGCTGTGACGTGCATTGTATCATCTGGATTGGTGGAGGACATTGTGTGTGGATTGGATCAGAAACATCCGGGTGTGAGCAAGGGTTGGGGCGGCGCCAAGCCTGAGTCACTTTAAACAGAGTAAGCAATAACTAGCATTGATTAGCAATAACTAGCATTGTTTAGCAATAAATTAGCATTGATTAGCATTGGTTAGCAATCGATAGCATTGATTAGCAATAATTAGCAATAAATTAGCATAAATTAGCATTGATTAGCATTGGTTAGCAATCGATAGCATTGATTAGCAATAATTAGCATTAAATAGCATAATTAGCATTCGATTAGCATTGGTCAACAAGGAAGCTAGTATTGATTAGCAATAGTTAGCATTGTTAGCATCTGTTAGCATTTGTTAGCATTTCGTTAGCCATAATTAGCATTGATCAGAAACACAATTAGCATTGATCAACAATAGCAATAAGGCAAATATTGGTTTAAATCTTAATTGGCAATAAGCTAGCATTCATTAACAACAGCTGGGAAACCAACAGCAGTTGGCATTGGATAGCAAACAATAGCATTAACAATAAGCTAATAAGAACCTAACTCCCAATTAGGAATCAAAATAGCAACGAGCTATATTAGCTTAACAGTAGCATTGATAATATCTAATCCAATAATTAGCTGCATCTAAGCTAAATTTAGCCGAGCATTAAATAAGCAGTAGAGTTGAATAATTAGGAAATTTAGAAATTGGTCTTCAAAATTTGTTTGGAAAAAAAAAAAAAAAAAAAAAAAAAAAAAAAAAAAAAAAAAAAAGGGGGGGAGGGATAATAATTAGGCCCGAGCAGCTAAGCGCTGCGAAGGCCTATTGTATCTGCAAGATTTCACTATTCTTATTAGGCCCGAGCAGCTAAGCGCTGCGAAGGCCTATTGTATCTGTAGGATTTCACTATTATTATTAGGCCCGAGCAGCTAAGCGCTGCGAAGGCCTATTGTATCTGTAGGATTTCACTATTATTATTAGGCCCGAGCAGCTAAGCGCTGCGAAGGCCTATTGTATCTGCAAGATTTCACTATTTTTTTTATTCTTCTTCTTCTTATGATTCTTTTTCTTTTCCGCGCGGAATCGCGAATGGGGAGGCCTGAACGTATTCGAAAACTCACCAAACTTTGCCCAAAATTGTCCCCCGCGTGAAATCACATGTTTTTAATGGAGTCGAAAGTGGGCGTCGCCAAACTGCTCTATAGCGCCACCTAACGTGAGATAGACCGAACCGTACGTCGTAGAGATCTGAAACTCGGTATGTATGTAGATCGCCTCAAATCAAGAACAAAAGTCTCTTGAAGGTATGCTCTAAAACGTACAAGGAGGCGGCCATTTTGGGTCAAAGGGCAAATTTTGGCCATTTTTCATATTTACACACCTCGCAGGAAAATTTTCACGCCCCAGGGATTTTGAGCTACAGACTTCATTTTTGGTCAGTATGCAGTTAAGGGATGGGGGAACAAAAGTTATCAGAAGACTTGAGTTTTTGAGCATGTTTAGGGGGCTTGGCCAAGCGGCGAACTTGGCGTACTCGCCAGTGTAAACGAAACTCTATAACTTACACCTAAGAAGTTAAATCTGCACCAAACTTGGTATGAGTCATCCATGTTGGATGCATGTCAATCCTATGTGGTCATATGCTGACGTCATCTAAGCCCCGCCCCCTCAGAACAGGAAGTCACTTTTTTTACTTGGAAAGCTCCATTTCTGGCCCCCTTCACCTAATCAACATGATCTTGTGTCAGAATACAGAAAACAAGTTGGTCTAACTTGCTTTAAAGCACCAAAAGTTTTCAGTTGAAGGCGTGGCTATGGCTGCTTGGTGAAGTCAGACATCACGCCGTTACCATACGTTTGGCTCTAAATTCTACAGTTTTTAGCCGAGATGCACCAAACTCACTGGGATCGATCCTAATCCACCCCCCAACAGGTGTGCAGTCCAATATTTGATGGGCGTGGCCTAATGCCTCCACAGCGCCCCCTAGAACAACTAAAAACATCAGCCCCACGCCATGCTTTCACCGACAATCGTGAAACTCATTACACCTGTACGTCTTGTCAGGACCTACAAAATAGTGTGGGCATGGCGAGAATGGCACATTCCAATCCCTCGCTGTTTGCATACGTTCGGCTCTAAATCTCACATGCATCATTCGATTTGCACCAAACTAGATATGAATGACCTTTGTTAACATCTAAAGAGCCCAATAGGATTATATTGGAGTGTGACTCCATTGCGCCCCCTAGATAATATAAACAGCTATATCTCCTTGAGACATCATCCGATCTGCACCATATTTTTTGTGCATCAATACGGAGCAGCGCTTAAAACGTTGGCGTGGTATATTTCTGACGTCGCTAAACCCCGTCCCCACAAAACAGGAAGTGACGGTAACTCCTGTCTGGAAGGTGAGATATCGCTCCAACTTTGAATACGTGCCACTGGTGTCGTACTGACGTGGACTGAAGGCGATTTGGGAGATTTGTCGCACACTCCGCCCAGTTGACGGGCGCGGGAGACGCTTGATGGCGTCGATGACCACGTCGGGGCGGCGGTGCCGGCGGTCGCATTGCCAGAGCTGCGCTTGTTAGGCCCGAGCAGCTAAGCGCTGCGAAGGCCTATTGTAACTGAAGGATTTTACTATTATATTATTTTTTTTTTCTTATGATTCTTTTTCTTCTCCACGCAGAATCTCAAATGGGGATGCCTGAACGTATTCGAAAACTCACCAAACTTTGCTCAAAATTGTCCCCCGCGTGAAATCACATGTTTTTAATGGAGTCGAAATTGGGCGTCGCCAAACTGCTCTATAGCGCCACCTAACGTGAGATAGACCGAACCGTACGTCGTAGAGATCTGAAACTCGGTATGTATGTAGATCGCCTCAAATCAAGAACAAAAGTCTCTTGGAGGTATGCTCTAAAACGTACAACGAGGCGGCCATCTTGGGTCAAAGGGCAAATTTTGGCCATTTTTCATATTTACACACCTCGTAGGAAACTTTTCACACCCCAGGGAGTTTAAGTTACGGACTTCATCTTTGGTCAGTATGCAATTAAGGGATGGGGGAACAAAAGTTATCAGAAGACTTGAGTTTTTGAGCATGTTTAGGGGGCTTGGCCAAGCGGCGAACTTGGCGTACTCGCCACTGTAAACGAAACAATATAACTTTCACGTAAAGAGTTAAATTTGCACCAAACTTGGTATGACTCATCCATGTCGGATGCATATCGATCCTACGTGGTCATATCGTGACGTCATATAAGCTCCGCCCCCTCAGAACAGGAAGTCACTTTTTTTTACTTGGAAAGCTCCATCTCTGGCTCCCTTCACCTAATCAACATGATCTTGTGTCAGAATACAGATAACAAGTTGGTCTCACTTGCTTTAAAGCACCAACAGTTTTCAGTTGAAGGCGTGGCTATGGCGGCTTGGTCAAGTCAGACATCACGCCGTCACCATACGTTTGGCTCTAAATTCTACAGTTTTGAGCCCAGATGCACCAAACTCACTGGGATCGATCCTAATCCACCCCCCAACAGGTGTGCAGTCCAATATTTGATGGGCGTGGCCTAATGCCTCCACAGCGCCCCCTAGAACAACTAAAAACATCAGCCCCAAGCCATGCTTTCACCGACATTCATGAAACTCAGCACACCTGTGCGTCTTGTCAGGACCTACAAAATAGTGTGGGCGTGGCGAGAATGGCACATTCCAATCCCTCGCCGTTTGCATACGTTCGGCTCTAAATCTCACATGCATCATCCGATTTGCACCAAACTAGATATGAATGACCTTTGTTAACATCTAAAGAGCCCAATAGGATTATATTGGAGTGTGACTCCAGTGCGCCCCCTATATCATGTCAACAGCTATAACTCCTTGAGACATCATCCGATCTGCACCATATTTTTTGTGCATCATTACGGAGCAGCGCTTCACACGTTGGCATTGTATATTTCTGACGTCGCTAAACCCCACCCCCACAAAACAGGAAGTGACGGTAACTCCTGTCTGGTAGGTGGCATATCGCTCCAACTTTGAACACATGTCACTGGTGTCGTACTGTCGTGGACTGAAGGCGATTTGGGAGATTCGTCGCATGCTCCGCCTGGTGGACGGGCGCGGGAGACGTGTGACGGCGTTGGTGACCACGTCGGGGTGGCGGTGCCGGCGGTCAGGCGGTCGCAAGGCCGGAGCTGCGCTTGGCTGCGAGGGCCGTTATCACTGCTTGCAGTTCTTGTTATTATTATTTCTCTTCTTACTTCTTTTCCGCGCGGAATCGCAAATGGGGATGCCTTAACGTATTCGAAAACTCCCGAAACTTTACCCAAAATTGTCCCCCGCGTGAAATCACATGTTTTTAATGGAGTCGAAAGTGGGCGTCGCCAAACTGCTCTACAGCGCCACCTAACGTGAGATAGACCGAACCGTACGTCGTAGAGATCTGAAACTCGGTATGTACGTAGATCGCCTCAAATCAAGAACAAAAGTCTCTTGGAGGTATGCTCTAAAACGTACAAGGAGGCGGCCATTTTGGGTCAAAGGGCAAATTTTGGCCATTTTTCATATTTACACACCTCGCAGGAAAATTTTCACGCCCCAGGGATTTTGAGCTACGGACTTCATTTTTGGTCAGTATGCAGTTAAGGGATGGGGCAACAAAAGTTATCAGAAGACTTGAGTTTTTGAGCATGTTTAGGGGGCTTGGCCAAGCGGCGAACTTGGCGTACTCGCCAGTGTAAACGAAACGCTATATCTTTCACCTAAAAAGTTTAAACTGCACCAAACTTGGTATGAGTAATCCATGTTGGATGCATGTCAATCCTATGTGGTCATATGCTGACGTCATCGAAGCCCCGCCCCCTCAGAACAGGAAGTCACTTTTTTTACTTAGAAAGCTCCATTTCTGGCCCCCTTCACCTAATCAACATGATCTTGTGTCAGAATACAGATAACAAGTTGGTCTAACTTGCTTTAAAGCACCAAAAGTTTTCAGTTGAAGGCGTGGCTATGGCGGCTTGGTGAAGTCAGACATCACGCCGTTACCATACGTTTGGCTCTAAATTCTACAGTTTTGAGTCGAGATGCACCAAACTCACTGGGATCGATCCTAATCCACCCCCCAACAGGTGTGCAGTCCAATATTTGATGGGCGTGGCCTAATGCCTCCACAGCGCCCCCTAGAACATCTAAAAACATCAGCCCCAAGCCATGCTTTCACCGACAATCATGAAACTCAGCACACCTGTGCGTCTCTTCAGGACCTACAAAATAGTGTGGGCGTGGCGAGAATGGCACATTCCAATCCCTCGCCGTTTGCATACGTTCCGCTCTAAATCTCACATGCATCATCCGATTTGCACCAAACTAGATATGAATGACCTTTGTTAACATCTAAAGAGCCCAATAGGATTATATTAGAGTGTGACTCCACTGCGCCCCCTATATCATGTAAACAGCTATATCTCCTTGAGACATCATCCGATCTGCACCATATTTTTTGTGCATCATTACGGAGCAGCGCTTCACACGTTGGCATTGTATATTTCTGACGTCGCTAAACCCCGCCCCCACAAAACAGGAAGTGACGGTAACTCCTGTCTGGTAGGTGGTATATCGCTCCAACTTTGAACACGTGCCACTGGTGTCGTACTGACGTGGACTGAAAACGATTTGGGAGATTCGTCGCACGCTCCGCCTGGTGGACGGGCGCAGGAGACGTGTGACGGTGTCGGTGACCACGTCGGGGTGGCGGTGCCGGCGGTCAGGCGGTCGCAAGGCCGGAGCTGCGCTTGGCTGCGAGGGCCGTTATCACTGCTTGCAGTTCTTGTTAGGCCCGAGCAGCTAAGCGCTGCGAAGGCCTATTGTATCTGTAGGATTTCACTATTATTTTTTTTTTTTTTTTTCTCGCTTCTTTTCCGCGCGGAATCGCAAATTTGGAGGCCTGAACGTATTCGAAAACTCACCAAACTTTGCCCAAAATTGTCCCCCGCGTGAAACTGCAGGATTTTAATGGAGTCAAAAGTGGGCGTTGCCAAACTGCTCTATAGCGCCACCTAACGTGAGATAGCCCGAACCGTACGTCGTAGAGATCTGAAATTCGGTATGTATGTAGATCGCCTCACATCAAGAAAAAAAGTCTCTTGGAGGTATGCTCTAAAACGTACAAGGAGGCGGCCATTTTGGGTCAAAGGGCAAATTTTGGCCATTTTTCATATTTACACACCTCGCAGGAAAATTTTCACGCCCCAGGGATTTTGAGCTACGGACTTCATTTTTGGTCAGTATGCAGTTAAGGGATGGGGGCACAAAAGTTATCAGAAGACTTGAGTTTTTGAGCATGTTTAGGGGGCTTGGCCAAGCGGTGAACTTGGCGTACTCGCCAGTGTAAACGAAACGCTATATCTTTCACCTAAAAAGTTTAAACTGCACCAAACTTGGTATGAGTCATCCATGTTGGATGCATGTCAATCCTATGTGGTCATATGCTGACGTCATCTAAGCCCCGCCCCCTCAGAACAGGAAGTCACTTTTTTTACTTGGAAAGCTCCATTTCTGGCCCCCTTCACCTAATCACCATGATCTTGTGTCAGAATACAGATAACAAGTTGGTCTAACTTGCTTTAAAGCACCAAAAGTTTTCAGTTGAAGGCGTGGCTATGGCTGCTTGGTGAAGTCAGACATCACGCCGTTACCATACGTTTGGCTCTAAATTCTACAGTTTTTAGCCGAGATGCACCAAACTCACTGGGATCGATCCTAATCCACCCCCCAACAGGTGTGCAGTCCAATATTTGATGGGCGTGGCCTAATTCCTCCACAGCGCCCCCTAGTTCTTTTTCTTCTCCGTCGGGAATCGCAAATGGGGACACCTGAACGTATTCGAAAACTCACCAAACTTTGCCCAAAATTGTCCCCCGCGTGAAACTGCATGTTTTTAATGGAGTCGAAAGTGGGCGTGGCCAAACTACTCTACAGCGCCACCTAACGTGAGATAGACCGAACCGTACGTCGTAGAGATCTGAAACTCGGTATGTATGTAGATCGCCTCAAATCAAGAACAAAAGTCTCTTGGAGGTATGCTCTAAAACGTACAAGGAGGCGGCCATTTTGGGTCAAAGGGCAAATTTTGGCCATTTTTCATATTTACACACCTCGCAGGAAAATTTTCACGCCCCAGGGACTTTGAGCTACGGCCTTCATCTTTGGTCAGTATGCAGTTAAGGGATGGGGGCACAAAAGTTATCAGAAGACTTGAGTTTTTGAGCATGTTTAGGGGGCTTGGCCAAGCGGCGAACTTGGCGTACTCGCCAGTGTAAACGAAACGCTATAACTTTCACGTAAAAAGTTGAATCTGCACCAAACTTGGTATGAGTCATCCATGTTGGATGCATGTCAATCCTATGTGGTCATATGCTGACGTCATCTAAGCCCCGCCCCCTCAGAACAGGAAGTCACTTTTTTTACTTGGAAAGCTCCATCTCTGGCCCCTTTCACCTAATCAACATGATCTTGTGTCAGAATACAGATAACAAGTTGGTCTCACTTGGTTTAAAGCACCAACAGTTTTCGTTTGCATACGTTCGGCTCTAAATCTCACATGCATCATCCGATTTGCACCAAACTAGATATGAATGACCTTTGTTAACATCTAAAGAGCCCAATAGGATTATATTGTACTGTGACTCCAGTGCGCCCCCTATATCATTTAAACAGCTATATCTCCTTGAGATATCATCCGATCTGCACCATATTTTTTCTGCATCATTACGCAGCGGCGCTTGACACGTTGGCGTGGTACATTTCTGACGTCACTAAACCCCGCCCCCACAAAACTGGAAGTGGCGGTAACTCCTGTCTGGAAGGTGAGATATCGCTCCAACTTTGAACACGCGCCACTTGTGTCGTACTGTCGTGGACTGAAGGCGATTTGGGAGATTCGTCGCACGCTCCGCCCGATGGACGGGCGCGGGAGACGCGTGACTGCGTCGATGACCACGTCGGGACGGCGGTGCCGGCACTCAGGCGGTCGCAAGGCCGGAGCTGCGCTTGGCTGCGAGGGCCGTTATCACTGCTTGCAGTTCTTGTTAGGCCCGAGCAGCTAAGCGCTGCGAAGGCCTATTGTATCTGTAGGATTTCACTATTATTATTAGGCCCGAGCAGCTAAGCGCTGCGAAGGCCTATTGTATCTGTAGGATTTCACTATTCTTCTTATTCTTATGATTCTTTTTCTTCTCCGTCGGGAATCGCGAATTGGGATGCCTGAACGTATTCGAAAACTCACCAAACTTTGCCCAAAATTGTCCCCCGCGTGAAACTGCATGATTTTAATAGAGTCGAAAGTGGGCGTCGCCAAACTGCTCTATAGCGCCACCTAACGTGAGATAGCCCGAACCGTACGTCGTAGAGATCTGAAACTCGGTATGTACGTAGATTGCCTCAAATCAAGAACAAAAGTCTCTTGGAGGTATGCTCTAAAACGTACAAGGAGGCGGCCATCTTGGGTCAAAGGGCAAATTTTGGCCATTTTTCATATTTACACACCTCGCAGGAAAATTTTCACGCCCCAGGGATTTTGAGCTACGGACTTCATTTTTGGTCAGTATGCAGTTAAGGGATGGGGGAACAAAAGTTATCAGAAGACTTGAGTTTTTGAGCATTTTTAGGGGGCTTGGCCAAGCGGCGAACTTGACGTACTCGCCAGTGTAAACGAAACGCTATATCTTTCACCTAAAAAGTTTAAACTGCACCAAACTTGGTATGAGTCATCCATGTTGGATGCATGTCAATCCTATGTGGTCATATGCTGACGTCATCTAAGCCCCGCCCCCTCAGAACAGGAAGTCACTTTTTTTACTTGGAAAGCTCCATTTCTGGCCCCCTTCACCTAATCAACATGATCTTGTGTCAGAATACAGAAAACAAGTTGGTCTAACTAGCTTTAAAGCACCAAAAGTTTTCAGTTGAAGGCGTGGCTATGGCTGCTTGGTGAAGTCAGACATCACGCCGTTACCATACGTTTGGCTCTAAATTCTACAGTTTTTAGCCGAGATACACCAAACTCACTGGGATCGATCCTAATCCACCCCCCAACAGGTGTGCAGTCCAATATTTGATGGGCGTGGCCTAATGCCTCCACAGCGCCCCCTAGAACAACTAAAAACATCAGTCCCAAGCCATGCTTTCACCGACAATCATGAAACTCAGCACACCTGTGCGTCTTGTCAGGACCTACAAAATAGTGTGGGCGTGGCTTAATGGCACATTCCAATCCCTCGCCGTTTGCATACGTTCGGCTCTAAATCTCACACGCATCATCCGATTTGCACCAAACTAGATATGAATGACCTTTGTTAACATCTAAAGAGCCCAATAGGATTATATTGGAATTTGACTCTAGTGCGCCCCCTAGATCATTTAAACAGCTATATCTCCTTGAGACATCCTCCGATCTGCACCATATTTTCTGTGCATCATTACGGAGCAGCGCTTCACACGTTGGCGTGTTACATTTCTGACGTCGCTAAACCCCGCCCCCACAAAACAGGAAGTGACTGTAACTCCTGTCTGGTAGGTGGCATATCGCTCCAACTTTGAACACGTGCCACTGGTGTCGTACTGACGTGGACTGAAAACGATTTGGGAGATTCGTCGCACGCTCCGCCCGGTGGACGGGCGCGGGAGACGTGTGACGGCGTCGGTGACCACGTCGGGGTGGCGGTGCCGGCGGTCAGGCGGTCGCAAGGCCGGAGCTGCGCTTGGCTGCGAGGGCCGTTATCACTGCTTGCAGTTCTTGTTATTAGGCCCGAGCAGCTAAGCGCTGCGAAGGCCTATTGTATCTGTAGGATTTCACTATTATTATTATTATTATTCCAGTTTCTTTTCCGCGCGGAATCGCAAATGGGGATGCCTGAACGTATTCGAAAACTCCCGAAACTTTGCCCAAAATTGTCCCCCGCGTGAAACTGCATGTTTTTAATGGAGTCGAAAGTGGGCGTGGCCAAACTGCTCTACAGCGCCACCTAACGTGAGATAGCCCGAACCGTACGTCGTAGAGATCTGAAACTCGGTATGTATGTAGATCGCCTCAAATCTAGAACAAAAGTCTCTTGGAGGTATGCTCTAAAACGTACAAGGAGGCGGCCATTTTGGGTCAAAGGGCAAATTTTGGCCATTTTTCATATTTACACACCTCGCAGGAAAATTTTCACGCCCCAGGGATTTTGAGCTACAGACTTCATTTTTGGTCAGTATGCAGTTAAGGGATGGGGGAACAAAAGTTATCAGAAGACTTGAGTTTTTGAGCATGTTTAGGGGGCTTGGCCAAGCGGCGAACTTGGCGTACTCGCCAGTGTAAACGAAACGCTATATCTTTCACCTAAAAAGTTTAAACTGCACCAAACTTAGTATGAGTCATCCATGTTGGATGCATGTCAATCCTACGTGGTCATATGCTGACGTCATCTAAGCCCCGCCCCCTCAGAACAGGAAGTCACTTTTTTTACTTGGAAAGCTCCATTTCTGGCCCCCTTCACCTAATCAACATGATCTTGTGTCAGAATACAGATAACAAGTTGGTCTAACTTGCTTTAAAGCACCAAAAGTTTTCAGTTGAAGGCGTGGCTATTGCGGCTTGGCGAAGTCAGACATCACGCCGTTACCATACTTTTGGCTCTAAATTCTACAGTTTTTAGCCGAGATGCACCAAACTCACTGGGATCGATCCTAATCCGCCCCCCAACAGGTGTGCAGTCCAATATTTGATGGGCGTGGCCTAATACCTCCACAGCGCCCCCTAGAACAACTAAAAACATCAGCCCCAAGCCATGCTTTCACCGACAATCATGAAACTCAGCACACCTCTGCGTCTTGTCAGGTCCTACAAAATAGTGTGGGCGTGGCGAGAATATCACATTCCAATCCCTCGCCGTTTGCATACGTTCGGCTCTAAATCTCACATGCATCATCCGATTTGCACCAAACTAGATATGAATGACCTTTGTTAACATCTAAAGAGCCCGATAGGATTATATTGGAGTGTGACTCCAGTGCGCCCCCTATGTCATGTCAACAACTATAACTCCTTGAGACATCATCCGATCTGCATCGTATTTTTTGTGCATCATTACGGAGCAGCGCTTGACAAGTTTGCGTGGTATATTTCTGACATCGCTAATCCCCGCCCCCACAAAACAGGAAGTGATGGTAACTCCTGTCTGGAACGTGAGATATTGCTCCAACTTTGGACACGTGCCACTGGTGTCGTACTGTCGTGGACTGAAGGCGATTTGGGAGATTCGTCGCACGCTCCGTCCGGTGGACCGGCGCGAGACGCGTGACGGCGTCGGTGACCACGTCGGGTCGGCGGTGCAGGCGGTCAGGCGGTCGCAAGGCCGGAGCTGCGCTTGGCTGCGAGGGCCGTTATCACTGCTTGCAGTTCTTGTTATTATTATTATTCCGGCTTCTTTTTCTTTTCCGCGCGGAATCGCAAATGGGGATGCCTGAACGTATTCGAAAACTCACCAAACTTTACCCAAAATTGTCCCCCGCGTGAAACTGCATGTTTTTAATGGAGTCGAAAGTGGGCGTGGCCAAACTGCTCTACAGCGCCACCTAACGTGAGATAGACCGAACCGTACGTCGTAGAGATCTGAAAATCGGTATGTATGTAGATCGCCTCAAATCAAGAACAAAAGTCTCTTGAAGGTATGCTCTAAAACGTACAAGGAGGCGGCCATTTTGGGTCAAAGGGCAAATTTTGGCCATTTTTCATATTTACACACCTCGCAGGAAAATTTTCACGCCCCAGGGATTTTGAGCTACAGACTTCATTTTTGGTCAGTATGCAGTTAAGGGATGGGGGAACAAAAGTTATCAGAAGACTTGAGTTTTTGAGCATGTTTAGGGGGCTTGGCCAAGCGGCGAACTTGGCGTACTCGCCAGTGTAAACGAAACGCTATATCTTTCACCTAAAAAGTTCAATCTGCACCAAACTTGGTATGAGTCATCCATGTTGGATGCATGTCAATCCTATGTGGTCATATGCTGACGTCATCTAAGCCCCGCCCCCTCAGAACAGGAAGTTACTTTTTTTACTTGGAAAGCTCCATTTCTGGCCCCCTTCACCTAATCAACATGATCTTGTGTCAGAATACAGAAAACAAGTTGGTCTAACTTGCTTTAAAGCACCAAAAGTTTTCAGTTGAAGGCGTGGCTCTGGCGGCTTGGTGAAGTCAGACATCACGCCGTTACCATACGTTTGGCTCTAAATTCTACAGTTTTGAGCCCAGATGCACCAAACTCACTGGGATTGATCCTAATCTACCCCCCAACAGGTGTGCAGTCCAATATTTGATGGGCGTGGCCTAATGCCTCCACAGCGCCCCCTAGAACATCTAAAAATATCAGATCCAAGCCATGCTTTCACCGACAATCATGAAACTCAGCACACCTGTGCGTCTTGTCAGGACCTACAAAATAGTGTGGGCGTGGCGAGAATGGCACATTCCAATCCCTCGCCGTTTGCATACGTTCGGCTCTAAATCTCACATGCATCATCCGATTTGCACCAAACTAGATATAAATGACCTTTGTTAACATCTAAAGAGCCCAATAGGATTATATTGGAGTGTGACTCTAGTGCGCCCCCTAGATCATTTAAAAAGCTAAAGCTCCTTGAGACATCCTCCGATCTGCACCATATTTTTTGTGCATCATTACGGAGCAGCGCTTCACACATTGGCATTGTAGATTTCTGACGTCGCTAAACCCCGCCCCCACAAAACAGGAAGTGACGGTAACTCCTGTCTGGTAGGTGGCATATCGCTCCAACTTTGAACACGTGCCACTGGTGTCGTACTGACGTGGACTGAAAACGATTTGGGAGATGCGTCGCACGCTTCGCCTGGTGGACGGGCGCGGGAGACGCGTGACGGCGTCGGTGACCACGTCGGGGCGGCGGTGCCGGCGGTCAGGCGGTCGCAAGGCCGGAGCGGCGCTTGGCTGCGAGGGCCGTTATCACTGCTTGCAGTTCTTGTTAGGCCCGAGCAGCTAAGCGCTGCGAAGGCCTATTGTAACTGAAGGATTTCACTATTTTTTTTTTTATTCTTATTCTTTTTCTTTTCCGCGCGAAATCGCGAATGGGGATGCCTGAACGTATTCGAAAACTCCTGAAACTTTACCCAAAATTGTCCCCCGCGTGAAATCACATGTTTTTAATGTACTCGAAAGTGGGCGTCGCCAAACTGCTCTACAGCGCCACCTAACGTGAGATAGCCCGAACCGTACGTCGTACAGATCTGAAACTCGGTATGTACGTAGATCTTCTCAAATCAAGAACAAAAGTCTCTTGGAGGTATGCTCTAAAACGTACAAGGAGGCGGCCATTTTGGGTCAAAGGGCAAATTTTGGCCATTTTTCATATTTACACACCTCGCAGGAAAATTTTCACGCCCCAGGGATTTTGAGCTACGGACTTCATTTTTGGTCAGTATGCAGTTAAGGGATGGGGGAACAAAAGTTATCAGAAGACTTGAGTTTTTGAGCATGTTTAGGGGGCTTGGCCAAGCGGCGAACTTGGCCTACTCGCCAGTGTAAACGAAACGCTATATCTTTCACCTAAAAAGTT
This sequence comes from Odontesthes bonariensis, assembly GCF_027942865.1. Lineage (NCBI taxonomy): Eukaryota > Metazoa > Chordata > Actinopteri > Atheriniformes > Atherinopsidae > Odontesthes > Odontesthes bonariensis. The sequence goes on from NC_134511.1 coordinate 20,797,153, forward strand.
TAATCTGCACCAAACTTGGTATGAGTCATCCATGTTGGATGCATGTCAATCCTATGTGGTCATATGCTGACGTCATCTAAGCCCCGCCCCCTCAGAACAGGAAGTCACTTTTTTTACTTGGAAAGCTCCATTTCTGGCCCCCTTCACCTAATCAACATGATCTTGTGTCAGAATACAGATAACAAGTTGGTCTAACTTGCTTTAAAGCACCAAAAGTTTTCAGTTGAAGGCGTGGCTATGGCTGCTTGGTGAAGTCAGACATCACGCCGTTACCATACGTTTGGCTCTAAATTCTACAGTTTTTAGCCGAGATGCACCAAACTCACTGGGATCGATCCTAATCCACCCCCCAACAGGTGTGCAATCCAATATTTGATGGGCGTGGCCTAATGCCTCCACAGCGCCCCCTAGAACAACTAAAAACATCAGCCCCAAGCCATGCTTTCACCGACAATCGTGAAACTCAGCACACCTGTGCGTCTTGTCAGGACCTAAAAAATAGTGTGGGCGTGGCTTAATGGCACATTCCAATCCCTCGCCGTTTGCATACGTTCGGCTCTAAATCTCACAAGCATCATCCGATTTGCACCAAACTAGATATGAATGACCTTTGTTAACATCTAAAGAGCCCAATAGGATTATATTGGAGTGTGACTCCAGTGCGCCCCCTATATCATGTAAACTGCTATATCTCCTTGAGACATCATCCGATTTGCACCATATTTTTTGTGCATCATTACGGAGCAGCGCTTCACACGTTGGCGTGGTACATTTCTGAAGTCGTTAAACCCCGCCCTCACAAAACAGGAAGTGACGGTAACTCCTGTCTGGAAGGTGAGATATCGCTCCAACTTTGAACACGTGCCACTGGTGTCATACTATCGTGGACTGAAGGCGATTTGGGAGATTCTTTGCACGTTCCGCCTGGTGGACGGGCGCGGGAGACGCGGGATAGCGTCGACGACCACGTCGGGTCGGCGGTGCAGGCGGTCAGGCGGTCGCAAGGCCGGAGCTGCGCTTGGCTGCGAGGGCCGTTATCACTGCTTGCAGTTCTTGTTAGGCCCGAGCAGCTAAGCGCTGCGAAGGCCTATTGTAACTGAAGGATTTCACTATTATTATTTTTTTTATTCTTATGATTCTTTTTCTTTTCCGCGCGGAATCGCAAATGGGGACGCCTTAACGTATTCGAAAACTCCTGAAACTTTGCCCAAAATTGTCCCCCGCGTGAAACTGCATGTTTTTAATGGAGTCGAAAGTGGGCGTCGCCAAACTGCTCTACAGCGCCACCTAACGTGAGATAGACCGAACCGTACGTCGTAGAGATCTGAAACTCGGTATGTATGTAGATCGCCTCAAATCTAGAACAAAAGTCTCTTGGAGGTATGCTCTAAAACGTACAAGGAGGCGGCCATTTTGGGTCAAAGGGCAAATTTTGGCCATTTTTCATATTTACACACCTCGCAGGAAAATTTTCACGCCCCAGGGATTTTGAGCTACAGACTTCATTTTTGGTCAGTATGCAGTTAAGGGATGGGGGAACAAAAGTTATCAGAAGACTTGAGTTTTTGAGCATGTTTAGGGGGCTTGGCCAAGCGGCGAACTTGGCGTACTCGCCAGTGTAAACGAAACGCTATATCTTTCACCTAAAAAGTTTAAACTGCACCAAACTTGGTATGAGTCATCCATGTTGGATGCTTGTCAATCCTACGTGGTCATATGCTGACGTCATCTAAGCCCCGCCCCCTCAGAACAGGAAGTCACTTTTTTTACTTGGAAAGCTCCATTTCTGGCCCCCTTCACCTAATCAACATGATCTTGTGTCAGAATACAGATAATAAGTTGGTCTCACTTGCTTTAAAGCACCAACAGTTTTTAGTTGAAGGCGTGGCTATGGCGGCTTGTTGAAGTCAGACATCACGCCGTTACCATACGTTTGGCTCTAAATTCTACAGTTTTGAGCCGAGATGCACCAAACTCACTGGGATCGATCCTAATCCGCCCCCCAACAGGTGTGCGGTCCAATATTTGATGGGCGTGGCCTAATGCCTCCACAGCGCCCCCTAGAACATCTAAAAATATCAGCCCCAAGCCATGCTTTGAACGACAATGATGAAACTCAGCACACCTGTGCGTCTAGTCAGGACCTACAAAATTGTGTGGGCGTGGCAAAATGGCACATTCCAATCCCTCGCCGTTTGCATACGTTCGGCTCTAAATCTCACACGCATAATTCGATTTACACCAAACTAGATATGAATGACCTTTGTTAACCTCTAAAGAGCCCAATAGGATTATATTGGAGTTTGACTCCAGTGCGCCCCCTAGATAATATAAACAGCTATATCTCCTTGAGAAATCATCCGATCTGCACCATATTTTTTGTGCATTATTACAGAGCAGTGCTTGACACGTTGGCGTGGTATATTTCTGACGTCATTAAACCCCGCCCCCACAAAACAGGAAGTGACGGTAACTCCTGTCTGGAAGGTGACATATCGTTCCAACTTTGAACACGTGCCACTGGTGTCGTACTGACGTGGACTGAAGGCGATTTGAGAGATTCGTCGCACGCTCTGCCCGGTGGACGGGCGCGGGAGACGCGCGACGGCGTTGATGACCACGTCGGGGCGGCGGTGCCGGCGGTCAGGCGGTCGCAAGGCCGGAGCTGCGCTTGGCTGCGAGGGCCGTTATCACTGCTTGCAGTTCTTGTTCTTCTTATTCTCGTTTCTTTTCCGCGCGGAATCGCGAATGGGGATGCCTGAACGTATTCGAAAACTCCCGAAACTTTACCCAAAATTGTCCCCCGCGTGAAATCACATGTTTTTAATGTACTCGAAAGTGGGCGTGGCCAAACTGCTCTACAGCGCCACCTAACGTGAGATAGCCCGAACCGTACGTCGTAGAGATCTGAAAATCGGTATGTACGTAGATCTTCTCAAATCAAGAACAAAAGTCTCTTGGAGGTATGCTCTAAAACGTACAAGGAGGCGGCCATTTTGGGTCAAAGGGCAAATTTTGGCCATTTTTCATATTTACACACCTCGCAGGAAAATTTTCACGCCCCAGGGATTTTGAGCTACGGCCTTCATCTTTGGTTGGTACGCAGTTAAGGGATGGGGGCACAAAAGTTATCAGAAGACTTGAGTTTTTGAGCATGTTTAGGGGGCTTGGCCAAGCGGCGAACTTGGCGTACTCGCCAGTGTAAACGAAACACTATAACTTTCACCTAAAAAGTTCAATCTGCACCAAACTTGGTATGAGTCATCCATGTTGGATGCATGTCAATCCTATGTGGTCATATGCTGACGTCATCTAAGCCCCGCCCCCTCAGAACAGGAAGTCACTTTTTTTACTTGGAAAGCTCCATCCCTGGCCCCCTTCACCTAATCAACATGATCTTGTGTCAGAATACAGAAAACAAGTTGGTCTCACTTGCTTTATAGCACCAACAGTGTTCAGTTGAAGGCGTGGCTATGGCGACTTGGTGAAGTCAGACATCACGCCGTTACCATACGTTTGGCTCTAAATTCTACAGTTTTGAGCCGAGATGCACCAAACTCACTGGGATCGATCCTAATCCGCCCCCCAACAGGTGTGAGGTCCAATATTTGATGGGCGTGGCATAATGCCTCCACAGCGCCCCCTAGAACATCTAAAAACATCAGCCCCAAGCCATGCTTTCACCGACAATCTTGAAACTCAGCACACCTGTGCGTCTTGTCAGGACCTACAAAATAGTGTGGGCGTGGCTTAATGGCACATTCCAATCCCTCGCCGTTTGCATACGTTCGGCTCTAAATCTCACACGCATCATCCGATTTGCACCAAACTAGATATGAATGACCTTTGTTAACATCTAAAGAGCCCAATAGGATTATATTGGAGTGTGACTCCACTGCGCCCCCTATATCATGTCAACAGCTATATCTCCTTGAGACATCATCCGATCTGCACCATATTTTTTCTGCATCATTACGGAGCGACGCTTGACACGTTGGCGTGGTATATTTCTGACGTCGCTAAACCCCGCCCCCACAAAACAGGAAGTGACAGTAACTCCTGTCTGAAAGGTGAGATATTGCTCCAACTTTGAACATGTGCCACTGGTGTCGTACTGTCGTGGACTGAAGGCGATTTGGGAGATTCGTTGCACGCTCCGTCCGGTGGACCGGCGCGTGAGACGTGTGACGGCGTCGATGACCACGTCGGGGCGGCGGTGCCGGCAGTCAGGCGGTCGCAAGGCCGGAGCTGCGCTTGGCTGCGAGGGCCGTTATCACTGCTTGCAGTTCTTGTTATTCATCTTCTTCATCTTTTCCGCGCGGAATCGCGAATGGGGATGCCTGAACGTATTCGAAAACTCCCCAAACTTTACCCAAAATTGTCCCCCGCGTGAAATCACATGTTTTTAATGTACTCGAAAGTGGGCGTCGCCAAACTGCTCTACAGCGCCACCTAACGTGAGATAGACCGAACCGTACGTCGTAGAGATCTGAAACTCGGTATGTACATAGATTGCCTCAAATCAAGAACAAAAGTCTCTTGGAGGTATGCTCTAAAACGTACAAGGAGACGGCCATCTTGGGTCAAAGGGCAAATTTTGGCCATTTTTCATATTTACACACCTCGCAGGAAAATTTTCACGCCCCAGGGATTTTGAGCTACAGACTTCATTTTTGGTCAGTATGCAGTTAAGGGATGGGGGAACAAAAGTTATCAGAAGACTTGAGTTTTTGAGCATGTTTAGGGGGCTTGGCCAAGCGGCGAACTTGGCGTACTCGCCAGTGTAAACGAAACGCTATATCTTTCACCTAAAAAGTTTAAACTGCACCAAACTTGGTATGAGTCATCCATGTTGGATGCATTTCGATCCTATGTGGTCATATGCTGACGTCATCTAAGCCCCGCCCCCTCAGAACAGGAAGTCACTTTTTTTACTTGGAAAGTTCCATTTCTGGCCCCCTTCACCTAATCAACATGATCTTGTGTCAGAATACAGATAACAAGTTGGTCTAACTTGCTTTAAAGCACCAAAAGTTTTCAGTTGAAGGCGTGGCTATGGCTGCTTGGTGAAGTCAGACATCACGCCGTTACCATACGTTTGGCTCTAAATTCTACAGTTTTGAGCCGAGATGCACCAAACTCACTGGGATCGATCCTAATCCGCCCCCCAACAGGTATGCAGTCCAATATTTGATGGGCGTGGCCTAATGCCTCCACAGCGCCCCCTAGAACAACTAAAAACATTAGCCGCAAGCCATGCTTTCACCGAAAATCATGAAACTCAGCACACCTGTGCATCTTGTCAGGACCTACAAAATAGTGTGGGCGTGGCGAGAATGGCACATTCCAATCCCTCGCCGTTTCTCATACGTTCGGCTCTAAATCTCACAAGCATCATGCGATTTGCACCAAACTAGATATAAATGACCTTTGTTAACCTCTAAAGAGCTCAATAGGATTATATTGGAGTGTGACTCCAGTGCGCCCCCTATATCATGTAAACTGCTATATCTCCTTGAGACATCATCCGATTTGCACCATATTTTTTGTGCATCATTACGGAGCAGCGCTTGACACGTTGGGGTTGTATATTTCTGACGTCGCTAAACCCCGCCCCCACAAAACAGGAAGTGACGGTAACTCCTGTCTGGAAGGTGAGATATCGCTCCAACTTTGAACACGTGCCACTGGTGTCGTACTGTCGTGGACTGAAGGCGATTTGAGAGATTCGTCGCACGTTCCGCCCGGTGGACGGGCGCTGGAGACGCGGGACGGCGTCGGTGACCACGTCGGGGCGGCGGTGCCGGCGGTCAGGCGGTCGCAAGGCCGGAGCTGCGCTTGGCTGCGAGGGCCGTTATCACTGCTTGCAGTTCTTGTTCTTATGATTCTTTTTCTTCTCCGTCGGGAATCGCGAATTGGGATGCCTGAACGTATTCGAAAACTCACCAAACTTTGCCCAAAATTGTCCCCCGCGTGAAACTGCATGATTTTAATAGAGTCGAAAGTGGGCGTCGCCAAACTGCTCTATAGCGCCACCTAACGTGAGATAGCCCGAACCGTACGTCGTAGAGATCTGAAACTCGGTACATAAGTAGATCGCCTCAAATCAAGAACAAAAGTCTCTTGGAGGTATGCTCTAAAACGTACAAGGAGGTGGCCATCTTGGGTCAAAGGGCAAATTTTGGCCATTTTTCATATTTACACACCTCGCAGGAAAATTTTCACGCCCCAGGGATTTTGAGCTACGGACTTCATCTTTGGTCGGTATGCAGTTAAGGGATGGGGGAACAAAAGTTATCAGAAGACTTGAGTTTTTGAGCATGTTTAGGGGGCTTGGCCAAGCGGCGAACTTGGCGTACTCGCCAGTGTAAACGAAACGCTATAACTTTCACGTAAAAAGTTTAATCTGCACCAAACTTGGTATGAGTCATCCATGTTGGATGCATGTCAATCCTATGTGGTCATATGCTGACGTCATCTAAGCCCCGCCCCCTCAGAACAGGAAGTCACTTTTTTTCCTTGGAAAGCTCCATCTCTGGCCCCCTTCACCTAATCAACATGATCTTGTGTCAGAATACAGATAACAAGTTGGTCTCACTTGCTTTAAAGCACCAACAGTTTTCAGTTGAAGGCGTGGCTATGGCTGCTTGGTGAAGTCAGACATCACGCCGTTACCATACGTTTGGCTCTAAATTCTAAAGTTTTGAGCCGAGATGCACCAAACTCACCGGGATCGATCCTAATCCACCCCCCAACAGGTGTGCAGTCCAATATTTGATGGGCGTGGCCTAATGCCTCCACAGCGCCCCCTAGAAAAACTAAAAACATCACCCCCAAGCCATGCTTTCACCGACAATCATGAAACTCAGCACACCTGTGCGTCTTGTCAGGACCTACAAAATAGTGTGGGCGTGGCTTAACGGCACATTCCAATCCCTCGCCGTTTGCATACGTTCGGCTCTAAATCTCACATGCATCATCCGATTTGCACCAAACTAGATATGAATGACCTTTGTTAACCTCTAAAGAGCCCAATAGGATTATATTGGAGTGTGACTCCAGTGCGCCCCCTAGATAATATAAACAGCTATATCTCCCTGAGACATCATCCGATCTGCACCATATTTTTTGTGCATCATTACGGAGCAGCGCTTGACACGTTGGCGTGGTATGTTTCTGACGTCGCTAAACCCCGCCCCCACAAAACAGGAAGTGACGGTAACTCCTGTCAGGAAGGTGAGATATCGGTCCAACTTTGAACACGTGCCACTGGTGTCGTACTAACGTGGACTGAAGGCGATTTGAGAGATTCGTCGCACGCTCCGCCCGATGGACGGGCGCGGGAGACGCGGGACGGCGTCGATGACCACGTCGGGGCGGCGGTGCCGGCGGTCAGGCGGTCGCAAGGCCGGAGCTGCGCTTGGCTGCGAGGGCCGTTATCACTGCTTGCAGTTCTTGTTAGGCCCGAGCAGCTAAGCGCTGCGAAGGCCTATTGTATCTGTAGGATTTCACTATTCTTATTATTATGATTCTTTTTCTTTTCCGCACGGAATCGCAAATGGGGATGCCTTAACGTATTCGAAAACTCCTGAAACTTTACCCAAAATTGTCCCCCGCGTGAAATCAAAGGTTTTTAATGGAGTCGAAAGTGGGCGTCGCCAAACTGCTCTATAGCGCCACCTAACGTGAGATAGACCGAACCGTACGTCGTAGAGATCTGAAACTCGGTATGTATGTAGATCGCCTCAAATCAAGAACAAAAGTCTCTTGGAGGTATGCTCTAAAACGTACAAGGAGGCGGCCATTTTGGGTCAAAGGGCAAATTTTGGCCATTTTTCATATTTACACACCTCGCAGGAAAATTTTCACGCCCCAGGGATTTTGAGCTACGGACTTCATTTTTGGTCAGTATGCAGTTAAGGGATGGGGGCACAAAAGTTATCAGAAGACTTGAGTTTTTGAGCATGTTTAGGGGGCTTGGCCAAGCGGCGAACTTGGCGTACTCGCCAGTGTAAACGAAACGCTATAACTTTCACCTAAAAAGCTTAATCTGCACCAAACTTGGTATGAGTCATCCATGTTGGATGCATGTCAATCCTATGTGGTCATATGCTGACGTCATCTAAGCCCCGCCCCCTCAGAACAAGAAGTCACTTTTTTTACTTGGAAAGCTCCATTTCTGGCCCCCTTCACCTAATCAACATGATCTTGTGTCAGAATACAGATAACAAGTTGGTCTCACTTGCTTTAAAGCACCAACAGTGTTCAGTTGAAGGCGTGGCTATGGCGGCTTGGTGAAGTCAGACATCACGCCGTTACCATACGTTTGGCTCTAAATTCTACAGTTTTGAGCCCAGATGCACCAAACTCACTGGGATCAATCCTAATCCGCCCCCCAACAGGTGTGCGGTCCAATATTTGATGGGCGTGGCCTAATGCCTCCACAGCGCCCCCTAGAAAATCTAAAAACATCAGCCCCAAGCCATGCTTTCACCGACAATGATGAAACTCAGCACACCTGTGCGTCTTGTCAGGACCTACAAAATAGTGTGGGCGTGGCTTAATGGCACATTCCAATCCCTCGCCGTTTGCATACGTTCGGCTCTAAATCTCACATGCATCATCCGATTTACACCAAACTAGATATGAATGACCTTTGTTAACCTCTAAAGAGCCCAATAGGATTATATTGGAGTTTGACTCCAGTGCGCCCCCTATATCATGTAAACTGCTATATCTCCTTGAGACATCATCCGATCTGCACCATATTTTTTGTGCATCATTACGGAGCAGCGCTTCACACGTTGGCATTTTATATTTCTGACGTCGCTAAACCCCGCCCCCACAAAACAGGAAGTGACGGTAACTCCTGTCTGGTAGGTGGCATATCGCTCCAACTTTGAACACATGTCACTGGTGTCGTACTGTCGTGGACTGAAGGCGATTTGGGAGATTCGTCGCATGCTCCGCCTGGTGGACGGGCGCGGGAGACGCGTGACGGCGTCGGTGTCCACGTCGGGGCGGCGGTGCCGGCGGTCAGGCGGTCGCAAGGCCGGAGCGGCGCTTGGCTGCGAGGGCCGTTATCACTGCTTGCAGTTCTTGTTCTTATGATTCTTTTTCTTTTCCGCGCGGAATCGCGAATTGGGACGCCTGAACGTATTCGAAAACTCCCGTAACTTTGCCCAAAATTGTCCCCCGCGTGAAACTGCATGATTTTAATGGAGTCGAAAGTGGGCGTGGCCAAACTGCTCTATAGCGCCACCTAACGTGAGATAGCCCGAACCGTACGTCGTAGAGATCTGAAACTCGGTACGTATGTAGATCGCCTCACATCAAGAACAAAAGTCTCTTGGAGGTATGCTCTAAAACGTACAAGGAGGCGGCCATTTTGGGTCAAAGGGCAAATTTTGGCCATTTTTCATATTTACACACCTCGCAGGAAAATTTTCACGCCCCAGGGATTTTGAGCTACGGACTTCATCTTTGGTCGGTATGCAGTTAAGGGATGGGGGCACAAAAGTTATCAGAAGACTTGAGTTTTTGAGCATGTTTAGGGGGCTTGGCCAAGCGGCGAACTTGACGTACTCGCCAGTGTAAACGAAACGCTATAACTTTCACGTAAAGAGTTAAATCTGCACCAAACTTGGTATGAGTCATCCATGTTGGATGCATGTCAATCCTATGTGGTCATATGCTGACATCATCTAAGCCCCGCCCCCTCAGAACAGGAAGTCACTTTTTTTACTTGGAAAGCTCCATTTCTGGCCCCCTTCACCTAATCAACATGATCTTGTGTCAGAATACAGATAACAAGTTGGTCTAACTTGCTTTTAAGCACCAAAAGTTTTCAGTTGAAGGCGTGGCTATGGCTGCTTGGTGAAGTCAGACATCACGCCGTTACCATACGTTTGGCTCTAAATTCTACAGTTTTTAGCCGAGATGCACCAAACTCACTGGGATCGATCCTAATCCACCCCCCAACAGGTGTGCAGTCCAATATTTGATGGGCGTGGCCTAATGACTCCACAGCGCCCCCTAGAACAACTAAAAACATCAGCCCCAAGCCATGCTTTCACCGACAATCATGAAACTCAGCACACCTGTGCGTCTTGTCAGGACCTAAAAAATAGTGTGGGCGTGGCTTAATGGCACATTCCAATCCCTCGCCGTTTGCATACGTTCGGCTCTAAATCTCACAAGCATCATCCGATTTGCACCAAACTAGATATGAATGACCTTTGTTAACCTCTAAAGAGCCCAATAGGATTATATTGGAGTGTGACTCCAGTGCGCCCCCTATATCATGTAAACTGCTATATCTCCTTGAGACATCATCCGATTTGCACCATATTCTTTGTGCATCATTACGGAGCAGCGCTTCACACGTTGGCGTGGTACATTTCTGAAGTCGTTAAACCCCGCCCTCACAAAACAGGAAGTGACGGTAACTCCTGTCTGGAAGGTGAGATATCGCTCCAACTTTGAACACGTGCCACTGGTGTCATACTATCGTGGACTGAAGGCGATTTGGGAGATTCGTCGCACGTTCCGCCTGGTGGACGGGCGCGGGAGACGCGGGATAGCGTCGACGACCACGTCGGGTCGGCGGTGCAGGCGGTCAGGCGGTCGCAAGGCCGGAGCTGCGCTTGGCTGCGAGGGCCGTTATCACTGCTTGCAGTTCTTGTAATTATTATTCCCGGTTCTAGGGAACTAACTAGGTGAGACGATGGATGTAACACCAACAATAATCGTTAGCGCTAGGCATCCAGGACGTTACAAAGACATTCAAAAGTTATCTCAAAAATGGGAAAAAAGAACCAAAAATATGTTCCCACCCTGGCCAAAGGATGGCACTTTCGACGTAGCTGTCTGTGAAGTTATGGAACAAAGAATCAACGACCACAAATCAAAAAACAAAAGCAAAAAGAGACAGAAAAAGAGGGAGCTTGAATTAGAAATTTTGCACTTCTTTGAAACTGAAGGTCGTCGTTACAGAAGGAATTTGAAGGAAGGTGTAGCCATACTGAGGGGGGAACAGCCGGTAGTGGAGAAGGTCAAGCAGCATGAGTCTGCAGGACTATATCCAACACTGTCAGGGGTGATGAACATAAAAGGAGACTTTGAGATGAAAAATCAGGAAGTACCTTATGTACGCCCTGAACCACAAACAGCGGCTTCGAGCAGTCAGGGAGCTCCTGAGCCAGGCGCTGTCGGTGGTTCAGATCAGGTTGCAAGGGGAAACCCCCCACAATATCAGGCAGCGTCAGATCAAAAACCATCATGTGATCAATGTTCATCTTGCACGGAACACAACAGTCCAACGGCTTCAACATCAGCCCAGGCCTTAGGTTATCCGAAACCACTATCTGTTGTAGAGGTTAGGAGTCCAACAGCCTCAGCTTCAGCAACGGAACAGGCCTCAGATCACCAAAAAGCACTACACCTAGATCGTACCACCACTCCCATAGTAGAAAAGTCTATACTACAGGAAAGGACGTCACAAGAAAAATCCATGGTACATGAAAGGCCTCCCAAACATTGTAGTACGGCCAGGAAGACACCACAGGTTTTAGACTGTTATGCAGAATATGAGGGGAAACTGGCAGAAGATTCATATTGGATAGAGCATACTCATCCCATGGTTGATTTACAGCAAGAGATAAACCAAGCAGAAGAGCAGGTTCAGGAACAGAATCCACCCGGCCAGCAGGGAAACGGCAGGGACAGAGAGTTTAATTTAAGATACCGACCAGGTATTCATGCACCAGAGAGATATCCTGCGGGTAATTTTCCGATTTTGGTGAATGGGATGCAGGGACAGTATGTGCCGTGGCAGATGCTCGACCTAGCGGGGCTGGTTGCCAGACTGCCGGACATTCACACAGGTGCAAGCAAATGGATAAGAGCTTTTGAACAAGAAACTGTGGGCAAACTGTTGGCTGTGGGAGACATCAAGGCAGTGTGGGCAAGGTGTTTTGGAACTACTACCATGGAGGGCATTTTGAGAAACAGTATGAATGGCTGGATGGTGGGCCATCGAGCAGATGGAATTGGGTTCGATGCACATCGACCTGCACTGTGGGGAGCTCTGCGAGCTGAGTATCCTACGAAAACGGATCCAAAAGCGTTAAAGAGCGATACACTGTTGGATACAGATAATCCAGCGGCGTACGTTGCACGCCAGTTGGAAAGATGGAAACAAGAACTGGAACAAGACATTGAACCTAACACAGTGCTCAACTCTGTGTTCAGAGACTCTATCCTAGAAGCCATGCCCGACCCAGTTCGAGCGAGGCTGGAGGATGTGGTAGAGTTGAAATCAATGACACATGCGGCATTCCGGGATAATGTTGTGCATGCTATTGACAAATACAGGCAAAGTGAACGGAAACGGAAGGAGCAGGATAGGAACTTGCAGAGGAAACTCACACAGATGCAGTTGGAAGGACCAAAGGTGGGAGGCCAGGCCCTGATGACACCGGGGACCACTGAACAGGTACCTCCACCCTTTGCACCCTCTACACCCTCTACACCCTCTGCACCCTCTGCACCCTTTCAACCCGGCACACCTCAGGCCTACACGCAACCACCATACACACCACGGGCAGGAGGACAAAGCCAACCTCGACCTTACCGAGGGTACAGGAGAGGCACAGCCGTAAGACGAAGATCCTCGGGGGCATGTTGGGCCTGCGGCGAGTTGGGACACTTTGCTGACAGGTGTCCGCGAGCACCAGGGAACCAGAATGTGCGGCAGGACCGCGGCCAGTCCCCGCGGGGTGGATCAAGTGGCCCGGCAGGCCCATGGGTGAGTCCAAACTTTGGTTATTAGGGGTGCCCACAGAGTCCTAGAGGGGAGGGTCAGTTTCCAGTCGTAATGGTGGGAGCTGATGAAGAACCGATGCTGCAGGTTCTAATTGAGGATGAGCCAACTCCAATGTTGGTGGACACTGGAGCCACCTACACTTGTGTAAGTCAACATTATGCCACACACCTCCCCATGTCAAATAAATTTATTGAGACAATAGGATTCTCGGGAATTAAGCAGCTAGTACAAATGACCGCCCCCGTGCGCATCTCCACAGGGGAAAATGAAATCAGGATGCCAATCGGGGTATCTTTTCAGACTCCCCTTAACTTGCTGGGGAGGGATGCTCTGTGCAAATTAAAAATTAAGATTTGGTGTTCACCGCAAGGCATAATCTTGGATAAAAGAGGTCTGGAGTTTCCAGAGTCAACACAGGCAGACACAGCAAGAATCTATTGGTTGGGAGACATTTCTGAGCCAGTAACAGTGGCTTGGAACAAATGGGAAAAATACATTCAAGCCCAGTGCCCTAAAGCAAGGAAACCTACGCTGGATTATCATTGTACAATGTATTATGATGTTTCAAAAAGTGGAGAGTTCGAAGAGCCATGGGACAAACAAACGGAACACTCTGAGATAAATTTGACAACTCAATACATTATCATTGGAAAACAAGGGGCAGCCATGAATGTGGAATCAAATGCATTTATTTCAAAATGGTACAATGTGCCAGAATCTGCTCCACATGTTACTTTGTTGGTGAATGAGAATTTCAAAGCAAAGGATGTGGGGCCCATGATGAAAACAGCGTTAGGAGTAAAGTGGGAGCGAACAGAGAATCCGTTAATTTTCCAATCACAGGATGCCACGATGATTAAAATCCTATGCAGCGTGGCAGCATTGGCGAAACCGCAGGCTGTTATGGCATTGGCGAACCAATCAGTCCAGACAGCTAAGCAAAGTGAGACACAAAGTGTTGAGAATGATTTGTTGAAAGAAATGATAGCTCATGTCCCAAACCAAGTGTGGTCTAAGAATGAGGCCGATGTTGGTTTGGTGAAATCTGCTAACCCAGTGAAAGTAGAGTTAAGACCTAATGTCAAACTTCCTAATCGTCCTCAGTATCCACTCAAGCCAGAAGCAGAGGAGGGGGTAAGTGGGACAGTAGAAGGTTTTGTTGGAAAAGGAGTGTTGGTTGAGACAGTCAGTGTGTGTAATACTCCAATATTTCCAGTACTGAAGGCAGACAAATCTAAATACAGGTTAGCACATGACTTGCGCATGATAAACGCGATTGTGGAAGATTGGCCAGCAGAGGTGCCAAATCCATACACACTCCTCACCAACGTGCCTCCTGACGCAAAATTTTTCACAGTAATCGATTTATGTTCTGCATTTTTCAGCGTTCCTCTAGCTGAGGAATCCCAGTATTTGTTCGCATTCACATACAGAGGTAAGAAGTACACCTACACCAGACTTCCTCAAGGGTTTAAACACAGCCCTCATGTGTTTAACCAGCTCCTTGGACAGGACCTAGAGGGCCTCGCATTGAACGGTACCCTACTACGCTATGTTGATGATCTCTTGCTGTGCGCACCAACACTTGAGGCATGTCATCAGGACTCTATGAAGATCCTTGAGAGGCTAGCAGAGGGAGGGTACAAAGTTTCTAAATCAAAACTGCAGTATTGTCAACCTAAAGTAGATTATCTGGGGAGGGTAATCTCGCAGGGAACGATTGCTATTTCCCCAACACACTTGGAGGGAGTGAGTAAAGCACCATGTCCAAAAACAATCGAGGAAATGATGATCTTTTTGGGGATGACAGGTTTCAGTGCAGATTGGATAGAAGATTATGCAATTAAATGCGCTCCCTTGAGAGGGATCATGAAACAATCCAAAGACCAAAGGTTGAAAGCACCACTGGAGTGGACCAGCGAGGCTAAGTTAGCCTTCGAAAGTTTGAAACAGGATTTGCAAAAAGCACCAACACTGGCAATACCAGACTATGAGAAGCCATTTTTCTTATATGTCTCGAACAGACACAACATGTATGCTTCTGCAGTGCTGATGCAGGAAACGTGTAGTGGTCGAAGAAAACAAGCCATTGCGTATTACAGTACAAAATTGGATAATGTTGTACAAGGCTGGCCACCGTGTTATCAAGGGTTGGCCGCAGTGCAGTATGCTTATGAGAAAGCATCCACAATAACAATGGGGTATCCAGTCAACATCATGACACACCATAACATCTCAGAACTAATTAATCAGGGAAAGTATGTTGTGACTCAGGCGAGGTGTTTGCAGTTTATGCATCTGTTGACATATCCGGATGTGAGAATACAGAAGTGTACTACATTGAATCCGGCGGATGTCATTCCACTCGAGTTTGAAGGAGAACCACATGAGTGTGTAGCAGAAACTATGAGATATACCAAATTGAGACCGGATTTAGAAGCAACTCCGCTTGGGCGGGCTGATGTCACATACTTTGTGGATGGTTCATGTTTCAGAGATCATTTGGGTAATCATGCAGGTTTTGCAGTCGTGAAGCAGGAGGACGGAGACTTTGTGACGGTGAAGGCTGAGAAGTGTGAACAGCCATGTTCGGCACAGTTGGCTGAACTGAGGGCATTAACGGAAGCATGTCGACTGGCGAAGGGTAAGGTTGCAAATGTGTACACAGATTCTGCATATGCTCATGGTATTTGCTATTTGTTTGGAGCAGTTTGGAAGCAGAGAGGATTCAGAAGGGCAGACGGGAGTCCAGTGCGGCACGAGGTCCAAGTGAGGGAGCTGATTGCAGCCATGATGCTCCCCTCGAAACTGGCAGTGATAAAGTGTCAGGCACATCGGAAAGGTAACGAGATGGTCAGTAAAGGTAATAACGCGGCTGATGAAGCTGCGAAAGTAGCATCAGGATGCCAGGTGGCTGTTTTGGCACCGATGGTGTCACTGGAGCCAGTTGTCACGCCAGAAGACATCATTCTAATGCAACAGGAAGCAGGGGTGGGGGAGCACGATGTCTGGATGCGGAGGGGCGCCACAAAGAACGAAAAGGGATTGTGGAGATCACAGGATGGTCTCCTGGTGGCACCAGTGGCTCTGCTGACAATGCTGATCTCTGATGTTCACAGTGTGGATCACTGTGCCAGGGCAGAGGTAGTGAAAAAGGTAAAACAACAAGGTTATTGGTCACCATACATGCATGCAATGGTTGATGAAGTGTTGGGTCAATGTGAAATCTGTGCACAGAATAATGTGCGAAAGGGTGTGAAGACACCAGTGGGACACATTCCGGTGCCAGAAGGACCCTTTAAGTCATTGGTCATAGACTATGTGGACATGATTAAAACAGTACAAGGGAAAAGGTACATGCTAGTGGTGATTGATCGTTTCAGCCGGTGGGTCGAAGCAACTCCATCCAAGGATTTGGGAGCAGAGACGGTCGTGAAGTTTTTGGTAAGAGAGGTGATTCCTCGGTTTGGCATTCCAGCAGAGATTAGCTCAGATAACGGCTCAGCATTTGTTCAGAAGGTGGCGAAAGGCATTCTGCAGCAGCTGCGAATTAAGCAGCGCTGTGGGGCCGTTTATCACCCACAAAGTCAAGGGATGGTTGAGAGAATCAATGGAACCTTGAAAGTGAAATTGAATAAAATCTGTGCTTCAACTAAACTAAACTGGGTAGATGCTTTGCCGCTTGCACTAATGAGCTATCGTATGCAGACTCATAGAGTCACGCACCTAACACCGCATGAAATGCTAACGGGTCGACCCATGCCGGCACCGCAGTTGAGAGGGCCATTTAAAGGGCCCCCACTGGAGCAGCTGCAAACAGAGTTGAAAGCTTACATGAGGCAGCTGACTGCAATCCACAGAACAATCTATCTACGGGAGAAGTCCAGAGGCGTGAGTCTCGAACAGCCGGTTGAGAGACCAGTGGTGCCGGGCGACCAGGTGTACATCAAAGTGTTCCGAAGGAAGTGGCACGAGCCAAGACGAGAAGGACCGTACGCAGTGGTGCGAGCAACGCCAACAGCAGTTCAAGTGGAAGGTAGCAACACATGGTACCATTTGAATCACTGCACTAAGGTTCGGGTTAAAGGCACAGACGGAGTTCAGTCCGAGGGGGAGAATGAACGAAAGGAAGATGTTAAGATTTCTGACACTGATGAGCATCCAGGTGTGGGTGTGGGCCGACGGTATGGGCTCAGGAGAGCAAGGCCTGGAGGTGTGGGACGGGATTCCACATCCAAGAGAGGCGGGAAGGGGTCCAGTGAGGAAGACACCGAGCGGGGGAAGTAGCCAGCCTGGGTCAGATGAGTATGATGCAACAACACACACCCACTCGGACCATGCCACGCCACAAACTTTGCCAGCATTGCACACCAGAGCTACTCATGAGAAGGCAGATGTTAAGCTTGAATTTAAGTATGTTGGAATAAAGGATGGTGAGGAAGTGTGGATCATGGGTCCGGTGGAGGAGACGACCAAGCCACCGCCTCCGGACGCTACAACGAAGGGACAATCTGGGAAAATCAGGGTGTCCTCGGGCCAGAAAGGAGTTGTTCACAATGGTGGTAAGAATAGGAAGATGTCTCGTGAGAATCTAGGGGGACTTGATACCATTAGCACTACAGGACGGAAGAATCATGTTAATCCAAGAACATATGGAGGGTACATGCACAGGAAGAGGCAGGAAAACAGTGTAAGTGTGGAAGATGGTTTGTGGGGGAAGGCAGCACAGAATATGTGGTATAGATGGGCATGGTACACTACAAGAGAACTAACGGCGACGGAGTGCCTCATATGCGCAGACGCTCCGGGGGCATTGCCTGTTGTTGTTCCAGAGCCACACACCTTCAGGGACTGTGCAGTGGTCCAGCAACGGGAATGCAGAGAAGGTAGGTTTACACCGCAGAAGGATAAATGGTTATTGTTTGAACTTCCTATGTGTGGGATTAAGTGCAGATTGATGTTTGGGGCAAATAAATTACAGGACTTTTTCAAAAAAGGTAGGGGCCACAAATTGGAGTCGTCCTGTGCTGAATTTAATCTTAGTACAACACAGGATGGGCCTCCGACTGATTATAGAGTAGATTACGATGGTGAGTTTGAATGCTTTACGAGTGGTGGATTTACTAATGACAGTGGAACTCACGTAGGAAACACTACCGTTAAATGCAACGTCACATGGGTTTTATCTTGGTTTCCACACGCAAATATGAAACCAATATTTATCAGGAAACCTGTGTGGTTTGAAAATCCAGTTCCTTTGGATCAAAAATGTGAGGATATCGAAATGACAATTCCGACTCTCTACCTGTTTGGGGATCAGACACATCCAATAGCTGATAGCTACTGGATGTGTGGAGATGATGTTTTGTTAAATGTGTTACCCAACAGGTGGATAGGTCTGTGTGCACTTGTGAGGATGAAGACTTCGGTTGTGTTAGTGTACGACAAGGTAAACGAGTTACTGGGGTTGGATGTGGAAAATGGGAGAGTTAAAAGATCTAGTGGTGATTATATCATGGATAAGCACGTTTACTTGGATGCGATAGGGCAGCCGAGAGGGATTCCTTTTGAGTTCAAAGCACGCAGTGAGGTTGCAGCTGGATTTGAGTCTATTTTGCCGTGGATCACGATTAACAAAAATGTGGAGTGGATTAATTACATTTATTACAACCTACAGAGAATTCTTAACTACACGAGTGAAGGGCTTGCAGCCTTTGGAGAACAACTACATGAGACGAGTAGGATGGCTTGGCAGAACAGACAGGCTTTGGATTGGATATTAGCGGAGAAAGGTGGCGTTTGCCAGATGGTTGGGGAAAAATGTTGTACATTTATACCCGGGAACACTGCAGCTGATGGTACGTTTACAACGGCCATGAAGAAGATCAGGGAGCTGAAAGAGGAGCTGAAGGGTAATGCTGGTGGTGGTGAAGGGTGGTGGACTGGTCTGGATGGGATTTTGGGAGAGTGGGGAGCGATGGCAGTGAAGGCGGGATTAGCTATGTTGTCAATATTCATAATGGTTGCCCTATTGGTGTGTTGCATTATACCCATTCTGAGAAGGTGGTTGCTGCAAGTGATGTTCAAACGAAGTATGGAACAAACCAGGAGGCAGATGACCATGCGGGACCAGGTCTGAGGACCAGCGCATGGGAGAGCGGGCCAACGAATGAAGGTTATCAACGGACGGTTCACATGATTCTTTCCTCGAGGGTGGAACCACGGTTAGTAGGATAGGGAGAAGAGATGCTGAAGATCTCTTTGATTGGGAGTGACGTACTGGCGACCTCTCCTCCCAGAGTTAGCTTAGCAGTTCCAGACCCAGCCGGACGGATGTTCGGCCAGAAGCAGATGACACCAGAGCACAGGAGATGGGACGGGACTGAAAGAGCTGCATTACATTGCTTTTTATTACCTTTGTTGTGTGATAATCCATAATTTTATGTATTGTACTCGAGACGAAACTGTGATTAATCGGTTTGATGGTCGTGTATTCATTCTATGTTTATTATCAATCAAAACTGATCACTGATATGTCCATTGCCAACTGTGTCAGTCAACTGTTCGGAGTGCGACCTTGGTAAAGTGGTCGGTCGCCAGGTGGGGTGGGGCCGTAGGTGAGTTTTCCCAAGATAAGAACATGACTTACGGAAGTAGCAGTCGGTGGGTTTTTCGCACCTATGCACTGCGAACAGTGGACAAATATGTTGGCAATGTAAAACTTGTAGTGTTGGTGAATGCAATATCGTGTAAATTAATTTAATCATTTGATGTGATTAGAGTACGCATATATATATTCCTTTTCAGTTCTTCAAATTGGTCCCGTTGATTGATATTGTAGAATTATTAGAATAATTTAGTGTGATTATGTTAATTAATTCTTAATTGACTATGTGGGATGATTTTCTTTCATTTTAGATTATTTCTTTATTAAATCACTGATAAGTGATTTCAGGGGGGACTATGTGGGAGAAGGATGTCATGACATGTTCATGACTTCTGGCCTAGTTACATCCTGGGCCTTGTTGATGGTTAGAATGAGCGTGTTTATGATAAACTGCGAAAGCTAGGCGCCTCCAGAGAGGGCCACGTACACTTGTTATGATAAAACGGTATAAAAGGGTGTCCCAGAATGAAGACGGTGGACATTTTGTACATTCTGTATGCACGTTTTGCTGTGACAGTTTGTTCAATAAATTCCCCAATGGACTGCTGACCGACCGCGTACTCGTCTCTATTTTCTCCACAACATGATCCAGGGTTTGTTATTAGGGAAGCATCTCACTGTTCTGGTGGGGATGGTGTTGTCCACACAGAAGTTTATATAGTCAGTCACACACTTAATCATGGCATTAATGTCCTCTCCATGTGGCTTACAAAGAGAAATCCAATTGGTTGCATCAAAACAACCCTGTAAGGCTTCTTCAGCTTCCTGTGACCACTTTCTAACAGTCCTTTTTGTGACAGGTAGTCTCTGGACAAGGGGTTTATATGCTGAACAGAGAAAAACAAGGTTGTGATCTGATTTACCCAGGGGAGGTCTCGATTTGGAAATGTACTAATCCTTGACATTTGTGTAAAACAAATCCAATGTCTTGTTTTCTCTGGTAGAGCAGCTGACAAACTGTTGAAAAGTTGGCAGTGTAGCAGAGAGTGAGGCATGATTAAAATCACCAGATATTGCCACAAAAGAATTGGGGTGTTGTGTCTGTATCTTAGCAACAACGGAACTGATGACATCACATGCAGTGTCGGCAACAGCTGAGGGTGGAATGTAAACAGCCACCAAAACAACACTGGTGAACTCTCTTGGCAAATAATATGGACGAAAACTTACTGCCAATAGTTCAATGTCAGGACTGCAGAGACGACTCTTCACAGTAACATGTCCTGGGTGACACCATCTGTTGTTGTCAAGCACTGCCAATCCACCCCCTTTCCTTTCCCTGCTACTCTTTAAATCTCGATCTGCTCGTACAGTCGGGAAGCCCGGCAGAGAAATGCTGGAGTCAGGGATATGATCCTGCAGCCATGTCTCAGTAAAACACATTATGCTACATTCCCGATATTCTTGCTGAGTCCTTGTCAAGGCAAGAAGTTCATCCAACTTGTTAGCTAACGATCTTACATTGCCCATGATGATGGATGGCAGAGATCGTTTGAACTTCTTCTTTCTCTCTCTCCTCTTTGCTCGTGCTCTGCATCCACGACGCCTCCTTTTCAATTCCAGTGGGATTTCTGGCTTCAGTTGTCGAATTATTTCTGCTTTTCCAATGTTAATCAGCTGCTCCCTGTTGTAAACCACCTTGTTGCTATGGTTATGCATCATAACAAAAGAGCAAAATATACAAAAGTATTGGGAAAAATCAATCCAGCTGCACAGCATCCAAGGCAGGAAGGAACAGTTGTCCAAAAAATGCAATTTCTTCCAAGAAAAAACAGGAATGAAATTTAGAAAAAAGAAAAAATCTCAATGTGAGGTACAGAGCTACTCCAACGTGCTGCCACCCTCAGCGGCACATTCTAGAATCGTATGAAGTGGAACATGATAACTTCAAATCAACAAAGATGGCACAAATATAAGACAGTTTCACAATTAAGCACCCAGAGGTTCTTGAAAACATGCTTGTATAAGATTAGATTAGATAAGATTAGAATTGTGGAGAAAATTTGCAGACGACATCAAAGATTAAAATAATAAAAGTATTTTGGGACTAGCCCAAACAGCTTTTTAAAACAAATACAACAACATCATTTTGACTATTATAGCCCAAAATGTTTTGAGTACCAGGGAATGTTTTCAACATAAATTTTCATCTTACTAATATTGATATATCTTTAGGGGCATTTTTTGGGGAGAAAAAACACAAAAACGGAAGAGGAATGTGAAACTAAGGCTGCCTGTAACCCATATAAGTCGGTTGGTTTACCTGCATGTTCTCAGAAGGGGGTGAATCATCTCCCCTTTTTGAAGAGAGATGTTGTTAGAGCTGATGGGAAGCAGCTTTGCTACATGAATCATTTTCAAACCTGGCATGAAGGAGATATGTTTACTTTTTGACTGGAACAGTGGAAGCTGTTTGGGTCCCACTTACAAGTATTTGAGTGCCGACTTGCTTGCCAAGTTTTAGAGATTGCTTATATTTATGATAGTGAACACATTAACTCTGTTTACATGGGCAAATGTTTCTTCAATCAGATTGAAACCATTCTCATTAGAAATTCCAAAACAAGTGTTTATACAAACTTCTTTTTCTTATTCTAGTCGGTGGGAACCACTGCCCACCAGGTCATGAAGTTTTGTATTCTCAGGCCTTACGTATTTGGAAGAGATGAAAAATAACGGAAACTCAGCAGGTTTCCTGCAAAGTCCTCTGAATGTGATCACAAATAACCTAAAACAGCTGCATGGAATGAAAATCACATATGGGCATAAATGTAAGTCCACTTCATCCTGTTGCTTTACACAACCTTTTGTCTTATACAGTACGCTAATGTCTTCCTTTGTAGCCAACAGTTGGCCTGCTGACCATTTGAAGGTACCTTTTTTTTTTGATAATCCCATTAGTTTTATTCCTTTGAGTCAAAATATCTGCCATAAAATGGCTGTATACTGAGATGAAACACATTGTCACTATTAATAAAATCATAGCGATCCCTTACTAAATGTAATATTTTGTGTTAATAATAATTTGAGTTGGAAGAGTAACACTTCATATGTAACGGCAGTAAATAACCACTGGAGGGAGGTAGAAAATTACATTTTCCGTCACGATGAATTCATTCTCTTTTCTGTGACCTTTGTGGTCATTTCGGGAGGAGAAGAAGCAAATGAATATTTTCCTGATATTTCGTAATATCAGGAAAAAGTTTTCAACATGCATTTGTTGGGGAGTTTTCATTACTTTGATTCAATAACTTTGTGCCAACACGCACTGAATGTGTGTTACTCCTGTGTTACTCCAGAGATTACATCACCGTGCTAGAAAGTATAACCAGTTAACAAGCATTACTTGCTTCTGATGTAAGTCATACCTTCAGTCGACTAAATACTATTACATTATGACAAGTTCATGTCATGCGAGTGTTTATAGGTTATTTGCATGCACGAGGACGCACAGTGTAATAATAATTAGCCCACCTTCAGTTTTTCTCCACATTAAGCTGAGGTGCATGTAATTTAACATGTTTGCGAAACAGTATTTCCCTTGTGTTTACAATATCAAACCTTGGAGAGTGCGCTTAAAAAGATTTTGTATTAGCGAATAAACTACCAGATTAAGTGTCACACATAGTTTAAGGCCTTTACCCATTTACACACAAAGACTTTAACTTCACACAGTATTGAAACTATTCTTGATTTGAGTGCGTAACAACTTTACTCCACTAAGGAGGATTCATTTCACAGAAGTTGCCACCGACGTCAAGATAACTGTCCCAGGGTCACTGAGAGCAGCAGCAGGAAGGAGAGTCTGCACCGGAAACCTTGAGTCGGAGCACCTGCTGGCCCCATGAATGCAGCCCCAAGTCTTTGCACTCACTCATTGGGGTTTTTCTTAAGCTGGAGACGTTATTTGGTTTTGGTCATATTTTGTTTTTTATAAGCTTTCCTGGAAGGCCCTTTTACCTTAATAATCCTAACTGTGTTGTTTGTGTGTAGCTAATATTTATACTGAAATCTGCTCATGCTATTTTTGCTGGTGTTTTGGTACTGACAGTTTGATGTGTCACTGTGGATTTAAGATTTATTAAATACAATTCAGGTGAACTTTAGTCAAGAAATGCTCATATTTATTTTCAAGGGCACTCAAATTGTCTTTTGATATATTTGCATTTCCATGTATGAAGTGCTCACTTACAATACTTTGTTGAGAATCATCTGCAGGGACTAAGGTTGGGAAGACAAAGGCCATGATCATCACCAAGAAACAGGTTTTCTCCTTTATGATGCTTTGCCCGGCCATTAGCTTTGTCCTCAGCAAGCAGCTCTCTATAATCATATGAGTTATTTGCGCATTGTGGTGAACCCTCTGTGCTTACCTCTGTGTAGTCTTATCCTTATGATCAACGTGGGTAATGATATGTCTACCTCCCGGACAATTTTCTCCACTTTGCTGGACGTTAGAAAGGGGTGTGTCTTTACTATGGAAAGGTCTCTGGCATCATCTACCACTGTTTTCTTCTGAGACTTTTTTTTTTCCAGGCAATGATCTTTGACCTGTTTTATTATGAAATATGAAATGAACAGCGTACACCTCTCACTGAAACAGCCTTTGAATCAATTGTCCAACTACAAGAATGTTCTTTATATTAAAAAAAGGCTGTAAATCTTGAACTCTTCCTCCAATTTACAGGTGAATACTTACCAAATTAATACGAGAATGAAGAAATAAAAATGTTGTCATTGTCTGACTATATTTAGTCCTAACTATAGTTAGATTGGCTATTGAATTAGTGTTCCTTTAAAGTGAAGCTCAGGCTAATGGCTGCCATTCTAAGAAACAGATACAGCCTGTCCAGGAAGGGAGATGGGAGGTGTAGGAAATGTGTGTGTGTGTGTGTGTGTGTGTGTGTGTGTGTGTGTGTGTGTGTGTGTGTGCGTGCGTGCGTGTGTGTGTGTGTGTGTGAGTTGGGAGGAGGGGTTGAAGTATTGATGTTCAGTGGTGCTTTAGGCTGTGCTAGATGTAGCAGATGCTTTTATGTCCCCCTGGGACCCTGCTGCCTGTAAAACTCTGCCCACGGTCACTGATATATGGGCGGAAATGGCAAGTTTATTTACATAGACACATACATTTGTACTTTTGTGTTTATGAAGACTCTCACTGACATAATTCACTCCATAGCTTGCCTTCCCAACCTGAGAAAATGTAATCTTTACTTCTTATCTTCTTAAACTGACACATTTCTTTAAAGGTCTGTCTGACCAGCCAGGAGTGACATCCCTTTTCACCAAACTCAAATTTTTATTTGAGAAGGTCGTAGATGTAGAGGTGCACACATAAGCACTCTCTATTATTGTTAAACATCACAGGTTTAAGTTCAGATGAATTATTCTTCAGCCTTGCTTTCTTTCTTTTTATATCTATATAACCTACTTCTCTCTCCTCTCAGTATCTTGTGTTGACTTCTTCCATCTTTTCTTGTAGTCAACAAAGAACAGCTGCCATCTACTAGAGAGGAGGAACTGAAGCGCTGGAAAGTCAAAGAATGTGCCTGTCTATGTTTCTTGGTTTATTCCTTCCCCTAACTGCAAACAAGACTGGGGATTTGTCCCAGTTGTACTCAACAGTATTTACCACGCTAAAAACTATGGAATACTTTCCAACTGCAATTTTACTCCAGCACTTGGAACAATGCACAAAAATCCTTCTTTTTGCTTTTTTTTCATACTTTTGCAAGCAGAAAATCTAAATAAATGTGTTAATCATAACTCAATGTTACTGCTGCCAAATTTAAACGTGGACACAAAAACAGAAAGCTGAATATTTTTCTGATTTTGTGTTTATGTTTAATTTTCCAAGAAGTGCTCACTCTCTGCTCCCTCTACTTTATTTTTTTTTCCCAAATGCATAATCTTAAGCCTGCAAGCTGAAACACAGCTTGTTTCACGTTGCTAAACTGGCAATATGTGAAGTTTAACAGTGGAATCAGTGTAGTTTAACTACATTCAAATTAGTTATATATTGGTTCAGGATCAGAGAGCAAACATATGGAAGAGTGAATAAAGCCTATGAGCCAAATAACAATAATATGGACAAAAGTTTGAGCTTACCTCATAGCTAAACACCACAGAGTCTTCTTTGTACCCCTGTAATACCATTAATAGCCAAAAAATGAAACTAAAGGTGCGCCACTGTGTCTTCTTTATTCAGTAATGTTATATTACCCTTCACTCAGGAACAATGCAGGTGAAAATGTGCACAATGACATTCTTACAGCATTTATTATGCATCCATTAAAACAATACAACATACATAATGCAGAGAGCAGACCATGAAGAGCCCCAACAAGTTTTGATGGAGGTGATATTGCATGATCCCGTCTCGTAAGAGATTCCATCTTTAAGCTCCTTGGCAATCAATAGTATGTTCTGATAACGTCTTCTTATGGAAATTCCAATAAATTCATATGCAAATTTACATGGATCTCTTTCTTCACACACTCTGTCCTCCCATCAGTGCTGCACAACACTTTGTATAGCTCCTCCACAAAGCAGTTCTAGCCACCTGAAGCCACCTGAAGAAATGCTTTCTTTTGACCGTAAGTAATGATGTAACTGTTAGTAAGAAGTGTGGCGCAAAACTTAATAAATCATTTGGCGTGATTTATTTAGATACCATCTGCCATTATTCTTCACTCTTGAAAGGAAACTTCCATATCATGAAACAAGATACTAAATATCAGCGGTAAAACAATGAATGCCAAGACCTGGACAAAGACAAATTTTCCCGAAAAAAAAAAAAAATCCACACTAAACAATGTCACTATTTTTTTTGTGTAACTCACTACAAGATTACACTAAAAATAGACATAGTATTTACTTAAACACATATTATTTGAATGAAGATCTTTTTATTTTCTTTAATGTTAAAGATGCAGTATTTTGCCAATTTAATGCCTCTTTTGCTTTACAAGGTATGGTTCGATGCAACTGTCTTTTACGACAGAGTACTTTCCACCACAGACTACTCCATCAATGGACGTGGGATTAGCTGATTAGTAAAGCAGTGCCACATTATTGGACATTATATATACATTATATACAGGGACATTATTGGAAATATTTTCAGGATAATTTTCAACACTTTCACTTTCAAAGCTCCCCTCGGGCAAGCTATGGAAAAAATCTGGCATTTACTTCTATTTAGGGTTTGTGTTGTTCCTTTATGTTCACGGGTTTTGGTGCTCTGATTCTTTGCTTTTTAGTCTTTTAGTTTCCCACGTTTTGGGTGTCGTTACCTGATTATTACCTGATCATTATTGCTTAGATTTTTGTTCCACGCTCTGGTTAGTTTTTCTTAGTGCCTTGTTTTAGTCTCTGTTCTGTGTTTTGCTTCTGTTTCTGTTGTAGCTGTGGTATGTTGTTTGAGCTTTATTCCTGGCGTGATCTTTTTCAGTCTTCTTTGTTAGATTTTTTTGTGAGAGTTTGTATTCTGTTTGTGCCTATTTGGTTTCTATTTTTTGTTCCCCAAAGTCTTTAGTTTAGTGTCATCATGTTTAACCCTGTTTATATTCGTGTTTCTTTTGAGTTTGTATTCCATGTGTGTTCCTCTATTCCTGTCATTGTCTCTAGACATCCTCAGTTGTCATGGTCTTGTCCCTAAGCCTCCATGCAAACCTTTTTCCCATTTATCACACACCTGCAGTCACTTTACTCATCAACCCTCCCAGTATTTACAGATCTCCTGTTCCTTCTGTCATTTAACAGTTTGTTGTTTTCTCAATCCCTTGGTTTATCTGTCCTCTTTGTTCAGTTTTTGGATTTCCAGTGTACAGTGCCCTTAGTTTGATATGTAAATACTTTTTGGTTCTACATTAAGTTTGCCTCTGGTCGATCTGCATTTGGTTCCACCTCTGTCTCTTCACCATGGATAACAACATCCATGTGCCTTCAACTCTAAGATTCATTATCCATGAAAACCTATATGCACTCCGTACCCATGGTTTTACACTCCATAACCACAGATTTGTAAATGGGGTGCACACCTCTCCTCTGAGAGCAAAGAGTTGTAACAGTGTGTGCAGGAGTTCTGTGCTGCAGATACTAAAAAATATATACTGTAGCAGACACCATCTACAATTTAAAAGCAGATAAAACACATGGAGAGTGGTGCTTAGTTAAACTATGCCAAGTGGTGGAGCAACGACATCACAGTCTTTCCAGATGTGAGGCTACTGGTATTAAATTTGCCCTTTTAGAAACAGCTCATGGTTTAATTTCAGGGGAAAATGTTTAAATGTTCTCGCCTAAGTTCATCAATAACAGTTCTCCCAATACATTTAATTAATTATGTAAAAATAAAAACGTCTTCCTAAGACTTAGGGTGTAGTAAAGTAATATCTTTAGAGCGATTTAATACAGTGCATCATTGACTTAATGGAAACTTGCATGATTAACTGTTGTTAATTACTCTGAATGTGCTAGACTACCATTACGTCTTGTGAATTGATAGCCAGGGATTCGTATGACTATTTGAAGTCATATTGACCTGTACACATACATAAATCAAAGTGCATTTAAACTTCTTGCAGGGTTCGATCTCCTTCACAAATGAACCTTTGTTTATTCTATGCATCTAGAAAGTACAGACAGTTTGCATCATTATATTATTTGGATTATGATACTTATGATATTTTCAGCACTTTTGCTGTACAGTTGAGTGACAAAGGGATGCAGTTTCTTATACAATGTGGAGCTTATCCATTGTTTAAATGCCCTTCACATTTCCTATTAAAACCACAGCAAGTACTACATGTACATCTTCAATTTGTTAAAAAAAAAAAGAAGCAGTTTAAGTGGAAGTGACCAAGTTAGTAAGAAACAGTAACTGCACCATTACTAATTGGGCTTCCTGGCCTGTAGTAATTCAACTGTCTACTTCAGCATAAATACATGACCTTAAATATGTGTTAGCCATGCTGCTGAAAAGGAGAGCCCTTTGGCATGATTGTTTATCACTCAGCCTCCAAACATGAACAGAATGATTAAGAGCAGACGATCCCAAAGGTCTTAAGTGGTGGATGGTCTCTTTGAAATGTGTGCTCTGTATGTCCCAAAGGAAACATAACACTTGGCTTTTAAATGTCTCTCTTTGACTGACCCAGATTTGACCCAAGCATTGAGCAGTTATCTGCACATTTGTGTGTTTGTGTGTGTACACCACCTGCGTGTTCATGTCTGAAGCCAGATTTCTCTGGTGTTTATCTTTTTTAGTCTGGACAATCATTTGGGGCTTAGATATTTGTCTCCCATTGTGTGTTTGTCAGTCTGTCTTTGACTGGTTGGCTGGACAGCCCAGAGGAATATTTTTCAATGTGATAGTAAGCAGTTATAAACAGTGATTGTGCTTAGACAGGAGGTACAGGCTTCTGATAAGATAATCATCTGGATTCCATTCGTGCTTCCTGTATCATGCTTTCAGTATTTTTGGCCCTAATGCTAACCTCACTAATAGCTGGGGATCTTGCTTTTTGAAGAGCCAATGAATTTTAGACATTGACTTCACATTCACATTAGGAGGCTTATAGCAAAGTAGAGTTCTTCAGTTATTTGACTGGGAAGATGAATAATAATCTTTGCTCATATTTAAAGCTATAAATAAAGTTGCATATACATTATTGACTGTGCTGGGAAAAGCTTTTAGAGTGAAGGCTACTGGACTGGACTAACCCTATCTGTGCATGATTCACTGTACAGAGATGGGTTGGGGGATTAGTTAGGCTTATATCAGTCTGGAAGGGTCAGACCGATTAGATGGCTGGCAGACAAATACACACCCCAAAATAAACACCCATACCCTTGTTTGTCCCTCTGTCTGTAGATACTGTAAGCATTTGCATGTTTGTGAGTGAACTGATATTTGTGGATGTAGAATAATTTATGTAACCATCAAGTTTTTTTGTTAGCCTATGATTTATAGGTGCTCTTTCAATGAGTTATTTTCTAAATGTTAAGTCTTCTATTCCTGTAAGCAGAATTATACCTATTCTAAGTCTTCAACTTGAAAATGAAATAATTTTACACTCACTTTGCAAGAAATGTATAGAGAATGAACTTAGCAGTTTTCAGCATATTGGTAGGTAGGATCATGTCTTGGCCCTGCTTTTTTTATATTTATATTTGATTTACTTTATATTCTAAACGTCATAAATCTGAACGCTCTTCAGATAACCACTGTCGTCTTCAGTTTAACCGTAGATACAAGATTTATACACAATAGAGGTTGCTAGTGCACATGTGTGAGTGTATTTGTGGGCAGCTGTCAGAATCAATGGGTGGATGTTGCAGAATAGGGAGTTGTAGGGGGGGTGTCCCTTATTTTTCACATAGATGATGCATTAGATGTCATTTAGAGGATTAGATTATCATATAATCAAAGGGAGGGGCTGATCTCAGGGTGAGCATGTGTGTCTGGCTGCAGGCTTCTAAGCTGTGATCATTTAGAATGTAAAGAGGTGAGCACATGGGGCCTGGAAAAAACCATTTGACAGAACAAAGGACTGCAGGGTGTCTGAGGGTTTTGTGCTGCAGCACTCTCTCCATTGTGAATGTTTGATATCATTATCCCGTGGCCCACAAATCCCTTTTGTTCTCTCTGATGCAGTTTTTAGTCATTTGCTGTATTTGACAATGCAAGCAATTGATCAATAGCTTGTAGGCAGTGAAACAGAAGAGTGAGCCCATGTCTTAGAAATGATATCTCCATGGGACTCAGAACCAGTACTCTTGTCATATGAGAGCGACACAATGTTGCCTGCACAGTAAATGTATTAATTAAATCATCCATCTATATATAGGACTATGAATCAACCTTTGGGATGTTACTTGGCAGGTCAGATTTAAAATGGTGATTAAAAGCTATTTATGGGTTTTCATAAAACGTATACATGATTGAGTTTTTATGTCATGCAAAAGAAAAGGGAAAAAAAGTAATTGAATGAGGTAAAAGGGGCACCACTTTCCTTAGTATTAGTCATTTTAGTAACTGTAAAACAGTTAAATAGCATCACCTTAGTGGGGTATTTTCCAGTTATGCCCTAAATAGAATGACAAAGCTGAAAAAGATTTAAGTCTCATGTGAAGACAGTCTATTCCTATGATGCAATGCTGATGTTGCTTTTACACCTAGTTGTGACCTCTAAAAATAAATTCAGAGAAAAAAGTAAGAAACATTGTAGCATTATCAATGCAGATCCTTAAGTAATAGATCCTGGAGAGTGGAGTGGTGAATGACTTTTGAGCAGAACAGGGTGGCATTATGGGTGTCACTCTAAAATGCTATCTTTGGGGCTTTGAAGCTTCATTGAGGGTTATTTGCAAATAGACTTACCTACAACAACATTGACAACCTAAAAAGATTCAGTACTTTATTGGTGTGCAGGTTGCATTTCACTGCCAAGCTGTTACTCACAGTTTGAGAGATGGTTATTGTTTAATGTCTGCAACTTGACTTTCCAGGCAGTTCGCTACACAGAGGCTTTTCTGACATATTTCTATCGTGGCTGTAACTTGTAAGCCTGTCACATGCCTGTCTCAGTGTTAAGGCTAGTTAAATGACAGCTGTGTCTGAGAATAACTAATCGTAAGTTTAGATGGATGATGAATAATATTGGATTACAATGCCTAATGGTAACTCATATTAAAGAAAACAACAAAAACAAAATTAATCATCTCAGCACTGAGTTTGACACCCATTCCCATGGCAATGGTCAGGGCTTTAGAGTCAAAGTCCACCCCTTCGGATGCCTTCCACCTTCACTGCATTTCCTAACACTGATCGGGCTTTAGTCATAACACATAAATAACTGATTTGTTTTCATCACCATGGCCTTTACTTTAAAGCAATACTATGTAACATTTGTACCTTAAAATAACAACTTGAAAAAATTTGTGCGGCTAGAATGAGTTTTAATATTACGATTGGCCTGTCTCCTATGCCCTTCGGGGGTCTGAGTTGGAAAAACTGCGTTATGTAACTTTGCTGGAGCGGCCCGGTAGCGGCCCGGTAGCGGCCCGGGAGCTGAGCGGAAGTACTTCGACTTGCTTTCTGGCACACCTACCGCAAAAACAAATAGACCCCTCTCACGCTCCCAGGTACATTTGATTACTCTTACCTTCTCGGTCGACATAGCTTGCACCTTCTGACTCCTCGCCGGTTCGTCAACAAACGTGAAAAGTGAAAGTGAAAGGGTGTTGTATTTACGACAGTGTAACCGTACATTACCTCCAAGCCTGTAGGGGGAGCTCCAGAGTGGGCTTTTTGAGAAGTTACATTGTATCGCTTTAACTGAGGGGTTTTAGATGGCAAAACCAAACCATACCCTACTGTTGGGGTATATGATATACGCCGTGGCCAGTATAGGATCAGGGCACCCTTTGTAATTTTACATTGTAGTTTACCATCTGCAGTAAATCATTAGCAAGGTTTTTATTACTCTTTTTATTTGAATTCAGAATATATGAATAGATGTGATATGATTTATCAGATATTCCTAGACATAAGAGTAATTCCTG
Organism: Odontesthes bonariensis; assembly: GCF_027942865.1. Taxonomy (NCBI): domain Eukaryota; kingdom Metazoa; phylum Chordata; class Actinopteri; order Atheriniformes; family Atherinopsidae; genus Odontesthes; species Odontesthes bonariensis. Next base: position 20,829,213 of record NC_134511.1, read on the forward strand.
AAGAATAGCTGTCCTTATTTTTCTTGAGGATTTTCACCACAGTTGCTATTTTTTTCATCTTCAAGTTTTGTTTCCGGCTACAATAACCACTTTGCTGTGTTACAAGTGTATAGCCACTCTTTGCCAACACTATGGAGATGAGTTTATGCACTAGCCAGTCAATGGAAACACATCTGATACACATTTAATTTTGTGCAGCTTTTTGAGAGATTGCTTCAGATTAGCTAAATTCATAAATGGAGACCAAGCTGTTGACTTGATTTTTTTTCCCTCCTCTCCTGTGTGTGTGTGGTTGACACATGATTTCCTGTGTTTTCTTGGTTTACCTTGCTTTTCCCTGACCTCATGACTTGGATTAAATGTGAGATCCAATATAGATAGGGGAGAAAATTATGTTGTGGCTATAGCTGTTGGGGCCATTGCTGCAGGATATGATGACTACTTCTGTACAGATCAGCAGTTCACTGTGTGTTAACCTTTCTCAGAATACAGCCCGAGAGAGGTTACATTTCAAGAATCCCACCTTTTGTGCTACAGCTATGAATAAACACTTCCTTTTGTAATTACATTTGCTGTAATTCTTAAGTTCTAAGTCGGACAATGAGCCTTCAGCTCTGGTCCGGAAGCGAGGTCAATTACTGTTCCGTTTTTGCTCCTCGTGGGATCTGCTCTGCTATTGTTCAACCTGTTGATTGTAGAAACATTGTGGAAATGTTCATTAGCGTGAAGAGATTAAAATTTTTCAGGACATGGAAATCCTAAGTGTTTAAATTGCAGGCAACCAAACTTCTTTTCTTGGTTATCATAGACATTTTCACTCATCCCAAAGTCTGCTTTAGTCCCAATGACAGTTTATATTCCTTAATCTCCCCACCAGTGAGAAAGAACCAAAGAAGTCTTTCAGATGACAATTTAATTGTCTTTAATAACCCACAGTAGAGGTCTGGGTGCCTGCTATTCAAGCACTTGAGATTAGCCAGATACTGAAAAGTATTTTCTGTTTATGTGTGTTTGGGTGATTCCATTTAATTGTACACTGTGTACCCACCTCATCATGATACTCTCTTGTAGGTCTTAATGTGAAACATGTTGCAGTATCAACCTGTTTATGGCCCTCTCTGGTTTCTCCATCTTAGATCACTGCATGCCTTTCTTTCCCTATCTGTCTGGAAGCTGTTCCATTCTCCTCAAGCCACTTTTTTTATGTCCAAGGTCATTCTCGGATTTTAGCTCCCCATCTCCTCCTCAATATTTATTGCTCTTTCTCGAGAAATCTGCTTCAGCTGAGGGCTTATTAGACTGTTGTAACGAGCCCTGCAGTGAAGGCAGTGCAAAGCTATGACTTGGCAAGAACTCTGTGTGTGCATGTGTGGTCAGGGCCAAGGCAGGAATGGGATGGGTGTTTAATTGAGCTACTGCTATATCAGTATAAATATAAAGTCAATATTGATCTGTCTAGGCTAAAAAAGTAGAATGGAACTAAATCAATCGCAGAAGGCAAAGAATTGTCAGCTGTCTGGACATAAATAATGGAGGAACGGATAAATAAATAAAGTGTGCTGCACTTTGGCTCTACAGTGCTTATGTATGTAAGCCAAAGTGCACAGAGATTAAAGCAGTTTATGTTACTTAATTACTTGATTGGTTAAAATTGTTCCTGTAATTTTATTTTCAAGATGGGGATGCTGAGGTTTGTCATGTGAACGATAACATTGTAGATTCGCACACTGTACGCAGAAATTGATAAGGACCATGTGGGATAGAGAACATTGATCATCTGTATGCTACTCTCAATAGAGCTGCAGTGGTGAAACAAACATACAGCAGTTACACCATCCTGTGTTGTAGATCTACAATTACTTTAGTGACCTCACAGAGACCTTTTCATTGAAGACTTGTTCATGGGTCATGATCTCGTTCTGGCTGTTCCCACCTTAAATGAAGCAGCCTGCTGTGCTGACTCAATGTTCCCAAAATACCCAGATGAAAGATAAACTGCCCTCGCTTCTTTGCTCCTCACTCCTCTCTCCCAGGCCTCCTTCTCCCTCTCCCCCCTGTCATTTTTTTCTGTGTAATGCTCCCACACTCTTCTCCATAATCTCCCCTTTACCCATGCCGCCCACCCTCCTTCTACCCCGTGTTGCCTCCACCCATACCCATACCCACCCATACACTAATCTCACCGTTCATATTATCTCCTTCATTTCTCCTCCTCTTCTATGCCCCCCTTACTCCACCCATGGCTGAATCTCCTCCCCTTTCTCCTCCCATTCTAACCTCTACCCGTTCTTCATCTCGCCTCCCTCTTCTTCTCTCCCCTCCTCCACCTTTCTCCTCCCCTCTGTCATTAACTAGTATAAAAGAGCATTGCATCCCACTCTACCACTCTCACACACACAGTGTGTTTGCTGCATGGGAAGGGGATATTCCAAGGGAAACAAGGAATTACATTGTCTACCTGCCTGTGAAGCAATAATTTTCCTCTCTGGAATTTCCATTAAAGAGGTAAAGACTTTCAGTCCCCGCGTTAATGTCACTGAATTGTTGGAAATGTCTTGCAGTAATAATAATATTTACTGTAGAAATTAGATTGTTTTTCTCTTCTTAAATGTGCAGCCAGCTGTAAGATGAATTATTTATATCTATATAACTATGAATAGTCATATTGAATATTTACATTTTTATTATTTATTGTTACTATTTGTGCACGTTTCTGTGCCTAATTTCCTTGTCACTTATTCTTCCTGTCTCCTTCCTTTGCATTGTCCTCTTGACCCCCAAATTCCCTTATTTGAGCATCCATTCCAAAATTTTCCCTTCCCACTCCTTTGTCTTTGTCACCAAACAATAAAAAATCTAATACCTTTTTGTCCATCATATCTTTCCCCAGATCTGGGGAAAAAACATCTTAAAGGAAGCCATAGCACCTCTGTCTAAAACCACCAAAAGCTGCTAACGTAACATCACCACTTGATCTGCAACATAATTTCCCCTGCCATCAACATCATTGCTTGTCATAGATTGAACAACATCATCAGAAAGACCATGAGCAGCAACTACAGCGTCACTCTCTCAGGCCCTGCCCCATGGGGCTTCAGGCTGCAAGGAGGAAAGGACTTCAACATGCCCCTCACCATCTCCAGGGTAAGACACAAACAGAACACAAACAGAACGCACTCACACTCACAATGTGGACACATAGATGTTAACAGATGATGATAGGTCCACTCGAAATCATCTGATCTCAAACTTCAGGATCGTCATTAGTCTGACTTAAGCCATACTTAACCATACCCATATTTTATCTCCACACACATGCCCATACAGTTAACCAGCTCAGGATGACGGTAAAACAGCATGCCAGCGATGCCGTGTGGCTGGTGAAACCTGACCTCTGTCCTTTCTTCCTTCTCCCATCAACCTTTTCATCTTTCCATTTCCTCACTTCTGCTGCCCCTTCATCAACCTCACCACCACACCCATGATAGCTTGGCTGAATCAAATGCCATCTGTCATGTATTGACCACACAGGAAACCTTCTCTCGCTTTTTTTGAATTCCACTTCACTTCGAGTGTCAAGTGCAGCAATCAAAGTTCTGGCACACAAATCTTGGCCTCAGTCCTTCTGCTGAAACTAGTAACTTGATGGTCCCTTGGTTTTTGTTCCTTTCAGGGTCTGCTCCTAGCATTACTCTTTTTTGCCCTCCCACTGTGCTGCTTATTCACACACGCACACATGAGTATGCTTCCCTCGTCATTTTAACTGTATTGTGACTGTACTGTGTCCTTAAAGAAGATACTCTTTTGTTTTTTTTGAGGTTATCAAAGCTCCTGTTCTGTTCCTCTGGGATATGCCCTACACCAATTTAAATTCTGACATTAACACACACGCAGATTCCGAACGAAAGTCGTTGACACTGGCAGTTTACAGACTTATGGCAACACGAGTATCATGATTAATTGCTTGCCAGATCCTGTGCCAACATCCCTTGGGGCCATTTTGGTTTGCCATGTTTATGTTATTACTTTGGACATGATACTTTTCCCACTAACTAAAGCCATGTGAATTTTTTTACCACAGTTGTGTATTTGCATCAGTGTTTTAGTCAGGGATTGCGAGTGTGTAGACAGAATTATGGAAGGCACTGTCTGTAAAATGGAGAAAAAAAAGCATAATAAAGAAAGAGATGGAAAGTAAAAGTAATAAGCTAAAATGGTAATATATTAAACAGATAAGCTCTGTCACATCTGAAACAACAGCAACTGTTATGCACTCTACGTTGTAAAAACCTTTCCGAAGAGCGTTTTTATGCTGTTATAAAAAGATTCTCTTTTTCAGAGTGGGGTTGGCAGCATGTAAACCATAACCATATCAGCAGTCCACTTAGCCCTGAACTGCAACATCACAATGATGGCTATGAAGCTCAAGGTTTGAGAATGTTGGCATGAGTGTAGCTAAAGTATTGGTTTAGCTTTAGGCAAAGATATGACAAGTGTTTTTTTTACATCTGCGCATTAGTAGACATAACACATACATTTATATTCACTGTTAAATCCATGCAACAATATGTCATTTCTAAAAATGTCGGCTCCTGTGCATAATAGTAACAGCTTCGTAGCATCATTTTTGCTTTTAAAGGGCAAATTTAGCTGATGTCAATCACCATCGAGCATCACAAACCTTTTTGAATTCTTCTTTTCTTATCATTTAAATACAATTAAATACAATTGTTTATTGTGGGGAATGTCCTGATCTTGTGTCAAGTGTCAATTCAGGGTCCCCACTGAGCAGTTGTTTTCATTAATCCGTGTCAGGGTGACTGGGTACACTTCAACTTTGATGTCTGTTGTTTTACGTCAGCCACGGTGTGATACAGCTGTCCTAAATAGTTGCGGTAGGAACTTCCTAACATTCCTGCTGTGTGGAAATATTCAAAAGTGAAAAACGAAAGCAGTCTGACGGACACTTGTCTGGAATTTGAACATTTTTCAAGGTGCTAATGACGACTCCATTCAGTGCTGTGAAATTGATTAGACACTTAAAGTTTAAAATAAACTTGAATTCCAGAAGTTCACTTTCGCAACAGAAAAGAGCCATTTCTTTCCCCATAAATGCTGAATCGGAAGCTACAAACTTCCAACTTCAATGTTTTTGGAGAAAAGATGAGTTTCCACGCGGTAGCAATAAGACAAAGAGGATTACAGAAAGGGAGATTGCATTCATTTCTCTGGAATACTAGCCCATTGCTGTGGCTGCAAACAAGTTTTGTGGTCTTTTATGTTTGCCTGATGTAATTCCTCAACCTTGCTGATGACTGGAATTATTTGTCATTTTATCGAAAGCATGCAGTACTGCATGCCCAGCAATTTAATGGACATCATACACCAAATTATGTAAAGCAGGCTGTAAAGAGAATGTTAAATGTGTGGGGAATACAGAAGGCCAACGTGTCTACAAGATTCTGCATAATATTAACAAAAGAATATTAAATGTGAAAAAAGAATTGAATGGCAGTTATTTATTTTTACCATTTTGAAAATAGTGTTAGTGGGTAGAGCATATGTCGTCCGCTGTTGCAAAATGCAAATATTGAATTGAGACTACAGATAATCAACTTTAAAGTATTCTGAATACCAGGGCCAAAAAGTCTTGATGTTTCAAATCACAAACTAGTATTAAACAATATGATTTCTTTATTTTTGTCATGGAAAAAAGCAGATGGCGATGAGAAATCACCCTCTCTGTTCCTCTGCCACTCTTATCATTCCTTTGTCGATAACCTCCTTTGTATCTGTGTGACTCTCTTTCACTTTGCTTCTAGCTCGCAGATCTTATACAACCCATGACTCACTCCTCACAAACATGAAGTTTTCAGCCGAGATACCAAGAGTTAGACCAAACCCTAATCTTATTCACCCTATTAAATCCAGTTTATGATGATGAAGGGCAGTGCCTCTGGCCTTTGGCCACTGATCACTGACACATACACACATGTACCGGTATACACTTGTACACACAATAGAAACACACGCAGGGTGCTTTCTGCCAGTCTAACCATAGTGTTGGTTCTAAGAAGAGACCACAGAGTAGGGGTTATTAGGGAATGCCGCACCACTGCCAAACCACAGTTACCCTAACAGCTGCTGTTGCTAAGCTCGATACATATGTGAATATACTATGTGTTTTGTTTATGGCACAAAATGTATCCACAGTATTATCACATTGTACCAGTATTACATCATTGGGTTGAGTTGCTGTAACCACCACTGTATGTCCTGAGACTGCTCTTTATGCAGATTGCCCTCCCTTCCTCTTTTATCTTTTTTTAAGAAACATTTTAAGTGGGCAAAATTGATGGTGCTGCTTCTCTAAGTGCCAGTGAAACATTTTACCACGGCTTCCCCTTTTGACGTAGACCATAAACCGAAATGGAGAGAAAAAGCAAATACAGACAGAGTTAAAGAGATGGATTGCCCACTTTTCCTCAATGAAATTAATTTATGACCTTTTGCAGATTGAGCCTATTTGGAATTCTTAAAAACAATGTTTTAGAATAACTAGACATTCGTGTATTGTCATACTTATCTGGATACTGCCAGCCTAATTTCCATTTAAGTTAATATGAATGCTGATGCTCTTACTCAAAGAGGATTTCAGTAAGAACAAAGGGTTTGGCCAGCGATGAGTAGCTTTTTATTGGCTTAAAGAGTGTTGTGCCAATGTAAGCCATACCAGTGTTCCTCATGTGTAAAGACCAGCCTGGAGCACTATTCCCAGTTAAAATTCAAACCTCTCAGGTGGCAGCCCATTTACAGGATCCACTGCTCAAATACCTTTAAGAGAAAACAGCTCATGGGAGTAAATGCATTAGACTTCTAAAAATAGATGCATCACACATTGACTTACGAGACTGGCTTCAGATCTTTACTCCTGCCTCAGGTCAATACTGAGTGTTACTTAAGACTGCATTTGTGGTATGTGGAAAAAAAAAAGTGATCATAATATTTGGGATGAAAATCACAGGTTCTTTTTTTTTTTTTTTTTTTTTTTTTTTTTTGCTCCAAGTCTTTTTATTAATGTTTATACATTGACATTGTACAGAGTACGTAAATCCAGATGATTACAAGCATTACAAATATAAACATCAACCCCCCTTGCTCCAACAGAGCCCCATCCCTGCAACAATAGCCCCGTACCATCGTCCATATACAAAAAAACCCAAAAAAAACAAAACAGAAAACAATAATAAATTAAAAGAATAAAATAAAAAAGAAAAGTATATAAATTAATTAAATAATAATTAAGGGAAAGTAAATGGATAAATAATTAAACAGAAAATAGTCCTTATAAATTCCAGATCATTCCAGTTCAGGATCCATCACATACAACACCACCAAAATCAGACATCTAATTTTTCTAAATGACTCAAAAATGGTTCCCATATAGAATAAAATTTTTGAATACACCCTTTTGTGGAATAACGAATCTTCTCTAATACCAAATGGTGCAGAAGGTCGTTGATCCACATTTTAAAGGTTGGGGGAAGTTTCTCCTTCCACTTAAACAGTATCAGTCGCCTGGCTATGAGAGTTGCAAAGGCTATCATGCTCTTCGTCTTATGATTAAGGTGAGCGTCATAAGGAGTTGTTCCAAATATGGCTGTAATGGCAGAAGGCTCTATAGGTATTCGCAAAACATCTGAAAAAGTTTTAAATATTGATTGCCAGAAGTTGTCTAATTTCGAACAAGACCAAAACATGTGTGAGAGGGTGGCTGGCATTAGTCTGCATCGATCACAAATGGGGTCAATATTAAGTGTGAATTTTGCTAACCTCACTTTAGACCAATGAAGGCGATGTACAACTTTGAACTGGATAACTATATGTCGTAGGCAGATTGAGGAGGAATGTATTCTATCTAAGGCTCTTTCCCAGATATTGTCAGGAAGTTCAGACCCCAAGTCAGCCTCCCACTGAGTCTTTAGTGATGTCAACGGTTCCAAATTATATGAATTTAGTAGGGAGTATATGCTCCCAATCACCCCTTTGGAGCTTGCTTTAAACTTCAAAATGTGATTTAAGAGGGAGTCAGGCGGTTGGGATGGGAAATGTGTAAGTGTTTTTGATATGAAATTACGGAGCTGCAAAAATCTGAAAAACTGAGAGTTTGGGATTTTGAATTTGAGCTTTAACTGATCAAAGGTTGCAAAGATATTATCTATGAATAGATTCTTTATTGTGGCAACCCCTCTATTAGTCCATTCATAAAAAGCACCGTCCATAACTGATGGCGTGAACTGGTGATTTTTTATTATAGGGGCACAAGTGGGCAAATCCTTAAGAGAGAAGTTTCGCCTGAATTGTGTCAATATTTTAAAAGAATGCTTCACAATCGGATTTGAGGTGTATTTAGATATTGGTTCCCAGAGGGGGAGTTTTGAGCATAGAAGTGAATGTAAGGAGGTATGAAGACACGAGGAGGTTTCCATTCGTAACCACTCAGGATTAGTGGCAGATGGAGGATCTTTCCAAAACAGCATAGTCCTTATGTTAGCTGCCCAATAGTAAAACTGAAAGTTAGGGAGGGATAATCCTCCATAACGGCGATGTTGTTGTAAGATTCTTTTCCGTATACGAGGGGTTTTCTTGTTCCATATAAATCCTGACACCAAATTGTTCACTGACATAAAAAAAGATTTGGATAGATACAAGGGGATGCACTGAAATACATATAAAAATTTAGGCAAAACATTCATTTTAATTACGTTAATTCTGCCACCTAGTGACAGAGGGAGAAAATTCCAGCGTTCTAAGTCTTGCTTAAGGTGGTTTAATAGCGGTGAAAAATTGGTTTTGAATATGTCTTTTAAGTCATGTGTTATCCAGATTCCTAGGTGTTTGAATTTGTGTGAACTGACTTTAAGTGGGAACAAACCAAAGTCAATTTGTTTTGCTGCTGCATTTACTGGCATAATTTCAGACTTTTGTAGATTGATTTTGTATCCTGATATTTTGCCGAATTCTTCAAGAAGGTTCAGAGTAATAGGTAGACTAGTCAAAGGCTGAGACAAATATAGAAGCGTGTCGTCAGCATACAAGGACACCTTATTATCTGAGTCATATCTCTGTATTCCCTTTATATTGTCTTCACCACGTATAGCTAAGGCTAGTGGCTCGATTGCAATGGCGAACAGGAGGGGTGACAGGGGACAACCCTGCCGGGTGCCGCGGTGGAGAGGGAAGTAGGAGGAGAGGTTGTTGTTCGTACGGACGGCTGCTAGTGGGGAGGAGTACAGAATTTTAATCCAGGAGATAAATTTTTCACTAAAGCCAAATTGTCTGAGAGTGTAGAAAAGGTAATCCCACTCCACCCGGTCAAACGCCTTCTCGGCATCAAGTGATAGTAATATTTCTGGAAAGTCGGGTGGAGTGTGACCATAAAGAATATTAAATAGGCGTCTAATGTTAAAGAAGGAATGGCGACCTTTAATAAAGCCAGTTTGATCATCGGCTACAATTGAGGGCAACACCGTCTCTAAGCGGCAAGCCAGGATTTTGGAGAGAATTTTACTATCCACATTTAAGAGTGAGATGGGACGGTATGAACCACAATCTAAAAGGTTTCTATCTTTTTTCGGAATAAGGGAGATGATAGCTTGTCGCATTGTTAGAGGAAGGGAGCCAGTGGCATATGACTCCTCGAATACAGAGAGCAGGATGGGAGAGAGTTGGTCTGCAAATTTCTGAAAGAATTCACTTGGAAACCCATCGGGTCCTGGGGATTTTCCGGTTTGCATGAGCCTAATCGCTTTAATAAGTTCCTCTACAGAAAGTGATTTGTCTAGCTCGGATACAATTTTGTCATCAATTGTAGGAACCTTTATTTTCCTAAAAAAAGAGTCAAACAAAGCGTGGTCACTAAGGGATTCACTATCATACAGCTTCGAGTAAAATTTGTGGAAACAAGAATTAATCTCAGAATGGTCTGTATGTTTGATGCCAGATTCGTCGTTTATTTCAGCTATTGTCCTATCCACAGTTTTCTGGTGGAGTTGTTGGGCAAGAATCCTCCCTGTCTTTTCACCACTTTCGTATATTTTACTCTGTGACTTATTTATTAGGTTTTCAATGTGTCTCGTTGATAGTAGGTTGAACTCAGTTTGAAAAGTTAGTCGTAGTTTGAGTAAATCATCGGATGGGGTAACAGCAAGGGTAGCATCAAGTTTGAGAATGTCATTTGTTAGCTGTTCAAGTCTCATATTATGACGTTTCCTTTGTTGTGCGCTATACGATATTATTTGTCCTCTCAAATACGCCTTCATGGATTCCCACACCGTTAAAGAGGACATTCCTGGAGTCTGGTTATGTTCCAGGAAGAAGGTTATTTCAGAGGAGATAAACTTGATGAAGTCTTCATCTGAAAGAAGTAAAGTGTTAAGACGCCAGGGGTGATAATTGGCTTTGGAAATCGGTATGCATAGTGTCATCAAAAAGGGTGCGTGGTCCGAGATAACTATGGCCTGATATTCACATTTTTTAATTAGTGAGAGAAGTTTTTTATCCAAAAACAAATAGTCTATGCGTGAGTATGTTTTGTGGACTGGAGAAAAGAAGGAGTAACTTCTAGCTGTAGGGTTTTGAAAGCGCCACACATCAACTACACCATACGTATCAAGAAAAAGCTGCAGTTGAGCAGCTGCACTGGATTTGGACGCAGTCTTAGATGAACTACGGTCCAAAGTAGGTGATAGCGTACAATTCATATCACCTCCAAAGATGAGATGATGCGTGTCCATATTGGGGATGTGCGCAAAGAAATTTATAAAGAAGGAGTTGTCGTCCCAGTGTGGTGCATATACATTGGCCAGGACAACCGGTGTGTTGTACAGTCTGCCTACTACAATTATGTAGCGGCCTGAGGAGTCCGTTTCAACCTTTGACATAACAAATGGGATGTTCTTATTAATAAGGATGGCCACACCTCTAGATTTAGAATGAAAATTAGAGTGATATGATTGTCCGATCCAACCTCCCCTGAGTCGAAAATGATCAAAAGTTCGGAGGTGTGTCTCCTGGAGAAAGGCGATTCCCACCTTTAATTTACTCAGATGGGTTAATACTTTTTTTCGTTTGGTGGGGTGGTTCAAGGACTTTACATTCCAGCTTACAAAAGCCACCTAGCAATCAGCTGAACTATCCGAAAAACCTGTCTTAGTTATAGCCATAATCAAGAGTGAGAAGGATTGATATTCTGTTTAAGTATCCTATATTTATTGTGTTGGAAAGGACCTTCAAAAAAATCAAAGTTGAACAAGGAACCAAGGAGAAAAAAAAGTAAAGAAAAAAAAGACAAGAAAAACTAGAAAGCTGCAAGCAGCTGTGAGCGGGACCGAGGTGTGCGTACGTTGGGATGTGCGTACGTTGTGGCATGCGCTGGACGCTGGAGCCGCAGCTCTTCCCACACGCACGATACCCGCTGTGTACTTACGAGCACAGCATAACCCCAATGCGGAGGGGTTTTTGAAAATTTCTAGGGGGCGCCACTGAGCCATTTTTCTCCGCCCACACACGATACCCTTTACATACGTACGAGGTCGTCAGGGTGGACGTGTGTACCAAGTTTCATTACCTTGAGATGATGATAAGGCTTTCAAATCACAAACGTCATCACACGATTTTCACCGCATGGCCACGCCCACACCGTTCAGAGTTTGAAAAAGTTTCTCCATGAATTGTTGCCTCCATGTCTTAAGAGTAACTTGGCTAAGTTTGAAGTTTGTAGCATTAAATCTGTGGGAGGAGTTTGATAAAATGTGAGGTATGGAAAAAAAAGACGTTTCTGACCACCAGCAGGTGGCGCTGTTGGTGGATGTCACTATTTTATCTATGCGCGTTCAGGCTGGGTCCAGATATCACCGTATGAAGTTTGGGACAGATTGGATAATGTATGTGGAAGTTATAAGCGACTTAATTTTTCATGGCGAGTCATAACTTTGAGGCGTCGCCACGGCCACGCCCTTTGAGGTTTGAAAAAGTTTCTCCATGACTCTTTCCCCCCATGTCTTAAGAGTAACCTGGCCAAGTTTGAAGCTTGTAGCATTAAATCTGTAGGACGAGTTCGATCAAATGCGAGATGTGGAAAAAAAGAGATGTTTCCGACCACCAGCAGGTGGCGCTATAGTTGGATGTCGTTATGATAATATGTACGCGTTCAGGCTGGGTCCAGCATTCACCGTATGAAGTTTGGGACAGATTGGATAATGTATGTGGGAGTTATAAGCGACTTCATTTTTTGTGGCGAGTGATGGCGAGTCATCGAACTTTGAGGAGTTGCCACGCCCACGCCCTTTAAGTTTTGAAAAAGTTTCTCCATGAATTTCCCCCCCCATGTCTTAAGAGTAACCTGGCCAAGTTTGAAGTCTGTAGCATGAAATCTGTAGGACAAGTTCGATCTTATGCAAGGCGTGGAATCGGCCAAAAATGGCACGAAAACGCACTTTCCATCCAAAATGGCCGCCTTCCTGTGTACGTGGCACCGTGATGGCATGAGACTTTTTGGTGCGTCTGGGCATGATGAATGAGTGTACCGAATTTCGTCGTCCCACGCGAAACTAATCCTATTAAGGGGACCATTTTTATGCACCGTAGGGGGCGCTACAGAGCCAATGAGCGACTCCTAAAAATATAAAGTTTAGATTCTTTCATGTCGTCGACTGGCAGGTGGCGCTCGCAAAATTTCGTGAGTTTTCGCATACCTTTTGCAAAGAATCGGAAATAATAACTAGAAAGCTGCAAGCAGCTGTGAGCGGGACCGAGGTGTGCGTACGTTGGGATGTGCGTACGTTGGGCATGCGCTGGACGCTGGAGCTGCATCTCTGCCCACACGCACGATACCCGCTGTGTACTTACGAGCACAGCATAACCCCAATGCGGAGGGGTTTTTGAAAATTTCTAGGGGGCGCCACTGAGCCATTTTTCTCCGCCCACACACGATGCCCTTTACATACGTACGAGGTCGTCAGGGTGGACGTGTGTACCAAGTTTCATTACCTTGAGATGATGATAAGGCTTTCAAATCACAAACGCCATCACACGATTTTCACCGCATGGCCACGCCCACACCGTTCAGAGTTTGGAAAAGTTTCTCCATGAATTGTTGCCTCCATGTCTTAAGAGTAACTTGGCTAAGTTTGAAGCTTGTAGCATTAAATCTGTGGGAGGAGTTTGATAAAATGTGAGGTATGGAAAAAAAAGACGTTTCTGACCACCAGCAGGTGGCGCTGTTGGTGGATGTCACTATTTTATCTATGCGCATTCAGGCTGGGTCCAGCTATCACCGTATGAAGTTTGGGACAGATTGGATAATGTATGTGGAAGTTATAAGCGACTTAATTTTTCATGATGAGTCATAACTTTGAGGCGTCGCCACGGCCACGCCCTTTGAGGTTTGAAAAAGTTTCTCCATGACTCTTTCCCCCCATGTCTTAAGAGTAACCTGGCCAAGTTTGAAGCTTGTAGCATTAAATCTGTAGGACGAGTTCGATCAAATGCGAGATGTGGAAAAAAAGAGATGTTTCCGACCACCAGCAGGTGGCGCTATAGGTGGATGTCGTTATGATAATATGTACGCGTTCAGGCTGGGTCCAGCATTCACCGTATGAAGTTTGGGACAGATTGGATAATGTATGTGGGAGTTATAAGCGACTTCATTTGTTGTGGCGAGTGATGGCGAGTCATCGAACTTTGAGGAGTTGCCACGCCCACGCCCTTTAAGTTTTGAAAAAGTTTCTCCATGAATTTCTCCCCCCATGTCTTGAGAGTAACCTGGCCAAGTTTGAAGTCTGTAGCATGAAATCTGTAGGACAAGTTCGATCTTATGCAAGGCGTGGAATCGGCCAAAAATGGCACGAAAACGCACTTTCCATCCAAAATGGCCGCCTTCCTGTGTACGTGGCACCGTGATGGCAAGAGACTTTTTGGTGCGTCTGGGCATGATGAATGAGTGTACCGAATTTCGTCGTCCCACGCGAAACTAATCCTATTAAGGGGACCATTTTTATGCACCGTAGGGGGCGCTACAGAGCCAATGAGCAACTCCCAAAGATATAATGTTTAGATTCTTTCATGTCGTCGACTGGCACGTGGCGCTTGCAAAATTTCCTGAGTTTTCGCATACCTTTTGCAAAGAATAAGAATAATAATAATAATAATAAACCTTACAGATACAATAGGGTCCTTGCAGTTTCACTGCTCGGTCCCTAATAAAGGTTGACCAGGTACAGCAACTCCCCGAGCCTCACCTATCAGAACAAGGTGAATCCCAAACCCCTCGCAAAAACATCTACACATTTAAGTGCTTGTTGGGTTGCACTAGTCCTAAAAGAACAAGCTCTGCTGTTAAAGAGCACACTTTCAAATAAGGCACCAAAGAAACAGCCTAAGATAAACATAATTTCTTCTGTTGTCTAAATTAAAGAGAATAATAAGGTAACAGAAGCACATTACAGTAATCTGACAAATCAGATTGTTATATCTGCTGTAAATAAAATGAAAGCATGAGAAACAGGAGTTTTAACTTTAACTGACTTCACTCCCTTCAGTCAGGGTGATATGTATGGGTGATAGAGTTTAAAGTACCAACCTTATACATGCGCAGCATTTAGAAAAATCACCCGTTTTAAATCACAGTCAGTCTGGTAAGATTTCGGCTTTCACGTAAGCCATGGCTTCTCCCGGGCTTTGAAACCGTTTCTCAGTTCCGTTATACGTGATCCGGAGTCGCGCTGGGTAAAGGAGACCGTATTTAACACCGTCTCGACCACGAAGCAGTCGTCGCACCTCGTTGAAGGCAGATCTGGCCTGTACGATGCTTGGGGGATAGTCCGGGAAAATTAAAACATCTGTCCCGTTCAATCGGAGCGGTCCGGACTCCCTGGCGCGGCGGAGGATGTCCACGCAATCCTGGTAGTAATGAACTTTCGCCACGATGACCCGGGGTTTTCCGTCTTGGCTTCTCGGCTGCAGACCTCTGTGAGACCGGTCGATCAGGATGTCTTTATCCAGTTTCAGCGCTTCTCTTAGCAGTTTGGAGACAGCCGTTGGTGAGCTTGAGCCTGGGGTTTCTGGGACGTTTAATATTCGGATGTTGGAGCGTCTCATTCTTCCTTCCATGTCAAGACACTTCTCCCGCAAACTGCCGACCTCCGTCTCAAGTTTCCCCACTTTCGTTAGCAACGAGGTAATGTCGTCTGAACAGGATGACAGCCCCTGCTCCATGTGCGACACCGTTGTTTTCATCACCTCCACTTCGGAGCGGATCGCGGCGGTGTTGTTAGCCAGCTCAGACTTTACTGCCTGTAGCTCGGATTTGATGTTTTCAAAATCTTCAGATAGAGCGGCTTTAAGCTCCGACCTGAGCAGCGTGGCTATTTCTGATTTCAACGCCGCGAGGATTTCGGTCTTCAGGTCCGCCAAGTCCATTTGGTCAGCAGGCTGAGGTGTACTACACTTGGGTGGCGGCTCACTCGAGCTCGAGGTTTTTGGCCCAGTTGCAGAGGCTCCTCCGGTGAACTCGAATTTCCGCAAATTGTAGGCCATGTATCACAGAAAAAAATAATGTATTACGATAAAAAATAGTGACTGAGGCGATGTTTCGCAGGTTCCTGTTGAATACTGTGCCTAGAAAAGGAATTTAAAACGAAATTCAGCAGAGCATGTCACTTGTGCTGCCTACTCCATCGCCTGCTCACTAGCGCCCCACAGGTTCTTTAAAAGTAAACAATCAAAATGGATTCATGTTCACTACTTGAGGATTTGTTGTATACATTTACTTCCTCCTCAATGTTTTTTAATTAGATTAGTTTGATATCTTGAGACTCACCTTAGGATGCCTGCATAGTGCAATCACTGTAAACACAAGAGCTGCTTTTGAAAAATTAGAAGACAAAATTGTACACCGAGTACAGCAAAGTCAGTGGACACCTAATCTATTATTTAAGCTTGTCAAGGAAGAATGTTCTCTCTGTAACTGCATCAGTGATGGCTGCCTCCTGCTTCTCCAAAGATGCTTTTCAACAAGTGGTGATAACAACTGCCCACAGGGATGAATCTATTTCAGACTTTTTCCTTCTATACATAGTCTGTCTTTCTTCCTCCCTTCTTCCCCCTGTTTGTAATTCTTCCTCCTACAGTAATTGCTCTTAAACTCACATTATTAACTAACCAGGTCTTTAACCTGTCTTTCTGAAAGGTTAAGATTTGTGCTGTATTCATACCTGCAATACATAGTTACAAAACTCAGCTGACAGTGCCCCATGTGACATAATGATACTTAAATCTGTCTTGATTAAACAGGTCCCATGCTCCCCTCAGAGTATCTGTTTATCTTAGTGAAACAGTCCCAGAGCCAAAATCAACAACTTATCATTTCCTCTCCCACTAATCAATCTGTCAGCGCATGCGTGTGTGTGTTGGTGCACATTTGGGCTCGTTGTATTTTGGACATGGTAACTCAACTCAACTTTTATGTATTCGCAGAAGTGTGACAACTAAGCAAGCACTCTTTCAAATTTGTGCACTTTGACATCACAAGTCTCAGTTTGGGTTCAGTTGATATGCATGTTTGTGATATCCCCACTGATACATTTCATCAAGTTGTTTAAATATGTTTGTGATTTGGTTTGCAGAGATTTTGGGGACTGTTCTCATGCTTCTACGCCAAATGCTGCTATGTTTTTAAAGCCTATAACTTTGTTTGGCAACAGAGATCTTATTGAACTGACCATTGCATCACGAGAGGCTGAAAATAAATGCATGGATGTCTCTTGGGGGTTAAAATTCATGGAAAAAAAAAGACTATTAGCTGGTTATTAGAAAGCTAGAATGGGACTTGCTGGTAGCACCTGAGATATATTAAAGATAGAGAATGCAAATTACAAGGTATTTCAGCATGTCTCTTATGTAGTTCAGTAAAAGTTCATTGTGACGATTATTTTTTTTAGACTGTGATGCTTTATAATATTTTGTTAAAAGATAATGGAGGAAAAAGAAAATGAAAAGAAAAAAAGCTAAGAAAAGGTTACAGACAACATACCAGCACACTGTATCTCTTTGCTAATTTTAGTGGCACATGTTTTTAAGCAGGGCTGGTATAGAGTAATGAATAGAATCATTTCAGGCCAGAAAACTTTTACAACCCCAGCAGAACACCAGAGCCAGGTCATAACATACTGTTGCTCTGAATTCACAACGAAGAGACTAGAATAACCTATTGTTATATTCGGCTATAATGTATTTTCCACAGTAGCTGTTAATCCCGTCATGTCTCCTCTGCCTTCCTCTCAGGATACTGGTTGCCTGGCTTGATCATGTTTATTCATAACAATGTTGTCTGACTACTGTGTCCAAAAGAAAAAAAAATTGAAATGGCTGTTGTTAAAAAGTCCATAAGAGGCAAAGGACAACTGTTCGTATACCAGCTTTTCTTCACCTTTATTAAGCATGTCTTGAAGTACAAGAGGAATTAAAAAGTAGGTGAATGTATGAAAAGATATAATCGGAACAAATGTGTTAATCTGATGTATTTTTGTCTTAGGAAAGATTGACCCTATCAAGTGTCAACTGCGTCTTGTGAAAGCATTCCAGCTACCATTCGTAAAATTAAAACCAAATGGTGGTCACATTTTAAGAATTGTTGCTCAACCTGCTGTCAACTCACATTCATCAAAATGGCTCAGCAGAGTGTTGCTGCCACAAAGAAATGTTGGCTTCATTATCTCACTTCCTCTTACAAAGGATGCTCCAGTAGATGCTAAAAGTGCACCGAAGCATAGCATTTATGTACTGAATTTACATATCCACCGAATTGATTTAATTGATCTTTTATTCTATTCTTTTATGTTGGATTTATTCTTATATATAATACGATTTTCAACACCTCATCTATTAGATTAAGAAAAGACTCAGCAGCCTGATTTCAAACTCCATTTGACAGGATATTTTATCGCTTTCGGTGAAGCAATCACTTTTCAGACTAATAACAGAGCGATTATTTGGTTTCCTTTTTTTAGTACCAAAAGAAAACAAAAACAACAATTATTATACTGACTAACCTGGATCAGATCAATGGGATTCTACTTGAATGAGGAGACTGCTTGTAAGTATGGTGCATATCTAGTCTAGATCTCCTGTCCAAAGCTTTGTGTTTAATGTGTAAAATATATTTATGTGGCTTTGGCAGCTGTAGCTGCAATGAGTTGGCTATGGGAACTCAATCCGATAGAGCTTTTTCTTATTAGGATCTCATGCAGTAGCTTTAGGGGGAGGAAACAGCTGCTTTAAACAATTTCATAATATTGAAAGAATATTAGCATGTATGTATGTAAGTGTGCGTGCCAGGTAGAATAGGAGTGCATATGTTAGCACACCCATACATCCTGTATACTCAAACAGAATCACTTTGAGAGTTCTGTTGCTCGATTGATGACTTTTAAAAACCTTTTGTTTAATGTTACATAGATTTTGTCTGTGGTTGAAGTTTTGTCTTTTTTTTTTTATGAGTATGATAACCAGTCTGCATTAAAAACACTGCTCCCTCTCATCATGTGTGACATAATCTTAAATTTACTTCTGGATTTTATGTCAAGGATGAATGTTTCAGCACTTAAGTAATGCAGGATCTTGTATCTATTTTCTGCTGAATATTTTCAAGAACTAGAAAAAAAAGTCTCCAGTAGTCAGTCTGCCAGCAGAACAATTCAGCCAAACATTTAACCTGAAATGTCTTCACTGAAACAGCTGATATATAGCTTTGGATTTCATGTTTCAAAGCCATAAATTGTAAATGAAGCATTGCCTAACAGTTAAAGTGTTACCAATGGATCCACACATGTAGGTTGACACATTGTCAGCTCCTGTCTCTGTTTCCTGCCTCCTTCATTACTTAATTAAAGACACTAAACAGTAATGCTACAGATATACCCCCAAAAATGATTATTTGAGAGGTTCTGAATTTTTTCGCCTCCTATTTAAGATTGGAATGTACAATGGATTCTAATTCCTTGTCAGGCTAATCATTAAAATCTAACCTCTTGTCTTGAAGCAAAGATTGACTGAATATATCTGAAAACTGGCATATGGAAGCAACTTTGATGTATGATGAGGTTAGCTGTTTTTTGTTTGAATCATGGCGTGATGTGAACCATCTGCCTGTCATCTCGGTCACTCCAAGTGCTGAAAGCAGGCATTGTTCAAAGCACTCAAAGCACTCAGTGTATGCTCAAACCAGACAGTGTTGCAGTTCTCCATTAAAGCTTGATTCTTCTGTTTTGAAAAACAGATTTTTTTTTCAAAGCACTTAAATCAGACTGCGCTTGAGTTGAAATCTAACATGGCTGGAAGCAAAATGGCAAGTTATCTACTTTTGAAGGCATGTGTGCTTCTATTTTTTTTTGCGGGCGAAGACATGAGTGTTGACCCTTTCGCTTTTACACGAATGTATAATAAGACAGCAGCATTTTACAAAAGTGTATTATATGCTGAAAACTAAGGGGTGGATGTTTGGGGGGGAAAAAAAAACGTGCAAATGCCAGTGACAATATTTATTCACCACCTTGCCATTTTTCCTCAACATCTCAAAACCAGACTTAAATATACACCCATGAAAAAGTTTCCATCAAAAACAGACCAACATTGCGTCACACATCTTGTTTTTCCTCATTCTTGGGCGCATAAGAAAAGTGCTGCGCCGAACAAACCCAGGAGAAGGAGTTTTTCTTTTCTCATCTGCAGCTGAAATTCCCAAACATTAATTGACTTGATCACACTTGCTCTTAAGCTCTGGTTTGTTCAACTTTTATCAGCTTTTTGAAATCCCCCTACAACCTGACAGGAGTCTGTACCTAAATGAATTGATTGGACTTAATGAAGAGGGCACACACCTGTATAAAAGGCCTCCCAGTTAATGGTGTTTGTCAATGTGAAAACCAAGTCTTGAGAGACTGTATCAATGCCCAGTGAGAGAGTATTGTGTTGAGACGCAGATCTGTGAAAAGAACCAAAAAGATTTTTGAGCTTTCAAATACCCAAAAGCTGTTCCTTCACTTCACTTGAGTTAGGGTCATGGGGACCCAGCGATTCCTCTCCTGACATTCTACAGCTTTTTCTGGGGGATCCCAAGGCATTTCTGGGCCAGAAGGGATGTATAATCATTCCAACAAGCTCTGGGTCTAACCCGGGGTCTCGCCCTAATTGAAAGTGCCCAAAAAGCCTCCAAAGAGAGACGACCAGGAGGCATTCTAACCTGTAGTGGAAACTACCTCAGTTGACTCTTTTTGATGTGGAGAAGCAGCGGCTTTATTCCCAACTTTTCCCGGGTGTAAAAGCTTCTCACTCCATCTCCAGCCTGAACATCCACCCACAGAAATAAACTAATTCAACTACTATTATTCGTGAATCTAATTTTTGCTGTCATTACCCAAAACCCCTGACCAAAGGTGAAGGTTGAAGCATAGAAGGGTTTATTGAAACCTTTCAGCTCAGCTCCCTCTTCACCGTAATGGACTACAGCAACACCTTAGTTACAGATAATGAAGCCCCGATATATCTGTCTATCTCTTACTCCATCCCACCATCACTTGTGAACAAGATCTCACGGTACTTGAATTTCTTCTGCTCGAGGTAAAGACTCTTCCAAAGGAGAGAGGGGGCACTTCAAACTTTTCTGGTTGAGAACCATGGCCTCAGATTTTGAGGGACTGACATTTCTGACTGCTGCCGGTTCACACTTGAGCTCTGTGCACTGGAGTTCAGGGTTTTAAGAGGCCAACCAAAGCACATCATCTCTAAAGAGCAGAAATGCAACCCTGAAGTTCCCAAATGACATGCACTCTAGTTTGGATTCAGTGTGAGCTTGGCGACCCTCAGAACATTTGTCACATAAATGCACACAGCAGCCTTCCTCTGAATTTGCCAAAAGATGCTGTGAAGGAATTAGATCGTGAGAAGTGTAAACCTTTTAACTGATGCAACAATGAATCATTTGATCACAGTTCCCAAAGGCATGTGTGCATTAAATTAATCACAGAGCATCACCTTAGTTATATCATCCTCACAGTCACACGTGACGTTGGCAGCATCTTTCTGTCGGGAAGTTATTCTGAGACAGGGACTAGGAGACTAGTCAGAATGGAGGCAAATATGGATATGGAACAATATCTAATATCTAAATTTTGAGTGAAAACTTCTTACAGAATGCTTAAAATTCCAGGCTGGGCTGAGGGGTTATGTTGAACATAACCCAAGGAATAACAAGACAACACATAGGTTGGCTTTGGGAAAACTTTGGGTCCCACTTGGATTAGATAACTTGGCATGGATAAGTCCTGGAGAGGCTCTGGACCTGAGCCATGTGGAGCATCTCTGGAGAGACCTGTAAATAGTAGTGAATTGACCTGGTTGAGCTTGAGCATTTCTGCCAAGAAGAATGAGAGAAACTTTACAGCTGTCAATGCTGCTTTTCTTTTTCTTCGCCAAACACGCCAAGAGACTGTTTTTGTTTTGTCATTGTGGAATACGATGTGAATGCTGATGAAGAAAAAAAAGACGTGATGGGAAATGAAATACTGCTGCACACAGTGGATTGCTGAATGCAGAGAACTAATATATTAGTTCAACATTCAACAACAGTCACACATGGTGACATTTTGACAGATTGAATAGGAATGACATCAGCCTAATGACATTATAAATAGCACCCACCTCACATTATGAGCTATCACTACATTGTGCTAAACATAATGTTAGCCTTGGTGATGACATGTCATCAATATAAAGTTAGCAGGGGATACTTGCTCACTTTGAATTGTGTGTAGAGATCTGGTGGCCTGCAGTCAATGTGAGTTGCTGGAGTGTTGCAACACTATCTGGGTGACCATTATGAAGGATCTAAAGTGCATTTAGTGACACTAAACTTATAATCCTTTCTTTTCTTACATGTTGCAGCCAACTGTTCTTGCCGCCACCATTCTACATGTGGTTGTCATAGGGCAATATCTGTATTAGTGATGAGGTGTCTATTGTTAATTTATTTCAGTCAGTCCCAGACAAAAACAAGCATTATCATATTTTCAAGATTTTGCTCTTAAGCATCCGTTCTTGTGAGATTCCTATAAACATGTATGTGTACTCGATGTGTGTGTTTGTTTTCTGTATATAACCACCAGAGGATATATGTACAGTGTTAAATCTTCTGTAATTTTTCATAGCCAAAGAATTGGAGTCATGAATTAAATACCCTGGGAAAATTGAAGCCTTGGCTTCATGTACATTGAGATTATTTGTATTTCTGTTTCTAATTTTCTAAATGATTTGTTGAACTGTCTTTGATATGGGCATTGAAACTTCTTTGAGATCTGAAACCTTTTTTTTTTTTATCACAGTGATTGAAAACAAATGTTTGCTTTTGGAAACAGATTTCTAACCAATACAAATAACCACTTCAGACATTTGGAAGGAAGACATACATAAACGATTTGCAACACAAATTAAAAATGTTTTTCTCGACTGTACCTGAAATCTCTCATAAAACTGCAGCCTACTTTGGTGCAGTGGAAAACATTAGCGTTTTCTGAGTGGTGTATGAGGAAGGAGCGGTATTTCTGTGATTATAGGGCAGGAGTAAAGAACTGATATGACAAAACATACTGCAGAACATTTTGTGGCTTGATCCGTAACAGTTGTTTGGTGGTTAGTATGAAGAAACCCCTGGAAACAGGTCAAAATGTGACAAATAAAACCCCACATATTTAATATACACAGTGGCAGTCATTTCCCCTTTTGCTATTTTTCTCCCTTCATGCAATTTTAATCAATGTTATGTCAATCCCTTATTTCTGTTCCCCCGGCTCTATGTTCTTGAGAGTGTTGGTGAGTGAAGTTGCGTGCGTTGAGCTAATATGACTATAAAAGGTTAGGCCCGCAGAGCTTTAACACTAATCCGGGTGCAGAGCCTCTTTAATTAGCCTTGCCTGGGTCTGTCTGTAAGTGTGTGCGTGTGTGTGTGTGTATGTGCGTATGTTTATGAATGATAGACAAAGAAAGAGGTAAAGAAACATGCTGTCTTGTAAAAACACCAAGATCAACAGCTACATTTCAAGTGCTACATTGTTAGTAAGTACAAGGGCCACTTCATAGGCAGAACTACCACAAATGTGGTTTGTGTGTGTATGTGTGTGTTCAGTGAAGTGGTATGTGTGGTCCTTTTTCATGGTGTCAAAAGAAACATATGACCTCACTCCCATTTGGACACATTTAAACCTTCTGTGTGACCAAGAATGGTCCGAACTACAGCTGCAAGGTGTGTCTCTAAACTAAGAACTTCAAATGTATTCTAATTCCTGTTTTGTTAACTTTTCTTTTTTTCTATTCAGTTTCTTGCACATTTGGTAATGGTAATTTGTAAGATATAATGAGAATTTTCCTTTGTACATATGCTTTCATGTTTGGCTTGGATAAAAGGCTTTGGTGTCATGGGAAAAAAACAAGTTACATCCTACGCACATTTCCAAATCTATCACTGTGTTCCCTCAACCTGCTGATAAGTGAGGCCCTGGCCTATGCGTCACATGTTTGTGATGGTGACAGTTAGTGTAAAACAGACACTTAAGCATAAGAATCACCATATGTAAACTATTGATATAAAGAAGAATAAGTGCAGAACGAATTTTGATAAATTTAATCTAACCTAGTTCCCCTTGCTTGTTTACATTGACTCAGGTAACAGATATTATAATTGTACCAAAAAGGACACAGGGCTTCAGCACAGTGCACAAAAATGTAGAATACGTGACATTTAATCTAGTTTGATTTGATTTTCCTGCAGAGTCAGGCTCATTTATGTGCCTGTTAAATGTTTGGTTGCCTGGCAACTGCTCTCCAACACTTGTTAACTAAATATGCCCTGTACTGCTTAAAAATAGATGGACATTGCAACCAGTTGTGGCTGTGAAAAAATGTTTTGAGTTGAAGATTTTCGTCCTGCGTAAGTATGAATTTGTATTGATCATTATTTCTATAATTAGAAAATAAATGACAGTTGCACAACAGTTGTTCAAGCTATTTTGAACAGCAGGGTTTATACAGCACAAGGGTCTTTTTTGTGTGCTTGTACGTGTGTCTTGAATCTGTTTCTAATTAACTAATTTCCTCCACAGTGGAAGTGCAGCAATTAAACTTTGTTTCGAAATTTAAAGTGTACCTAAAAAAAAATCATGTAAGACACTGAGAACTAGAGACAAGAGAAGTGTACTTATATTTTATGAAGCGTGTAAACTGGACAGCCTTCAATTACAATTTCTTTAAATCCCATAATGCCAGTATGCATCTCACCGTGCAGTGTCCCATTATCTGTTTGTCACCTTTTTAACAACGTTTTTGTACTGAGATTAATTGCATAATTGCTTTTTACTGTGGCTAAATTCACTTTACTCCATCTTTATGGTGAAGTAACAGTTCTGAGTTTCATAAGTGTAATCTTTTAGCTTACACAAGCAGGCATTATGATAAATAAGGTATTGTGGTGATACCGACACCTCTGCTGCTGTTGCAATTTTGCTGTGGACAAATAACACC
Source organism: Odontesthes bonariensis (assembly GCF_027942865.1). Lineage (NCBI taxonomy): Eukaryota > Metazoa > Chordata > Actinopteri > Atheriniformes > Atherinopsidae > Odontesthes > Odontesthes bonariensis. The sequence goes on from NC_134511.1 coordinate 20,853,840, forward strand.
CTCTATTATCAATTTTAATATTTTTTTTAGTATCCTGTTTTGTTCTGAGCTTTCAAAAAAAATTTAGGGCATATATTTATCAAAAAAGTAAAAATTGTTGCTAGTTTATATCTACCAATTCAAAGGAGTACTTGATTAGAAACAGTAACTGAGAAATTGGACAAATGTTTATATTTCTCACATATGTTGTGGCTTAGAACAAGCTGCAAGCCCAATATGAAAACAAGCCATAAACAACAATCAAAGGTAACTCGGACATGAAGGCTCATGCATCAGCAAATATACTGTAACCCCATCATGGTGTGGTAGAGAGCCAGATCTTTAATTAGCTTTCCAAAAACTTAATTATCTGAGGGAATTGATATATTCTCTAATAAATATAGCGTGGAAGTGTATTCCGACTCTGCATCCCGGTAGCCTCACTGTAATGTTGCTGGTGATGTAGATAATTAAAGCTGTTTGTGGGTTTGTATTTGTGCAGCTGACGGATGGTGGGAAGGCAGCTAAAGGCGGTATCGCTGTCGGAGACATGGTTCTTTCCATTGACGGCATCTCTACTGATGGCATGAACCACCTGGAAGCACAGAACAAAATCAAGAGTTGCACCGGAAACCTCGGCCTCACTTTGCAGAAGTAAGCAAAGACCTCACATTCTGTGTCTCTTGTTGTTAAACTAAAACCAAGACACATCACTTTACAATGATTTAATGTGTGAATGCTAGCAGGCTGTCCTTGTATCCATGACAATACAAGATCCACTCACTCCCTTCAGAGCAAACAGCTTCACATTTAAATGCCTCTCCATTCCAACTCGGACATCCCACATCGAGGCAGATGTTCATTGTTGGTATCGGAGTTTGTCTTAGCTCTAACACACTCCAACACCATTAGTTCTGCCTGATCTCTCTTTCCCTGATAGACAGAGGAATAACCAAAATCACAGTAAGAGCATCAAACATATGGACCACCACCTCTTCCCCAACGCCTACTCCTCAATATTTTGTGGAATCCTGTACAGTGTTGCTGATTTATCTCAAGCATTTCTGTTCAAGTGTGTGTATGTGTGGTTTCATGTTAGTTCTCATGTGGTTTGAATTGTCTAGTTCTTTGGCAGCAGCTGTAGATGTGTGTGTGTTTTTATTTAAAGATGTTCAAGGCTCTAAAACTTGTATTCTTGGACTCAAGTTCAAGATAGAAAGAGCTGAGTTATAGTAAACAGTCCATAAAGAGAGAGAATTTAGTGGACTGATGTAAAAAAAATTGAACTGCATTATTTTCCCTGTTTTGTTGTTTTAGTTCATCACTGTTTCTGGATTTTACATTTTGTCCTCCCATGTTGCCTGTTTGTCTTTCTGTCACCCTCCTCTCATTTGAGCCTAACTGAGCATGTCCTCTAGTTTATGTCCATGTGTTGACAGATGGAAAATGTTTACTTTTGGGCAAGTAGAGGAAAACCCATACATAAACTATTACATGGCTCTTTAGAACTCAAAGTCAGTCTGTGACTTTTTGTGTGTGCATTGCTGTGGCTCAAAGACGTCCAAGATCGAGTTCTCTTGTTATGATGAGAGAAACAGGCATCACTTGGCAAAAGAACATCGGTGAATCAGTCATTTGTCAAAGTCGAGGCTCATATTCAGATGAAAGGCTGATTATTACACTGAGGCTGTTTGGAATTTTTTTGCTGACATTGCTGTAAATGATATGCACCCTCTGAAATTAAAACTGTTTCTAGTAGTTGGTAGTGGGCCTACCTTGTAAATTAGACGAGACAGTGATATGATCTTAAGTAATGGTCGAAATAAAAAAAACAGTTACCTGATTTAAGGCAGTTTAACTGTACCAATAATAAAGGACCAGTCAAATATATGTAAAAAACAATCTTTGTTGTTCAATACGACTAAAAAATATATAGACAGCTCATTTGTACGTGAAACTGTGGTGGTCCAACAGCTACATGACATGACACTGACTACAAGTAGAAAGATTATCATATATCAGTGCACACATCTATACCATTTAGGTACACTATTTGGTATATTATAATTTATTACCATGCATGCTGCACAGAAAAATCTAAAGCCCTTTACACAGAGGTCACATGGTATTGGGACAAAAAAAAACTACATTTGGCTCCTCTTGTTCCTCTTTGATAATTCACAATGACCAAACAGAGGGGACTCAGTGCTGTATCAGTGTGTGCTAACACACAGCATTCATCAGCCCCATATCAGCCAAGTGATTACAGCATAGTCACGATGCTGGCTCTCTATCACTCACCACAGACTGTTTTGCTTCTCTGACTGCCTCCACTGCAGGTTAACTTTAATCCCCCGTTCAACCTCTGTATTTTCACATATAACACAGATGTGCAATGCACATCGGTGTCAGCTTTAAAGGGATGCCTGACACGGCATCTGTAGAAACTATGCCTATGATTCATGAAATCATATTGTGATATGTTGTAATGTTATTTCATGTAAATAGATTGTAGCTCTGTTTGATATTGCTAGCTAAGTGCTGCAGATTGTTTTAGCCAGTTCCTGTGCCTGCTACTGTGGTTATCCTTTGTGTTTTTGAAAAAACAGGAAAGGGGAGAGGAAAAGAGCATAATTGTGAGAAAATTATTTACAATACCAACAGTACGTGGCCAAACTATGCATAGTAAACAACATGGGTCCACATACTTGTCTGAATCACTGACCCTGATGTAGGGCTGCACAATTAATTGAATTTTAATCTCAATCTCAATTTTGACTTCCTACAATTCAACAGACACGACCGTCAGATATTAAAATACCTGCATTTGCCAATAACAGCTGTTTCCGGCATGGCACAGCTAGATGTTTCCTGGACGAAGTTTGGACAAGTAGTGATAAAAGGAGAGATACAAAAGAACAGATAGCAGAGTGTCGAAACGAAACTCAAATGCTTGGCACAGTGGAGGGAGAAGAACTTGTCCCTCCATGTGCATCATCATCTGTTGTTTGGAAATATTTCAGCTTTGGGTCAAGTGATGTTAACCAAGAACAAATTATATGCAAAGAGTGCTGTAAAATTGTGTCTGCACAGCAAAGCTACACAACTAACTTGTTCAACCACATGAAAACAAACCACAAACTAAGACAAATGCATAAAGGCCAAGAAAGAAAAAAACAGCGCAATAATGTTAAAGTGAATGTTTACCAAACTAAAGTGAAAAGTAAACGCAGAGGCTTATTGATTTACTTTTGTTCTATGTTTAAGTGCTATTTTTGTTTTATATTTTTCCTCCAAGTGGTGCGCTTAATTTAGTTGAATAAGAATGTTTTATTTTGATAAGAAGACCGGATTTGCACATTGGCGGGAATGCAGCTCAGTATGGATGTAAAAGCAGTGTTATGTTTACATAAAAGTGTAATGAAAACTTTTTTTCACTAAAATTAGTGAATAACACTGATTAACAATTGTGATCTCAATATTGATGAAAAATAATTGTGATTATTATCCCGGCCACAATCGTGCAGTTCTACCCTGAACTCGCTTACATTCCTGCACATTGTAAACTATGCTTTTGAACCGAAAGGATGGACTTTTTATAGGCTCAAGAAAACTGGCTTTCCCAACCTTGTTTTTGGCTGAACTACCAAACTAACCTAATAAGTACATTTAAAAAAGCATTGAGCTCTGTGTTCAATTTACAATGTTGCCAGTGAGTTTTAGCAGTCACATTATTGATAGTAAAATGTTGTTGTAATCTTGGACCCTGTTGATAAATGTATTTTTTTTATTTATTTTTTTATTGACTTGCAGGTATATTCAGTCTTTGCTTATCTCAAGTATGAATTAACTGAGATATTGAGTTTACAGCTTAGCCCTACAGTGTGTGCATAAAAACGCAATCCTAAAGGTTAGTTTCAGTGACGGCCTCTGTGCAAATGGGATCCGCGAAACATAGAATGAAAACAAACAGTGACCAAGTTTCAGGGGGAAGAGTGGTCATCCTCCAGCTGGAAGATCAGTAGTTTGATCACAAGCCCCTCTACTAGTCCAAGTGTCCTTTGTTCAGTGTATGATTATAGAGAAAGAAGTGCTCCATATTTAGAGTGCGAATACATAAGAAGAATCGTTTCAATGATCGTGAATGGGTGCATGAGAAACATTGCGTGATGCTTTGTTGAACTTAGATGATGTTAAAAGGCCATTTCACTTTTGTTCTTCATGTTTAAGCTCTAAAATCCAGAGTGTAACTGTATAAATCTCTACAAATCTCATGCACGGGCACCCATTCAGGGAGCTTTTACACGGATTATGTCTTTTGAAACACTATGTTTTATGACCCATAAGACAGTCATGGAAGAAACTGTTTGTAGCATTATTGTATTAGCAAGGCTGTGTGACCAACCTCTGCTTTACAAGACAACTTTCTTGCTGTCTTCACTCCACTAGAAAAAGACCAAAAGATTGACAGAAATTCACATCCTTTCTCCAGACTATTTAAGACAAACAAAATAATAGTTTCAGGGTTTCTTTTTGTCCATTGGTTGGCAATCGCTGGCATTTTGGTGTACAGTTTTTCTGTTCACCAAGTGTCATGCCAAGGTCAACATCTGGGCTTTTTTGGGTTTACATCGTGGAACAAACCAATCTAATCTCTTGTATCTTTTATAGGTATCGCTCTCTTCTCTTTTCCTTTTTGCCAGCATATTTTGATTGGGTTTGTCGATGGGTCACATAGCAAAAGGAATGACAACTGCTAGGAGATACAGGGAAAGGTTAACAATGCATGTGGCGTCTACATGTCTGTGTATTTCTAAAGGAGACAGGTTGTTATTCTTTTTCCAAATAAAGAGTTGATGTGGGGAAGAGATGGACGGCAGATGTTTGAAGGACATGAGAGAAGAAGCCGTAAAGAAATAAGATATTAAACTGACATGAAGAACAATTTATCCTGGCTATATTCAAGAATGGCAGATGCAAGGAAGGGCGATTTATTCTGGCACCGACTCACTTAACCATCAAGTAACAAGCTAGAGCAGAACTGGGATTTATTAACTGCAAATGCATGATTGCAAACTCCATGGTTACGAGTGTAATATTCACAGAGCAACATTCATTTTGCTATTTGTGGGGCTTTATTTATTTTTGCATAAATGCCTCTATGGTGTGACAGTAAAGATAACAGGTACAAAAACAACATTATTGTGCACTTACTGTTCCACAAATACCCTCTCAGATCACCAACTTTTAGCTTAGAAATGTTCGTATGATTCAGAACAATTTTGATTCAATACAGGTTTCATGCTTTATAGGCACATATTTAACACATCAAAGTCAACTTTAGCAGTTTCTCTGAACCATGAACTGTGGAAACGGCACAGTGAAAATGTACAAATAAAATCTTTGTCAGTCATGGGCGACTAGAAGTTTGTGATGTTGATTTTTATCTGCTGACATTACTCTATTCGCTGCCTGTGTTTTCCTTTTAACTCTAATTTGGCTGTTTTTTCATTTTGTAATTGGGCTATGAGCAGTGGATGTTTAGAGAGTTAGTTACTGCTTTACTGTAGATCATAACTCACTGGAAAAAATGTTCGTTGAGCAGTGGGGGAACAGCAGATTTTGAATGCTGTGTCTGCAAACAGCAAACAAAAATTGGCAGCTTAGCATGCCTGTCAGCCCATATGGGTGTGCGTCCATAGTATGTTCCTCCTGTTTTTTCCTCAGATTTTGCAGGTCAAAGGTCAACCGCTTAAAAGAGGCAGTCTGGGTGTTACACAAATTTCAAAAGTGATGACATTCTATTTCCAAAAGTAATACGTGACGTTAAAATGTGCAGAAATGAATCCTTTTCTGGCTATCATTCAACGCCATAACTCAGAAACAGAAGGGTAGACTGTGACCCTGTTTTACATTTGGTCAAATTCTCAAGACATTAATCTTGAGCGCCCAATTGTTCTACTCTATAGTTTTTTAAATTTTTAAATTTTTCAGTAAGTCTATTAATCGGGACAACAATGAATATAAACTGCATCTTGACCGGTTGATGGAGGCATATACATTTTTAAAAATTTCTATGCATTGCAAATGTGGCGTGTAAATTGAATTACATGGTGTTAAGTCTGTTGTTTTTAGCAGTGTGACCTAAGAGATCAGATGAGTCAGTCTGTAGACTTCACGTTCGCACACAATGATTCATTTAATGTTTACAGGTTAGCTGCTTCCAGTAACAAATGTATTTGTCCCCCCCCCCCCCGAGAGGTTGACTGACAGTAAGGAAATGGCTACACTTTGGTTGTTGTTTTACTAAACATTTCCGTTTGGGTTTGACTTTTTCTTCTGTCTAGGAATGCACTTTGTATTATGTTGATAATCGCTGTCAAAGAACAAACTTTTGGCTCATGGCCTTTTGAGCTTTCGTGCATGTTATTGCCATGCTCCTCCAATGACACTGGGGTATAAACACTTAGTTGTACAAACAGGAAAGAGAAGAGGGGTGGAAAAAGCGGCAAGAAGTCAAAGGAGGCAAATGTCTGTAACAATGCAGAAAAGAGATGAAAGCGAGGCGTATAAACAGTGATTATGATGGATTCTCCAAGGCCCACCAATTTTTGATCAGCTTGGTTGACATCTGTAAACCATACATCACCCTGTTTAACGGCACCAGGCGAGAATGTTAAAACATCACTGGTCCATGTTTAGATTCATATATCTTTGTAAAGTTTTACTATGATTACTTGCGCACAGCTGTGGAAAAAAATCTCCTTGGGTTTCTGGGAATTCCTTTTTTCAATGAATCATTTTCCATTCTTATCATGGGTGTCAAACTGAATTTCGTTTGATGAGACCAATAAAAACAACCAATATCTTGTTTGCTAAACGGACTGTTTTACTGTGAGAGGGACAACCGGCACATGTGGAGCACACGTGTTCATAACAGACCCACATCCACACACATCTACCACAAATGAGCACACACACAGAGACACAAAGAGAAGGTTTTGGCAAATTCCACTGAATACCAGGGGCTTGGACTGCTATAATCTGACTTAATGATTCTTCCACACATTAATCTACAGATGAATCATTTAAACTATTAACTATGAAAGAAAAAAACTTTCAACGCAGATTCCCTTTGAAGAAAAGTATCTTATATTCTTCAACTGCTTGTTATGTTTGACAGTTATTTCACAATCCAAACATGTACTAATTTTCATGAACATTCACTCTACAATGAACGAAAAAAAGTGCCTGAAAAGTGTTATTTTTAATAAAAAAAAAAAAAAAGAATACTGAAGCCAAAAAGTAAAGATTAAAAATCCTTCCAATCAACCAGCTGTTGCGCCTTTATTTTTAACAGACATGAAGGAAGACAAAGGAGCAACAGATATGGAAAAATATGTTAATGGTCTTAAGGAATTCAAACAGCTGCCGATGAGCTTAAAAAACTATATTTTGCACAGAAGTATTGAGATAGAAAGATAACAAAGTAGAAGGTTTTTTGTTTTTTTTCCTCGGTAAAGGCTTTGTGCTGAAGCAGTCTTGCTTTTATGGTTTAATGACAAAGTTGCAACACTTTAATTAACCTCTTTAGTAATATAATTATTCTTTGTAGAAGTACGCCAACAGAATAAATTGTTCATTTCAACCAATTATTTTGTGCCTCAACAAAACCACCTTTTTATTTTACTATTATGCTCTTCCACTGAACACTGTGTCTGGCTAAATGTTTTATTCCCCACAGTAAAGTCTTTTTGAAAGGCCATGACTACTTAATGGGTCTGTGTGAACGTGTGTGCTCTGAGTGTTTTCTCTTATAATGGCACAGCCTAAAGTTCAGGTGTCCAACGATGTTAAGGGGTAAATACCAAAAACATGGTTGACCTGATGTGCTCACCAACATTTATTGTTTGCGGGTAGACCGTTGCACATGGTGAATGAATAAACAGGTTCAGACACGAAGAAGAAATGTTTTGAAGCAGCTTTTGTCTTGTACTTATTGGTTCCACTTCTCTTTATTTTATCACAGTGGAGATCTCCAACTGGCAAGTCTTTTTTTTTCTTTGAGAGTTTCTTAATGGTGGAGTTATGGCATGGACTTGTTAATGTGGAATGTTGTGCATTCATGTAGAAAGTATAGGCCATAATAGGGATTAAATATGCATAACCAGATTTTAGATATCTTGTGTGTGTGTGGTAACATCAGATTACATCGTTGTTTTGCTGCAGCGGCTCTGATTTATAGTATCTGTTTGAATTAAAAAAAAAGTTTGGCTCACCTTAACCTCATCCCTCTTGTGTAGAAAAAGCATACACTCACCAGTAACAGAAAGCAACTGTGAATAAACTGAATGTTCGGTACAGCTTAATTACTTCTCAGACACTGAAGCATGTGCAGAAAGTCACAGGCAGCACATATTACATGTAGACATCTCAAATGAAAAAAATGTCAAGCAGCCGTCTCAGTTATTTTGAGTCAGGAAGTGAGCCTGAGCGCAGTCAAGAGGTTGTGTGATGGAAGTTTACGCAGGGTTGGGGTATATGATTTCAGTTTGTTTATGTTGTGCTCTCTGAAAAGTAATGACACAATCCTTGAGCTGTGCTGATGCTTGTGTAACCATAAAACATGAAAACACAAGCGCACAGACATCGGTAAATTTTCCTTGCCTGTTGGTACACCATTAAGTGTCAAAGTGGCTAACTTTAGAATGTACGGCCATTTATTTATTTATTTATTTATATATATATATATATATATATATATATATATATATATATATATATATATATATAGTACATTTTGAAACAGAAAAACATCTGCTCTATCTCAGATCTGTTTTTCACTATGTAATTATCCTCATAGTAAAAGCTGACACTATGTGTGCGTACCAAACTTACAGCCATTCAGCGTGTCAGAAATATGGGACACCCTGAGTTAGATAATTGATTCTATGATTTTTCAAAGGTATGTGTCAGTTACCTTATTGAAGGGAGCACTGATACCTTGACAAGGTAATGCATGGCCTGTTTTTAACCAGAGAACCAGTGTTGATGGCATGCTTACTTGGAACTGACCTGCATCTAACAAGAACGGCATGTTTGAGTGAGCCTAGTTTTCATGGAGAGAAATGATTGGATTCTTTGTTTACACAAATATCGAGGTAAATGATTAATTCCACAGACAAACATTTCGGAAGTGTTTGTCTGAAAGCAGTAACTTATTAGCCAGGGAATTCCCATGCTGCTTTGCTCGCGATTTCACACTGCAAAGGCAGCCTGGAAACCATCGCCCTTATTTTTGCCTGAGTTAGGGAACCAATCACAGAACGGGAGGGGGGGGGGGCAGCAAGACGATGACGACGTCTATACGCGACACTGAAGCTTGTAGAGTGTTAATCCAACATGGCAGCGGACACAACGTTACCGTTCGATGCAGCCTTAGAAAGTGTTTTAAGTAGCTTAGAACGCAAGTTTACTTTTAAAAAAGAGCAACGTTTGGCGTTGAAAGATTTCATTCGGTCGAATTTCTGTCGCTCTACATACGTCATCTGGTATAAGTGATACAATTGGCTATGAATCGCGCGTAAAGCAGCATGGGAGGAACCAGACGCCATTTGATAGACATTCGTAGCGCCCAATAAACGGCTCTAGGCATTCGTAAACCACGCCTCAAATACGAGAAAATGCACACCTAGTTCCCAGACCCCATCTCATCGAGATGTGGACGCGTCAGCCAGGCTAGTAACTTATGGTATTTTTATACATACGTCCTAACCATCTTCTTTGCTGAATTATTTTACTTATTTTGCATAGAATGACTAAGTAATCTAGAGGCCAAGAAATACATTTTTAGATTTAAAAACTATAGAAAATGGTAACCATTTATGCTCAATTCTCAATATATAATGTGCATATAATGGAAGCATATCAATTTTATTTGTGTCTTGATCTGCAATAACTTGAAAGACTTGTACTGTTGCTGCAGAACTCACAGGTCAGATCTTCTGTACTGTTAGATTTGCGCCCTGTGCAGCTGCCATTGTCACTTACTCAGTTCTGATGTTTGCCAAAGATGCTCTGAAGCCAAGAGTTCTAAACTGGGTCCACCTGTCTCTGTCTTTAACTGGTCTCTTGTATTTGCCAAAGATCATTTAAAAATGATGGCCGTCATCATTGGCGAGGTCTTTCGAATTCACTGTGATATCCCATTGCCAAGAGACTACGGCTCGACACACCTGTCTCTGCCTGTCTTTTTCAAGTCTGATGTTTTTGCCAAAGAAAATACAAATCCCAGGAACGTTAGGGTTTGTGAAGGAAAGCCATCGGTATTATGAGGTCGCTGTGTTAAACTCATCTATCTCTGCCGTTTTTTTTTTTTTTTTTTTTTTCTTTAATGCTGTTTGCCAAATATATCTCGCAGTTATCCAAAAGCACTCATCTTCAGGCCATTTGGTGTTGAAGGATACTCAGTTCTCAGTCTGATACTCAATCCAGCTACGAGAAAAAGGGTCAAGAGTCATCTAAACTGTTTAAAATAGAAAAATATGAAACTACATCTCAAATGTGATGTGTGATTACTTTAAGTGAGGTTGAGAGTACACAGTCCAGTGAGAACAGTCGAGGCAGTTCATTCAGCAGGTTTGTTCCAAATAAAACAAACAAATGACTGTATGATCAATTGCAATTAACATGTTTTGAAACTCAGTATGTAGCTATGTGAAAGACACAATTTGCCATCTTTTGTCATAGGTCTAACATTAAGTTCTGTGTGTGTTATCAGCTCAGATTGTCCAGGTCACATTTAGATTTTGCCAAAATCCTCACTGTCTATTCATTTAGTTACAAAGTCAGATGACACCATTTTGAAGTCAGCCAGAAAGGTTAATCCTACTGAGTATGTGTGGTTTTTGAATACATGTGTTTTTAGGGATATTGTGTGTAAAATACCAGTCAAAACGTTTGGACACATGTACGTTATACACAATATATTGTGTGTCGATAAACAAACATAGAATATACTGCATGCATATAGATTCCTCTAAATGTGCCGGCTTGTACCAACATGACGTGCATTTCTCCACCAGTTCCACAGTCTTTCTTCATGCTCATCTGCTCAGAGTGCTGCAGTTTTATAGTGGAAAGAAAAAGCTGAAAAAAAGGTCAGGTATTTGGTCTATATCAGAGCCAGGATCATTTTACAATCACCATCACATCACTGTTATTCAAGTTTATGGGTTTTTAAAGCAAGTGACTGTCACTCAGGGAGCAACTCGTTGGTAGATGTGTGATAGGAACAGAGCCAAAGAGACAAACCAAAAAAATGAGCCTGGTAATCAAAAACATAGAGAAATCTATTACAGAGAAAGAAATTATCAAAACTAATCTTGTAAAATCTTAGATCATTGTGAGTAAATGTCTCTTTAGTGGTCCTGACTCACACTGATATCCATAACCTTTGAATAAACCGAAAACCAGATGTTAAATATGAAAAATACTTCTTGGTGCAACTGTGGATCATTGTGATAAGTTGTGAACTCAGTTGGAGTCACTTTAACCTGTCTTTCTCTCCTCTGATTGATGGATTACATTGTGCTTCTGTTCTGTGAGCTAAATATGATCTTTCTCTCAAGTAGATTTGCACTCTTCATTGTAACACTGTTGATATGATTACCCACAATATAGATGTAGTACATAAGCGGTCATTTTTAAATCATGATTAAGGAACAGGTCTTAGACTCCTGCACCCAAAAACAAACAAACAAAAATAAATCATCCCATTTGGAGCCCCAGTCACTTGTGCGGACGTCATCGTCCAGTTTGGCCCCCTGTGCTATTGGTTTCCCTTATGGAGCCACACCGTGTACTCTGTTTGCCTTTAAGGCAGAGACCCCTTTATCTGATAGGGCTTTGGTTGTGTTGGGTTTGACCTTTGTTGTGACAATTTGACTTCAATTAACCCAGAATTTCTCTGAGCATCAGTCTGGTCTCTGCCTGGTTCTAGTTGAGATTACAATGTATTTCTCAGTCAGCTACGACATGCAAGGAAGCTCTGTTTTTTCTTATTATTTGTTCATTTGCAGTCCATAAAAAAAGTCTTCACACAGGCCCACTTCATTGCAAATTCATAGGGCTACACAAACTGATTGGTTTATTCAGCTGTACTTTAAATCTCACAGCGGTGGCAGCAAGTGTGGAAATGGTCAAAAAGAAAGCAAAGAGGTATTGTTGTACATTGACAATAGTAAAAGGAGTTTTAACACCAGCGTAATGGAAGATGTTGGAGGAAAAATGTGTTTAAAATGAATAGGTATTCCATTTTTGCTATTGCCAACATTTGTCCTTGTCTGTCCTTGTGTGTGCGTGTGTCTGTCGTAACACCTCCATGTGAGCATGTTCAGTTTTACTTCATGGTCACTTTGCAGTGAAACAGAGCTGTAAAACTTTAATTTAGATTTCAAAAGGCAGCACAAGACTCCAGTCCTGCCATCTTGTGTTTTACTGCCCTGCTACTCCAGACATAGTGCAAGCAGTCAGACTAACTAACTGTTACAGACACTACCACTAAACCAAGCTGTTGCATTATAGTTTCATCTAAAATAAAACGTCTGCCATTTGTCTAAAAAGGACATGCATGCTAGAAGGCGACGTTTCATAAAAATACTTTTATGATCTTTTGACAACTTCTAAAAAGGTATAACATACTGTAAAAGTACACCGTTCACATGTTTTATTGGAATGAATATTCTTAAGTTTGCGGTGTCATTGGATGTATATTTTACAGCAATTATTTTGTATAACAGCAGATGTGATTTTTACATCTGCTTGTCTCAAATATCCCTTTTTCCATTCCGTATACTCACTGTTTAAGAGACTTTATGTCCACCACTGTCCAAGCTCATTAAAATGTGTGTAGCAGCAGTTTATTCTAGCTTCCATCTCTCATGTTTAGGTTCTAATTCACACACATATTCCTTCTCCAGCTGAAATGTTGTTGGTTTCCTTTCCACCCCGCCCCTGGCTTGTGCTCTGTTTGGGTTTTGATGCAGGACTGTTGACCGGCAGGCTGTTGGAAACATTGGCTCCTTTCTCCAGCTCTGGCAGGGTTTAACTTAATGTGTCTGTTTCCTCTTGTGATTTGCATTTAAGACTCCTCAGGGTACCAGTCCACTGCTGTGTGTTTTTGTTAGACAGTTAGTTTCAATTAAATATGCCAATTTGTTGCTATGTCACCACAGGAAACACAGTTGGTTTAGGGATAGGCATTTTCTGTCACTGTTATTTTTCTGAAAATAACCTACAATTCCTGCATTCAACACACAATTTAAAAATGGATCTTGTAAAACTGAAAGTTGTGTGACGTGTCTATCTGCGCATGACTATCTTATTGATCTGACTGTGGTCAGGTCAGCTTGGTTGCTGGATCAGGTCTGTGTGCAAACTTTTCTATTCAATCAGATTAGCAGACAAGGAGCCATTATTATTGTGTTGGGAACTCCCATTCATGAAAACCACAGTGGGTTTGTGCCCCTGGGATTTTTTTGTACCAGTACTAATGGATGGCAGAGCTATCCTCTGCCATAACTAATACATGATAGCAAATGTGATCTAATTTTGAACATTAGCCAAATTATGTATCACCAACTTTTAATTATATAAACTGATTTAATTCTAACTGTGAAAATCACTGGAATTTTGCAATTAAAAATGTGACTCTGACTGTTCAAACATATTGTACTAAAAGAATTTTCTCTCACTCAGTTTATTTAAGTGAGTAATGTTATTGTAGGGAGGGTGAAGCAGTCTTAACATAGTTTTTTCCTTTGGTCTGGTCAGTGTCAAAGCCTCTTTAAGCTTTTCATGTGATGTAATTCTCAGCTGAAAGACCTATCGTGGCCTCTGTCAAGATAGTTTTGAGACGTAGTGGATAGAGAATGTAGATGATCACACAAAAACACACTTGTACACAGATAAATTGTCATGGCTCGGAGCTCACACATACACACACACATGTTCACAACATAAAACGCAGACCTATGACACTACAGCACTCGATCTAAGACCCTTGTTTTCTCTGGTCTTCTGGTAATGTGAGGACTGATAGTGACAGGCAGATTGAGCTTCCAGATCTATTTAAAGACCATTTCTAGATAAATTACAACATTAATCTTAGTTTCTCCATTTGAGAAGTCACTACACACATAAACTCGCTTATAAAAGCACACGTGGCACAAATTCTGCCAGTATCTGCGTTTTTTGTGGTGCCATGACATTTTCTCCCAGTCACATTGGTCCGTCTGCTTCAGTTTAAGGTAAAACTGAAAAAAAAATGGCTAAAACCAAACCAGCCTCATTTTCTCCTTTTTCATAATAAGGCACAGAAAACTAAATTAATTCAGGAGGGCTGAGAGCATGTGTCTGACCTTCACGAATGACGATTGCATGCATTTTAGATGCTTTGGGTTTTAATCATTATCACTTTTGTGTAAAGAAGGGTGATCTCATTCTAACAGCAGGAAAGACAGGAAGGGAAGTCTGTGGAGGGAGAAAGGATGATTATAACGCAAAAGGATGCAAAGGCACAGAGATGGAAGAATACAGAGAAAGAAAGATGGGGAAAATGATGTAGGTACAGTTAATGCTTTTCTATTCTGTTGTTTTTAAGAATAAAACAGATGACTTATGTTTTGAGTTAATGGCCAAGGGTCACAGTTGTATGACCATAAATATTAAGTAGCCAAAGTCAGATAGGGGGAAATGTCTCCTCTCTGAATTGTTGAGTTAGTTCCTTGATCCTATGAGAAAGAAAGTTTGGAATGATCATTGAGTGACAAACCGACACACTCATGAATGCATAGTTATGCAAAGATATAATAAGTATAATTATGTCTTTCCTTGGTAAATTTTGAACAAGGAAGTAGACTACAAAAAGGTTTAATTAAAAAAATGAAGATTTCGATTAAATGTTTTGAATAATTAAGAATTCGAAAAAAAATCCCAGAAGTGTTTTTGAATGTCAGATTTATTTGTTCAAAATACTATAACTTCAAGTTGGATAAGAACATTTCCTTCCATAGTTGACAGGAGTGCAAACGTTACCACATAAAATATTCACAGTCTGCCAGCAAATAATTCAACAAGACAAATTATGTGTAAATCCAAGATCCTCCAGAAGGAGTTCAGGTATTTGGAGCAGAAACATTCATGAATGTCCAAGGTGCATTAAATCTAAAAATAAACTTGGATAGACATAGTGTGTGTGTGTGTGTGTGTGTGTGTGTGTCATTGGGTGTTGCTGTGTGTGCATTAACATTTATGAAAACCTTTTGCAGTACAGATGCCGTGAAGTGAATGAACTGGTCCTTGTAGCCTATGTTATTACACTACCCCAGCAACATTTAATGGACCAACCTGTGAGGCCTGGAATCACCGTCACCACACCCTGCACTCTACATCACTCTCTGCATGTATTTGTATGAATGTTAACCTGCCTTTGTCCATTTACTCCTCGGAGGATTCAGTCATCCCAATGGCATGACACGTCATTAAAGACCTACTTTATGGGAAAATTAAATCGTGGGTGTTTAGCTGCTAAAAAAACAGATATGTTTGCTTGAAAATGTGTAGTACATATGTGTGTGTGTACAGCTTTTTTTCACGCTGACTATTTTTGTGCTTGAATGAAGAAAAAAATTGAGAAACATTTTTACACACTTTCATTATTGTGCCAGATCCACTTTTATATGCATGGGTCTACAGTCAGTTTTTGGAGTATAAGTTTATTCATTCATTTATTCATTTCTTTAAGTTTAAAGACTAAAATATTCCATTAACAAAAGTATTTTTAAACCTCTATTTCTGTGTTTGTGCCCTCGTAGTAGACACACACAAACTCTTATTGATTGAGTGTTTCAGGTTACCAGCTGGTGATCCTGATGGCATGTCGAGGCACAGCCCTGGAAACATCTTCAATGATGTAATTTGAGTAAGAATAGAAAGGAGAGATTAAAAAGAAATGCCCAACAAAGAAGACAGGATAGCCACAATGGCATTCGTGGCTTGAGAGGGTCTATTGTGGTCCTCTACAGCCAATTACATGCAGCCCAAAACTCTGCATCCAATGTCGACTGTGCCTATTGCAAACACTCCGACTATGCACACATCTGGATCAGTCTCCCTTCAAAAAAGTAGTGCTAAAAACACAGCAGATGAAGAAGACAGTGAGCAGAGGAAGGACAGCAATATCAATGCCTGTTTGATGAGACCCGAATCTGAAATTCATTCACTGAAAGAGTGTAAGGACATAGTTAAATATGCTTAAATAGCCTTAAACAGGTGGCTGGGAAACCACTGCAACCAACCCCACTGAAATGTGAAACTGGATCAATCAACACACATGCTTTATGCAGCTTTGCTGCAGCTGACCCAAAATATTAAATAGACGCTTGCACGTTTGCCCATGAAAGCATAATCATGCAAAAGCTGTGTGTCACAGATATTGTGGCAAAACATCTAAAAATAAAACCAAGATGACAAAGACAACATACAAACTTTCTATAATATGTACCTTTAAAAAAATAATGACCTAATGTAAATTGAATGTAGATTTGTCAAAGTATAAATACAATAACAATGTAGCATGTACGAATTCCTGCAGGATTACAGATTCAAACAGACCACGCTGTTATATAATTCCATGAAACAAAGTAAAAGGAAAACAGACATGTCGACCTTCACACTTAACATGAAACATGTAGAGTTACATGTGCACAGACAGGGAACAGACACACCATTCGTTGCAGAAACTCTTAAACTATGAAGTTAAACTGCTGTTGGATCTTCACTCTCACACGAACACATTCAAACACATCTGCAGGCCAGCTAATGTTTTCATTTGGTGTGCAGGAGGTAAATATATGGACTGCCATGTTTGTCACACTGTCAGTGGCTTTAAACCTAACTGAATCTCTGACCCTTATGAGGAGATATTCCTGCTTTTAATACAGAGCAAGTCCTCACGTTCCTCTTGTACGAGTTAGAAAGTACTGCTTGTTTATTTATTTTTGTTACAATACTTTACATGTAATAGTGTCGAACCTGACGGGACAGGGAAAGAGGGAGAGAAAAGAAAAAGAAAGAGAAACGAGACAGAGATATAAAAGAAATGATCGGAGAAGACAATGAAAAAGAAGATGAAACCAAACAACTAGCTGCTATATCTGTAGAAAGCAAACAGAAAACATCCTATGGCCTCTGTGGGGTGGAGAACCATCAGAAACATCTGCAAGCAGACAAAAAAAAAAGCATAAGCAGTAACAACACCAGCAGCAAGTATATATAACATAACTGTGGATGGTTTGAAACCACAGGATGACACAGCAACTGTGTAATAAGTATGTGACTGAGTGTATTGGTGTGTGTATGTGTGTGTGCATGAACATGAACATGCAAAATATATGGTATAGTTTTTTCATGAATTTTGCTCAGTTAACAAAGGGAATCTTGATAAAACTGTGGGTTTCTTGTTTACTAAAATGAATCTGAAAATGTAAATTCCCAAAGGAAAGGTTAGAAAAGGTTGGATTGGAATCTTTCCAGCTTAACATATGATCATGACACACTTCCATGTTGGTGTTATCCATTTATAGCTGCAGTGTAATCGAGGCAACAGCACACAGGGGTGACTGAGTCATATTTGAAATACCTGCTTGATAGCCCAGTCTTCCCCTTCATACTCCATGTGCCACACATATTTCCATGCCACAGATTCTGCAAGTGAGAGCTGTCCCCAGATAAGCTCTGGGTACTTGGTAGACTATTTACAGCATAGTATGTCCATGGAAACTTGCAGGGCAGGGATACAGATGTCAAAGTCTAAGTAACAAAAATAAAAAAAGATGAGGTGTGATGTCTCAATCGGAAATGTCAATATTTTGCTGTTCCTTGACCCTTTTTGGTAAACCCTGGCTTTGTGTACATGCACAACAGTATCCTGTGTATTAGTCTCAATCTAAATAAGACAATGTTCCCTCTTTGGTGTTTGCGTCAGGTGCAGACATTAAATTTTATTCCTGTTTGTATGTAAAGAAAGCATATTCATATTAATTAGTCGTTCCAACATTACGTCCCTCTGTGCAAATGCAATATCTGTGGCCATCCTAGTTTGAAATTACATCCATATCCTTCAAAGCATCCCCTTGCCCAAAAGTATGTCTTCTTTTTACCATACCCTACCCGTTCTGCGCTTAACTCCACTAGTGTCAGTGTTGCCAGATTTTGTGACAGAAACGAACAATCTGATCTGTGAAAACAAGCTCAAAACTACTGACTGTGCTCTTAAAAGGACATGCTCAAGTTACTCATTATAAGCAGGCTTGTCAACTCTGGAGCTTAGAGCATGTGTTGTACAACAGCAGTGTGGCAAAATGCTCTGAAAACTCTGGTAAAAAAAAAAATCCTGTTTACATGGCTGTGATTTATTTAGAGTGAGATCTTAATTGGGCTAATATCAGAATATATCTGAGCATTGACACTGTACAGATTCTAAATTGACCTTAGGAGTGAGTGTGAGTGTTGTTTGTCTCTGTGTAGCTCTGTGATGGACTGATGACCCGTCCAGGATGTACTGTACCTCTTCCCTAATGGCAGCTGGGATAGGCTCCAGCCCACAAGCGGCCCTGAATTGGATTGAGGGGGTATAAAAGATGGATGAATGGATTTTTTACTGTACATAGCCTCCAAGTCTGCTTATAAAATCATGTCTTTCTAGTAGACATGCCTAAACCACAGTCAGGGTTCTCTAACCATTTTATATCAGTGAAGGTTATTGGAGGCACATTTTGGGGTAAAAAAAAGTTTCACTGAAATTTAACTCCTGTTGACCTGTTAATTCTCTATACTCCCATTTACACCTTTGTTGGATGTTGAAAGTACTATATAGATCATACATTATACCTAATATTCACAGGTATGATAGAAGTGGCTCAAAGATTACATTTTCCTCGTACTGTTGGTGCTCTAAAAATACTACTTATGATGATCTCGTCTCATATTGAATAGTTTCAGGATGCAGTTGCCAAACCAGTAGAGCGCAAGGGGCTGACAGAAAAGGCCAAGCGAGTGTCTGTATCTTGAGACTGATGTCTTTCTTACCACGACAAAAGTGTTGGTTTTAAATTTACAGAAGTGAAGGACATGCACCTCCCTGAGGAAGTTTCCAGAGGGGCTACTCTGAAAGGAATGCAAGGCTGCTGACATTTGCATGTCTTCAGTTACTGCTCAGTTTACCTAGCCTTTCCTTCATGTCAACTCATTTATTTTTTTTTCCCTTAATAGCATGCTTGATCAAGTTGCTGAACATTGCACAATGAACTGAGCTGCATTTACTTGTTGGCTATGTGTAACTGGTTGTAGGTGATATTGAGGAAATTTCTTTAATCATACACTCAATTTGGAGTTTGACTGGATCTATTTCAGTTTCTTGTAGCACTAACAAAGTACTGTATGGCATTGGTGCCATGGCAAAGCGGGCAGTTCAGCCAAACCCACTGTCAAAAGATTAAAAATTAATATTGAGATGAAGTGTGAAGCCATTATCACTTAAAAATACATTTAAGTGTGTGAGGAGATACAGGAATGTTACTTTGATGATCTTCAGGAGGGATCGTGGCTGAACGAGGCAACAGGAGAATCAAACACCAAGAGTATCTGATTGATACTGGCCCTTATAATATAAAGACAGCCGCTTTAAAAAAGCAATTTTTTTTCCAGCTGCAGCAACTCAGATTTCTTTGTTTGACACGCACACATAGTGAGACTCTCTTGGATCCTGTCACAGCCGATGACAGAAACCTCTCCATGTTGGTTTTTACTCTGAGCACTCAGGTTGAGTCATAAGTCACCATAACCACATTTTCTTTTAAACCTCTGTGAAATCTTAAACAAAATTGATAGAATGGTCTCCATAAATATCAGTAAACACTTTAGAAGAGCTTGTGTAATTTTACCCATATGGCGCTGGCTATCAGTCACCTTTTTTCAAGGTAGATGAGGAAATGAGAAAAAAAAAAAAGAGTTCTGCACAATCATAAATCATGCACTCTTCCTTCTTTCCAGGGCCTCCAGTGTTCCTAAGCCCCCTCCTGTGGCGCCAAAGGTACTGTAAAATTATTTCCATTGAGCAAATTAGAAAACATTTCTGTTTAATTAAGACAAGGCACTCCAGGTGAAAATAAAATGTTTTATAGCATATTTCGATAAATCATTTCGAGAAAGACATTCATGTGATAGAGCAAACGTTTTGATATTTTGATATTTTTCATGTATTAACATCAGGCATTGAGTGTGACCAGCTCTTGCAATGGGAACGTATATGTTTTTCTAAAAAGAAAAATGAATTATGTAGCAGTTGGGGAGTTACTATAACAAAAAGAAACACAAATGTGCAGTAACTCACCTGGAGTGCCATGTTCTTCTTTTAGGTAATTACACCCTTCTGAAACAATACTAGACTTTTTTTTATTTTCTATTTGTTTGCTTGTTTTGTCTTTGCACGCCTTCATTCATTTAATAATTTTTTTTTCATTGTGAAATACAGTCAGGTATACTGATGTTTCCCTAATACTCCCTTCCCCCAACCAAAACAAATTGGACAAATGCATATCCGAAGATCACAACCTGGGAGACAACAGTATATAACGTGTGGTTTGATTTGATTGATTGTTGTATGTTTCTGCATGCTTTTTTTCTCATACCGCTAGGGCGACAGATCAGACATCATAAAACCAGTTGCCATCACTCATCCCCCTCCTCCACCCCATTCCCACCTGCACTCCTCTGCCCCCTACAACAAGGCCCCCAGACCTTACGGGGACTGCAGATCAGAGAGTGAATACACTCCTTCACAGTCACCTTTTGCCACTGTTATTCCCTCCCCATCCTCTGCCTTTACACCTGCCTCATCCCACACCAGTCCTCCTCTTTCTCCACCTCCGGTCTCTTACCCATCCTCTGCCTCCTCCTCACCTCCTGTCCTCGTTCCACCTCAGCCGTCGGTGTATAACACACCAATCAACCTCTACTCCACTGAGAATGCGTGTGAGGTGGCCGTGGGGCAGAGGCGGGGCCTCTTGGAGAGTCAGGGTGGAGCCTTACCACTTCAGTTTAATGGGTGAGTGGTGGCCTTGCTAACCATTTAATCAGTTCTTGGTGTCCTTTTACATTCCCCAATTTAGTGAGGCTCTGACAAGACCCTTTACTTTTTCGCCTCCTTGCTGTTATTACTCAACATGCCACTGCCATCGCCATTTGGTGCCTGCTAAAGCTTCCTTCGCATCTTTAAACTGGGAATACAAAAGATTTTTTTAAATGCACCTTTCAGACTATTTATACTGTAAATAGGTTACATAAATATTGTTTTGCTGTGGTAGAAAAAAAAAGATAAAAAGATGGTTTGTCAAGTTTCAGTTCCTCACTGGAAACAGTTTGTTTCCATTCTACCAAAGAAGCTGTCCAGATTCCAATTTTGACATTTTTGGCTATGGTTAGTAAAGTTCTATCATAGATTGAGAGTAATATAACTATTGGTATTGCGGTTTGTGGTAAAAAAGCTCTTACAAAAGAAAATGATAAAAACATCATTGTCCTAGTGTCCTGCACAGGACCGTTTCCTTAATCCAGCTCCCGCTGAATTTAACTGCTCCCACACATTTGAGCTATGCATACAGTGGTTCCATGAATTTTTTTCCGCCTTCTCCAGTCTTCAGTTTAATGTATTAAACATGTCTGCAACTGAAAAATTTTACATATGTGAGGCTGTGTGGGAGTTTCACTTTTGAACTTTAAAGTCCAGTTTTAATTCTTCTCAACTTCATTTTCTGCCGCTTGAGGCTACTTCTGTGGTCCACAAAATTAAAAGGGCTAACATCAGATTTCACACGGGGCTTATTTAAATTATTCAAGTGATCCTTCCATTTTTTCATGTTGCCTTGTGTCTTTCATCATCCTTTTTTGTTGATAGGCTGTATCAATGCAAGGTTTGTTTCTTTTTCCAACAAACTCACGCTACTCTTTTTCCACTCTTGAGCATGTCTATGACTAGCAAGAAACTTCAGGTTTTGTAAATTACAATCTTGTGCATTTAAGAATAAAAACTCTCTGCACCCCAGAAACAGTAACCTAAATATAAGTTACAAAGAACATAAGGAGGAATTTTATATATAGCGACAAAAAGTTATAAAAGACGGCCTTCCAGTAAATTAGTTATGGATAGTGAGAATCATTTTGAAATGCTTTGAAGCATAACCCTAGAACAAGTTTTGATGATGGTGAATCAAAACCTCAAACCTAATTAATCTATTTATCTTGAATAAATCCACTGAAATATAGTTATACCCTTTTCCAGGTTCAGTCACAACCAGGAAAGGTTTGCCTCCATTTTATCACAATTTTTTTAAATGGAGCTCTCCACTGTAGATCTGTATTTGCTGTAGAGGTTGAATGTCTGAGGGCAGCGTGACACTTTGTAGCATTGGAAAGGAAATATTGATCAGAGAAATTCCACCCTTATACCATACATGTGTCTTCTCTACCTCGTCCCTCCTAATCTGCTAATGCATTTTGTTAAATTTTTCCATTGCTACCTGTTCCCGGGTGATCCTGATAAAGAGTCTTTTTTTTTTTTTTTTACCTCCTGTGCTATCCTTCATACCAAGCTGCCTGTCCCTATCTTAGTAGACCTGATATACACCACCATCACCCTCAAATTTTTCTGTCACAACTACAGTTCTTCTGAGTCATAGTGAGTTTAACTAAGATATGATTCCACTCAGCTGTGTACATATAGCCCGTGTTGGCATCTTAAGCTGTGTGGTATTCTCTTTGCTCATCCTGCAAATCAGTCAGTAGCCAAAGGTTTGAGGCTTAAATCCATATAGATTTACACATAAGCTATGGTCTTCAGAGACATGCTATGGAAAAAAAACCCACCTCTTTTGTGAGAGCATATGTGCTGATGTCACTTCCATCTCAAAAACTTAGAAAAACCCTGGCATTTTGCTTTTGGGCCACAAATATCTAAAAATGTTTCATTCAGAGAGCCGACCAGATTGGCAAGAAAAACTTATGTTTCTTTGAAATTAAATTAAGAAATGAATGGAGAAAAAAACTTAATTAACCCCAACGAGCAATTATAAACCTTTGCAAGCTTATCTAGAAGTCTTTTTTCGCCATTCTCTAACTTTAACTTGATTATACGAATCACTTTGCTGAAGAAATAAATGAGCAAGTAATGCTCTGCGAGTATTCTGTTTGATATTTTGTGTCCCGTAAAAGAAATCAGACTTCTGATTCGCATTCTTTTTAATGTTTTACTTGTCAGATGTTCGATTTTTTTTTTTTTTTTTTTTCTCGTTTTTTTATAGAACGCTCCATCGGAACAGCACCAGTAGCAGCCATTACAAAAAGAAACGCTGGTGATAATGTTGGCCAAAAAAAGCAACGGCTTCTATTGTTGCCCGCTAAAGACCTAAACAAATCACAAAGGAATGGAGTGACAGCAAAGTCAAGAGTTTATGGAGCCGATATGTGACTGAGGACTAACAATGCACGCTCTCAGTGGTGTTAAAAGTGGGTCACTCCACCCAGCTTAAATGATCTTCTGGAATAGAGGTGTTAATAATTGGAGGGAAAAAATTGTTGTAATCTCTCTCTGTGTTATTTTGAACAAAGCATGTAACAGTCAGTTTCAGTCAGTTAATGAACAAGAGGCATAATACGCCTCCTTTAACACACAGTCATTTCATTCCATTGGTTCATTATTTTTAGTTATTATTCTTAAATTAAGAAGACATTTAAATGCTTTTTTGATTGATAACATATCAGCTGGTAAAATCTCTCAAATCATTTAAAACATACCTGTTTTGTACACGCTTCTTAAAATGGTTGGTGGTTACTCTCTCTGACTTAGGAGACACCAATGATCTGCACAACATACAGTAATCTTACACCATGCTGCCATGCACACTACCACACAGGCTGCATTCCATTAGGGATAAGTGTCACAGATGATATCTATCGACCCATTAGATGACAAAAACTAGTTGACTAAAACTTGATCTTTCTTTACCATTTGTCTGGTTTTAGAACTCGCTTTATCCACTTAAACATTCCTATTTTTTTATCATCCTCCCTGCTTTTATGTAGTGTTTGTCATATTTTTCAGCTTTCTGTAATCCATATTACTTTACTACACTACATAAATGGGATGTTGCTAAAGCACTGTGATTAAGTATATTCTGCCTCTTGCAGAGTGTAATGCATCTTGAGTAATGCACTTTCTAGGAAGTGTAGATGATATTTGAAGGTTACTCTCAAAATTTTAATTTCATTTTAATTTCTCCGTATATACTTCGCTGCAGGGGCTTCATTACAGTATGAATGAGTCGATTTGTTCTATTTTGTTACTCGGATGCAACATAATAAAACAGCTCGGACCTTAGAAACAGCACGTGTGTTCATCCTTGAATCTTGCTTGCGTTTTTTTTTTTTGCGCATGCTGTCTGTAAACTGCGTAGTTTGTTTCAGAGGGGAATATGAATCACATCTTTCAGTCTTTTCCTGTAAAGAGGTATGAATTTGTAGGTCAGTGTTCTCTGTCTCTTTCTCTTTCTTCCAATCTTTGTTTTTCCTGCTTTTCAGCCTGCGGCATCTCCTCCAGTCACAAAGTTAGTGTCTGAAGCATGTCGAGTGTCTAACGGTCCATTTTTCCTTTGTACCTTCTCACCTCTCTCACCACATGCCTTTACTCACATAGTTTACTGCCAGCTGTCTACGTTGACAGTTTACATAATGTGTCCTTGCTTGGGCTTAAAAGCCATCTGTTTTTTAAATATTCTTTCTCAAAATTTAGCATAATTGCTAATCCTAATGCATATATTGTCAGTTTTTCTTCACACGATGCAAGAACTGCAGAAGACATACTTCTGATTAAAAGCTTTCCAAGTGCTTTCCAAATGCAGTGGGTTACTCACATTTTTCTCAAGCAGCAGTAAAGTTTCATCACAACAATAACTCTCAAAAATTGATATTGACAAAGTGGCTCACACATGCACACCCACTCTCTTATACACCAACACTGTATTGTCAAATATTTCCAGTATAGCTGCACGTGTGGAGCCAGGTTCACATAGACCCGTCAACACTACTACATGACTGCTGCTGTAACAAGAATGTATTGAGAGACTCCCATAAATCAGAATATTCAATTTGCCAAGTGAGTTGTTAGAGGGAGTGCATTTGAAGGTGATTTATCGATAGCAGGGCCTGAGAAACCATCAATTTCTGTGTATGTGTGTGTGTGTGTTTCCCGCCAGGTGGTTTATTGACACCCAGTTTTTAAACAGGCATGTCTGCGCCCCCTTTATTCTTTACTGACCTCCCACAGATGCAAAGAGTAACCATACATATTATAACCACAGTAATGCTTCAGACTTATCAAAGTGAAAATGCATGTTCAGTATTGTTTGATTCAAGACTAAAAGCTCAAATAATTCAATTTTCCAAATTGTCCAAAATGACCAGTCACTCTGCCCTAGCAGAATTTCAAACTGCTCAAAAGCACCACCATGTGGTTAAAAGTAGCTTTGACTTAAATGGATCATTTTTCTTAGTTGTGCATGTGCTGGCCATTTTTACTTACCACCATATCTTTTTTCACTTTTTGCAATTGGAAGCCATTTCTGTAAATAGTTGCTCAAAGTTACCTATTTCCCCTTTTTCTGTGTCTGTTTTTCTGCTTTCTTAAACTCTCCATTAGTGGACCTCACAGTATTTTGAAGTAAGTCCTTTCACAAATCCATCAATCCTTTATGACCTTCATGAAAGTTGCTGTTTTATGTTGTCTTTACTTTATTTGATCTATGTCGTACTTTCTTGTGCTTTGTTTTTCTCTGTCATTTAATTCTAAGAAAACCCCATCAGCAACCTCCAAGGTATCGCTCTAGTTTAAACCCTCACACCAAATACATGTAACAAAGTGTGGTGTGAACTTTCCCCCCTTGCTCTTGCTCTGTCTACAGTGTGTTACATTTTCATCCCAAGTAAGCTGTAACCATCTAATCATCATCTAGAAAATAGGATCAGTACATCTAGTGTGTGTGAATTTGAAGCCCTTGACTGAAATGAACCTCCTAAAAATGAAAGTAAAACACCCCTCTGTGATCAGCTCATCAGTCTTTGTCTGCGATACAGTGTAAGAGAGCATGGTTACATTTTAAAGAAATATTTGCTGATACTATCCATTCGCTCACCTGTCCATCCTCAGAGTTCCCAGGAAACATGTTGTGGATACAGACATCCATTTCTACCATGTACCCACTCATGCTGACGCTAGCAGAAAACGTATAATGGAGGACACGGAGGACTGGCGCCCACGCACAGGCACCACCCAGTCCAGATCCTTCAGGATTCTGGCTCAGATCACTGGCACCGAGAACGGTACAATACATGCACACACTGATCATTTTATGCAGTAATAACACGGACAGTCAAAGCTGATGTACCTGAACTTTTGACAAAATGTGACAATCGTGTTTATTACTGTTTGTATCTAATTTAGATAGTTAGATGATTTCTTTTGACAAAACGTTCATTCATTTATCTGTTATTTCCCTTGCAGTCCAAATTGAGGATGCAGACACAGCCAAGAATACAAAGTAAGTGCTACTCATTGAAAAAGCTTCCATTTTGTTTGTTGTTGTGCGTATGAATGAGTGTGTGTGGTAACAATATAATATATGTATTTTTTTTTTTCTGCTTTTCATACTGTTAATTCATTTAAGAGACACAGTTGGATGCCCATAAGATGAAATCTACATTTATGGAGCAAACAGAAAATCTGACCTTAGATCAGGCAACCAAAGCAATACTGTGTGAGCTCTTCCTGTCTCGACTGCCAATTAGGGATCACAATTGATCCATGAAGTCAAAAGCCAGACTTCTTTGTGCTGTAATATGTCACTCTTAAAAAAACTCCAAAAGCTCAACGAGACATTTTGAGCATTGCTAAAGGTTGATTTTAAATTAGTCTATGGCAGAAAGTGTCTCACTTTGTAGTAACAAGTAAAAGTGTGTGTATTAACCGGCTGTTGTACTCCTAATTATTTTGTGGATCTGACAGCGTTGCTGTGCTGCATGTTGTATAACCTGGGATTGTGTATCTGTATCACGTCTCTGTTGTCGTCTGACTCTTATGTGATGGATCTATCAGCAGTCTTGTTATTCTTAATGGTTTGTGGTGTACATGTGATGATTGTCTGCCTGTGTGGACTGCTAACATGCAGGCCTTCCTGTGGGTTTTTTTGGCTTGTGGCTCCATGGTTGAATTAACTCATTATTCATTCAGTCAGTACTGATCTTGATTCATGGGCTGCCTTTTGACAGGATAATTGTCTGTGGACTGAGGATTCCTTCCAGTTTTGTTCATCGTGTCTTTCTTTTTTTTTTAATTTGAGTGACGGTGAAACTTTCCATCTTCCCTCGCTAACCTGTTTGCTGTGTATCATCAGCTTCCCATCTGTGCCAACTTTGATTGTAGTTTGCAGGATAATTATTCTACTTGTGTGTTTCTTTTGGTGTTTTTCATATCTTCCTCTCTCCTTTTACTCTTCTGTGCTGAATGGCAGAGGGAACAAGACCACCACTCGGTTGGTGATGGGCCCCAAGTACAACGAGCTGAGAGACTGGCACCATGGAGTGTCTGCTCGCACCCTCAATGTCCAGTAGACTTTGAGTGTGCATCTTTCCATCGTTTGTGCATCTATGGGTGTCTGCCGCATTTGGACGTCAGTTAAGTCGTTGACTGCTGAGAAGATAAAATCTTGTAAATTGACAAACGTAAAGGAAGTTAAGGCAACGATACTGGAGTGAGATCTCTTTGTGTCTTTATGTGTGTGGGCACGTCCTTCACTGTTTTTATCAAGTGGATTGTCAGTCTTCCAAGTCACAGTATTCAAAGAGCTTAAATAAAAACCTACTGGACTTCTTTTTCGATCGCAGTGTTTCATTTCTCGTCCACGAAGCTTCCTTAGTTCTAAATGTCTGGTTTGGAGTTCTGGGTTCTCAGCCTCTTGTGGAGATGATGAAGTTGCATGTGGGTCATTTGAACGTGAGACATTTGGGTTGCAGGTGATTTGTTATATATATATAGCTGGTGGGCGGTGCCTTAGGCCACCAACTCTGTCTCTGTAGTTTGACATAGGGGGTTTCCATTACGTCTCTCTCAAGCCATATGTCTTTTCTGTCCAGAATGTGCACATTAGTGTCTTTAAAGTAGAGTCTGTTGCCCTTTAGATGTCGGTGGACTGTTGAGTCTGGACCAGAAAAGCTGTCTCTTCTGTATTCAACCAAGTGCTTGTCGAGTGGTTGTTTAGATTCCTGTCAGGATTGATCTGGTCTGTAAACCTGTCACTAAATAAACTGCATAAAACAGCTTGTGTTTTTCTAAGGGATAATTAGATTTTGTCTCATTGCGCTGTTTTTTTTTTTTATATTTTGGGCTTTTTATGCCTTTAATGGATAGACAGGAAGCAGGGGGCAGAGGGGGCAGACATGCAGCAAAGGGCCGCTTGGTGCGGGATTCAAACTGGGGCCAGCTGCAGCGAGGACTGTAGCCTCTGTACATAAGGTGGCTGCTTAACCCACTACGCCACCGACCGCCCCTTTGTGCTGTTTTTTGAATTGCACCGAGAAAATCCTCCTCTGTTTGGCAAACACTAAAATCAAACACGGAATTGCAGTAATGTTCTACCTGCTCGTCTTTTCCTCTCTTTAAATGCCATATTCTATTTTTTGATTTTCTCCATGTCTTGATGAAGTTCCAGCTGATGCAACTATTCATTTTAGGAGCTTTCTTACTATGTGTGTACCAGAGGCTGCAAATGCACACTTAATCTTCACTCTAGTAGAAGTACATAAATAACTGTAGAAGTACTCGTTCAGCTTATTCACTCAAATTGAACTAAAGTACACGCTAAAGTATATGAGAAAAAGTTCCCCTTTAAATGACAGTTTCTATCAACTGCTTCAGTGCGAAGCTATTAGTAAATATTCATCATTAGATATAATGCTAATTACATAGTGATGTGAAGTTCAGATTAAATTTGTTTGGAATCAATCAAGCAACAACTTGATGGGGAAATAACTTACCACTCAAAATCTGCTTTGTTTGCAATGTTGTGACTCACTTTTATCCATGTTGTTGGTGGTGGTTCTTGTTGTTACAGACATTAGCCGCATTCCCACTGTAGGAACCTTTGGCAGTTCCTATAACCTTTTAAGGAACGGGGCTGTTTTTTTCCCGCATTCGGACATACAGGAACTCGGGACCATCGCCCTCAGTTCCTATAACCATTTTAGCTCCTTCTCCGAGGCTGGGTCTGTTCTAGGTTCAATAGGAACACATCTGAAGGAGGTGTTTGGTGGTCGGTAGCTACGCCCCATGTCATGTTGTCACAACTGAAATGTTTCCTCATACGACACAGACACAACTGGCGCGTGTTTAATAAGTTAAACTTACACGTCGTCTCCTTTGTCTGCGGCGCTCTGCTCTCCTTTCTTACGTCATGAAACGAAGAAGTATGGCCTGCGCTCGATCCTGACTCTCTCTGTGAGCTCTTCCAGCCTCGATGTTAGACGCCTGATGTGATCGTCCATGATTAATATCACCATCATGCAGACCATGAACACGGTGGCCTCCCCGCTCTCCAAATTAGTTTCTTGGTGGTGTTTTTTTCCTTCTCTCCTTACTTTTCGCGGCTTTTGTTTTGTTTTGTTTTGTTGTTGAATGTGGCGCTAAAGTAACACGTCACTGTCGCAGACGGCTGCATCGCATCAGTCCCGACCTGGTCCCGACTCATGTGCGAATGCAAACTGCAACAGTTCCGCTGGGGAAGGACAGTTATCAGAACAAAATTAGAGGAGGACCGTTCTTAGAACGGCATTCTTAGAACTGCTCTGTCCGAATGCGGCTATTTTGCTGCATTTGATGTAAATTGGAAGTGGGAAGTCAAAAACTCCATGCATTTGATGTAAAAAGTGAGAAAAGAAACACGACTGAGTCCAGGTTTTCTTTTTCTTTGCTATTGACAACACATTCTTGCCAGCACCCATATAGTTTGCTTTAACTAGATAATGAAATTATCTAATGATGCTTCATCCTTCTGGAGAATGACATACATGGTTCACAACCAGGAAACCCAACTTCTGGTGGTATTTTCTGGGATTTTTCCCAGTAGATAGTTTGAATTACAGAGTCCCAAATTGTCATAAAATGCAGCTTTACAGTCTAATCTTTTTTTTCTCCATCATATAACATTGTGATGTCCTGTTACCTCTGTCATGTACCATGCAGATATTCTGGGACTGGCATTTCTAAATAAGACAGCCCCTCTGTACAGAGTGAAATCAATTTTAAAATTGGTAAGGTACACAGTAATTAAAAATTAAAAAATTTAAAATCGTCTCGTAAAATTCATGAAAACAAAAAGAATAAGCCCCTTGAAAATATAGGCAGTAGAATATCCTGGCATTTATGTTAAACGTTGGCAGGTAAAAGTACAAGGTTGTCAGAAATATAAGTACGTAAGTAAGTTAGTAAGTTAAAGTAGAGGTACCTTAACATTCTACTTGAGTGCAGTAATGACATTTTAGACAGTAGTGCTATCTTTATTCCAACTTCTGGTGTGTTCCCCTTGTCTTGGTGATGATATTTTCAGCCTTAAGGTGTAGGGTTCTGAGGACCCCCCCCCCCCCCCCCCAGTTTATGTTAGGGCGGTAAGAATAAAAGAGCAAGTGTTAGTCTGCGTTTGTAAATGTCTACACTTCCACCAAATGTTCTGTGAAGGATCCAGGTGTCATCTATATTTCTGAACCAAGTTAGGTTTTGTACGCTTGAAGGTCTTAAGTGCTCATGCCAGAAATGTTCTTTGTATGTAAAACTCACTGTACTTGGAATGAAAATAATAGTTGGGATCTCTCAACCAGTCAGAACCATAGATGCTTGTTGGATGAGAAGTGAAATATCTTCAACAATCAAAAAGGAGTCCACCTGCCTCTTCTTTAAGTTCTTTGAATTTTGCCTGACGTTTTCAGACATTTTATTAGTATTGCTAACGAGTGGTCCATTGGTTACAATGCTAACTGTGTAGATGCATAAATGATCTGCATGTACTTTCACCTCAATATACAAAAATTTATGTTTTAGTGCATTTCTGTTATGCTTTTGAGCAGAACTGGAATCCTATTAGTGATTTAACTGACAAGGTTTCATCTTAATAAACACCAAAGAATCAATGTTGACTGGTCGACGTGACTAAAAAACCTGCAGGAAATACTTTAATCACAGCAGATACAACAGCTTATGTTGGGCATCATTATTCTCAAATAAAAGTGTGAAATTCTGCAGGATATAGGTAGATGGTCTGGACACCTTCCCTCAGATATACAGCTGCAAATCCACACCTCTTAATTTGCATTGTATGTACTTTAGAGACAATACACATTACCTATTTCCATTGTAATAAGAAAAGGGAAGCAGTCTGACATGGCCTGCTGAAAGCTGCAAAGACATTATGTTAATAAATCATTCAGTATACATTAATTTTCAATTAGACAACATATAAATGATACACAAAACACTTGAATGTGAAATAAGCAAAATCATTGATGTATGTGTCTACATACAATCTACTAAATGAGAAACGCACACAAAGGACTCACGATACTACACTGCTGTTTGTTGTTGTTGTTGTTGTCTTCTTTACCACTGATCTGTAGCATAGCATGTAGTGTAAATGTATGAGGGATTTCATGGCTAGAGTCTGTTTCTTGAATCACTGAAAAGAGGAAATCTGGCCACAGGCTGCCTGAGTGTTCACCATGAGTGTGTATTATGTTCCTATATCCCACATGTTATTGAAGACACCTTTTAAAAGGCTTGTTGGCTTATTTGCTTCAGTTTCTTCATGCTATTTATCTAAACTTATATGTAAGCTATTTTATATCCTCACATAAAGGGCTATCTGAAAATTCTGAAGATATTTCAACTCGTCATGCCTGTTTGTACAGTATCCACAAACCGATATCTGATATGCCCTCCTACTGGTTTGAGACATTTATTTCCAAGTCAGCAAGGCTATTTTTTGAGAAGCCGGTTTAGCATTGACTGTACAAATGATATTCAAATGCTCATTAGTTTATTTGATGCAGATAATTCTAAATTTGATCAGAATAACTCCTTTCAAGTGCCCATCTAGTATTTTGAAAACAGCTTGAATCTTTATTGACTGTGTTCTGGAAACTCTATAATTTAGCTAATAAACTGATGACATTCTTTTTGTTCCTTTCTTTCTCTGTTTCTAATGTCCTTTACTTTCTCCTCCTCCATTTACTCTTCCCTCTTCGTGGTATCTCATTGAATCAAAGACAAACAGTGTGGAGGTCAGGTATAAGTCATCACCTAAACCTCATATACTTACAATTTATTAAATCACAAAACTAACTAGTCTTTTTGTAGTTTGTGTGTGGATAGAAATCATTTGATGTGATACAAATTGAAGATCAATCTGTTATGTGCGAAATATACCAAGTTCAGGGCAGCGCTGTGGTGGTTTATCACCGTCGCCTCACAGCAAGAGGGTTCCAGGTTCAATTCCCGGCTGGGGCCTTTCTGTGTGGAGTTTGAATGTTTTCCCCAGGTTCATTGGTGACTCTAAAATTGTCCCTAGGAATGAATGAGTGTGGATGGTTATGTGTCTCATTTGTCTGTGTGGCCCTGTACCCTGCCTCTTGCCCAATGTACCCCCCCCCCCCCCCCCCCTCGGCAGTTGGGATAGGCTCCAGCCCCCCCGTGACACTAAAGTGGATTGAGCGGGTATAGAAAATGGATGGATGGATA
The DNA here is from genome assembly GCF_027942865.1 of Odontesthes bonariensis. Classification (NCBI taxonomy): domain Eukaryota; kingdom Metazoa; phylum Chordata; class Actinopteri; order Atheriniformes; family Atherinopsidae; genus Odontesthes; species Odontesthes bonariensis. The sequence continues at coordinate 20,886,766 of NC_134511.1, forward strand.
CCAACTTCACTTCAGTGTTTATTATAATTTTCCACCTCTCACTTGACTCTACTGGAAAAACATCAACTTCAGTTTTATTCACTGATTCAGAGCAATAAAGAAAAAAAAAGCATTACTGGTAACTAATTAACACTGCTCTCTGTAATCTGTTATCTGCCAGCGACAGATGTCCAGCACACCAATATTCTGGTGATTCTCTCCCAATGATCAGTGGCATGAATGATGCAAAGACCACATTTGCTCACTTTGACCAACCTCAGCCAAAGACTGGAGGCACTTCAGCTGATCACCACTGCCCAGAAAGGAATGTAACGGTCAAAAGCCACATCCTGATTTCAGATCCTGACAGCCTCTTACACAACCAAGATCGAGGGAAAAGTCTTTCACTGACAAAACACCACACAAACACTATATTTGCCACCACACTTAATACTGTTGACATGTTTTTTCAAAGTCATACATTTACTCAAATGCTGGTACCTTTGGAATACGGTTGCACCGTCCGTAACCAAATTCCATCATGTGAAACCGATCATTGCAGCTTCCCAGATGATCTAAAACCAACTGAAATTGTTCATGATGTAGAGTCAAAAAACAGCAAAATTGCCACATTCCTTGCTTAGGTCAAGTCGTATCAGTCCCCAGGTTCCAGCAGCTTGTTGGCCTGAAAACAGCCCAAACAGCAGGACCATACTTCTTGCATGGTAACAGTTCTTTATCAACTCAAAGCCAACTACCAGAGACCTCTTCTGATCCATTCATTTTTCATAGACCTGCTGCTCCACCAATCACCTTTGATCTGCACACTACTGAAAGGTACATTGGATTTGGATCTTTGTTACAATCCAATATAAAATGAATGCTTTTTTGCAATAATTAAGCATAAAGCCAAACAAAGTCAAGACTTTGGTTATAATAAAAATAATAATTTTCTTTCTTTCTTTCTTTCTTTCCCTCCCCTTGTGTAGTGATTCATCCTTGACACCACTAGATGGCAGCATACACTTAGAAAAAGTGGGACAGGACTTAAATTTAGTGATACATTCAGTTAATCTCAATACAGGCACTTCAGAACAATTATGATACGTAATTCACACACAAAGTATTAAGTAAACATTGTTTCCAAACTTTGCCTTTCCCCTATCTCACCTCCAAGGGACCCATGTGAAGGTAATACTCATCAATCTCCCATTTCGCAGCGTCATCATGTACTCGCAACCAAACCAGTCAGGCACAATGTTATAATGAATTTCAGTTAACTTTTGAATGATCTACAGATTAGTCTGCATTCAGCCTGTGTTGATAGGAATGTGTAACTATGCTACTACAATTCAGTCACAGCGCTGGTTTCTTTCTAATGCTAATACTAGTGATAAAAACAACATTTACTCTGGTGCTCTTACAGCTTAGCACTCTTGTCAAGACCTCTTGACTTCCTGTCCAGAGCAGCCCCCTGCCCCCCTCCTCTCATCCCCAGTGCCTTTAGACCACCAGCCACACACAGACCTAATAGCCCAGTACATGCAAGGTAAATTCCTCCTGAATTCATCCTGATTGACTTATTAAAGTGATCCACCTCAGTGTCTCGGTCCGTTTTGGATGCAGTGAGCTGCACCTGACTAAAGCAAAAGGTAGACAGAGCAGACCTAGACAAAACTTTCCCTTTAACATTGTTTCACATTTAAAAAAAGACATTTATATTCTGATGTTTTATCATAGTTTTTAAACTTTTTTCATTTAAAGTCTTGTAAATACATTTGTCATGGTCTGCACCCAAATACTGTTCTAATCATCCAGCTCACATATAATGTGGCTGATAGCTAATAGTACTTATTTGTCATCCCTCTAGTGAAGAGTCGGGTCTTTCATTCTCATCATAAAGTAATTTCAATGCCATAATAAATATTTTCGAGAAAGATGTTTGGATGTGTACTTATTTTTAACTGAAACATAAAGAAGGGCCTTGAATCCACTGGACATTGCCTTCATGGCAGTGAAAAAGCCATATTTATTCAGAGCATGCCAGCACCAAAAGACATGGTCCATATGTCTCTGTGTGGCGACTGTTCAAGACAACTATGACATTCTGTGGTCACTGTAAAACACCTTGGCAGTAACTCATAGAAATCAGTCATTGGTTAGTGGACAAAACTGTAAACATTCAAACTGTGAAGTATAAAAAGTGTGTTTGAGTGGGTGTAAATATGGAGGGATGACTTTATCATAGAATGAGTGTGAACGCACATGCATGGATGGTATAGTGTGTGAGGACAGAATTTCATCCAAAGAATATTGCCGTGCAAAATTATAGACCATCTGTTGTGTGGTAGGGCGAGCTGCTGGACAGCAGTCAGCTATGTTAATGGTCCATTTGTGCAATGCTCAAATGGAATCAACACATTTATGAGATTCAGAATACAAGTTCTTTTTGGAGCTACAGTACACAAGGGGTTACTATACATATGTAAACACTTGGGGGACTGAAATGTACTAATGTACTAATTTTCCTCATTATCACTTATTAACAACAAACAGAAACTGCAGATTGTGATACTTAAAATAGACTTCAGATTAGACCAATTGGAACTACAGCAGAGATGTAGATTCATGCCACTGAAAATGTACTGTTAGTGTATATGATTATAAAATTCAAGGTCTTGTTTGGGTAATATTACAAAACAAAAAAGTAAAAGACAAAAGATTACACCTACATTTGTCACCCTCTTTCATTCATTCCCTCTCTTGACAGAGTTCATATGTGGCCCAGTGCTGCCAGATGGTCAACATTAACTGGCTACAACTGAATCAGAAACAGCAAAGCTCTCCGTAAAATCCATCACAGTCAAGCAGAATACAATCAAGCTCATATGTAATTTGCCTGATTGGTGGAGAATATTAATGAGCTGCACTGTAATGGCTTGTAATGAATGATGGATTGGGGCGCATCTTATTTCCTGCTCTATTTGTCACCTGTCATTAGCCAATTACCATAGCGAATGTGAATGAATGTTGTTCACATGTTGGCCAAGATAATTTAAACAGATGACTCTACAGTCTGTAATCTCCCAGAGATTAGTAGCCTTTGAGCATGATCAGGGTGAGGTCGTTCCTGTTCCTTACAGGTTTATTCTGCTTGATAAGCTGATAGCTACTGATGCTTTTGCTTCTTTTTCCATCTAGAGCAAACACTGAATTAAGCTTGGTTGATAAACAGAAATCTTTTTTATGTACTTGCTTAATGTAATACCTACTTTTCAGCCTTTGTGGTTAGTTACAATGGTGGTTTGCTAACAGTCCCAAACTGAACAGTGGTTAGTTTGAAACTGTGGCTTGTAACGCTGGTCATTACCTACATGTTCAATGTAACATGAAATAGTCAGGTTCCTGGCAATCTGTTCCACATCCTTAGATAAAAACAATGTGCAATAGCTACGGTGATGAAGTTCAACAGTTGTGAAAATTTTCTTAATTAAAAAAGCTGCTCTTGCTGTAGATACCAGAAGTCAATAGGAAGCACATCCAGTGGCTCCTGTTACCAGACACATGATATACAAAATGATAAGCTCATAATGAGAATGAAGGGCTATGCTCTGCAGCCTGACAGCCTTTTTCCTATGGAGAGGACTGTACCTCCTATAGATTGATGAGATGGAATCGATGCTAACTCAATTATCTGGGGGCATTCATCACAATCCTTGTCACTGCACAGTACTGCAGTTTGTGTGTCTACTGTTCACCACAGTGTATATTTATTGGCAACCCTTAAATAATTTATTATTAGATTCACATTTTCAGAGTTTAAAACCTATATGCATTTGACCGTAACCCTCTCTGTCACTTTGTGTTTATGAATTACATTGAAGCTCTGTTTATTGCTCTGGTTTTTGTGATATTTTTGCCTCTCAAATCAGAGGTTGTCTTGGCACCAGTCTGCAACAGAAGAGGGTTGCCCTCTGTTTCCCTCTCCTGTCAATGCTGTCTACGTCTTTAGGTCAATTTAAAATGTCCTCTCTCATTCATAGACTATTCTACAACTGCTATATTCCACATATACACCGTTAAGCACTGATTGGGAAAATTGGAACATTAATTTCAGAGGTGACCCTGCATGGGAAGCTGAGGCCATCCCTACTTTGTTGGAATCTTTCAATGGTCTGGATGTCCTCTTTGTTCTATTTGAGTGTGTCCAAATATCTCGCATAAGAAACTGCAAGGCCTGTTGAAACACAGAGCCATTTCATACAAACAAGTTCAACTTTTTTTTCCCCTCTATGTCTTTGCCTCTATTTGTGTGTCAGTTAGCTTCATATTATCTCTTTGCTTTGACTCCATCTTTCTCAGTTCTTTCCTCTCACTCTTTCTGTCTCACTTGCCGAAAATATACAAGCACAACTCAACGTAGCTATGACTGCTGTTGCCATAACACTTGTCTGCCGTGAGTCCCCTAATAGCCCAGCACGGAGGGGAGTTTGCAGTGATCCAACAGTTGGCATCGACTACAGCAATGCATTATGGCTGTAATTTGTCAGGGTAGACCTTCTTGGCCCACCAAAGCTTCTCTGCTGGCATACATGAAAACACACATGCAGATAAACACACACACTCCTAATGCTGTCGAGAAGTAATTCCTTTAGCATCATTTTAAAGGGAAGTTGAGAGTTTGAAGCATCGGTGCCTCATTTGATTTATGCGAAGAAACATTCTTCTGCCCTCTGCAATGATCATTACAGACAGAAAGCTAATCAGAGGGTTGTAAAATATTATTTTATAATAACTTTTATAAATAACTAAATTCCATTCAAACTGTGTTTCTATAATCAAGCTTTAATAACAGAAACACGCACATACATCTATATATATATATATATATATATATATATATATATATATATATATATATATATAAACAGATAGCCAGATAGATAGATAGATAGATAGATAGATAGATAGATAGATAGATAGATAGATAGATAGATAGATAGCTTTCATTTAGTCGCTGTCTCTACGAGGCCTTTCTCCTCAACATTTCAGTACGCGTTGATTTAAAAATGGCAGAGAGCTAGAGAGTTGTTCATTCTTTGGCCGCCAGGCAGGTATTGTGCAAATGTTTTTTTCATGGTGATGTCATTAAATTAAAGGAAGAAAAGCAACAAACTCCACTAATAACTTTCTTACATGTGGAACGTTGTCCTTCTGTTTGTCTCTGAATAACATGTCCTTACATTGTGTATTTATTTATCAAACTATAAAGACAGGAGACAGCCATGCTTATTGGTGCAGATATCGGCTGCAATAGCATACAAATTGTTGACTGAAGGTTTTGAAAAAATCTTATCTGATTCTCCACTGCATGATGGAAACTTTGTCTCCTCTCCATCTGGTCATCTGTAATGGGAACTTTTTGACCTTATATCATACTATTTTTCCCTCCAGTTGTAGTCAGTTGCTCTCTTCTTGAATGAATATTCTGGAATTGCTTTTTGAATTTATGTTGTTTATTGACAACGCTAGACAAATCCAATTTTCTCCCATCCATCATTAAACCTGTGGTCTGGACTCTGTTGTGTTTCGATTGGGGCACACAGGCAACACTTTGTGCGTACTGTACTCATAAGGAGAAAGTTGAGTACTGAAGTGTTTTGGCTGTAGCTGCAGTCTGTGTTTTGGTTGGTACCTTACAATTTCTGCTCTGTCAGCAGGTACATGGTCTGGAATGTGTCTGAGTGTATTTTGACATGTCCTTCAGAAATTAAATTGTACAGGTGTGTTTTCCATGTTTATTTTCCATTTATAGTAAGCTATAAATTTTTCGGCCCTCACTGAGACTCAGTTGCTAAGTATATTGGAATTCAAGCAATGCAGGTAAGAGATTGCCATTTAATTTGCTAGGGCACAGTTTATTATTAAGTGAAGTTGACTTTAATCACAGAACATATGATGTTATCTAAATAGAATTTGTGTTTACCTCTGTCCATCTGTGCAGTGAGGAGAGTGAGGAGCCTGAGCTCAATTCCCACGAGTCTGCTGTTGTCAAGACTATGATCAAAGGACCTTCTCCAATCCAGGGTAAACACTGTGTGCTCTGTCTAATTCACTTATGATAGCCATGTTTATTGTTTTTAATTTATTTTTTCCTTCAACTGCACTTTAAGGGAGCACTGGGTACAGTTATAGACTACTGTCTTTATTACACCCTGAATGAAATCTGATTTATGGACACTAATGCACAATTGTCTCCTATTAGTTGTGTGAAATTGTGAATATACATTAGAATACATGACAAATGCCTTTCAGTGAGTAAAACACATTTGTTTGTCCTAAAGCTACGGTGGCCGACACGTGCAAACGCGCTCCAAACGCTGAAACAAATCCAACAGTAAAATGCTGCAAGAGAAAAATGCGGCAATAACAAAAACGACCGGAGCACATTTGCTGCAAACCCCAAAACGCATGCAAGAGAGAAACGCTGCAAACTTCAAAACACATGCAAGAGAGAAACGCTGCAAACTTCAAAACACATGCAAGAGAGAAACGCTGCAAACTTCAAAACACATGCAAGAGAGAAACGCTGCAAACTTCAAAACACATGCAAGAGAGAAACGCTGCAAACTTCAAAACACATGCAAGAGAGAAACGCTGCAAACATCAAAACACATGCAAGAGAGAAGCGCACTGCAAACTCCAAAACACATGCAAGAGAGAAGCGCACTGCAAACTCCAAAACACATGCAAGAGAGAAGCGCACAGCAAACTCCAAAACACATGCAAGAGAGAAGCGTACTGCAAACTCCAAAACACATGCAAGAGAGAAGCGCACTGCAAACTTCAAAACACAAGTTTTATATATATTTATGTAGCGACATAACTCCGCTGCTCTTCTATAATAAGGTAAAAGATTACAGTCAAGTGTTTAAAAAAGACATAGATGACAACGTACCTTTTGACTTTCTTCTCTTTCATTAATATGGTAGATCTCCCATAGTCGATCCCCTATCCCACAGGTCGAGACCGCCTCGTGGCCTGGCGAACTTCCGTTGTGTTTTGAAGTTTGCGGCGCGTTTTTTTCTTGCATGTGTTTTGGGGTTTGCAGCGCGCTTCTCTCTTGCATGTGTTTTGATGTTTGCGGCGTGTTTTTTTCTTGCATGTGTTTTGATGTTTGCAGCACGTTTTTTTCTTGCATGTGTTTTGATGTTTGCAGCGCGTTTTTTTCTTGCATGTGTTTTGATGTTTGCAGCGTTTCTCTCTTGCATGTGTTTTGAAGTTTGCAGCGTTTCTCTCTTGCATGTGTTTTGGGGTTTGCAGCGTTTCTCTCTTGCATGTGTTTTGGGGTTTGCAGCGTTTCTCTCTTGCATGTGTTTTGGGGTTTGCAGGGCGTGTGCTCCGGTCGTTTTTGTGATTGCCGCATTTTTCTCTTGCAGCGTTTTACTGTTGGATTTGTTTCGCCGTTTGCAGCGCGTTTGCACGTGTCGGCCACCGTACAAAGCCAAGGTGGAAATGTACATATATATTCAGTTAAAGGAAAGAATAACTTATTGTCCCATACACATAGACCCACACACCAACAAATGACTCCCAATCGTAGCATTAATTTAGAGCTGTTGGGTTGAATGTTGTAACAGCGAGTCAGCGAGGGGAAAAAAGCTTATTTTCCATGGTTGCGGCTTGACAAGTGTTGTGAAAGAGGTCATTGCAGAGTCTCCTTTCCTTTTCTTGGGTTTTTTCCTTTGTGGAAGGCCGTAAAGTAGGCTCAAATTTGCCTTTGGCACTTTGCTTCATCATGTGTGCAGCGGCTCTTCTTTGTGAGAAAGATAATATTTACTGAGTGGACCTGTTGGGAGTTATGAATAAGATTTTAGAAGCAAAAAACAGAGCTGCGGTACAATGCCCAGCAGTGCTCAAGCTTGTAGATTCTGAGTGTGAATGCGTGTTCTGGGCATTCTTTCTTCTGTTTTTCATGTACATGACTTTAGTTTTTTCATGCTGTTTTTTTTTCTTTCCTTGAAAAATTAGCTTGCCTTATTTTCAGCGTTTACGCCATTCGATCATTTTAAACACCTGTTTTCTCCTCTACTTAGGCTATACCATCTGAGGTAGCTTACGCTCAGCAAGAAATATAGACGCAGTCAATTATTTAGGGACAGAGGCTCATGAAAATCTATTGCCAACAGCTGTAAGCCAATATCCCATTTATAATCTTACGGTGTACTTAAAGAAACTGGGCCTTCAGCAGATGGTTTGTTGCTATTTTTCATTGACAAATAATTTTAGTACAGTAGAAATAATTTAGAGATACAGAAACAGAAATATATTCACTTGCATCCTTTTGATGCCTGCTCCTGTCATTCTGTGTATCTTCATTTTCGACATCCAGTTCTTCAAGTGCATGCTAGCAGCATTAATGGCAGCTTTGCTAACAGGCTGAAAGCTGTAAAATGAAACTCCTGATATTCAACAAGTTTCTAAAAACTTTTTGCAGAATAGTTTTGTTTTGCAATCCTCTTGTAAGAAAAGACTCATATCTATCTAAATCTAAGGGGTTTTAGCCTAGTGATAAACACATGTTTAAACTTAAACCCCTTCTTTTCTAAATTAAAGAAATATTGCATGCTACCCAAAACAATTCTAAACTCAACTCTGTCTTTTTCCTACTAGACACACATAAGCATGAAGTTCAATTGTAAAGTCAAGTTCCCAATGCTGCCTTTCCCTCCCCATGAAGACACATCCAAAAACACCAACATTTCCATCTGTGGAGTGGAGATCAAAGGCCAAACTACATGTTTAGCCAGGTGTCTGGATTTTCTCGGATGGAATGTTTTGGTGGTCTGTGTGTGGTTGTGTGCGTTTGGTCATGTGTGTGCATGCACATGGGCCATAGGAATGTGTTGAAAGTAGAAAGATTTCAGTGCATTTCTCAAGATTGATGTGATGAATCCATGGCTGTGACAACAGTAGTCAGCCAGCTGCACGCGGCACCATGACACCTGCTGGGTCTGTAGTCCTCGAGGGCAGAGGTCAAATAACTTACGAACCGGGGCAGAACACTCATATTCACACCAATAATTACACCAAAAGTGCTTAATTTTATTATATTCCTATTATCATCTCTGCTTCTATGTGTCTTAACCATTGCAGTCTTTTATGCCTCTTCGACTTTCCTGCAGGCCATGGTCCACGGACTGGTTTGATCACTCCATCTTTTGGGATAAAGGGAAACGGCAGCGCCAGTGTCCCGCGGGGTCCTGTCCCAGCTCGCCCTGTGCCTCAGCCCCACCCTAAAGATGAGGATACCCTGGTCCAGATGGCAGAACATATCCCTGCTGGGACCCGAACACCCATGTGTGCCCACTGCAACATGGTCATCAGGTGAGGGACAAAGACACTTGCCTTTGTCACAGGTTAACTAACAGCTTGATAACATCAACAGCCGTCCGTCTGGACGGTCACTGTTATAGAGGCACCTCAGTTAACTTTCGAAGGTACACACCATATAACACATTGTGTCATCATATTCTTATTTTCATGATTTAAGTAGGTGCACAGCTCCCTATCTTTACTGTAACAAGTATTGCTTATTCAAATCAACTTTTATTTTCTCATTTTTCTAACAGGGCATTTTTGGGCATTTTTTAAACTTCCAGTTAGTTTGTGTACTCTGAATGATACAAAGATATCTAAGAAGCAGTCTCAAGACAAGTTCGAAGTGTTTAAGGAATCTTATATATTTACCTTAACTTCCCCCGACCCTGCCCCTGTAAGTGCAGTAGTTTTCCAGGCCAATTTTCCAGCTTCTCAAGCCAGAATATCTCACATGTGCACACTTCATGAAAACGCTGGTATTCAGCTCTTTTGGCTGTGGCTGTAGATGGATAGATAGATAGATAGATAGATAGATAGATAGATAGATAGATAGATAGATAGATAGATAGATACTTTATTGATCCCGAAGAAAATTCAAGCATCCAGTAGCAAAACATAACAATAAAGCAATAAAAATGTTTACACAACTATAAACAATTAAAAAATATAAAATGACCAGTAGCATCACTTCCAAAAGTCAATTGCTCCATGAAAAAACTGTGTGTTTGTTGAGGAACTGAGCTACCTCAGCTGAAATTCAACAAAAATGTTGGACATGCCACATTTGTGTAGCATCCATGTTAAACTGTAAAAGGAAAAGAACTAGCAGCACAAGTGTTATTCATGACTTTGATTAGTAATTACAGATGTGACTATGAAAAGTTATTTTGAGAAGAATCTTATCATCCTTGTAATATTGGCACCCTTCTATTGTTGAGACTCTATGTAGAATCCAGCTCTATCACTGGGAATAAAGAAGGCTGTCGTCACCATTCATTGGTAATTTTGAAAGAAACATTCGTGTTCACAGCTTTGTGAAAACATCATCATTCATTTGATGACGAGATGTATAGTACATGTAGCATGTATCTTATGTATAGGGGTTTATTTATTGTGACTATCGAGTCATTTTTTAAACTTTTCCTCTCAACCATTCGACTGTCTGTTTTTTCAGGGGGCCATTTTTGGTTGCAATGGGGAAATCGTGGCATAAGGAGGAGTTTAACTGTGCCCACTGCCGTGCGTCCCTGGCAGATGTCGGCTTTGTGGAGGAACAGGGGTCTGTGTACTGTGAACACTGCTATGAAGAGTTCTTTGCTCCAGCTTGCAGCCGCTGCCAGGCCAAAATACTGGGGGTGAGTTGATGTGTGAAAAGAAAGACAGAGCTGCGACTTCCAGTATGGACACAGAGAGGGAAGAAAGCTTTGTTAGTCAAGATATACAACCATGTGTCGGAATACTTTGTCAGGAACAATCACTTAATGTTTAGCTGTAAATTACCTTGACATAACATGCGCCTTCTACTCTCACAACGCACCATCTGTTTGGAGAGCAAAGGCAACAGTACTCCGCTGTGACTGTCACACATCTACCTTCTTACTTGAACTGTCTTGTGTTCTCGTGCTTTTTTCCTTTGTTCCAATAATATCTAATACTGTTTTGTAGTAATAGTAGGCTTTAAGTCTTTCAGCATGTTGTATATGTTAATCTCTACATGAGACTAACTACTAAATGAGCCATATGTCAGTGTTGTTCTTTTTCAAATTGGGCCAGCTGTAGGTTAAGGCATTTAAAGGCACTGAAGGAACATGATGACATAAAGATGGTCTCAATTGTGAGAACTATAGACATGCAGTTCCTGATGTTTGGGGTTCAAAACTTCTCAGCGAGACTTATGATTAGATGACGGTGGATTCTCTTTTTTTTGTCTTTATACCCCCTCTCCACTGTCGCTCAGTTACTGCAAAATAGCTGCCTGCCTGACTGACTCCAAATCTAATCTCTTCTTTACCACTATTGATTGCAGATTCTAATTGTTGCTGAGTAAACTTCAGCTGTCTTAGCTCCTCTTTTATTTGCAGTGGTACTTGTTGAATAATCTTTATCATTCCTTCTGTGGGTAAACACATTTTCATTTTACCAACATCAAAGGATCAAATCATTAAATAAAGCTTCACTGTAGCCACTACCCTAGAGGGCAAGAAAGCTGAATATATATATATATATATATATATGTATCTGAGTGAACCCCACTGAAACTCAGGAATGTAGTTAATGCTCAGATGTTAAGGGAATTAGGCTGAGAGACCTAGAGGCTGCAGGTGTGGTTTGAAGCCAAAGTGTCAAAAACACGAAATCACTGCTCTCGGTGCAGCTCTGACATTCATCCCTCACATGTTCTAACCTTTTTCACCTCAATCCCTTTCAACCCTCTATTTCTCACACATCTTCCACCAGCTCACAGCTTCTTATTAACCTGTTTTCTCACTGCCTCTCTCCTAATCCTTCATTGTACTCCAGCCCACCAACTCTCCATGGATACCCTGTCCTATCTTGTTCTCACAGTTTTTAAGGCTGGGAAAGAAATCAGTCTGTGTATGCTAAGCTGGGTCATGCGACTTCATGCGAAGAAAGGATACACTGAAAGGTGACATGAGAAAAAAAAGACAGACTATAGGATGTCCCAGATATATGTACCTCACGCACATTTATTCGCCCTGACCGAAAAGTTATCAATTGCAGAGATTCTTTTCTTGACAATTTTTAAATGTTACAAAAAATGGCCCACAGGAAAGGTCACATTGTACCGTCCCACCAGAAACCACAGCATCCTATGGTGTCTATTCACAGAAAGAAGCACACCAAAAGTATGTATAACGACTCGACGCGCCACAAATTTTTTTTTTCTATTTGCATTCAGGAGGTGATAAATGCCCTCAAGCAGACGTGGCACGTCTACTGCTTCCTGTGTGCTGCTTGTCAGCAGCCAATCAGGAACAACACCTTCCACCTGGAGGATGGAGAACCATACTGTGAGCAAGGTCAGTGATAAAGGGGCAACCGCAATACCCATGTTTGCAGTGTTTTTGAAAATGTGTGAGGTAGTTCCAGTAATTGCAGCAGTCTCCAAGAAGCTATGACCACAATTGCATGTGGCTTCATCAAATCCTTAAATCCACTATGAGTATCCTGAGATATTTTGAAATAATACACAAAAGAAAACAGTTAATGAAGCAATGAAGTGAGGTTACACTATCTTAAAGCATATATACCCGTAGAGGCTCTGCCATTATATGTTGTTTAAATGTGAGAAATTGTTTTTAGACAGATCCGCCATTTATTAAATTTCAGTTTTTGCATGTCAGTTACTAATCATTTAAGATATTAATCAATGAAACATTCAATATATTGGCAGCACAGTGCTTTAGTGGTTTGCACTGTACTTAGTCATTTGAAATTGTCTGTAGGTGAGAATGTGAGTGTGAATGGTGTGAATGACTGGCAGCTTGTGCAGGGCATACCCTGCCTCAGCAGTAATAGACTTCGAGCAGGTATGAATAATGGATGGATAGATTGTTAGAATCAATCAGACCTTAAAACCAGCCTGTAGTTGCATTACTCACATTGCATTTCATATTAACATTTTGGAATTTCCCCTTTTGGAATGAATAAAGCTCTAGCTTATCACATCTTAAAAAAAAATCTTAAAAAATCTCTACTTTCACTCTGAGTAATACAGAGAGAATTAAAACCATCTGTCTGGACTATTGTAATGCTCTACTTTCTGACCAAGGAGCACCACTAATCAACTACACCTAATTCACAACTCAGCTGTTCGAGTAATGACTTGAACCAACAGGAGGGCATACATTACCCCCATTTTAAGGATTTTACACTGGTTAAAATTATTTTGGTGGGATAGGCTCCAACCAGCCTCCCCGCGACCCTGAATTGGAATAAGCAGGTATAGAAAAATGAATGAATGAATGAATAAATGACCTTGCACCAGACTAACTTTCAGAAATGTTGGTTTTTGGACTTGTGTGGGCCCTCAGATCCTCTAATTCCTCTTTTTTTGCTGTTCCACAAAGCATAACAAATGCATTTGGTGATGCTACTTTTAGCCATTATGCTCCAAGCTGCTGGAGCAAGCTACCAGAGGATGTGACACAAGCTGACAACATGGAGTCTGTTGAGCTAAAACAAACTCAGTTTCTCATCTATTCAGCCTGACTTTTAGTATTTTTTTTTATCTTATATTCATCTTATATTTTATTTGAGCATATATTAGGTTTTCTACTTTTTTCTGACGATTTTAATCTGTTTTATATAGTATTTCTATCTGTTCATAAGCATTTTAATACTTCTTTTACTCCGTTTGAATAGCTTAAATCTGTCTTATTTTATGAAGACTGTACTGTTGATTTGGACTTTTATTCAGTTCTTATAACGTACTGTTTTTATTAAAACTCAGCTGTGTTTTTTATTATTTTACGTTGCCCTTACAATGGACATTAATCCCTTTATCTGTTGCTGTATCCTGCCCAGTCCCATGTAAAGATCTTTGAGTTGTGTGACTTGCAGTGAGTTGCAATGAACCCTTTCAGTTGCATTTGACATGAAAAGTGCTACAGAAAAAAGTGAAACTGATTGGTTGAACAGTTAGACTTGTGTAGAGCAGTGGGCTGTGGTGAATTGCTGGATATAATTAGCTCTGAATACCATTTGGAAACAGAATTAGGACAAGTGGGGGTTAAGTTTATTGTGAGTCAGCATTATCCTGACATGAGACATGATTGCCTACTAGCTGTGGGCTTGTAAAGTGTAGGTGTGGGTATTGTGATGCACTACATCAATGCACAGTGTGCTGATTGGACACACTCACTATGCTGTCTTGGCTGGTTAATGTTTTTCATGATAAAATGAAAACCAGCAATCAGGAGATGGATTACAGTTTCCTTTTATCACTAACTGACTTGTGAAAGTTTTGATTTTAAATGTGAAATGTGTTGAAAGTGTTTATTACATCCTGCGATTTATTGTCCTTCTCATCCATCATGCTCTGTTAGTTTCCTTCCCCCTAATGATCCCTTTGTTGTTATTATTGTTCAATTCAGTTTGATTGGGCTTTATCATTACAACTGTAAACGCTGACTGCTTTCTTTGATGTACTCAATGTTCCTTTGTTTCTTCAAAAGACTTTTACAGTTTGTTTGGGACTGGCTGCCATGGCTGTGAGTTCCCCGTTGAGGCTGGAGACAAATTCCTCGAGGCGCTTGGTTACACTTGGCATGACACCTGCTTTGTTTGTGCTGTAAGTGAAGATCAAACTCGAGCATGACTGTAAATTCACTCCATCACATGGCTAACACATGTAGCATAATCTTAATCTCATTCTCACGATTGACATACTTCTATTGGTTTGACTCGGACATTTTTGCACTCCGTGAGTAAAACTTGCACATCCAAGAGAAACAGACACAAACATGCTAATGGTGGCCAATGCTACTGACAGATAGTGTCTATTAAGCTTAAAATCTTTTGTGCAAAACGGAGTCAGCCTCTCACAGTGATGAGGAAGATACCAAATATCTTTGATGGTGGAAAAGTCATATTAGTTCTTTAAATTTATGTGTGTTTGTGTGTGTATGGTGGGCTCTTCACAGGTGTGCTGTACCACTCTGGAGGGCCATACTTTCTTCTCTAAGAGGGACAAGCCTCTATGCAAGAAACATGCTAACACACTGAAGATTTGAAGCTTGGACCCTTCTCACACTTCACTGGCCCCATGTTCTCTCAAGCTGTAAGAGGGATTCCTATAGAAAACCTCGACACATTCAACTCAATCAAAGCTCATTCCTGCACATCGGTTGGTTCACCTACCTGTCGAAGCAACAAAGTTTCCGGTTGTTAATGATAGCTCTTAGTTTTGACCGATTTTGACAAGACAAAATAACACGTGACTTTAACTTGATTTTCATGCACTATGGTGATTTCACTTATACACATAGGACAATTTGACATTTTTGGGTTACACATGCACAAGTGTTTAAATTACATGAGCAGCATGACTGTCAGTTTTCTGTTTTACCCTTTCTGTTTTACCCTTTCAAACTTAATATCACTCATTGTCATAATAAACAGCGCAAGAAATGTATAGTTATTCTATCAGAATGCAATGGAAGTCAATGATATCACTGATTATCGTCCACGCAGGCATTTAGCTACCACACGCTTAATAGAATATCATGGAATTAACTAGAATTTTTCTTTTTTTTTACTGTTGCAGTCCTTGCTATCAACAAATATAAAAAACTTTGAAATGATCAGAATTTACATAAAAAAATTTTCCCAATGGTTTTGTTTTTAGAATGCCTTTATTTAAATTCAGATTTTGCTGAGTGTCTGAGCTAATGATTGAAGCTTTTTTTTCTTCTTATCTTTTATCTTGATCTTTTCAATTTGTTTGTTTGGTTATATTTGACAAAATGCAACTATTTTCTAACAAATACAACATTTGCAAATACAATAAATTTGCAACAAGAAGGCACTACAGAAGGACTATTATATACACACACACTCACGTATATATCCATATGTTAATAATTGATGCGTAAATCCTATACAACGCGATATAAATGTATTTTTTCAACCCATTCTCACTTCCAATTTGTCACAAACCCTCAAAGTGGGCTGTGGTGGGACTGTTGCCATAGCAATAAGGAAAATATCAATTACACTTTTGGGGTGAATTGTGTAGTCAATCCCAGCATTTTCAACCATGGGCCTATGTGTGACATGAGATTGAGACCGACATGCATTCCGCCAATCAAAAGATCAGCACGTTAATGAAAAACTTTTGTCAGTTCCCAGCTGGATTTAGATTGTGAGGTTTAAACTTGTTTAGGGTATAAGATAATCATGGTTAGGGTTTTTCTTTTTTAACAATATGACCGTCAGTCGCATGATTGCCACTTTACTGGTTGCCTTGGTTAGATGTAAACAAAGCTTCTTGCAACAAAGTTTTGTCTCTTTCTGGTTGGGTTTAAGCAGCAATATTGTTCTCGTGTTTTTTTATGAATGGTTGAATTGTGAATTATTATTATTTTAGAATGATGTTTTTTTCTAACCTTAACCAACTGCCTTTAATGACTAACGAAGCAGGCGAGTGAAGGAAATCAAATTCAAGATCAAAATAAAAACAAAAAAGAGACAGCGGACTGGAGGATGGACTCGGGCACAAGCTGCATGCTTGGGAGTTGAGTGTCTGTTTCTCATCTCCTCTCCAACTGCCTTACTAGGTCCGTGTCACTTGTTTATTACCCAGAAGGATGTTTTCCTGTTGTTGTTTACTTTTTGAGCAGTGCATCGCTTGCCACAGCAGAAGGCCTACTGGTAATATGCAGCTAGAGACAGTTACCTGTGCCTTTGAAAATTTATTAAAAAGGTGTGCCCGGTGTGTCGAGACCTGATGACAAAACTTCAGTATGTGATGAGTTGGGAATGTGAATGTGTAGATTTTCTGGATTCTATGCCAAATCGCTTACAATTCACATTTCTATTTTTCTTTCACCTCAAACATGATTTTAAAAGAATATTTACATTGACTTCTGATTAAAAACATATTCTAAATGATTCAGTATTCTGTATGCTTCATTGTTGTGTTTACTTCTTTCTGACCTGCAGGAAATATGGTGTTTAGTACATTTTATGATATATATTGTTTAGAGAAGGGGAAAATGTCTGATTTAACTATAAATATTTAACTTTTTGGGTAACTATTTGTGATTTTGAGGGACTGCTGGAGGGTGGTTTCCTTTCTGCGTGTGTGTTTTCATTATCATTATTATTATTATTATTATTATTAATATTTTCTTTTTTTGTATCTATTTGATTATCCACAAACCACCCATGCTGATATTTACTTGTTACAATCCCTGCTGGGTACGTATAGCCTATTCTGTTTTGTTTTCCCAACACTAGAGCAAATGGCAATAAATTTCACTCTTACGGAAAGCTGTGTTTTTACTGTGTGAGACTAAAGGGGGGCGAGTAAATTGTACAGAGGTAAACAAACCTTATTTAAGAAAAGGATACCTAACTCTCACCTGCAGAACTATATTTGGAATTACTAAAGTTGATGTGTTGTGTTTAATAAATGATGCTCATTTAAACCCCCAAAGAGAAACATCCTGTGTTTCTTTATGTCTGCTTTAATTTTTGTTAGTGTAATACTATCTTGTTATATTAAACTTCCTGTATTATTGCTTGAGAAACCGCACAGAAGTGCAGAAAATTCTAAGATCAGCAGTGTGACATACAAATTTTAACATGTCTACACTGCTGAGAAAGGTCAAAAGGGACCGTGAAAGAGAAACATAAAGACCATGTTGGGATTGAAGAATGTGAGTGATTTTGGTGACTCAGAATCTATCGAAAATAGGTTAAATATGGTTAAAAGGGTGCAATAGACACGCAGACTCAAGTTGCTTAATAAATGTTTGAACAGTCTTGTGATGCATTTCAGGTTTCTTGTCTCTCATTAACTAATAGTTAATTAAGAGTTGCTGAGAGACATGCACTTTCCCATTAAAATGAAAGTTTGGCATCAGGAAATATTCTATTAATCTCAAAGAAATAAAATATTTTGCTCAAAGACAATCTTTTGTTTTAAGAAATAAACACACCCTGACTTTGAGCTTTGAATTAAAGATGCAGAGCAGCTTTTAAATTTTGGGAATCCTTTCAGGACTTAACATTTCCCTGCTAATGCCTTTTTTCTCTTGTGAACTGAATCAACTCTCATACAACTGATTGACTTCTAGAAGGATAGAGCCAACACAGCCAACACATGATGGTGTGAGTGCTTTGGTAAGGAGAGAAAGTGGGCAATAGACAGTTTACAGAAAGGCAGGCTTGAGCACAGTGCTGAGGTACCAAACAGTTACAAGCCCAAGGTCCTAGATGTATTATAGATGTCCCAGGAGGGACACAAAACAACTGAATCAAAACACAGGCAGACTTAACAGACTCGAGAGACAAAAGCCAAATTAGAGACAAAAATCAATTAAAACGTGACACTAAATGATCACAAAGAAAGATACACTACAGTGACCAAAAACGAGACACAAACCAGTCATAAAGAGACATTATGGGTCCAAAGAGATTGGAATTGATTGAAGTGAGATATGAAAAGTCTGAAATGTGGCGCAAAGGAGATGAATAAAAGAACCACCCCACACCTCCGCGACCCCTTCTCCAAAAAAATGGATACAAGCTCCTCAACCTTTTTTTCTGGCATGTTGCTTTTATGAATGGATGTTAAACTAGATGCATACATAGCTGGCAACCTCATTGTGAGGAGTTACATATACATAGGCTGTACAAAGTCAGCCACAGAGGGAGGTGGTTGGCTTTGTGTGCAGTTGAGGATGGTCAAAGTTGTGTTACAGAAGCTTTGTGGTCAAGCGGATCTGAAAACCATGAGTTGCCTTTGAGCCTAACCATCTAACATTTAGTGCCTTACGTCAACAACTTTGTTTTAATGCCTAAAACTGTACGGCATGTAGATGTATGGCAACTTAAAACTACAGTAAAAAGTAGGCTGTGTGGGTTACGCAGTTGGACAGGTGTCAAATTCATCCGTCCTGGTTGACATTCATGTATGTAAATCTAAAGGCCTCAGTAGTTCTCCGTCGCTATCCCTCGAGCCGTCTCCGTAGTCCGTCCTTTCAAAGTTCTCCGTCGGGATGTCGGATACGCAAGGCAGTTCACTTCCCGATCAGTAGGCGTCTCTACGTTAAATGACCGAATCTCGCGACGTCTATCGTAAAAGTCGTTGATTGATTGTTTACCTTCCGGCTCCGTTCCACTCCTCACAGTGAACGCTGGCGAGCGAGAGAAAGACTGTTGTTGGAGTTGGAGCTTGTTGATTTTGAAATGCAAATAATTTTGATTAAATGTTGACACAGTAAACTCTTTCAAAAATGGCGGTGTTGTTGTTCTGAGAGGAAGGAGCTAAACCGGAAAAGTGATTCCGGAAATGATGTTATTAGCCGACCAATCACAACCCTTGCGGTCTCCGTCGCCTCGACGGATAGATAGGAATTTTGGCCGGCGCACGCAAGCGACGGAGGGCGTCACCGGGAGGGTCTCCGCTGAAGGAGAGGGCTCTCCGTAGGCGACCGTAAATCAGCCTAAATTGATCATCCCTCCTTTCTTGACAATTTCTGGAAATATGTAATATACTTCTATAATATGTATGTATATATATTAAAAAAATCCCAGTGTACAAATCAAAATAAGCCATGATGTTTCATGATAGTTTCAGATACTTCTGCAAGACAGAAATGAATGAATGAGTAGATAAATAGATAAGCCACAATGAGACACAGAATGACCACAGAGAATAAAAAGTCCGCCATATAAAGATTTAATATAACCATGGACAATTTTATGCACTTCATTTCCAACTCATGTTGGGACTAAAACAACCACAAATCAAATATGTGTAGTTTGTACTTGTTTTCTGTCTCTTTTTGACTGGTTATTTGACTCCCTGGTCAAGCGGGGTGCCCTTGCATGTGTATTTGCCCAGGGGCCCGTATTTTCACTCTCCGTCAATGACAAAGAGGGAGACGGAGCCAAGACGAAACGCTTCAACAGCAGCGTGGAATCAGAGCGACTCACATCTGCACCCGGAGCTGCAACTTTTCCCTCGCTGTCGAGAAAAGAGAGCAAGAAAACGTCGCAGGGTGAGTAAAACTCGAAGTAAGGATGAGTGAAACAAACAAAGCGGGTGGCTGCTGCGTTCTTAGCAACGATTCTCCGCTTTTTTTAGACGCGACTGCCCACAATCACCGAGAAAACTTTGACAGACGTCTTTTGGTCTGCTGGCTGTTGTTGACAGTTTGCGCGTGATAGGCTAGCCTACTAACTTATTTATTGGAGCTAGACTTATGCCACTTATTTTTCTCCTGCAAACACTGAAAACCGAGGGGAGGAAAGTTGAAGCTATAGTTTACCCTCTAACGGCGATGCTTCCCTTGGAATCCGCTCAGCATCGTGTTTGCGTTTACGTTTTCATACACGTTTGAATGTGTTGCAGCCAATTATTAAGTATGGACGTTGTTTTCAGTTTTTTTTTTCAACCTCAGAATATCACGTGTATGTTTGATTGGGATACGTTTACATATTGTAGTAGCAATGACCCCCCCCCCCCCCCCCCTTGATTTATTTATTTATTTTTTAAGTTGTGAAATGGGCTCCCTTCTTCAAGGGCACAAAGCACAGGAGGAGAAAAGTGAAAAAGTGAACAACACAGCCTCTAGCACTGAATAACCTACAGCCTAGTATTCCCCATGCACCCCACTTATATTCACAGGCATGCACACAGTATTCAATCTCCCTCTGAGTCCAGTAATCAGGCCCAGGTGTTTGTCAGTGTGGGTTATGACAAGAGTATATCTGCATGTGTGCGTACGTGTGCACATGAGCAAGCATGCGAGAATGTCTGTCTATCCAGATGGCACAATACCGTGGCTCCAAATCTTACCTCATCTGAGGGGTCTGGGGGCAGTAAGGCAGGAGGACCACGCAGGAAAACACTCAGCAACTTTGAGCGAGTGAAACATCGGTCCAGATGTGTGTTTGTGTGTGCATGTGTTCTAGTGTAAGCCGTTTCCTCTTGTCTGTCAATCTATTAAGTGTTTGCAGTTGTTTAGGCTTCAGTGTGAACTGCATTTCTTATTTAGGTCAGGAACACATCGTACAAATCTGAGAAACGGCCACGTATACTAAATTGGTTGTGTAATTGATTTTCGTGTAGCAGCTGCAAACAAAAACGTTTCCCTTGTTTTCTGTACCTCTGTATCTACGGCATGTATGTGAGAGATGGGCAGAGAGGGCCATTTAGACACCTAATGGTGTCAGACTCCTCGTGATACGAGACGAGCTGTCTGACACTGACTGCTGGAAATTCAGATCACACTGCCGAAGCTTAATTCTCATGCCAAGAATAGCAAATTTGCCAAAAACAAACTCAATTTATGTCTGTCTGGAGAGATAAGATGAATGGAGCTTGAAGAAGAAAAAGCTGACAAAGAATAGATTCAAAGGGGTAGATTTCACGGCCCAGTTGAGAAAAATCCAGTTTCAGCAAATGTCATGTGAAGTGTGATTGATTTACTATGACGTCTGTCAAAATCAGAATAAAGAAATAACAGGCAAATACCCCCAAAATATCTCCCTGTGGGACGTTTATGCACATTAAGCCCATTCTCACAAGGTTACAAATTACTGACATGCAAAGCCTTGTTGTCGTGATGCTTTTCTTTCGTCACGTGGCATTCATGCCCAAATCAGATCAGTCGCTACATTCTTTAGCCGAGTTAGATGTACCTGGTGGATAACAGATAATAAGTAAGTAAGTAAGTAAATGTTTATTTTTATAGCACATTTACAAGTGGCAGAGCCGCACCAAAGTGCTTTACAGTCAAAAAAAGAGCTAAAATATATAAACTTAAACAGGATCGCAGGGTAATGATTGTTTAAAACAATTGTTCGGGTGAACCTGAGGACAGTTTGACAGTGCTAAGCCTCTCCCAACAGCCATTTCCTTAACTTGGAGATGGAGCTGATAACGATCACAAAGAGATAAAGATGAGATCCTTGAGCCCGAGGCCGTCTTCTTGAAGATCTTACTCTCTTTTTAATTACAGTGTCAGTTTGATCTATTGAGATGGTCCGGCATTTATCTTTACCTGAATTCCCAAAGAATTATTCTGGAGTTTGCAGCCCTTGAAAATTCCCCTTATATTTATAGATCTGAGATCCCACTATATAACCTGTCCTGCTTATGGTTTCATGTTTATCAGACCGCCTCAAGTCCCAGGCTCTGTCCTCCGGAAAGCAAGAAGGAAAATCAACTACAGGATAATTATTGCTTTCCTTCATCACGTGAGAAAGAAGTTTGAGGTTCACCTAAGACGCTAATACAGCTCTTCAACCATCCATTACCTCTTTATTGAAATGATACAGCTATAAAACTGTGGCTAAATATTGGTTAAATGTCGATAAAGACCACATTCTAATCTCAGTTAAAACCAAACACACTCCATGCCGACCCTCAACTAACTTTCCTCTAAGACTTGTTACACCTGCAGTCAGTTTAGGATGGTTCTGGTTGGGGTCTGTTTTTTTTTCTTCCTCACAATCTTTACATTTCGGAGCTAAAACAGACAGCTTTCAGACATTTTTGTCTTGATTTAAAGCCTTAAAACTTGACCGAGACATTTGAGGAGTTCAAATTGGGGTCCATGAAGGAAAGCGTGGCAGCTGATAGAAGCCACAGCCATGCACGGTGCGACAACTGTATTTCTATAAAAAGGTTCAAACGCGTGGAAGTGTACTTCGGGCTGTGTTCAAATTTAATTAATTATACAATCTTTTTTTATAACTGTGGCTTGGGGAAGTTGCCACAGTTTATGGTTCATATGATGCTGCTATATTTTATACAGATGTCCGCGTTTAGTTAATACTTTACCAGAAGCACAACAGGATGCTTAATCAGCTTTATTTTCTATTGGCTTTAGACTCTTCTTTTGGAATTGCATTGCGCTCAAGATTAGGAGGCAGACAGAACCAAACTGGAAGCAAACAACAAGCTATTCAGCAGCACTTGAGCTCCCCACCAGCATTACAAGGTGTCTCTGTCTCTGACAGGTTCTTAACAACTGGCACCATGTGGATTTATTCCGATTCATTCATGCTAGATGTGGACGGATGATTTATTTTCTTCATTAACATTTTCCCTCAGGCGATACCATGATTTACAATCTCCCAGCGGTTTTGGGTACATAATGTTTTTTTTTCCCCTTGTTTTTATTGGCGTTATTAAGGGCAGTAAGGATGGACAGGAAATACGGGATAGAGGGCAGGAGAATTACTTGTAGTGAGTCCACAGGCATATATACACTTGGTACTTGACATTGTGTCCAAATGGTATGTGCTGTAACCACTCAGCTATCAGAAATCACCCCATAGCTTTTGCACACTTAATGTTAACAGAGCGCTCGGTGACATGGACATACAGTGTTTACAACCTCTGCAGATATGTGGCATCATGCTCTAAAAGCCGGTATTGTTTTTCTAGTTCAAGTCCATTCTCATTATTGTATCCTAAATGAAGTGATTGAAGTTCATGCTCGGGTGTCTGCGTGTGTTCGTGTGTGTGTGTGATGTTTCTCCTCTCACACATGGATACCATCAGGTTTTTCTCAGTTGCCCTCTGAAGCTGAGATGAGTTAGAAATATGACGCATGAGTCTTTAGATGGAGGCAGTGATGTATCGCCTCTTCTTCTTTGATTTGTTCAAACAAGAATGTGCACTCACACTCACACACACACTCAGCTTTTCCCCTCACGTCACACACAATATCCACACTGTAGGTCAGTAGATGTCTTTTAGTTACAGACTGTACAGCTTACTTTGTTGCCCAGCACTACAAAAGGATGAGATTGTTCAATTGTACACAAATTCTTTTTTTTCCCATAGTTTTTAAAATATTTTAGACTTTAAGAAATACAACCGAGGAGGCTACTCCCAGTATTGAATATACCTAATTTACATTGTTTTCGTCTTTCTTTCACATAAAATTGCCAGGTGAAACATCACAGTAAAGTGACTTAAACAGTGTGCTTAAGCATTTAGTGAAACTACTACTGTGTGTTATTATTTATCAACGCCTCTGCTAGTCTGTCAGTCTTACCTGTAAATATATACAGGTCATACAGTTGTATTGCACAGCAGGAAAATGTAACTATAATTTACATGTTTTTAACTTCTCTTTATGTTTAATCGAAGCCCTTAGTCAGCCCACAGCTCAGTTTCTTTCAGATGAAATATTCATTTTGCATGATCTCTACCGTCACTGTTAAGCTAACATGTATTTGCTCTTGCTTGTAGTAACTAGTACATATCCCATTTGTCTTGATACAGACTTAGTCAGCATGAGCTGCAAAGTCAAGATATGATCTGACAGAAAATTTGCCTACGGAGTTAAATGCAGCTGAAAGTACTAAAAGAATGATAAGGAAAATGATAAAGGGATAGTCGGTGTACAGCGAGATCTGCCCTAACGTGTGTGTGAGGTGTCAGTCTCTCTCGTTTCAAAATTTGTTTGCTGATTCCTGCACCGTCTCCATCATATTGCCCAACATATCGCAGTAACACAAGAATAACATTCCACCAAGCACTTAAAGGCGGGGTAGGGGATCTTTTTCTGGAACATTTTTTTACATATTGCTTGAAATACTCTTCACACCCCCATTGCAACCAATTAATTAAAAGTTTTGACACAAATATGAAAAGTTTTAGTGGCCTCTAGAACGTACAATCTAAGAAAAACAGTATCCAATCATTGTGAACGGACCGTTCACAATGATTGGATACTGATGCCGTCTATCAAACTGCAATCTGCTCCTCCCTCCCCCTCCTTCTCCCTGTGCGCGTACCCTGCTCCGTGAACGTCCAGAAGCTTGGCAGGAAGCTAAACTAGAGCCAGCTTGGCTAGCACCTAGCATTATTAAACGTATAGTTAGCATAAACTAAATACTAAATACGGCAACGATCGATGCTTGCTGTCAGAACAGCGCTCGTGCACCTTCGTGCTCGTGCGCGTTCATGTACTCTAGAGGCGTGCCTTCGGGGGAAAAGTGAAGAAAAGGGTTGGGACTTTTTACCTGTGTATTTTCAAAATGCAGCTTCGCTGGACTCAAAATCCAGGATCTCCTACCCTACCTTTAATGTAACAGAGGTTCATAACTTCCTCTTGGGATTTTACAACAGTTGAAGGTAGCATTATGGCCCTTCTCTGCGCCTGTATTGTTCTGCTGATGCTGGAAAATCAGCACTTAATGGTTGGAAGCTATAATGCTGTGGTTGTTGCAAATTGTTATGTTATGTTAAGTTGCTGCATCTATGAGGCTCTCCTGGATCTGTTTTGCGATTCATTTTGAGAACTGTCTACAACTCTAATGTGTGTATGTGAGTAAGAGGTTTAATAAAATGAGCCACTTGGTTGTCTTTATATGCATGCATTGATAGTTTTTAGTTAAAGTTTCTTTGCCTGCTTTTACGAGCACCTTAGTGTCTACATGTAAATATTCTAGGTGTGCTGATATTATGGACATTTGTGAATAAAGAATTTGCATGTTACTTCCTGGTAGGAAAGACTCAGTAGGTGTCAGACGAGTGTTTGTGTGTGTGAGAGACGTAATTAGTTTCTATATACACATACTGTTTATGATAAAGGCAGTGTTGCCTCATTAGAACCAGGTCATTAATTTGCACCATCTCATTATCTTCATTGATAGCTTCATAACTCTCCCACTCCCCCCTTACGATGGACAGTTAGGCACACAATCTCTCCTGATCTCCATTCATCCATTTTCTATACCTGATTTATCCAGTTCAGGGTCGCTCAGCTGCCACAGGGTGAGAGGCAGAGTGTACACGTGACAGATCTTTAAATCTCCTGATCTGCTGATGGAGTTATTCTCTCCCTGTTCTCTATAATTCACTCAGGGCACAAAGTTCAGCCACTCCTTTACTGGTGTTCCCCCTTTTCTTTCCTTTCAGTGGTGTGACAAAGATGTGGCATCTGCACCTTCAGAGAAAAAAAAAAGTGAAATATTGCAGTCTTTTCTTTTCAAGCTCATCCTAATGATCATTAAATAACAATGACAATGAATGAATAAGTAAATGAATGAATGAATAAAGCAAGCAAAAGAGCTGCTGGCCATACCCAACGGAGCATATAGCTTTATGGTATAAAACATGTTTAAGTGATGATTTATTAGCCTGATTAATAGTCCACAGGATCAGTTCAGCCCAGTGTCCCACAGGGTGGATATAAAAACATAGTATCAGCCAGCTTCTGATCTCATGCTTTGGCTGTTTTCTTTTACTGCTCTAATTCAAGCAGGTCTAATTGCTAAACCACTCCTTTATTTCTATTCTGTTTTTTTGCGTTTACACCCTTTTTGGAGCTTTGTGTGTTTAAACTGTTCCTCTCAGTCGGTCATTCTAAGCTCTTACTAACTTTTGGTCACTTTAAGTTCTCTTGTTGGACATTTTAATGACTATATTTTTTTGCAAAAACAGCCCAGATCTCAAACATCAGCAGGTTAAGCCCCGAGGATGCTTTAGCTCATAGAGTTTCTCTTTGAACTGTGAGGCTGCTCTTTATTTTGTGGACCCAACTCTCTCGTCTTGTGTTTGGTTTGGCTCAATTCTTACCAAGTAAGTAATCATTGGCCTTGTGGTTTCCTCAAAGGGAGGGGGAAAAAAGGAGAGAAATGATGGAGTGATGAGTGAGACACTGAGGAGAAAAACAGGTCTGAGGAAAGAATGATAACCATCTGGATTCACTTTGGGACAATTTCATCCCACTGCCCCCCAAACCAGAGAACTCCAATTTCCACGGTGTCTCCTTTGAGGTGCCATTCCGCCGGTTACGGCAGAAATATTTGCCTAAGAGCAAGTGTCATTGTTAACTTTCAGGAAGTGCCTTCATGTCTTGGTCTAGACATCCCTGGACTGCTGAAGCCTCTTATTAGGACCAATACTTGCATGATGGGTGGCTGGATATCTATTTTTTCTGGAGTTTTAATTACACATTGAATAAACAGGGTAAGCAGAGTCAGTCATTCCTGATAGACAGTGGCATCAAGTGTCAATTTTGGGGGGGGTTCGACAATATGTGCAGCAAAAAATATAAATTACTTCAAGCTGTGGCTTTGTTATTAATTTTCCAAGAACGTCTCAGGGGTTATAGGTCAGACTGAGTGATGGAAAACTCTCACTTCCTTTTTTAAAGACAGGATGTATAAAACACGTGAGCATTTCGGTGTCCTGTGCATATTTCAACATGTTAACATATGTAATCCAACCTGACCCCACTTAGTTTTTGTACATTTGTAAATTGCCAGTTGGTAAAAATAGTAGAGGTAGAATGTACAATAATATCTCTCCGCCTTATATGATAGTACTATCATTTTTCATTATCTTTTCTCTTTCTTTCTGGCTGGTTCCATGTCTCTGGACAAGTCAGTCTTGACTAACTTGTCCAGTCCACACACATGCAGTTAAGTCAGGTACGGTAAATGGCTTTCTTTGATTTTGTGCAGATCTTTCTTTCTGGTTTTGGAAAAAAGATGGTTTATTATGTGTTTAACCAAACTCAGAGGCCACTGGTTGTTACTGTTCTTTCTCTTTCTCTGCCTGTCGTTCCATCTCTAGTTCTGCCTATACACAGATAAGTAGCAAATGTGCTGCTGCAGATGTACTGTTTTGTGCCCTATCACTGATACCTGCCTGGTTGAAATTGCATCCACGTTGCTTGTGCAGACACCACCTTCCCATGAGACATAAATTCATGATGGGCTCATCAATATGTTTTCCAAAGCCATAATTCCACAGAAATGAAATCTGATTGATACAAAATTGAATCTAACTTCTAAGATATTGAATCTGATGCATACAAAATCAAATCTCGAGTGGGCCTGTTTCTTCACTTGCACGTCTGGTGAATTCATACATATCCATCTCAAATGGCAATTACAGTGTGAAGCAGGCCTCTGGGAGTCTTTGTGTTGTGTCTTGTGTGACAGTGTAGATCATTGCATCACCTTATCGATAATGGCTGCTAGGGGGAAATCTGTTGCTCACTGACATCTGCTCGAGAGATGACAGTGAAGAATATATTTACACATCCTTTAACAAGGAATTTGATTGGAGTCCATCAGCAGGAAGTGGATGGAGGAAAAATGTAAGGATAAAGGAAAACTTCAAAGTTGCTTCATGCCAGATTCTGTTTGAGGCGGGCTGTTGTTTGTAGATTTAATAAGGTGATCTAAAAAAACTAAAAACAGCTGAACAGATGGCCAACGCCGAATCAGGTCTGCCAGATCAGGGGAAGGCAAGATACAAATTGGGGAATAAATTTAGAACTTAGAGTAGGAGAGTCCAAGAGCGAACAGATGTCCATAACAGGCCCCTGTAAGTTCCAGGCCAAAACACTATCAGGCAGATGACTACATATTAGGTCACACACACTTTCAGCTTATCACATCACCACAGCATTATGGCTCTGTACAGGAAGCATCCCTCACTGAAAAACCCTGAACTGCTTTGTCTTGAAAAGAGAACCAATTTTTTTTTTTTTTTTAAATCTATGCTCACTTTTTGTTTATCATTTTCAAATGTTTACATTGTAGAGACCTTTCAGTAAGCGCTTAAGCGTCCGCGCTTAAAAAATATTATTCCCGGTCACACTTTTATGTCAACATCAGAGGCTGCATGCATGTGCCCAAACCCGCTTCACATGCTCACCAGTTTTATATTTAAAGTGATATGCTGGGAGCAGTGTTTTTACAAGCAGAGCCCTCTGAACCATGTCCACTCAGCTTCCTGTGGGGGAAAAAAAAAAAAAATCCCTGCATCCACCCTGCGATCTTACCTTGCTGAATCTTACTGAATTTCGGCGTGTAGTTCATTCAAGTTAGCAAAAGTTAAACGATGGCTTTCTGCTCGGTAAAAGTAACAGATGACACAAGACACGGTAGAACGGTACTCACACGGGGGTTAATAGCTCAGTTCAGACTTAAGATTTCCTAATGCATGTACCATATGGTCTGCCCCCTCTTATCCCCACGATTTCATGGTGATGCAGTAATAGAGAAAAATGTGTGCAATGTAACAGGTTCATGTTACAGTGTATGCCGACCCTCTGAAAGCCATTTATTATCTGGCTACGGCACATTTAGCAATACATGGTTGTGTCTAATCATTTCTCAATTTTTGCCACCGGTTTTCCAAGCGTAGCTAAAGCCTGCTAATAAAGTTGCTTAAGGTTGCAAGATGATGTCAGGCTTTAACCAATTCTTGTGCTGATGATATTCCAGACAGCGAACCCAGACCGAAAGAAAACTTAAATGTTCTTATCCACCATTGATAAAAGGGCTAGTTGATTAATCTCTGATCATAAACCGCTCCAGAGCAGGTTATGTCATAGCACTGAAAACTCTGACTTTCAGCTCAACATACTAATCCCATTTAGTAGTACACTCCTCAGGCCCACCAGGAGTAATCCAGAGCGGGAGTTTCAGCCTGCACCAAACAACACACTCTGAACCAAGTATTGGGTTCCTGAAACTTAATTAGTAAAAATAATCAGTTTATACACAACTTGATGTTATGATTTTATTTCTAAAGCTATTCTGAATTCTGTGCTTAAAATGCGTTCATTCTGAGCAGAGGTCCGTTTCATGTAGCAGGTTCAGTGAAAACTCTGAGTTGATTAACCCTGAAATGAGGGAAACCCTGAGTTTTCCGTTTCACAAAGGGAGGTAACTCAGCCCCGAGAAAGAGGGGTAACTCTAGCCTGTTTCACAAAGAGAGGTAACTTAACCTCTCGGTCAGTTACCGTAGTAACAGAATCTCTGAACCTAACCTGGTCGGGACCAGGTTTTCCTCAAGAAACCTTGAGTTTCTTTCTGTCTCCGCCCTCTTTCAGCCACACACGCCATTTGATTTCCTCATTCATTCAGTCAGCAGAGCGAGTTCTTCTACTTCTAGAAGTCCTTTAGGCACAGTAGGAGGCGACTTTTTTCACGAACATGTCCTTTTGACAACGATCCCGTGGATGAAGGTGCAGCATTATTGCGCAGAGAAATAAATATTCGTCGGAGATGGTTATCAGACCGTGCATAGATTTTTGCATTTACAGACAATTATCTTATTGAGCGGCACCATCAAAATTTTGTTGGGACAAAAGAAAAAAAGACATAAAAGACAAATAAATATTTGTATGAATAGGCTTAAAAAAGACATATATAGGCCTATTATATTTTATAAAGGCACTTTTTTCATAGGGGTGGACTCCCTCAGCCACTGGCCTTCCGTTAGAGGTGGCGGTGCTGGGCACCACCCGTTTTACGGGCATCTGCCTTCTTTCTGTTGGCTCAGTAGAAGTCTGTGTTAGTTTAAATAGGTATAAGTATTTAACAGAACATGATATAGATGAGAAGACATAGTTTATGTGTGTGAAAACAGCATTATGTTGGGGATAAAATAACTGCACAGTGAAATGGCCACTTAATGTTTATTTTACAGTGTAAAACATGATCAAAATGAGGTACCTCCATGCCGAGGTCTCACCTGTTTGAACAATGTTTTTATATTTCATCTTAAACTGCTGCCAAGTGCGCTTCTCCCCTGTGGGATTGCACCTAAATGAAATAAATGAATGGACTACCATTCAAGCAGTTTCCCTGTAATATTATTGTGATTGCAAAGGACTACATTTAAACTTACACTGCTGCAGCGGTGCACTTATTTCTAAAAACGTATTGAAACTCGCCTTATGAGCGCATTAAGATTTCCAATTCGAGGTTCGTGAAAAACGTAGCCCCTCCTCTTCCCCGTTGCCATGGTGACTCGTCGAATCGGGGCTCCATTGATGCTGGCTTTTTAAAGTTGTGGTGCACACGCAAAACTCAAGGTGAACCTACTCAGAGTTGATTAACCTCACTCAAATCAGCGTTTCTGGAACCGGAAACTCAGGGTTTTCTATCTCAGAGTAGATCAACTCAGAGGTCAGGAATAGACTCAGAGTTGGTTGAACCTGCTTGTGAAACGGACCCCAGGAGTTTATGTCCATAGGAGTTGTCAACATGTTTACATGCATTCAAGATTCCAATTAGCCAAATTCATTTTACATTTGTCACCAACGCCGAAAAGAAAAAGATTTCCTAAAATCCAACTCCAGATCGTACACATCTTACATGTTGCTGCAGAGATTAACTCTTGTAAGCCGGTTTCTACTTTCTACCACACTGTTCAGCTCTCCTTTCCTCTATTGAATCTTGGTGACAGTTTGGTTAAAGAAAAAAAGGTATCTTAGCAGCAATGAAAGTTGCCCTAATGTTAGGGTAACATTAGTAAAAGATAAGGTAATAGGACAGCGAAAGCCAAGTTGTCAGAGACTCCCTTTGTTTAAAGGGGCAACACAATAAAGAACACTGAGCTTTCTACTGTTTCCCCCAGGTTCAGGTTCTAGCTAATCAGCAGTGCACACAGCCGTGACTGTTCTGTTCCAGGGGACTGGAGATGGGGGGAGGAAGGTTGGGAGAGAGGGAGGAAGGGAGGGGGTGGACAGGATGAGAGTCCGACTTGAAATGGGTGCATAAGGGTGGATGGAGGCAGAGAATGCATGTGATCGCGTGATTGAGGTGTGTGTGTGTTCATGTGCCTCAGTGTCTTTTTGCCTGGGGAAAAACCTCCAGGGGCTCATGGGTGTGTGTCAGTTAATTCTACATGTAGATGAACAAATTATGCCAGCGGTTCCAAGTCACTTAATAAAGTAGAGTTAAGTGAGTGGTGTTTTTGAGTCTGTGCTATAATCACTATCAGATGTCAGGGCGGAGGAGAGGGACAGAGGGAGAGATAAAGAGGTGTGTGTGTGTGTAAATAAGAAGAAACAGAAGACAGAGAGATGGAGAAAAATAGTCCCCCAAACCCCCCCACCAACGTGGCTGCCAGATTTTTAGTTTAGTGTCTGCTGATGAATATATGTGCTTATATTATAGTATGCCTTGGGAAATTATTACACTTAAGAGAAATAATGAAAATAGACTTCTACATATAATTTGTAAGGTTAGTACTTAAACAAAAAGGTAAAAGTGATGATCGATAAAGATTTAGATTTTCAACATCTTCACAATATTTCCTACTTGGCGAACGCTAATCTATTCTGTAGATTGTTTTTCAGTTTTCAGGGCTTGACCCTCCTCCCTGCATGCTCAGACTAAGATGAGGCCGAATGCTCACTGCTGATTGGCAAGTTTCAATCTAGAAACTTGTGGGTGACATGTTTAGTTTTGCTGCATATAAAGATGTGTTTCAGCAATTGAGTGTGCAGGCTCACCTTGCTTTCAGAGAGACTACGTCCTAATCATTGTCAGATGGTGGGCAGAGTCCTCGCGTCTGGAGCCATTTACGAGGCCTGCAGCCACCTGGAGGGGGGGCAAAATCCACCCAACGAGGCTGTTCTTTGTTGTCTGAAAACGTGCGAGACGGAAAAAAAGGTTTACCAAATTTTTTGTTTAAAATTGTTTACGTACTGATTGTTGAGGCGAAAAAGATGAAGATGGCATCCCAGCATGCTGTGACAACACGGTCGGCAGTAAGGATGATTGACGGATTTTTTTAAATGGGATCAGCTCCTGACTAGTCAGTACTGAAGTGTCAATAAGCTTCGGAACTGGCTGTGTAGCTATCGATGTTTATGGAAAATAAATGAACTCTTTTGCATTCTGTTTACTTGTAGCTAAACTTTGTCAAGTGAGGGTTGACTAAACGCAACTGAGGTGGTCTAAATGCAGTGAAACGCATCAAATGCTTCCGTGTGTCAAAGAATGTGTAGCAAAATGCTTTGAAATACAATTCTGAACGAGACCACGGGACCATGGGCCTTGGGGCTCCAGCTTTTCAGTGCCCCCCACTCCTATCGGCTATTGCCCAATTCAGCCTACACAGGCATTGGCTACATTTAATTTTCAGTGCAGTTGTAAGATCATTATAAAACTTAAATATCATACAGGAATTAAGTCATTGAAAGATCAAGTCTGGCTTATTGTGGGCCAAAACCAATTTCTCTTATCCAAAAATATTGGATACGTATCTTACAAACTAACCGGTCCGGAATTGAAAAGACTCCCAATTGAAGAAAAACTTTACACCATAAGAATAAGAGGAATCCAGCTAATTTGCTGGGATATCAAACAATGTATAAAGCAGGTGTGAATTTAAGTTTCTTTATTGATTATGTACTGAGTGTGCAGAACTAATCTCATAAAAAGACTGAAAAGAAAGACTGAGCAAACCTCAAAATCTGACATGCATTGGTTTTGGGCTTATTATTACTTTCTTAACAGAAAAATTGGTTATAGCTGTTGAGCTAGTTGATTTACAACTTAAGACCTTGCTAGTAACCAGACGAAGAAGGTGTCCTCGCTGCTTCACTTTGCTGGCACTCCTGCTGCTGCTCATGCAGGAATTTTTTGGTGTTCTTTCAGATTTGGATAACTGCTTAAGCCAGGGTTTGAAGATCAGCAACACATTCAGTGAGAAGTGAAAACAGGCACGTCATGTATTTGATTGGCAAGATATCAAATGGCAGTGAAGGGTTTGGACACAGCTACCCATTCATTTTCATAAGCAGGTGCATCCAAACTTTTGTCTATGTGAATTGTTGCCTCTGGTGGAAAAAGGAGGATTTGACTGTCGGTGTCACTCTTTGTCCTTGGCCCATGCAGTGGGAACATTTTCCTTTGCCAGTGAAGTTATTACTTTAAAACTGGAGATATTTTGGTGCCAGGAACTTCATACGTTGTTTGACGTCTCGACACAAATGGTTTAGAAATGAGGAATGTGTTCATAAACAGAAAAACAATCAGTTTGACCAAACATCACATTATGTTATATGGTGTAAGAAGCTCAGAGTGGCACAGACACATGTGAGAGGCTCTGTTGAGTGAACCTAAACTCAACAGAGTTTAGTGAAGGATGTTGAATATAATATAAACACAATCATCTACATGCAGCTGGTAAAACAATGAATGCTTAAGGAGGACAAAACTAGTATGCCTGAAGACACACCGACGGGAATTTTTTTCTGTATTTTTCAAATAATTCTTCCTTTCCCCTTTGTTAAAATGCATTATCTGGGAACCTTCAGTTACTGTCTAATAACCTGCATCTTTATATAAAGTTGACATAGTTATTGTGATATCTGTTGACGTCTAACTTTGCACATCTGACAGTACAAAATACACTAGAATCTGCTTGAGTTTCTCACACTGAACCCTCCGCTGGCAGAGATGCTACTCTGCAATGAAGTTCTCAAAAACTGATTGCAAACCTTTTCCTGACCTTGTGCAAGTGCACGTAATTAAGCAATGGGAACTTGTTTGAGCTCTGCCATAGCCAGGTCTTCTGCTGCAGGAAATTAAGGATAATCTCGAGGCTGTGGACGCTCTTTGTTGCCACAAGGCGTTCTCAAGGTGAAGTGGCTCTCCTACGAGATTGGTTTTCATCCCATATGAATTAGTTTTGCGGGTTTGTGCTTACTGTGCCCCTCTCGCGACCCCCTGTGCCGTTTTCTCCCTACTCGTGTGTCTGGCTTTTATTTGTACATTGGCTCATAACCCCTGACCATTATCCCATTATTGTGTAGCAAGTCTCGAAAAAATGCGGGGAAAAAAACAGCTAAGCAATGATGAGACCGATGAAAGCATGTTTTTATTCAGTTTTGTTGTTCACATAATGGATATGTACATTCTGTTTGTCTCTTTGTTTGACTTCTTTCCATTTGTAGGGATCCAGTAAGATCGAAAAAGGAAGGAATTGGATAAATGTTCATGGATGGCCGCTTTAAAGGATTATTAACAGGGCCTTACGAATGCATTAAGCAAAAGGCTCTATCAGAAATATAGCGCTATGGACGGTTTGAACCAGTCACTGAAAAATTTACAAAAGTCAGTTATGAATTTAAGGTTGAGCTTACGGTCACTCTTGCATGAATACGGAGTACAATTCCAGGTAATATCGGTCAAATTTGTGTTACAGTGTTTAAGTAAAAAGATACCCCAATACAGAGAGTTCAACTTCCTCCACTGAAGTTGAGCAGTGGATATAAATTTTCGTTTGGAAAACATTTCACTGTCTCACTACTTAGAAGCTGCAGAGCATAACTCCTGATACTTACTTTAGGAGGAGCATGTAATTCCCCAGTGGGTATGCTTTGATGTGGTATTGTGTATCTGTGTTTGTTGTTTTATGCAATAGATAAAAAAAAAAGTCTCAGAAGACAAAAAGAGGGAGGGTGGCTGATAACGGTTTGCGTCAGGTTTCAACCGTTTTGATCTTAGAGTCACGTGAGTCCATCCATCAACCTTTTGTTTTCTTTCTTTCATTTCTTTGCGAATGGAGATCCTACCACATCACAGCTCATTTAACAGCAGACCAACTTGAAATAAAGAACTTCCCACTCATCCAGCAGAATGCGTAGAAAACAAAGAATCCCACAAAGCGCTGTGCTGTCCTGCAAGATCATTTTGATTGTCATCTTTTGTGAGATGAAATTATTGTTGAATGAAAGGGTGAGAGCCTATAGGCTAGAGCTTTGAATGGCCCACAATATTGTAGGCTTTTGAAGGCAACTTGAGTCCCATCCACTTGTTGAAGGCGGCGTGTGTTTACTTATGGTCGGATAAAATCGCTTTTTGAAATGCGAGTGAATTACCTTCAGGCGCAAACGTTGGCACTGACAACTCCTGATTATGCAGTTAATCTGTTTTTGATCCACTTTTAGAAAGATTCAAGCCTTGATGATACACACTGTCAGATGTTTTAAGCTTTAAAGAAAAAGTTGATTTTGTCTTCTCCATCTCGTTATAAAGACGTGAAGTCTAGATCAGAGGCACTGATCGCAAACTGCAAGGTTATGCAAATCTGAAATAGTTTTACTATTTTGATTAAGATTTTTAACCCTCTGTCACAACAGATGGAGTATAGAGCAGAATCAGCATTGTTTTCAGGTTTACAGCAGTTTTCTTTGTTCCAAGCCTATAGGCTATATGACAACCTGCCACAAATGGATTGAGGGGTGACTCAGCTGTTGCCTTGTGTTTTTGTAAAAATCAAACTAATTTAAGTTTCTAAAACTTTTATTCCAGCACTGTTTTTTTTCAGGGAGACCTCCACACATAAACTTGTTAGTCCCGCTTTACGTCAGCGGGTAATATCCTGTAAAAACATGTCTTCATGGGAATGTTAACCCTGAGAATAACAAATTTAAAGTGAATACATGACATGCTGTCATCTTGTTTCGTATTATTGTATTTAATTTTATTAGAAAAAGACGGTACTGCAACAAACAAGAAAATAGCTATAGATAAAAAGGTATACTTACTTGCGTCGCATTTAAACAGTTAAATATTCATTTTGCATGCAGCGGATCACAACCTGGCAGTGTTGAGTTAAAAACGGTTTCCAGAGTGAACAGGCGGAAAATATTTGGTAACCTAGCAGGTAAATAGATTTGTTTCTTGTTTTTAACTCTCATAGTCAGAAAGGGCACAGTGCACAGACTGTAAAGGCAGCAATGAGTCATATCCTTGAAACTGCTGTTTTCTATCTCAGACACCTCCTAAAATTCACCCTACAGTGTGACCATCTCACACATATACGTGCACGTACCAAAGCACACCTCTAACCTGTTCACGACTCTACTGTACTTCCCTCCTGTGGGAGTGTTTTCTGGTCAAACAAGGCAGTCAGTTGCCAATCTGAGCGTCTTGTCACTCAAACTTGTTCAAACACAGTCAGCCTTATCTGGCAGGGGTATCCTGCAGGGGTGGTCTGCAGATGCTTTGACAGTGACTGACACTGGGCAGCAGTTAGGAAATAAATGGAAATATTATTTATCGCATCCTATAGTTATGTAGAAGCAACATCCTATGTGTAGATATCACATTTGACGGGGTTTGAAGTTGCGAGCAGATTTAAATGAGTCATCAAATGTAACAAAAGTTCAAATTTAAAAGCTTTGATTTTTATAGATTACATCTACCATCTGTGGTGGAAAGATTACATCAGAATAGTCTGTTGGAAGGGGAAAGCTGCCGAGGTCAGGTTAACGTGGTTGCCTGGGGTTTATTGGAGCTGGCGGGAGTTTGCTTAAGAGAACTAAAGCTCCCTGTTTTCATTTACTGGCATTCATGTTGCCATTATCTCATGAATGGATCCTGAGAATGTTTTACATTAAATACATGCAATACATGTCGCTATGTTAATTGGGCGTACAAGTTAAAAGAGGCCTGCCTGTGTGTGAGATTCTTTTTTTGTTGAACTGTATAAAACATTGCATGCTCTATTTTTACAAATGATTGAACTATTACAGCAGTTATCTTCCTTGTTGTCAGTCTTCATCAATACATATCCCCTCTTCTCTGTTATTTACTTGTCCTATTTTCTGCAGTTTTCCGTGTCCGTGTTTACATTTATGTTGAGACATTGTCTTGCTGAAATACACAAGACTTTCCCTGTAAATACCCGCATGGCAGAATACTGTAGATAGAAATTTGAATGTCTAATCGTCAGCCCCTGGGACACTTCTGTTTCGGGATCTTGTTTATATGTGGGTTTAATAATCAGTATCCAGTTTCACCATGGTCTCTTGTTCAAAGAGATTTTGCTAGTTTCCCTGAATATTTGAAACGCTGTTGGCAGTTTTACATTTACAATTATTGATTTTAAGCTATTTGCCCATGCAGTCATTCACAACTCCTATTTATTCTGAAAGAACCTACATGTACAAGATGTTCTTTTTAAAACTTGGGATGTTTATGACCCATTGGTGATCAACATTTTTCATTAAGAAATGCTCTACCAGCAGTCTTTTGAACATTAGATAACGCCCAGTCTTCTTTAAAGTATTTACACACAGTTTCCTAAAATAAATCAATATTTTAATTCAAATCTTGTACTTTATTTAAATTGAAAAAAAAAAAATAGTATAAAAAAATTTCCAAGTCGGTTTCTATTTTTATTTTACCGTCCATGTTAATCTTTTCTTCATGGAACAAGATGTTTTCTGTGAAACTGTTTTCGAATTTAGCAGCCTGAGTTCTGATAATTTTGTATCGCCGGTCACGATTGATATAATGACAAAAGCTTCTAGCTATTTATTCCAAGTGACTTATTCTCATCACTTAGCTACTCTGCTATCGCCACAAGAACGTGCTTGTGTGAGTTTCGAAGTGTGGACAAGTAGCATCAAATACATTGCCAGGTGACACATAGATTCCACTCGTATGCTGGTGTGTTCTTTTACAATGTGGGTGGGGTCCATGTGTGTGTTCTAGCTATCTATCTATCTATATATATATATATATATATATATATACATGTATATGTATGTGTGCGTGTGTGTTTGAGAACAGTTAACAGAAGTGCCTTAGAGCAGTATGTGTGAGTGCAGGCTAAAACGCCAGGTTTGCTGAGTGACTGCTACATTACCCATAAGCATGAATCAATCTTCTGTTCAGACATTTGGCTTTTACAGACTCACATGAATTTGATCATGTGTTTTCTTTTAATGGTTTTCTAGGATTTCCTAAAACCTCTATGGCATTACTGTTTTACTGGGTAGCGCTGCAGAAGTTGGGGGGATGGGTGGTGTGGTGGCGTGTAGAATGGTACATAATTAGAATACAGTACAGCTGTACAGTTGCTGGTCCGGTGTGAATATTATGATACTATAAACGCAGTCACTGTGTCGGTGAATGTGAATGTTGTGGCATGGATTCTTTTCAAAAAGACAAGTGGATTGAGCCATACCCAGAAACACTCTTCTGCAAAAGAAGAATTTAAACATGTGCTGTGCTCAATATAGAGCAAACAATACTGTGTGTGGTATGTATGTTTGTGTGAGTGTGCTGGTTTCCCTACATGGTAGGGAGGAAAATCTGACTGTTCACCAATTTATGAGGACTTCCCTTTAAAAATCACTTTGTAACCATGGGAAAAAATTTCAGTCCCCATGGTTACAAAGTGATTTTAGGGCTACCATTTAGACGTAGGTTTGGTTTTTTGGATAGGCATTAGGGATGTCGAAATTTAAAAAAAGTCTTGACCGACCACTGAGCCTCATTAGTCGATTAAAGTCGGTCACCGAAAATTCTATAAGTGCCATATCTGTGTCCTGTCGCGCGTCTTTCTCTGCCGTGTGGAACAAGTTATGCCCTCATTTTAGACTGGTTAGGCTCCCACCACACAATCAATGTTAGTTCGTGCCCTTGGTATTATAGATTTTCCCCAGTCATTGACCACTAGTTCTAGGCGTACTTGTGGAGGAATAAGGGTTTTGGGTAGAAAAATAATTGCTG
This sequence comes from Odontesthes bonariensis, assembly GCF_027942865.1. NCBI lineage: Eukaryota > Metazoa > Chordata > Actinopteri > Atheriniformes > Atherinopsidae > Odontesthes > Odontesthes bonariensis. The sequence goes on from NC_134511.1 coordinate 20,926,138, forward strand.
TGCCTGCGCAGACACGCACAGTCACACATTACGCGCAACGGCGCCCTTCCAGTCACAGTACTTTTTAAACACGAATCAAACGCGGCACCGAACTCGGGCTGTTAAAAGCCCACGTTACAAAGTCACAAACAGAGAACGGTGCATTTGGCGGTGTTACAGGAAAGTAGGTTAACCAATGACTTTGTTAAAAAAAAAAATTACCAAATGCCAACAGCCTCTGTGGCGTAGCCTATGCTGCACAAAATCCTTTGCAATAAGTCCCTGTCGTCATGCCATTTAAGTACAGATGAATATATCACAACAAGTAGGCTAAGTTAGTCTTGTGTCTTTTGCCATTACAATGTTACAATTATCATTATGTTGTAGTCCACACGCAGCCACATTGGCTTTATATAGGTTAATAGTGGCGATTTTTTTTTAACTGCGCAGACAGGACCTGTCATGTAGGCTACGGCGTACAAGTTGCAACCGGTGTAAGAGAGGACGTCTGAGGAGGGCGCTACGTGAGCTCTGCTGCGTGTTCTTCCATCGTGGGATGGCTCATGCTCACATAACATTTCTAAAGATATAGTGAGTTTTTTTTTTTTTTTTCTTTTTAAACCGACGGCAGAAAAATTCTAACCGGACGACGTTGATTCGGTCAACCATCGGTCATACGGTCATCGGTTAACATCCCTAATAGGCATTCAGTTGGGGTTGTAAAGGTTAGAGCGAGGGGCTAGGGAATATATTGTCTCAATTGAGAGTCCCCACAGTCATATAAACTAGATGTGTGTGTGTGTTCGTGTAATTTACGCTCCATGCTTATTTGTTCTTGGCTTTGTGAAACTTGCAGAGTAAGTATGTTGATTCTTCAATCTGTCAATCATCCCAATACATCAAATTTCCATCTGTATTCTTCAAACCACACCTTTCTCTCATCAATGGATGATCTCATGTAGATAACAAGACACAGTAAATCATATTCAGCTCTTATCAAAAGAGGATTTGTGCAGAAAGGGGAGTGTGAGGAAATGTCTAAATTTGTATGCGCTTCCATTGCTGGCTGCTGGTTTTCTTCGGTTACCCTACCTGCCGTTGTTTTTGTTGCCTATTGTGAAGCAGAGAGCGAAATGACAGTTCGTAGGATCCCAGTGAATGAAGGGATTTAAGCCGTAATCCGCCTCAATGATCCTTTTCAGAAACAACCAACTGTCTGGCACACAGCCTGCTCCTCGCCACAGCACGCCTGCTTCTGATACCTGAAGGCTGAACTGTAAACTTACACCCAGAGTGGCATTTGCTGCCGTCCACATACCTTAGATCTGAAATATGTTAAAGTTTCCTACTTAAGGTGGTAAGTGGGCGGAGTTGTGCATCCAAAGGTTTACGCATTCAGATTGTTCATAATAATGTTGTCATTTTTGTCCAGGCCTTTTGTGTCATTCAGCATTACAATTTGCAAAATTGCAATAATACTCTTATTTGTTAGAATATGGGTTTGTTTTAACCACTCAGGTCAGGTCAAACAGAAACAGATAGAGTTACTTTGTTTAAGAACTTATAGTATAAACAAAGATTGACTTGTTCACTTTTCTGTCAAACAGGACCTTGTAGATGTCCTCTGTTGAACTTTTGTAAACATCCTTGATTTCAATATCTTCAAGTTGACTTTTTGAGCTCGCTTGAAGCTGATAAACAGTCTTAGTTCAGTCACTTTTAAACAAATAGTCTCCGTCTTTATAGCTGAGTAGTTGCCAAGATGAGTTTGAGTAATTAATCTTGCTTCATAAATCTCTTCATGTCAAAGTCAAGCTCGATTATCATTTATCTTCTTTTTCTCTGTAATGCAAACAGACTCTGATTTTTATTTTTCTTAATCAGTGGGAAATTTTTAAAACCTTATCTGGAGCTGCGTTCTATCTTAATCTGGATAAGGCTTGTGCCGTGTGATGACTGTTAAAGCATGGAGAGCTTTGGTCCTCAGGGGTTGGATTTTATTGCAGCCGTGCGAGCTAAAAGAAGCATTTATTCTGGACATTTCTGACCCACAGCAATTACAAATGTCATTTTCTTTGTCGTTAACCAAATGACACTTTTATTGGGGTAAATATAATACTTTTAATTTCTTTTTTCCACTGGTTGCGGTTTGACAGATGTGTTAAAATTTGTAGACGCTTTTGATTTATGGACGATTTGGTTGTTTTAACACCTAAGGTGAATTGACCTCTTTGTGAAACTGTGGCTCTGACTATGGGGGATAGCACATGCACAAAAGGCCACAGACAAACACACACAAAACATAGACGCTTACTCTGTCTGCGCACACACGCACTCTCTCAAACACAAGGCTGGATTGGTTTATGGTGTGGCAATAAAAGGAAAGCGCCGTGCGAAATGAATCCAGTGTGAGTTGCAGTTTATTTTTGAGGCTGTGTTTTCTTAGAGATTAAGAAATGGATCCACCCAGAGAGTTGTGTTTATAGAAGGAACTTTTATTTGAGTTTAATTTTCCAACTCTACAGGTGGGAATCCGTACGACCTGATCCCTCCCTCGCTTCATCACTGCCATTTAGCCTGCAATCCTTGCCAACGAGCCTCTGTTTCTATATTACAGAAAGTAATAGTGAGAGCCATACTATATACATGTATGTCTCTGTTTTTTTTTTTAATCAATGACTTGATTAATGTAATATTTAACTTGATACAGTAAATAAAATCTAAACAAACATATGAGCTACTTTAAAGCATATAGAAAGTATGACTGCGGTGCAGCTGAGGGTTTAACATCAATTATAAAAGAACCAGTTATATTCAGTGTTCTTTTGTGAGTTTCTTCGGTAATTAAGTGAGAATGTCATTTTATGAGGTCAACCCTTGTTTTTATTCAGGGCCTCTGGAATTTCTCATTCATTTTTTTCCCCTGTTTGTGTGTGCGTGTAGGTACTGCAGAGCTGTGCGTCCAACTCCACCTGTAAAAGTGGAACCCAACTTCCATCAACTGCACAATTACAGGTAAGAGCAAAATCAGTCCAAATGAATCATAGCACTGGGATTATCGTCCTCTTTACTGGTGGTAAATACAGATATTGCATCAGGATACATGGCGATCTGGAATTCAAACTTGCCAATGAAAACATGAAAGGAATGACACAGTATCGTTCATGAATTGCAATTAATTTTTTTCATTTGACCTAAAATATCTGGCCTAAGCTTTCCAAGCTTCCTTCTAGGCTGCGTTGTCCACGCAAGTTCACACAGATTAAAATCAAAGTGGTTCATGTCTCTAGTTCACCTTTTCAAATTCTGAACTAAGTCCACTGCCCCAAAAAGGAACTTGCTCAAGTTAATTTCTTACTTTTTTTACGAGCTCCTCTGAGTTATCTTCCTCATATTTTAAGGGGCCCCAAGGCCTTCTGAGTTGTTACAGCCACATCTCTGCATTCAATGTGTTTTACTGGTAACCATCAAGATGCTGAAAATCAACCTGTGATGAAAAAAATGAGAAGAAATGTTCTCAGTGCATAGCCCACTTTATTTGATCATTTCTGCACACCATTGAAAGCATTTCAGCCAGTAGAGCCCCACTAACAAATACTTTAGTCTCACAGGGAATGCCACACTAACATCAAGTAACTTTGGTAACAAAAAAAAATGCAATTTCAAAAGCTTCAACAACAGCGTGTCGTGACTGATAAAAAAATAAAAAAGAAATAAAACACCAGCAGCTGTGTGACAAAATCTGGTTCGGGAGCACAAAAGCTGATTAAATCATACTCAGCGTCAGTGCAGGACACAAGTGGGAACAGAGTCAAGGACACCGAGGCCCAGACTAAAGTTAAACTTACACAACAGGTGCTCTCCTCTGCCTTTCTGATGTGCGGGGTCATCTGTTAAATCTCTCAGACTCAGCTGGCACACCTCATTCTTCATAGTGGAAAGTCGTTTTGTTTTGGTACACTGCTTTTTGTCAGTTTCTGCGCAGCTGTGGGAGTGCAGCTGCGTGGATCTTCATGTCTGCAGCTATACATGCCTGTGATTGTCCTGATGTAGTTGCCTTTGTTGTATATGTGGTATTTATGCCTGTGACTGGTAAAAAAAAAAAAAAATCACCGCTAGGTGCGTTGCTGTATCAATTTAATGTTTTATTCATTCACATAGAAAACATTCTGTATTGTACTTACAAATTCATAACTAAAAGAGTTGTGTCTCTTATATTTGGAGGACAGTGCGGTGTCCGTGACTTGCAAAAGAATTTCAAATTTTGATTTGTCCGACCAAATAATAGTTTTCCACTTCTGGATCATGTTTACATGGCTTTTTTTTTGTGCTCGATTGAGATTTAACTTGCACTTGTGAATGGCATGGCACACTGTGTACACAGGATAATGATTACTAGAAGTACTCCTGAGCCCATGCAGCAATTTCCACGACAGAATCATGACTGTTTGTAATGCAGCACCCGAAGATGGCCCAAGATCACAAGCATCCAAAACTAATCATCATCCTTGTACTTTGCGCAAAGAGGTGTCTCCAGATTCCTGCAATCGTTTCATAACATTATGCGCTGTAGAATGGAATTTTCTTCAGAATTTTACATTGAGAGATGTTTTCAGTAAATAGTAACATTTCTCATTTCTCATTGTGAATGAAATATTGACTTTATTTGCAAACCATTGCAATCTGTTTTTTTTTTTTTTTTTTTTTTTCACTTGTCCTGTCCAGCATTATGGCAGCAGAATTGTAATCTGAATACCGTTTATGCTAAACACATTTGCAATGCCAAGTTAATGCCCATCAACTCCTCATTTTTATTTATTTTTTTTTGTTACAATATTTAACATGATATGATAATAGTGCCGAACCGGACCGGGGGACAGAGAGAGAGGGAGAGCGAAGAAGAGAAAAAAGGAACAGAAACATGAAGAGACAAACATAAAAAAACAATGAAAAATCAGACAACCAGCTGCTACACCTGTAAAAACAAAACTGAAGACGATTCACGGCTTTTGTGGGGAATCCAGCCTTAGAAGCACCAGGAGCACCTGTAAGCAGACAAGCAGAGAACAAACACACAAACAAAAAAACCACAAGCAGCAGCAATCTCATATAATACACAGGTGACCTTAAACTACAGTACAGCACAACAACTGCTTAGTGAGCATGCTACTGGGCTAATGAATGTGTGTGTGTGTGTGTGTGTGTGTGTGTGTGTGTGTGTGCATGAACATGCAATACACATAGATGGTCCCACATAATAACCATGCTTAAATATCAGTGTATAGGGCCACAATCCCCACCCCCCCAGCAATCAGAAGCAGGCCGAGAGGCCCCCAGACCCAGGCCACCAACAGCCCCCAAGGAGCACAGAACCCGGGAAGCCCACTATAGGGACAACCACGCAGAGCCCCCCCGGCAACCAGAGGTGGCAGCCTACCAGTTCCGCCAGGCCCCCGCCACCCAGACATGGGCTGTGCGCCGGAACCGCCCCCCCGCGAGCCCGAGCGCCACCAAAACCCTCTGGCAGGGGCCCTGCCCAACACCCGAGAGGGCCAGGCGCCCCAGACAGCCAACCGCAGTGGGCTAGCGCCTGCCCCAGTGCCCCTGGGCAAGCGCCCCGGGAGTCAAGACGTGCCCACAGGTGGGTGAGGCCGTGAGCAGCGGGGAGAAGCAATGCCCCCCCCCCAATCAGGAACAGCACAAGCAGCCCAGAGGACAGCAGGACCCAGACCCCGTCACCCCATAAATCATATAAGAAAAAAATAAAAAATAAATAAATACATAAATAAATAAATAAAATAAAAAAACACATCCACAAACACTCGCACAGCACATGCATCCATCCCCCAACCCCCTTTGCAAACTGTTCGAATTTACATTTTACATAGCTACCCAGCATTTTTTTAGTACTAATTTAACTATCTGGAAGATTTTTTTTTTGCCGTAGTGGAAGAAGTATTCAAATTTGTAGCAAGAAAACCGAGTGAAATGTTCCATTATAAGCGTTTTAGAATTTAAGATGTTCAAATCAAATATCTACTACCACTGGTTATAACCTGATAAAATGTTGGCTTTTGTAACAACGACTATGCCAAACACTAAAGAAGAAAAGAAAAGTGAAGAACATACCCTGGAAGCGTGTTGAATTTAGATTTATTGTTGCAGTTATTTCACATATAAATTTGAGTTAAGTCCTCAGTTTAGTGTGAAACAAATTGTGTAATGATTGAAAGAATGAGAAAAGGTTTCTTTCCGCTCACTTTGCCTTCATAACTAACATTAGTCCAGCATAACTGTTTTGAGACTTCTAATGCCACAATTACGTAGATCTACAAATATCTTCAAGTTTTAGAAATAACTTCTGGTGAAACTGTTTTTTCATAATACCCCAAAAAAGTTGTTTACTCTCATTGTTCCATTGAATCATTTTCTCAGTCTGTGTAAATTCAGTATTTGATTATTGATCAATCTAACCAATTCGATCAAACTAATTTAGTTTGTGTATTGACTACATAAAGGATATGACTCACACTCTGCAGAGTCAGTTTTGGAGGAAACACTGCTGTTTGTGGTCCATATTACACGGCAGCTTGGAACCTTTAAGTGGGAGACGCGTGTTTCGTCAGGACCATTACTGTTGTAACAGGAGAAGCTGTTTTCATGTGAGCACAGTACCACCCTATACACTTAAGAATACACAGACACTTCAAGAAATATACCTGCGCGCACACACACACACACTCACAGGTGCTCTGGCAACAGCATCTTTCATCATCACAAAGTTTTACCAGGAATGACAACTGCAGAAACTTTACAAGCGCATGGATGTGTGAGTGAAACTAAGAGAGAAGAGCAGAGTTAGTTCTGGTGAGGTTCTAAACAAGAAGACGGGAAAAAGAAAAAGATTTTTGTTGATACCAGCCAGACTGATGAATGTTCCTATTCTTCCTCTGAGAGGAAATAATACTGTTAAGATTGGAGTTATTGGCACTGTTACATTTTATGTACAAAATACAGAATTTCCTCAAAAAGACAAATTTTCATAAATCAGATCATTTAACATGTCCTCAGTTACTGTTCAAAAGTGAAAATCATCCGCCTAATCATGAAGTAATATGTGTTTCAAGCCATAGAAGGTACAGGGGCTGCATGTTATTTGTCCCCAAGAGGGCACCACACTTTATTATTTTTTTACCTGTTGCAGTCTGATGATCATCAATAGATGGTAAAAGTTTGGTGTACTATCGAATGGAAACATTTCCCTTTATCTCAACATTCCTCTGAATACATAACCAGTGGATTGTAGTCAGGGTTTTACTGAGTTTTAAGCATAATGGATATTTATTAAACAGACATGCAGGTTGTGTGCACGCTGCTGTTCTGACATTTTCCACAAGTGCAGTTATTTTCATTGTCACCTGTTTTTGCTTTCTTTGTCTTTATGTGCTTTTTTAGCTCTTGTTTTTTTCTTTCTCTCTCATACACACACACAGCTGTTCGTATGCTTCAGCAGTCCGCTAGCCTTCAGCAGGAGCAGCAGAAAGCAGTTAGTGGTCTAAAACAGGGAGCAGTGGGCTTTGACCTAATCCCCGTTTGGGATAGAACAGGCTCCTAAATAAACTTCTGCAATGGGACACCACTGTTTACCAGTAGCAAAGCGAATTGTATTCAGAGTGTAACAGTGTTGTCTCAGGATTCATTCAGCTGTGATGAACCAAAACCAAAAACACAATGGCTCAAGTAATCCAGTGATGAAGGTCGGCGGGAAACACACAGAAGTGGTTTTTTCAACAAATGCTTCGATAAGATTCTGCCAAAGATGTAAAGCTTCATTTTTATCACAAGCTTTCCCAGTTTTAAGACAACTTGGGATTTTTATTGTTATTAATATTGTATTAATATATCGGTCACTGTGCTTTGCAGGTTGATCTCATCTCATTCAAAAGAGACTGCATTATTTTTACGTTTCTCTCAACATCGAAGAATCTTGCACGTCTCTGGACTGACAGGACGAGAAATTGTTCAAAATGATGCAAACCTATCGTCAAAACCTGGCAGCAACGTTTTCCATAATACCACAATCAGCTCAACCACCAACAGTTCAGTCTGTCTTTTGCACGTGTTGTGCCTGTGACATCCTGCTAATCTAATGATCAAAGCCGAACTCAGCATTACATTCCAGTTTCAAATCTTGGCCTCAATGCGAACCAATAATTCAGAAACTGTCAGTTTCAAAATGTACAGCCTTTAACAAAAGAACTAAATACAACTACAAATTATACTTTAATTGATTACTGGGTTGACAAGCAAGTGCAGAACAATACCAGATTACTTAAGAAGGTAGAAATACAATAAGCTGTTTCTCTAATATATTCTTTTGTCCAAGAGTGGAGAAAGAGGAATAGTTGTGAAAATGCAGAACCAGCCCACATTTTTGGGGTGCACATTTCCATCTTCTCATTACCCATACACATACACACATACATACACACACACACACACACACACAGGCACACGCCAGATATGAGTGAAACACACCCACCCTTCAGGGTGTTAGCAGTGTTGATGTTTGTTTGGACGGCGCTTCAATCCCTCAGATTGCTGCAAGGTCACATGGCATGACATCAAAGAAAATAATTTCTTCTTGGGTGACACTGAAAGCTTTGTGTTTATTCTGAAACTGACTATCTTGCTGTCTGTTTCTTTCTGTCTTTGGCAGTGGCTGCCGGTCTGTCTGTTTGATTACTTGCGTACACTTTCTGTACAGCTGTCTCTCTCTTTGTTTTAATCTCTCTGAGGTTCATTTTGTTATTTTACGTAGGTTAGCTTTGACAAATCAAAAAATACTACATACTTTCACTGCAGAGTGAGTGACTTAGCGTTTATTTGTTCCCGTTTATATTGTATTGTCAGCCCACTGGCTGTTAATGTGGAATGACTGGATTTGGCCAATTCTTCTGTGCTTTTCCATTGAATGCCGTTTAGCAGAAATTGGTCATTGCTCAATTTCTCTCCATTTTCCTTTGCTTAGTAGCATTCCTTTAAACCACAGCCGGCGGAAATCTTTGTAAAAAAAAAAAGAATGCAAAGATGGTCTTTGTGGTTTGGAGTGTTTTCCACCTGTCTCTCATAACTCATTGTGTTAGTTTTCACACAACAAGTCTGGTCAGGGTGAAGTGGTTCGTGCTTTGGTTCCTGGCTAGAGATCAGATCTTTTAGAAAAAACATGCACAAGTGGAGATGAGAAACAGAACACAAGGTTGTGGTGTGAACTAAGTAACAGTAACTGTAAAAAGATGTGATTCTAATGAGTTTGTAGCATGAATACAACAGACTCTAATTCCAGATGTGTTGGGGACTTTTCAAAAATGTCAAAATAAATTAATGAATAGATTAAAAAAAACATTTAGTTCAATTTTTTAATTGTTTGGGAACTGAGGATCCATATCGTTGCAGTATTGCAAGGAGCGTCTGTGTTCATTTTTGCTGAATACAAAGTTTTAGCTTATTCTATCATATGGGGAAAGATAGTTGCATATGTTGCTCCTAAATTCCAAAATGCCCCTCTGCAGTTATTGTACCTTCATACATAAGCAAACTGCCCATGTCCTGGACACCAATGCATCCCCTGAAGTCCTTTTTGTTTTTCCCAAAAGGAAGTCGAACGTTGGACTCATCTGAGCAAACTGTCATTCTGTCCATCTTAGATAACCTTGTGCTCAGAGAAGTCGGTGGCACTGATATATGGCAGCGTTGATATGTTTCATGTTACATTTCTGGAAGCAGAGGCGGACTGTATTGAGTGACAATCATTTTCCAACATGCTCCCGCAGCATTTGGACAAATCTTTTCCCAATAATCCCTGTAGATGTAGACACAGCTAACATTTTTCCAATCCTGCATTGGGAAATATTTTCATGAACTCATGAATGATTGACCAAATTTAGCACAAAATGGTGAGCCTTTGGTGGATGCTGTTTTTATAGCAAATCCTGACATCCTCACCTGTCACTAGTTAACCTGCTTATTGTAGAATCTGTTCAGTGTTACCTGTCCATTTTCATAGGTGCTTCTGTGGGACTTTGCCCCGATCCCAACTTGCTGCTGGCTTTCAATTTTTTTGATGAGTTGATATTTCCTAAATCCAAGGAAACGTGGTCTGAGAAGAAAACTTAAAATCAAAGTGAAAACTGTCTTTGTACTTGTGTCTGTCAAATAAGGGCTCAGAAGAATAAGGGGTTTGACAAAAGGGGTTTGCAAAAAAGCTAGTGAATTTGTGAGTGATAGTTCTGTTCTCTTCAAAGAAACTGAGACGTTTAATAGACTGATTGTCTTGTCACTATGTTGGAAGCACCAAGCTGTGTCTTCTCTGGAGAGTAATTCATGTGCATGGTTAGCTGTGAGGTTTTCCCCTGAGGGCTGTGTTTTGTTTTGATGTCCTCCACTGCAGCCAGATAAATGGCCACATGGAGAGCTGCGGGGGAGGGGACCGTTGGACATGTTAAAGGACACCTGTGGGGCTTTATGGGGCCTCCTCATGATGGACGTGGTTCCGCTTCAGGTGGCAGTAATTTCTCTAAGCCATGGGGGGGGGGTCAGTAGGGTAGCATTTTTGTGCCTGAGTGTGTCTGTGTATGCATTTAAATTTGAGTTAAGGCTTGTGGTTTATATCTGGGATTTTCTTTATTATTATTCTCTTCATATTCATGGCAAATAATCACAATTATAATGTATTGTATGTTGTTCAGTGTTCAGAAAGTGTTAAGTCCTCAGTATGAACATGTGTGTGCACACAGGCTGTCTCTCAAACACTAATTACTTCTAAAAGCTGTGGGTGCACCGCACAGATCGTGACAAAGTCTCACCCACAACTAATGATTATGTAAATGCGATAACCATCTATAGACACAATTGTGTGTGTGTGTATGTGTGTGTGTGTGGGTGTTCTGCCAAATATACTTTTATCTCTTATCATATGGAGATCAGCTGTTGGACAAATGTGGCATTGTTGAAGGCTGAGTTAGAGCCAAGTGTTCGCATTCATGCTTGTGTGTCTGTGTATGTGAAGTTTTGCTTTACTAGTTCAGGGTCTCATCTGTTCCTTCATACTGGGTCGGATCACATGGTATTTCAGATAAGATGACGGGAGCTTGTTATTAAATGTCACAGGCCGATCTTCTCGAATAACCAATAATATTCCGGCACCTACCTCACCTACACACAAATGTATGCTCACACACATGCAAAGACACAACCACACATAGACTGCTGGATTATGTAGGAGTGCACAAAGGGATGAATGTGACAGAAATGTAGCAGGAACAAAAAAAATGAAACTATAGGTATAGTAGATGCAGAGGCAGATTGTGTTGAGTGACATAAAATGTGGTGAACTCTAGAAACAGTTCATGAGAAACAGAAACATCTAGATGAGATCATATAGATCTAAAACCCAGATTATAGTGTCCATCTATGCAACAATCGGTTTGATAATCATTATGTCATTTGTCATGTAGAACTCTTGTAGAATAAATTTTATTATCATTTGGACCGTTCTCACATCAGATTGTATAACAGGTTCATATGACAAAACATATTAGTTTTACAGTATTGGATCTGAACTAAAGAAAATAAATGTTGGTGAATGTCAACCTGATATGTCAAGTGTCATTCCAAAAGAGAAAAAGCGATAAAATCGACATTGGGAGGAAGGATGATGGTCCAGAATTCATGTACAGGACTTCACAAAACACGTTTGTCTCCTCTGACACCAATAGGTTTTATATATTATCTCTAGACTGAGTTCTGTTTTATTAGTCAACCTCTTTTTTTGTTTCAAGTAATAAGGTTTTTGTTTTCAGGTTATTTATCTATTTACTGGTAAAACTTCACAGTCTCTTAAACAAACTGACCCAAAACTGTATGTAATACCTCACTTGGAGCCCTTCAAACAACAAGTATATCTCTGTCTTTGGAAAAGCAGAGCCTGGTTGACTCAGCTCTGAAGCCTCTGTTTGTGCGAGGCCTTTAGCCAAAGTATTACTTTTTTTTCAGTTTAGAGTCTCGGCGTTAACTCGCTCGGCGTTAACTCTGCGTTAACATGCACATGTAGCTAGCACAACTGCCATAACACACTGTGTTAAGAACGCCTGTACAGTAGGCCTGCACAATATAAGGAAAACTTGCATTATGTGATATCGTTGTGGTGTACAGCAATCATGATATGATTTGTAAGAATATTACAATTTCAGCGCTCCCGTCTTTCGCTTCTATCCTCACGATGATCACAACACTCTCCTTGTGCTGTAGCGTCTCAGGCACTTGCATATAGGCGGGGGCAGGCATGTAGGGCAGTGAGGGTCCATCTGAGTGGCTAAATATATTATTGACATGCAGAGCATGAATGCATGGCACTCTCAAATATAATTGGGTCAAATAAAATGAAGTTCAAACAGTCTTTTCTGATACTGGTATTGTGCATGTTGATGATATGCAAACTTCCACATGATTCCACACAAAATTATTACATTAGATAATGCTTTCTGTCATTGTTCGGATCCATCAACGTGGTGAAACTACCTGGTTGGATTTACAAAAAAAAACAAATGGAGAGATAGACATTTTTCTTTGTTGCCAGGATGAGGAACAATTATACAATTTAAAACTTTTTTAAATTAAACACACCCACCCTAAACAATTTTGTTTTATTGCATTTTGTTTTACTTTGTTACATGAGGCTGCAACTCAGGAGGTTTTAAACTGATATCTCCGCTGTGGACTAACATAGATTGTATCTTTCGATTCGAAATGGGTCATTTCATGTTTTTTTTGTATTTGCATGATGTAAATTTCCTCAACTGCCCGTGTCACCCTCTGCAGCCCAGCATTTCTGACCACACAGACCGTCTACGCTGCAAGTCTTCTGATGCAAAGAAAGCAGAGGAAAGTTAAGCAGGCTGTTGCTTCGTGCTGCTTAAGTAACTAAAGGTTGCAGAAGTGTTTTTTTATTAAAAAGGCAACAGCATCATAATTTTCAGTCACTGGTCAGCAGGTCCCTTTCACATTAAATATTTATAGAGGTTGGAGGCAAGGGGAAAGGGAGCCAGAGCAAGCTGTCTACAATTGTACTCTATTGAATAGAGGATTTATTGAACAATCTCTACAAACCTGCCTCCAACTGTCTCATAGCTTGGATTGGCTTTGATGTCCCGGTGCACTGAAATTACTCTTGGTTTTTAAATTGTCCTCTCTGCACAGACAGTGGTCGTTTGTATTCCTGACGGAGTAATCAAAAGATTGAGTTGACTTGTGTAACCTGCTTTTGATAATATACAACACATTTACAGTGCATTCTGTTGACCTTGATTATATCAAGCTGCATTTAAGTTACGAGTTGTGCAGAGAAAATAAAACATCTGCCAAGCATACATTGACTTGTTTATTTTGAAGTGATTGAAAACCCAATTTGTATATATGTTAATAATTTGTGTTAAGAATGACTTTGAAAATTACATTACACATATAAACACTCCAGTGCAAACGCATGATCCATCATACACCGGGGTGAAGTGGCATTTAGATTTGATTTCAGAGAGCAGCCAGATAAACCAGACATTTGGTAAATTGCTTAAACCCACCAATGTGTCAGAGTGTTGCAGCTTATGTCATCAGCTCAACCATGTTGGCTCCGCACGTTGTTAACAGCTTTTTAAGTTGTAGACCAAAGTTCCAACTGATAATGAACTGTTATGATGACATGTGAGCACCTAAAGGCAATGGCTTGAATACATTTTAGAATGAATAAAATGGACCAGAAGCCCAACAGAAATTTGTTGTGTAACAACAATCTGAAGACCTGGATGGGATGAGAGGTTACCGGTTTGCTGTTCATTCCATATGAATTGAGGTCATGCGGACTCAATAGGAGAATTTGATTTAATATAGGAATGTGGAGACCTGTCCTCACAACTCTCTGAGTGCAGCCTGTCACTCTGACTGATGTGTGTATACATGCATATGCACATGCACATACAATCACATTAAATGGTTTGTTAGTATAGCATGCGCCTCTAGTCATAGGAAGATTTGATTTAGAAACTTAGCTTTTCTTGACACAGCTGGTTCTGTGTTCTGCGAATAGTCAGTCTGGTTTGCCTTAGTCATTCAACTACAATATAAGAACCACTGGCAGAGGTAGCATGATGAACCATGACATTTTGTATGTATTTGTAGTGCTACTTCTTTGGTTTTCTATTTTCTTGATTATATGATTATACCTTCTAGCAGAATTACTATTGGTATTGCTACAGCTTTTGAAGCTCATACAGTAACATAAAAAGCTGTCTGTCCGCCATTTGCTCAACACATGTGGTTTGTGTCAGATGTTTTACTATAAACCTTTCTTTATTTGCAGAGTTTCATGCTCCTAATTTTTATTCATTATCTTTCTCCCTTTTGAATTAACTTCCTTAAGCCAAGTATGATCTAATATTAGTAGCAGATATATTATCTACAGTCAAAAGCTAATATGTCTTTATTTTAATTTAATGTGATTTGTTGCCATGGCAAAGTATTATCCTTTTTCATTGTGGTGAAATATTTAACTCTCTCCCTCTCTCTCTCTCGTACACACATTTCTGCAATTGCCGAGAAGACATGCTTACACTGATGATTCCAGTCATAAAAAGTAAAAGACGATCAGATGCAAATGCATCCACACAAATGCATCCACACACACACGCACATGCACCCACACACACACGTTTAGCCGTGTTTCTACGTGTCAGACACGTAAGTCCGGAGTGCAAAGGTCATCCTGAGAGGTCAGAGTTTTAGTCTTATGTTTCACACTGAGAAGAGGACCTCTGTTCCACGCTGAATGGACACTGTCCACAGTGTTTTCCAGGAGAGAGACAGGGATAAGGTGGGATTCAGGAAAGCGCAAACAATAGAATAGAAACACGAAGAGAAGTTGATATGGATGAATGGTTTGGGGGTAGGACGAGAGAAGAAATGAGCATTCATGTTTTCAGGCAGCAGGATCATAGACATCTTAATGATGTGTGAGGGTAACAGAGTGTGTAACACATTGTGTGTTATACTGTACATACATATACTGTATGTGTCATTGTGTTTTTGTATTTTGTGTATATACATTCATTTTACCTCAATGTGCGGCTGGATAGTGTTGTGATAAGATTGCTGCCCTTCATGTGGGTCATCGGAGTTCGATTCCTGACCTCCCTCCCTGCATGAAAGGTCTTACCTCCAGTAGGGCTCCTTGGGCAAGACCCCCATTACGCTACCTGCCTACCTGGGATATGAGTGTAAGTTGCTTTGGATAAAAAGTGTCTGCACCAAATGCATAAACATAAACATATGCAGCACCAGAGTGTTGGTACTTCTGCTGTAGGGGTGTGAATGTAAGCATAAATGAAGGCATGTTTTATATCTGTGCTTTTTTGTAAACATAAAAGGTCTGTGGTGGTCATGTGAGAACCTGCGGTGAACTTAAGGCTCCCCAAATAGTGGATTCTCTATATTTGGGAGCTGGACCGACACCACTGACCCTACCTCTGACCCCACACCTGCCCACTGTGTGTGTCTGTGGACATGATTGAGGCTGGATAGAGTGGGGAGATGTAAATGAGTCTCTGTGTGTGTGCGTCCGGTTTGGAGTTTCCAGTCCTCCTTCTATTACATTGTGATTTGGTGTGGGTTTGAGTGTGTGTTGAACTCATTTAAGAACTCAGGCCTAAATTGTGAGTACTTGTTCTGTATATTTACATGTGCCGTTGTGTTTATTTAATCAGATCTGGATTGTTTTAATCTCTCTGTTATCGTTTTTCAAGAATGTAGTTTCTTTGTAAAAATGAGAAAAAGTAGACATCTGTAACTTTTAAATCTGTACGTGTCTGTGTGCAGTGACCTCCAACAAATGCATGACCAGTCTCTCAGTTCTTGTTCCGTATTTAGGTCTCAGAGTTCAAGGGTCATGGGGGTCGAGAGGCGGTATATGAATGGCTGACTGTTATCAGGTGGTGAACAAAAGAATGTGTGTGTGTGCATGTATTTAAGAGAAAGGAACAGGAAACAGTATGACTGAGTGACAGAAGGAAGAAGATGGAGGCAAAAGGTTTGGGCTTGACTGAAATAAAAACACTAACAGGAGAAAAAAGAAAACATGAAAACAGACTGCATCGCTGAGGGAAGCACGGTGTGTTTCCCATAACTGCTGCAGTTTCTTTAAACAAGTGAAAGTTGACGAAGTTTATTAGTTCTTTATAAACTGCCTTTGCTTCAAAACCTGTATCATTAAATATAGGAGACAAAAAGGGCTGTTATGTAATCACACCTGCACCAAATTCTTTACCCACCTATCTTATATACCAATTGCCTCCTTTGTAATAATGGAAGTTACGCTCTTCACACGCAAGTCATATGACGATGAATGAGTATAGATATGTGGCAATAGTGTTCCATGTCTTAATACTGAGGCCTTTAAGCAGTCATTCAGAAATAACCCCTTTGCATTAAACTAAAAACAATAGTTGAATTGGGGTAAACTACAGAAATATTTCTGCTTTCTTTGTCAACCTCTTAAAGGGTAAACCAAGATCTTTTAGTCTTGCATTGTCTTTGTGCCCCACCCTTTTTGACCTCCTCTGTTTCTCATCTCAGATTTTCAATGGTCTCTTTTTTTCCCCCTGTTTCTCTCTCTCTCGTTACCCCCCTCTCCTTCTTCGTCATCTGTTTTCCCCCCTCATTTCATGACTCCCCCTTTTTGCCCTTGCTAATTGCCATCCCGTTGTAGCATCCCGGGAGCCTGGAGCTCATTAATTGGTGAAGAGGAGACAGGTGGCGCCACTATGTTGTGATGCTTCTTGTTAGTTGTGTGTGTCAGTCTTTTTGTGTCTTGTGTTTGTGAGAGCACATTTTTTTTGCATGGGCTTGTCCGTGTATGTGGGTGCGTTTATGTCTTAAAATGTGTATACGTGTGTGTTTGGGTGCATGATTCCTAAATATGACTGTGTGTGTGTGTGTGTGTGTGTGTGTGTGTGTGCCTCTGTGCTAAAATGAATGTGTGCAGTATCCCTGCTTGTTAGCAGCACGGAGCCCCTTCTCACTGTAATCTCTTTGTTTAGGCAGTGCGAAAAGGGCCTGGCGGGGGCATGAACTCCCCACGCTCTTATCCCACTGCGCCACTCACCCAAGTAGACCCTCATGCTCCACCATCACCAGCCCGACACCGGCTTTGCTCCCATCACCTCCCCCATCTAACTCAACCCCTGCCCAACTCTGTTATGTCAGTGTGTGTCCATTTGCCCCACCTTCTTGTCTAACTTTGTTAGCATCCAAATCACAAGTTGTACATTCTGTATCAGATCGGCAAATGTTCCTCGGTATACTTTAGGATATTGTTTAAGTTTGACAGTTACTTTACTTCATTAACTACTCCAAATCAAACCATATTGGTGTTATGAAGTAGAAAACAAAACATAAGCAGGTAGTCCTTGCAGTTTGGGATGTTTTATTGAGAATTCAGCAGCTAGATTAGCCTCTGTTATTGCAGCAACTCAAGTCAAACACTCCAAATCTAAAGGACAAAAGGTTTTTGAATGTTAGTCCCATAGATCGGCAGGTAAGAGCCAACGACATTTAAATAGGACAACTTTGGAATTGCCTCTTTTGGTCAAGGCTAGCACTGGCGGCCTGTCCAGGGTGTACCCTGCCTCCTGCCATTGACCGCTGGGATGGGCTCCAGACCCCCACGACCTGACCGACGGATTCAGCAGTATAGAAAATGGTTGGATGGTCAAGGCTAGCTGCCTCGGCATGCCTAAAGCACCTGTGCCAACCTGGGATATTTTCAATGGGTGTCATCACAATGCAAAGAGACCGAGAAATGTTAATCCCAAACTAGACATACAGTAAGACGGTGAACACTACTGACCCCCAAATATCAGGAAAATAAAAAAACAGCAACAAAAAACAGGATGACACGGTTAAAGATTAACATTCCACCCACCCATCCTCTACTATTGTATCTTATTAGGGATTGCAGAGGCCTAGAGCAGTTGTGATGGAGCCAAAAAAAGAGTGTAGCCAGTCCATCATAGGGCTCCGATACTCCAGACTGATGGAAGGACCAGCAGCGACTAGAGACTTCCTCGCCGTGTCTCATCATGTCGCCAGCATCAGAACAAACAAACAGCACTTGAACCTACCACAAAGACAACTTCGAACTTCTGGCCAGGATGTTATTGTTGTCTGTGTGAGAAGGCAAAACTTGCCAGGGCAGAATGGGGGAGGGTAGTATGTGCATAACTCTCAGGGAGACTGGAAGAATGTGTAGATTGAAGAAACATAAATGCTGCAGTGTGCGCTTTGAGTTTTTGGGTAATTACATAGCGAGCTGGTCTCTCTTAAATCCTGATTATTCGTTGGTCCTCAGTCTTATCACATGACCATGTTGTATTGAAAAGTGTTATTTATTTTGGGGAAATTAAAATTACAAAAGAGAAGAGATTGTGCTCGACACATTAAGGGCGTATTCACACCAGGAAAGTCCGATAGTTCACTTGCTTTGGTCCGAACCTTTTTTTTTTTTTTCATTTTGGTGCGGTTTGCTTTCAGACTGTACATTTCAGTAAACGGACCAAAATATGTCAACAAAGCCACGCGCCCTGAAGTCGTTCGGCTATTGGTCAGAATCGACACGCGCAACACAAAGTGCTAAGTTCAAAAGTGAATGTATTCATGGACGCTTTCCGTGCCGTTATTGCTTTTAATATAATCAAAACTATATGTTTTTTCAACGTTTTGCTATTTTCACAACTGTGTAATTACTATGCTGCTGTACAAGTAATTTATCAACAACGACGACAAAGGGCAAGGCGGCTACGGAGGAGAACGCTGATTCGGTCTTTCGTTAGCTTTACCACAGCCGGTCTAGTAATTAGAAGAACGACGCTCTGTTCTGTTACCAAGCAGCAGACAAACGACGGATGCTCCCGAGGTACAAAAAAGCAAATAGTCTGGGATTAGGTCCGGTCTGCTTTCACACCTCCAAAAGATCCACACCAGGGTTCGTTTGATCCGGACCGAGTCCGACCTTTCAGCTCGGTCTCGGTCCGCTTGTTTGGTCCGGACCAGAGTTCGGTGGTTTGTATTCAGACCATCCCAAAAGGTCCGAACCAACGAAAATCTGGTCCGTTTGGTCGTTTGGTCCGGACCAAACGAGGTAGGTGTGAATACGCCCTAAGTTACCTGTTAGCTTTCTTTTATCACTGCTTCCTCCCCTCAAGTAAACTCAGCCGCTACAATGAACAGTCAATCAGAGTGAGATCTCTCACCAACAGACATGACGGCAATCCAATTCCTACAAAAGAAATTACCTTATTCCATGTTATTACCAAAAACTGTGTCACTGCCCAGCACAAGAGTAACTCATTTCCACAGGCGGGAAAAATTGTATTTAATCCCATTAGATTTAGGTCTGGCTCGTTTCAGACCATGCCACTCAATGAAAAATATATTCAATGAATTTGTTTAATACATAACAGAAAACCAAAAAAAGCTGAATGAAATACTTACATGTTTGGAGGTGAAGGGTTTAGAGCTGTAGAGTCTAATTCATTCTAATTCATTCAGCCTAATTCATTGCTTAAGTCTGTGTTATTTTTTCTTTATCCTGATATGCCTGTTTTAATCAGGTCACTTTTTTTTTCTCTCCCGTCATTCTAGCCCTCACCTCTAACCTTTCTCCCACTGCTCTCCTTTGAAGTCTTCAGGGAAAGCTCTTTTCAATCCCTGGCAGAATCCATGTAATTGTTTGGTAAAGTCTATGAGGAAGAGCCCTTACAAAGCCCTAGTGTTTTGCCTACCAGATGGTGTTATCAGTCTGGTAAATGATGGCCTTTTGGTAGGTCTAGAGGAGCTGGTGTCACGGGCAATGATGTGTGAATAGGTTTGTGGGTGAGTTCTTATTTGTATATCTGGATCAGTGTGTGTTCATGTGTTAATGCAGGTGGAGAGTTCACAGGCAGTTTGTAGGTCAGGTTCCTGCCCCTGGTGTCACCTTGCTATTTGGCTCTAAACAAGTACTATAACAGGGACGCTTCTCTTCTCTTATCTTCAGATCTGTCACACTTTCATGACTTTACTTTATGCTAAAAACCATTCAGCCCGTAAATGAATAAAGTGAGAGTAAGCAGAAAACATCAGTTAACAGGGCGGGGAATTGAGACTGAAAAGTTTTAGCAGCCTGCACGATTTCTGGCTGGATGAACAGCTGTCATTGGCCATGGAAATACGTGCAGGTACTTTATTAGTGTGAGGTCTCACAAACTCAGAGCAAAACCAAGTTAGTTTTAAATGGTTAATTGGAATTACCAGAACTCCATGTTTTTACACCAGTGTTGATGACACAGAATGAGTTACTAAATATATAACAGAGATGAATAAACCTTAACACGTTAAGGGATTTAGATGTTCTAGCACAGACAAAATAGTTGTCTTCACTTATTTGTTAGCTAACGTGTAGCTGACAGTTGATCATCACTTTAGTCAAAAGGTGTCACGTCAACAGCTTAACAGCAACAATGCTGGACCCTTGCAATTATTTTGCCTCATGACAGGAACGTGTCTCCTTTGTAGCCTATAGAACTCATGTTGTGCTTTTGGTTTTGTCTGAACAAAATAAATAATTAACTCCTTTTCCCAGTTTTACTTTTTACTTTTTAGCAATTTACTTTACACCAATGTAAAGCAGTTCAAACTGTGAATTCCCAATTTTTGTAGTTGGAAATTATATACCATGGTGGTGCTTTTGAATTATGTAGAATTTTTACCTTTCATTTCACCTTTATTTTGAAAGGTAAAAAAGACACCAGATAATTATATTGAGTTAACCAACTTTATTACACACACAAGTGCAAGGTTGGCTTCTGCTTTCAGGTACATGAACTGCCATTATATTCAAACACTCTTTTCTATGATGCAGAATCCATATAGCTGAATCAATGACTAAACCACCTAAAAAAAAATCAAGGCTGCAAAGTAACCCCAAACCATAACATTTCCACCACCATGCTGCAGTTGGCATAATGTTCTCAATCTAAAAAGCAGTCTTTGGTCTCTACCTCTCTTTGTTTCTCCAGAAGGCGTTATTCCAAAACATGTGTTTCTCCTTATATGTAGGTGGATAGTGCTGTGCGATATGGACAAAATTTTATATCCCGATAGGTCATTTTATATCCCGATAACGATACATATCCCAAAATAGTATTTTTTTTTTAAATTATATATATATATATATATATATATATATATACATATATAAAAAATTAATGGCAATTTGTGATTTTGCGGTGTCTGCGGGACTGCTTGTCATAGGGAATGCCTTTGGTCAACGATTCGTTAAGGCTCATTTGGTGTGTTTTTTTCTTTGTTTGAGGTAGTTTGCCGCATATTCACGCTGGGTCTCTGTACTGTTCTTCATGTCATGCCTTTAAGTGATAGAACAGATTACACGTGTTGGAATGGCTTGTAATGGCTTGTAATGACTTGTTAGCGATATGTTTTGCAAATTACCGTTGTCTGGTTGGTGTCTGACTTTTTAAATCCAAACCAAAACAACACCAGGGAATTCTGGTTCCCTCTTTTCGGCACTAATTCCTCCCTCCACAGAGGAGACAGTAGGGGTTGTAGGAAAACCATTTTGTCTACAAACCGTGTCAGCCAATCGACCATGTAGCACCATGGTCGGTATTTCCTGCTATAAGGCTGTTGGGAAGGGGCATGTCATGAGAATTAGGCTAGGAATGGTACAACTAAGACCCAGAACAACAGAGATGCACTACTACACTTCATTACATGGGCTTGTGCATTAAGTAAACTACCTGAATGGATAAATAAGATACACTGTTCATAACCTTCTAAAGTATTTGTTCTGCCATGCCAGTCAGATAAACACGATTTGCCAAAGTTGCAACCAACTCCAACTCAGAGTTGTCACAGATATATTGTGTGACAGATGGATAGACAGCCAGGGGCCAGCCATTGTGGGGGACAAAAAAAAGTTGGTGGGTGGTTGCAGATTGAGATTCTCAGTATTTTCTAAGTTGATTTATGAATCACCAAAGTAGGCAGGGAAGATCCCACATAGCAGGTTGGACATTTCGCTCTCTCTTTCAGCTCCCACTCAGGAAGTAGCTCTTCTGTTTTTCTTTGCTACCTTGGCATGACATTTTTAACATTCCACCCTTTTGGCCAGTCACTTTGCTTTTTTCTTTTCTTTTTAACCAGCCCTCATCCCTGTCTTTCACAGAAGGGTACATTGATTTTATGTTGTACAGGCTCAAAAATACATGTGTGGTTCTACGTGTTCATGGGTTTCACTTTCTCTTGACATAGTAGATATAGTATTTCTAATTATTAAGCCACAAATCTTCTAAGTTGACTTCATTTTATTATTGAATTTGAACCTGTAATTTGTGGTTTGCTTTTAACACTCTGTGTGCCTTAAGGCAAAGTAACGGCACATCAATCCTACTGAAATGCTAGACGATATAAAACCATTCGCCAAACAACCTGAGGGTACGTTCAGTCTGTCATTTTAAAAACAAACTAAAGCTATCAAAAGTAATTAAACTATTTATGATATCATGATTACAGAATTGGATTTCTGAAGCTTTTCTCGGTTTTCTTTTTCCACACCCGTCCCTGTCGGTGATTTTATGGCGGTTGTAAAGTGATAGAGTGAGTGGTTTCACAGTGACTATAACACACTGTAAAAGCCATTTCCACTCTGTCATTATGCCTTCATTAAGTTTAAATGGCTGAACACACACTTTTGTGTGTGTCCATGTGTTTCTGAGGGTTCTGTTACTTCAGTCATTGGGATATAAATTAACTTACTATCTCATTGAGGGGCACTATGGTTCAGGTGAAGTTTCTGGTAATGGTGACACTCACTTGACCATCCAACATGCTGGCTGGACAGAGTATAAATCCCTCTCTCGGGGTTGGGCAAATGTAATTGTGGCTTGGGTTACAGTGTATTATTTAGTGGTTATCCACCAAACAGAGTTCTAAAGGTTAGTTAGATAAACACTGCCCCAAATGAAAATCGGACACCCCATCATACCCAGCAGCACAACCCTAAAAATCGCAGAAATGTATGAAAACATGACTTGTTTAGACAGATGATGTGTTTAAATTATGCACATACAAAATGGAAACAATGCCAATAAACGTTGTTATGCTGTAGACACAAATTGTCACATCCTGGTGGATCACTTGTTTAACTGAGGTGGAGAAAAGCAGGAGGACATGGTCTCGGGGGAACTTAAATGGTAGACAGAGGCAGAATCAGGGGTTGAAGCTGAGCCAAAGTAACTGACTAAATGGCAGATTACAGTTCTGCGTCTATCGTCTTGACGTGTTGCTTTGCTCTGGTCGCGAACCACTTTTCATGTTATGGTTCTGCAATCTCGACCTAGAATTTCTAGTGACGCATAGCAGTTTCCCGCCAAAACGCTAGTGGGAGTCGTGAGAACTTCGGTGGGGGGAGTGTATACAGACAACCGGAAAGGCACACCGAGGACCAATCACAGCCGCTTTTGTCTGCGCACTTCCGTTGGTGGTCTGCGTGCGTCTGTCGCGTAGTCAGGATTTTTTTGAGGTACACGAGAACGCGCGCAGAGCCTCTGCGTGGGGGAGTGGTCAAGATTTTGACGCTCGCAGAGGCTATGCGTCCGAGCGTCAGAGGCTTTGCGTCTGAAACATAAATTAGGCTTAAAGGATAAGACCGGTTTTTTGACATTGGGCCCTTGATTTCACATTATACCATGATGTTCTACTCACCCCTGCTTGTTGTTGAACATTTGGAGCTGTTCCGAAGATATTCGCGAGGCGTCTGGCTGCTCTCTTGAGATATTCGGCCATGAAACGGTTTCCTATGGGCAAGCTTATACAGGCACAAACAATGCTGTTTATAATTTATTAATTACTCTACACTAGCACTGATAACGTGGAGGTGCGTCGCTTACTTAAAAAAATCCGGGTTACTAATTTTGAATTTTAGCCGAATGAATAAATAGGCAGCAGGTCTGTGGGCTGTCTGTGGTAGTAGCACGACAAGGACGTCAGTAACACCCACTTTACGACAAAAAAATCAAAATTACAATAACCCGGATTTTTTTAAGTAAGCGACGCACCTCCACGTTATCAGTGCTAGTGTAGAGTAATTAATAAATTATAAACAGCATAGTTTGTGCCTGTATAAGCTTGCCCATAGGAAACCGTTTCATGGCCGAATATCTCAAGAGAGCAGCCAGACGCCTCGCGAATATCTTCGGAACAGCTCCAAATGTTCAACAACAAGCAGGGGTGAGTAGAACATCATGTTATAATGTGAAATCAAGGGCCCAATGTCAAAAAACCGGTCTTATCCTTTAAGCTGTCTTCATTTGATCAGTATAAAGAAGCAGAGGAGCAAAGGGATGTAAAAAGGGCATCATTTCTGCTGCAATACAAGGCAACAGATGGATGCAAATTGAGCATGTCTTTTTTTATGTATTACTGATTACAGAGGAGAACTTTGTTGCTTTCTGTTGGGTCAGCTTCAATTTTGAAAATTTTAGTGCCTCTAGCTAATATTACTTTAAAGAATTATGCTCGATTCTTGTATTTCTGCGTGACCGTGCTGACCTGACATCACTGTCCCCTCAGTAAACAGTGGCAGTAAATTGATATGATGATTATAAAAAATGGAAACAAATTTAAAAACTAGACTGTAGTTATGGATGGTTATGATTATAAATAATTGACTGTTTCCGTAGACTTGAGAGAAGTGGTATGTTAACCTGTCACACAGATTTCACTCAAACCTTTTTGAGGAAGAAACGAACGATTTCCTACAATTTTCTTATGAGAGAGCTTAATGAGCTCTTTATAGGATGGTCACGATCAAGAGACGCCTGTTCATTGACCTTCTGTTCATCACTGACTCAGTGGCCTTATGTTACTACTTGCACTAACATAAATGATCCACTGTCACTTTTGTCTCATCCTGCTTTGACATATTTTTGCGACAGAATTCTCTTGCATCGTTACAGAGCAAAATCAAAAAGAAATCAGAGGTCAGAGGTGTACCTGACACAACTTTTCTCTGTGCCCACTTCATCATACCTGCCCTCCCACTCTGTTCTTCCTCTTCAATTCCCTGGCTCATGGATAAATGTTGGTGGGTATGTTTATGAGCAGCAGAAGGTTTCATTGAACCTAAATCAGAGAACTCGATGCAGAGATTGTTGTTTGCAATTTAGGGTGAAAATAGTTAACACCGCAGTTCATTTGTGACCGTTTAACTCCATTCTAAATTATCACTGTTTCTTTTACACTCCTCACTTACAAAGTCCCTGTAAAGTAGTTTTTATGCACTCCTTACTTAGCTCCATCCAACAATCTTTTTTGCTTTAAGCTCTATCTAAAAGATTATGTGGTCTTCTTGTAGTGGAACAGACGGCATTGAAGAAGTTGTCTTATCCACAGATCACACCAAGCAAACATTTTTTTTTAATAATAATCCTTATTCCATCACTGTATATGTTTCCTTTAGGCTGAGAAGTCTTGAGCACAAATTCAACGTAGGAAAAAGGAACTATTTCTGTCAACTCAGCTCCCATACACACATTGTTTCTCTTGTTCCACAAACCATTCAGGCAGAAAAGATTGCTATGTAAATGCACCGGTGAATAGGAGTGAACAGACAGGTTTAAAACAGATTATGTTAAACTGCTTGTTAGTTTAAAGACATACCGAAGTGAATGGATGGGGATTAGCAGATGTGCTGCTGAGCTGTGAAGGTGTTCCTCTAAATGGACTTAATCCCCTGTCTTTTAGTCAGTTCACATATCAAATAAAGGGATGAATGCTTCTAAAATTGAGCCGGGAAAAGGTGAGATTAGGTGGTCTTTTAATCCTGTAGAACTGATGGAAATCCCAAAGTGGAGATGTTGTATTTGTATTGCATATATATAAAGCCACAAGTCCATTTATATGATTTTTTCTTTTTGGAATACAGAGCCCATGTAGGTTAACCACAAGAAGCTGCCGTGTAATAAAAAAGCTGCAGCAGTGCCCCATTTCTTTTTCCTTTATTCCACATATTTCTATTAAATACTTGACAATAATATGTGCCATTAAACATAATGTGGCTTGTGACAGTTTGGTTACTGGTTGGGTCAGCGTTGTAGTCTTTAACCACACAGAAAACCACAGTAATATTCCACGGTTTCAAATTGTGTCACCAAATAGGAACATGTTAAAAAGGTTCAAATAGATAACGGGATAACTAGTGATACAGATACTCTTTAGGATGTAAAGGTATGGGGAGAGGTAGGTTTTGAAACCGTCTGACTTGCAGTTTTAACAAAATGCAA
Source organism: Odontesthes bonariensis (assembly GCF_027942865.1). Lineage (NCBI taxonomy): Eukaryota > Metazoa > Chordata > Actinopteri > Atheriniformes > Atherinopsidae > Odontesthes > Odontesthes bonariensis. The sequence continues at coordinate 20,952,564 of NC_134511.1, forward strand.
AACCCACTTAAAGCGAGGAGTGACTAATGTAACCTATCATAGACTCAAGCAGAAATGAGTAGAAACCTACATCCACAGTATTTTCATTATTGATTTGGCTTTGATGAACCATTTAAACGTATGCAGTCATCGATCCCAGCATCTATAAACAGAACCTGGTTTGCAAACAATGGAGTCCCCTCTTAACTACGATAAGTAGCCTCAACTGACTCGATACCTGCACTTGATTGCACTTTTCACTGGTTAGATGTATTATTTTTTGCTGATTTCAGAGACCAATCAAAAAAAGCCTAGGCAACATTAAGCGAACAGGAATTTCCTTGACAACAAAAGCTGCAGACACGGGGTGTTGTTATGTTAAGAAAACAGCCTGTCAAAATTGATCCAGTAGTCATTGTGGAAAGACTATTGACCCCAGCCACTGGCTGTGTTATGTCATCTGAATGGGGAAAAGGGACCTGAATGTGATTAACCTAAGAGATGGAGAAGCAGTCAGAAAAAGAAATTCCAATCTGCTTTCTATTCAAATATCTGAGCTGCTTCATTTGTGACCTAAAGTGGAAGTTACATTGGTATTTTAGCCTCCCCTTATCTCAAAGGTCTGCTTCCATCCTCCTTTCCTCTGCTCTCTGAACTCCCTCCCTTCTCCCCTAAAGGTCACCGTGCTCCATTTGTCATCTTAGTTCTTCCAAAATTGTTGCTTTAAACCAAAGACAACCATCATTCTTCTCAGATCTCTCTTGGTTGGCAACCAGCCTTTTGTTTGCCTCTGCTTTTCTCGTTTGGTTTTACTTCTCATCCTTTGCTTGCACTGGTCTCAGCCATTCATCATACACCCAGCATGAGGGTGACTCTTTTGTGTTTGTGTGTGTGTGTGTGTGTGTGTGTGTGTGTGTGTGTGTGTGTGTGTGTGTGTGTATGTGTGTGTGTGTCATGGGGCACCAGCCTATAATACCTTAAAGTAACTGTTTTTAAAGGGGTCACTTTTCAATCTACATACGATATCCTGTCCTAAAGCAAGTCACCACAGACATTCATTATGTACTAACACACACAATTTCACAGCTATTGGGGGCAAATGCTGTCACAGTTTTTAAAAGGCTTCCTGTGGTTTGACATGCTTGAAATGACATTCTGGTTCACTGGAGGAGAGAAAAACAGAGGTGGGGGGAGTTGGGGAGCAGCTAAGTTTGTGTGCAACAAATTTTTTTCAACAGATGCAGAGATGATACATGAGATATGTGTGTGATCTTGAATGGTGCATAAATGTTAGAGGCACAAATAAATGAAAGGTCTGTAAAGTACAACTCCACAAAAAAGACATTGCACTAGGTAAAACCTTTCAGTTGAAACTGTAGCACTTATTGGGGTTCAAAGTTTTGCTTTCACATCGTGATCCAAGAGTTGGAAAATGATTTTAATTGCACAATTAACTGACCGGATTGGCATAATGGCTAAGCAGCAATTGTTATGTATTCATTTTTATTGACAACATGACAACCAGGGGATCCAGTTGAGTTTTAAAACCATCTTAAAAAGGTCACTAGTTCTCACTGTATGTGCTGTCATTTCTACTGTTTAACTGAAAAAACTACAGACTCAAAATCTGCCGTTCCCCTTCGGTAATTCACAAAGACCATACAATATCAGCGTTTGCTTGGACACAGCAATCTGGCTGCACGGAATCAGCTGAGAGACAACAGTCAAACTGTCAAAGGTGAGAGCTTACAGCGGTGCCTCCCACTTAACAGTTAAACACCAAGTCGGCTCAGTGACTAACTCTGTCACAGCCTCAGAGGCATAACAGCGCTGGGTTAACTTTGACACCCCATTCCACTGCTGGACTTACGCTCAGAACGTGAATGTGCATCGAAAGTGCATCAGTCGTGCCTTGAAACAGGCTGTGAAAATGGGCTATAGGTTACAGCAAATCAAGGTTTGTATCGGGAAGGAGCTTTAGAGAGACATCGTGCTGGTAGACAGGAGAGGTTACAGAGGCAGGATCGGGGCAGGGCAGTTTATTTATGAACTTCTTCTTTTTTTTTTTATCCCCCCATATCGAGCAAGGGTGCCAGGCAGCCTATTGTTCGTCTGTAATGACCAGCATGAACAAGTGTGAGAAAGAAAAGAAGTGCAAAGAACAGCAGCAGCCACAAATGAGACGGATTAACATGAAAACAAAAACTGTTTGCTTCATCTATTAAACCCTAAAACATCAAAGATCCTCATTTTGTTTGGGAAGGAAAAGCTGTAATGATCATTTCTGCACCCAGCACAGAGTTTTGTGTGCAGCAAATGCCTTAAGGGCAAGAGGATAGCTCTGGAAAGGAAATGGTCTATTAGAGTGTCTCAACCCATTTATTTATTAGTATGAAAGCCCCAGGCCTGGGTGATGTAATCTCTTACTGCTCCCTTAAAGTGTTTCTGCCAACCACCTGAATAGCTCACCGCTGTGGAAAGAGGTGTTTTTAGTATTTTACTTGTTCGTTTTTTTCCAGACACATGTTGTAGTGCTTAAAATAGTATATTTAGATGTTTTAAAAAAAATGTAAAGTTTTGTTGTGAGAAAAATGCTGTTGACTCATAAACCCAGCTCAGACTGAAGGAGATATCTGTGGAGATATCAGTGAGACCAACTTTAGCTCAGGTTGGTTTCAATATTATTTGCATATGGCCGACCCAGCCTGCTCTCCGACATCAATGAAGGTCATTACCTTAGACTCAAAACCTTAACCACAAGGGACATTTTAAAGAGAGGATAATTTAGCCTTCTTGTGCATCAGAGCTTACATTTGAAATCCATTCACTTTGAGCACACTTAGAAGTAGGCCCTTTCTCTTTATTACCTTTTATCTCCACTTTTACAACTTGAGCTGCTTATAGTTTTATCCTCTGCTCACCCTGCTGGCTGTCACCTTCATTGGTCCATTCTTCACATTTAGGCTATGAGGCACACAAATTAGGAGCCACTGTAATCATGCAAAGAATCGACATATAAGGAGATCATTCTTTGACGTTACTCTATGATGTATGCCGGTGTTCCACTTGCCAACCACTCATCTTCGATGTATCAATTGCTTGATTGTACCACTGCGTAAAAACTCTCTTGTTTAATCAATTGTTTAATCAATTGGGGACCGAATTAATGCCCAAAATTGGATGGAAACAGTTGTCTGTTAAGTGTTAGGAGGATGCAGAATCCCACGTATCCCACTGCTTGTTTTCAATATCCTGGTCACCCTCCTCCTTTTTTTTCCTTTTTTTTTTTTTTTTTTTTTTTTTTTTTTACTAAACCCCATCTTGCTCCTGTCTGGTCCCTGCCCCCGTTTTCTTTCCACCCATGTCCTCCTTCCCTGTTTGTATGTGTGTGTGAGTGGGTCAGCCCTCCCTACCAGGCAAGCGAAGTAAACTCCCCCTTTTTGCTCTCCCTCTTTCTCCCTCTCAGCTGGCCTCGCTGCTACTGTCAGACCAGGTTGGAGGACAATCAACTCCAACTGCTGCTGCCGCTGCTGGTATGTTTTGTGTGGTGTGGACTTTCTCACGTTGCGGAGGACCCACACACACACACGGAGGCTTGCATGTCTGATACTCTCCCCGCCTCTCGCTCTCACTCCCTCTCTTCCACATACATACACACACGCAGAAGGAGAGGCGGTGTGTGAGTGGAGGATCCTGTCGTGTGGAGAGCGCTGAAGAGAGGAGCATAGAGGAGACGTGAGGAGCTGAGCAGCAGACTCTACAATGCCAGGACAGGGAGAACGGCTGAAGTGCTGCTTCTCTCTCTGTCTCTGGAGCCGGAGTCCTCTGCTGTTGCTTGGACTGTTTTCTCTGCACGCACAAGCGCACGGTGAGTTACCGCAAACTTTCTCTACTCACTGCCACACTCAACCGTGTCGATGTTTTTGCTTAGCTTTGCGCTGAAGTTGTTCTACTGCAGCTCAGTAGACGTGCCCTTTTTACTTATTAGTTCTTGTTGAATTTAAAATCTTTGATTGGTACATCTGAAATCGGTGCTCTGCTGTACAGTCAGTTATATCCAAAATGCAGCAGCCAATGAAGACATCATCCTAAATACAAAAGATGAACATCGTACGGTCTTTTTATATCAGATTTGTATGTACTGCTAAAATGCCTAAATTACAGCCGTATTTGGAACATACTTAAAAATATCAGTTTAAGTAGTCTAACATTGGTTTTCATCGGATAGTGGTCTTGACTGAAACAATTTTGAGTAAAGAAGTTTTTTGATAGTACATTTATTTGAGAAATTCCTTTTAGGTTTGCATTGCACTGATTATCTTGGCACTTTAGGAAATTCCTCCTCCATTCAAAGTGCTGCTTATGCATTCTCTTATATATATTTAGTTACAACACGGAAGAAAACTGTACTTTTCTTCAAGCAAACAGAGAAAAACATCACATATCCTGACACTTGTTGCTAACTGCGTTGGCTGCTTTGCCTGTGACCATGTTTGGTATCTATAGTGCGATTTGTGAGGCGGTGGAAAGAGAATGTGTTAGATTTAATAGTCTGTTATGTTTAGTGCCATGATGTGTGTCCGAAAGGTTTGGCTGTCTAATGTTTCTCTAGCATATGTTTAACAAAGGAGTTCTGTAGATTGTCTTTCCAGCCACTGATTACAAAAAGTCAAAAGTGTTGAGAAAATTTAACTGATAGCGTCTGCGCTGTTAAGTCGTCCACCATACATGCTTCGACTGTGTTTTACTTGATGCATGTTTTTCTCGTCTCTGTTTCTATATTGTTGATCTATTTAAAGTAGTCCGACATTATTTCAGCTGGGAGTCTGCGAAGCTGGCAGTGGCTCATACTTCATACTCTTACATATGGAGGTCGCCTTGCTTGCATGTCACCCCTCTCTCTCTCATCTGTCTTTCCTGTCATTATTTTCCGTTGGCTTTCCTATGGAGTCCACTCTGAGTTGCACCCACTTCCTTTGATTTGCTCTGCTCACTCAAAGATGCTGTTGTATCATCTTAAACTAGCCCTTTAAACAAATAACAAGTCTTTAGAATGCCGCAGACATTTGAGCATTTGCACTACGCACTTAAGTACACATGGATACAAACCTACAAAGTGTTTGAATGTTTTGGATTGATGGTAACACTGACTGCTCTGTCCAAGAAGCCACAGAGCAGCTGCCAAGGAATAAGACATATGTTAAAATTTGACGCAAAGTTGGACCTCCACCAAGAATACTTGCGTTGTGTTCCTGGCAAGTCATTCATTCTGTTATTTCTTTAATACTGAGCTCATAGTTACTAGGAAAAGTTTTGCTTTTTCAGCTACTTCTGTGGTTTAAATTCTTATTTGTATTGCTGCATTTGTCAGTCTGCTTTTTGTTGAGACATAGAAATCTAGGTGCAGTGGTTACGACTGCAAAGCTGTGCCTAACATCAGAGCCGTGAAACAGATTCCCTGTTCCTGGGAAGTGAAAGATCAGGGCAGAATAAATAGAGTGCTGAAAAAGTTTGTTTAACCAAACGCGGCAAACATCGGTCGGTCGGCCAGTTATGTCCATGTCCAGATTTAGCATGATAATTGTTCAAAGACCTACTCTGCCTATTTCTTTGATTAAAAAAAAACAAAAAACTGCGTATGTAACTTAAGTAAAGTGTATCTTTGTCTAAAATATATTCCTGTCTCAAAGTGTGTCCGATCGATGGCCTACTTTTACTTAGGGGCCTTTTGACTGAAATAATGCCTGACAAGCATTCCAATATAAAGATGATTTGTTTGCTTATTCCATGCAATGGCTGATTAATCCAGTTGGTTAGAAAAGGATGTTTGTAATGTCAGGGTCACAAGTGTCATCCCTGTATTGACCATTGTCCCTGTATTGACCATTATTGTCTTACCTATCACCCTTGCTTGGGTATATATATAATATATAAAAATTAAGTTAAGTTTCCAGTATCTGACACAACTTTAATTTTGGTTCTGTTCATAAATCATAATGCGGCATCTTAAAATGACTATTTACACAAAAAAATAAAAATCTTTTTTTAGTGTCGTTTTTTTATTCTCTCAAAATAGCACAAGGAAAATGCTCAGATTGTAAATCTGAAAAATTTGTCAACCAAGATGTTATTTGGACATTAGAACAGTTAAATCGAGTCACTCAGTCAGACACATCCAGATTTTCATAACTTTTCATAACTCGTTCACCGGTGGCCTGCAACGGCCTTGTTTATAGGTTGACACATAGATGATTGGTTGTCTTGGCAACGGATTCTGCTCTGACTGAAATTTGCAAATATTTGTTTTTCAAAAAAAAAAAAAATAAAAGCATCATAGAAGGACGGATATAGTGTGACTTTTATTTAACCAGACTCTGCTTTACTTTCTATTTCTCTGTGTTCTTCCTGTCTCTCACTCCAAAACAGCTCATGGATACTTGACTGAATGGAAGTCTAGACTTGGCCAGCTTGTGTTTCTTGGTGCTGTTGCCACAGGTGAACTGCAGTCATTGTAGGCTGGTAGACGGGGAGCAGACAAATCCTGTGTTGTGTCTGCACGAAGGGCACAGTTTGCCCTTTAGCATTTCTATCGTTGTCTCTGCAGCAAATAAATGAAGGACATTGCATTCGGTATTCAACAACGATAGAGGAGGACACAGCGAATTCGCACACTTTATGCGTCACATACACACACACACACACACACCCACACACGCTCACACACACACACACACCCACACACACACACACACACACACACACACACACACATGCACACGCACATCTTCAGAGACCTTCCATCTACACCGTGCTGCTGCCCTTCATGTGAGTTCTGGGAAGTGAAGAGGGAGTGTGATAGCTTACATTTCATTGTCCTTGGTGGGAATAAGCACTGCCGTATCAGTTTTCACAGTCAAAGCTCCGCCAGTTGCTTTGCTTTTGCCACCGCCCGCTAATGAGATTGTTGCATGATACAGAAATGTGTCATTTCTTTTAAGAAAGCAAAATCTAAATTTCCATTTCTTGGACGGAATATTCCAGTCGCACTTCGCATGTTGACATTGTGTCAGACGAGTGAAAGCACCTCAACTTGCGTTTGACGGTAGCGTTTTAGTTTCAGACATTTACCAGAAAAATGTGCACGCCACATTTCTGTGTGTGAGTCATCTACAATTCTGTTTCATGATTTCAAGTTCCTCCGAGTTGATGTATAGTTGTAACAGACCCATGGTGGACTCTTTACTGTTGAATGACGGGCTCAAGGAACATGTGAAACTGCAGGCCCTGTGTTATTAGTAATTTGTTGTCACCAACAATAGCATTGATTTATCTTAGACGCAATTAGTTAGTCTTTTCAGAGACACAAACATTGAATATTTGTTGGTTCTCAGAAAGGCATCACCCTGGCAGAAAGTTGACCTCAATGTTTCTGTTAAAAAGCAGCTTTTAATTAGAAAGCCGAACAATGATTGATAGCTGACTTGTTGTACCCAACTACTGGTTGTTCTTTATACTCCTTGGTCTGAAGCTTTCTGGCAGGATGTGTTCTGTCCACTTGCTGGAAACTAATACCTCATTATACCCACCAACGTGCTGGCTGTAATGCTGAGAGAGAGGTAAGGTGGTGCCTGTTGTGGGAAAGGTGTTGAAGGTGTCCCAAAGTAAACTCACACCTCGGGTTTTCATTTTCTCTCTGCGGCTTCTGAATTATTTTCCACAAACAGTCCCAGAGCCACCTTTAATGATCTTCCACTGTATTATATCAACAAGGGCAGGATCCAGAAGGCACGAGTTGAGTGTTTAAAGAGTTGGTGACAAAGCAGAGATATAGATATGAGAGCCCGATGTACCGTGTTTGACCTGGAGTAAAACATCGGAAAAAATAGTCATCTTGAAATGACCTCTAAAATGTGCAGTAAGGAGAAGTGTGGAGAGTTGGGGACTGCAGGGTATTACATCCTGTAATGGATACAGATCCAGTAACTTCTATCCCAGTCAGATTACAGGTCTGGCGCTGACTTCTTAAGACACAGCTGGAGCAGGGGAAGTTCTGTGCGTGTGGAGAGAGAGAAAGAGACAGAAAGAGAGAGAGAGAGGGGTAGTGACTAAGGAAGTTTTTTTTTGTTTTTTTTTATTGTGAAGGTTTCAGCTAAACATTGTAAATTTTTCATTGAATGATGAGAGAAGAAATACGCTAATGTGCTGCAGGCAATTTGTCAGGTTCACTTTTTCTGCAGCTACACTCGTTTGCTGGAGTTTGCAATATTCATATTCTAGTTTACTGTAGCATTGCAGTAACTTTTGGGGAATATTTACATAAGTTACCTTTATGTTTGCAGTTAGGCGTTTAGATACGGTAGTTATACCAGCTTCTCTCCAGCTATTGAGCTGGAGAGAAACGTCATTTCAAGCCTGTGTATGTCCTGTACGTATACAGATCTGACAACTAAAACTGACTTTGACTTTGACTTTGACTTATACTGATGTCGCAGTAGTTATTGTGAGACACAATCCTGATCGAGCAGGCTGCACAGCATGTTGTAAGACAATAAATTGATGGACAGATAGCAGGTGAGGTGGAGCAGAATAAAGCTGGCCGTCACAGCCACAGCGCACAGGGACTAGAAGGGCTTAGGGTTTTCCATGCACTTGTAGCCCCTCCATAATACCCTCAACTCCGACTACTTTTTTTTTTTTTTTTGGAGGGGGGTTGGTAAGGGTCAACAGGCAAGGAAGAGAGACTGAACATACAATGCTTCTAAAACCTACTCGACCTTTTGTATGAATAAATCCTGTCAGAATGTTTTCCTCGCTAACTGTAAAGATGCAAGATTGCAACTTATACAAAGAAGGTGGAAACAAATCAGAAACAAACGAGGGAAAAAAGATTGAAAAAAAACATACACAATCTAGTTGAATAAGTATGCATTGCTCTTCATGATATTTTATGTGGCTTTGTTCAGAATCAAGCAATTGGTTAAACAGCTGTTAGTATAGTCTCTAGTGAAACTCTAATGGTTCACTGGAAGCTTTGAAATCATGAAAAGAGATCTCAAAATCAAAAGGTATTGATTAAGAAAGAGTTACAAAAGATTATGGCAAGTAGTATAACAGTATAACAGCAACAGTCACACATTGAAGCATAGCATGGCAGCATCAAGCTTTGCAACATCTTTTCTTCAGCTGGCATAAAGCCTTCAGTTAAGGGGTAGAAAATCATTATTAGCTGCAAATACCAGTCAGCTTCGGTGCAAACCAAACTTCTGGAATTTGCTAGGGAGCTGAATATGTAGAATTTCTATTTCCAGTATAGCAACAGCCCAAAGCATAGATCCAAGTCAACAAAAGTACGACTTCACCAGAGGAAGTTCAGTGTTCTGGAATAGGCCAGCCAGAGCCCAGAGCTGAATCCTGTAGAAAATCTCACCCTTGTGCAGGTTGTATTCTTATCTAAAGTTTACAACGAGCCATCTCATTAACACATCTCCAAGGTTGAGTGGTGTAAAGGCTGAGTTATACTTCTTTTAACTGCCCTTGCGCTTGCGTCTTGCGCTTGTGTTAATGGCTCGAGACGTTTATGCTTCATTTAGCTTTGCCGGCAGTTGCGTGTGCTGCGTGGCGATTCACCGCCAGGACAGTAGGTGGAGCAGCGGGTTTTTTCAATGACAAGCCTACTACGATGAAAGGAAACTCACCGCCAGGACCTCTTCGGCAAGTCTCTCTTCGAGTGGATTCATCATAGACATAATATATATAATATATTATGTCTATGGGATTCATGGTTTGAAAACAGCGGTCTTTTATTAGGGGATGAAACCGGAAGATGAACACGCCGCCGGATGTGATGTAGATAGTGGCTTGTGCTCGCGTCCAGAGTGGCTACTCTATAGCTCTGCTCGCGTCTTGCGTCTTGTGTGAAGTTTAGAAAATTGAGGTGACACACGCAAGCACGCAAGGGGGGGCTTGCAACCGCGCAAGGGCTTGTGTTGCGTCTTGCGTTACCGACTATAAACCAGGCTTAAGGCAAAGATCCACAACACAAGCCAAGATATCTCTGACTGGCATAAAGAGGAAGGTGTCACTTTTTGTGTTGAACTGATGGAAATTAACTCTGCTTTTTTTTTTTTTTTTTTCCATGTAGAAAAAAATATATATATTTTTGCAAGTGTCAGGAATTGCTCACTCTATGGTTTTGGTAAGTGGTGGAAAAGAGAAGCAGAGAAAATGAACACATCAAGGAGAGAATGTGGTTGGGAAAACAAATCAATTCACCCTGTAATTTAAGGTTATTTGTGGATATCAGGATGCACACCTTTAACCAAATGGCTTCGCAATGGAGACGATAATCATATGCTATGATAGGTACCTAATGGGTGTGTTGATGGGAGTGGATGTTGACTGTGTGTGCATGTTTGTGTGCAAAGCTTCAGCTAGCAGCATATTTGGCCAGTGAGATAGTACAGAGAAGGCCTGGAGCCAGTGATGGGCGATATGTGACTTAGTTAATGGGAGGCTAATCAGGCATAGCAGACAGTGAGACGCATACAGCTGTAAACACACATATGCTTATGCAACCACTCTTTCACACATGAATACATACTAATGTGCACATTCCACACATTTTCCCCACACAAATAAAAAATACATTAATATCCTTTTACACACACACACACACACACACACACCTGAACACATGCTTACATTCATCTGCACACACTGGACATATACATGTTGTAAATGGATGGAAAGTGACTGGAGATGACTGAGACACCACAGACCAGAAGTTTGCGAAATAAACACACGGCAGCTGTAATGTTAACAGGATCAGACCTCCCTCTGCACACACACTCACATACACCCAAACCACATGCACAGTTTCAGAATCCAGATTTTGTTCATTTATCATTCAGTCTAAACAATAATTTTCAATGGTTATTAGTTATCCGCGGCATAATGTTTTGTCTAACTGACTGAGACTGTTTTGATTGCCCCAACTGATGGCTAGATGTTGTCCTGAGAGAGATAGTTAATGGCTTCTCATTATATGCTCCTTAAACTATGAGTGGGTGATTGTGTGTTCATGTTCACTGGTGTTCCTAGTTACGGCAGTCAGACAACTATAACCATCAGAAATTGTGGTTGAAAATCAGCCTGTTAAGAATGTATGTCAGCTTGCAGTCTCTCAAAGCATTTCAAGACTGCTGCTATACTCTATTAAAATCGTAATTGCATAACTGATCTAATGAATTACCATTCAAGTAACTTAAATGTCTGTGAGGTTAATTAAGTAGGATGATCTCTGGCAGAGAAAATTAGAAGCAGCAAAAACTTTTTCTAAAGGCCTCAGTATGCTTCTCCGTCGCTATCCGTCAATCCGACTCCGTGGTCACTAAACCTTTCGAAGTTCTCTGTCGGGATGTCGGATACGCAAGGCAATTCACCTCCCGATCAGTAGGCGTCGCTACGTTAGACAACCCAATCTCGCAACGTCTATCGTGAAAGTCGTTGATTGATTGTTTACCTTCCGGCTCTGTTCCACTCCTCACAGTGAACGATTCTCGTTTCCTTTTGTTGTCATATTATTGTAAAATTGGACTTCAAATTCAGATCATTATCTCTTCATTAATTAGAATATACTTGCATTTTCACAATGTTTTATTAAATAAAAAATGTCCAAATAAGGATATTATCAGGAACAATTTCAACTGCGGGCTGCTCTTGGTTGTGTTGGTGCTGTTGTTAGTGCTTCAGCTTTACCTTGCTTTCGGAAAGACATAAGTGAAATAAAGTGTAAGAAGATGAACTGTCCAGCGCAGCTGTTGTCTGAGCTTTTCACCTGTGCTTCATTTGTGTTTTTGACCACTCGCAGCGTGAGCGAACTTCAAACCGATCGGCATTCGATTAATGCGTAGATTATTCTCCAAAGCCTATAGACTGTCAGCTTCTTGAAGGACTGCCCCTTTGTCCATCAAACATACCTTTCTGTGGGAGCTCAGTGTGACAAAGGCAGAAAACCTTATGCAAGTATAAACCACTCACAAGTGCTACTAAAGTAGAGAATTTCGGCCCAGAGTATCATGAAAACTAATTTTGAGAAAGCAACAGTAAAGAAAACTCAATTAAATGAACAATACTCTGAATAATTTTAAAACTACAAACATCATACCATTCAACGTTATTGAATGGAATCAAGATGAAACTTCAACATCTGAACACTAACGTCGACCCAGTTTTTCTTCTTGAGTGATGCCTATAGATTCATGTTCAAATATTGAAATTAGGTTTTTTATTGTTAAATATTAATGGATTCACATAGATGTCCTCTTGACAAAGTACAAAAATAAGCTTTGAATAGTGTATTTGGGATTTTTCTTTCTTACCAGATCTACATCATTCTATGGAGAGATAGGAAACATGTATCAACTTAAATAGCATCTTTATTCTCTAGAATTTACCAAGGTCAAAAACAATCACATATTGTTTGTATGACCCAGTCTCTTATCACCCTCCATGCTACAACTTATCATTCCAAAAATTACCTTGAGTACCAGGGTTACCCCGAGTTATGTTTTTGAATGAGTTACTGTGACCCATGTGAATATCCTAATAAAACCCTGAGCGTTCACTGTAAGCAAACTATTTTTGTGCATTCCAGTTGATAAAAATTAAACTTGTGGGCTGATTAGTCAGCACTTAAGGTTTTTTTTACCTTAAATGCCACGTTCACCTTTGACCTTTTATGTTAAATCCCAGTCGTTGTTACAAAAAGATAATAAACTGCAGCACACTGAGATTTGTAACTCATACACTCATACACAATTTAGGGCGAGTAATGAGCCAAAAGAAATAAATAAATAGTGACAATGATTCAATTTCAAACGGATGATGTCTACAGGTGATAGACTGAGTTTTTGAAGAGCAAAGATGGGTAAAGATTTCCTGCTTGTCAACAAATGTGTGAGGAAAATGAGGAATCTGTGTGGAATGTGTCTACAGAGCCAGCTCAAGATGGACAGCTGCAGTCTCTGATTCATTAGACATCAACATCTGTCATTCGTCAATAGCTGATATAATCACACGGGGAAAGGATTACAATGAGACAAAACAACATCTCAATCACTGTAAAAGTTAATTAAAAGTCAAATTAAAGGTAAGAATCATTCGTTTTTAACCGGGGTTGTAGATTTAAACGTGAAATGTTTTCTACTTTATGCTTGATATGGGAATTCAGCTGTTCAGTCTCCCTTGTAGTCTTTTGTTTGAGAATGCCCAAATGTTTCCATGGCATACATATCTTGATCACAAGATCACGTTTAGCACTCTTTTTACCACCTGGATATACTGTTTAAATATGAGCTGAATGTGGTTTGGCATTGTCTTGCTAAAACCATCAAGGTTAAAAAATGAGGAGGCACTCGCGTTTCTGTCTTTAATGCCGCGCCGCCTGGTTATTCATTCACTATTGGTTTTCAGCCTTGTTCCTTGTTCCTTAGATTTCTCCAGGTTATCTGAATATTTAACAATGCTTTTGTCGATGGTTTTAAGTTAAGTATCGAGTTGTCGTCTGTGTGCTACAATGATTAGAATTAAAATTCGATATGATTTGCAGCCCAGTTAAATTCGCTTTTAAATGCAGTTTGCATTGCATCGCAGCTTTTTTTCTAAACAGACGTGCGAGATTAAGTCATTAGAAATAGATCTTTAAGAGTCCTAAATTGACAGAGGAGCAGTTTTAAAATGTTTCACTTGTTGTTCAATTTTGTGCAAATACAAAAGACAAATTGGAACGTTTCTAAACTCGCTACAGTAGATTTGTCTTACAACGGAAGTTTTAAACTGCTCGGTAATGTAAAGCTCTTTTGCTGTAAACAGAAAAAAAGCTTTCAATGGTAGTTTCTCTCTTTTCCTTTATATCATGTGATTTGGGTTCAACACAATGGTGTAAAAAAAGGATCCTTACTCTGCTGATGTTGTTCTCCATTTATCCATTTATAAAATTACATTAAGGGCTTGTGGATGGAGTCTTTGTGTGTCTGTGTGTGTGTGTGCTTCAACGTAGTATGTGTTTTTCTGAATGTAATTTTAAACCCAAGTTGTTAAATTTACCATGGCCAACTAGTGTGAGGCCATTGTTTATCAGTTTATGAGCACGGTTTTTGCATACCACCACGATGGAACAATGAGTCACATGATGACACAGAGGGAGTAGCATATCCAATATGATTAAAAATAGCAGCCAGTTTTCTATGACTGTTTGAGGGTGTGTATATTGTAATCCAGTGCTATTTATTATATTGGGAGGGTGCATCATAGAATGTTTTAGAATGTGTAAATAAATGTCATGTTTTGGCTACTACTAGAAGCTGTTTGTTGTTGTTTTTGTTCATAAGACATTTGTCAGCTTTGTTTCAGAATTTGTTTGAGATGGAGTAACTACATAAAGAAATCAGTGACAAGTTTTTTTACAGCCTGCAGGGATAACGTGTATAAATGAGTGGTTGGGTTCACATTTGAAGCATGCTGGCTCGAAACACTGTGGGTCTAATATATCACTTGTGGTTGATGTTGTTTGAAAATCCCTGAAGAACAGAAGAGATGCCAGACTCTGGCAGAGATGAACTCTGAGACCACTCATCAGATGACCACTGATGGACCAACGTTCAAATCAGCACTCAACACAGTTCCTGTGGTTACTGCAGATTATTTCTTGATGTTTACAAATCAAAGAAATATAGCTCTGTTTAGTATTTGATTCTTCTTGTATCTTACAACACACAAGAGTGAGAAGAGTGAAGTCAGTAAAACACGTTAAACAATGTGCCTTGTTCTTAAATACCACATGCTTATGTACAGTTTTAATGGACTAGATTTCAACTTGGCAAAAGTATATTGCTGTGTACTGGCCGTGTAAAAGAGGGGGCTGTGTTGCAGTATCTTTTAAACACTACAATGGTACATTGATACTAGGCAGGCACTGGACCTGCTGTTTTACTGTGTATGCTTTTTCATATAAAGCATTCCTTTGTGACACACACATTTGTCTGATGGAGTACAAGAACAGATGCTTAAACGAATCTGTAGGGGATCACCAAAGCTTCTTGTAGTTTTACAGCAGTTACTTAAACGGTGATGTGGAGGACTAAGTAAGTAAGGAGTAAGTATGTTTATAATCCAGCTATTCCTTTTTGTGTGTGTGTGTGTGTGTGTGTGTGTGTGCGTAATTGCATTTATTAGGTTGGGTTGTGTCAGAGGTTAATATTTCTCATTGGTTATTTATCATAGTTCCACTAATCATGATGGAGTAAGCATTAGAGTAAATAGCCAGTAAATTCAATTAGATCATTTATGAATAACATCAACAATTGGGAATTTCTGTCTTTTTGGCAAACTGGTTCAGATCCAATTAGCTTCATCAGAACAATGCAAAATTGAAGCCTACATTGTGGCAACAAGAAATCGTGCAGTTTGACAGTGTGACAACTGCAAAAGCTTTTTCTCTTTCGTAACCGGCCAGTTTTAGGTGGTAGCATGTAGCCAAATTAGGACAAAGTTTGTGAGTCAGAGCTGAACCAGTGGCATCAGACTTACTAACAGTACACAGCCACTGCCCACTGATCCAGCCGGATGCCCGCTGTCTGCAAATTGATGTGGGCTGTTTTGTGATGAGTAGGAGCGCACAGATGGCTGTGAGAAGGAGAAAAGGAGCTTTTGATGAAGACACCAGCTGGTCTTCTTTCTCTTGTTGCTTTGCTCTCTCACACCTCCTTCAAGGACTGTTTCATCATTCCCATGTATTCCAAAGGGAACACTGATGGCCCTCTGGAATTAATTCAGAGTTCCGACATCCTTGTGTATCTGTCACTCATCCCCATCAAAAAGGAACTCACACATAGACTCACACACACCCCACTGGTAAAAGCATAAAGCTGGCGGGTGACAGCTGTATAAGCTGAGAGTGGCACTGCCTCATTACTGCATCACTCATCATTATGACATAATGACGGAAGGCTTGAAGAGCTGTTGGCGATGTTGTATTGGAGGAAAGGAGGGCTGAATGCAACCGCCTCCCTCATCTCTCCTGTAGCACTAGATTTTTTTGTGCTGTTGTACTCTGGGAAACATTTTACAAGCGGAATTATGTCTGAGCTATGAGAACTTTTCTGAACTCTGGTTATAAAAATTCTTTGCGCCTTTTTTTTAGACACATAGATGACTCTTTCTTTTTGACACAGAACTGATTTAGCAACAATTTTAAATTGATTAAATTGCAGTTAACATATAGATGTTTATGAATATAATATTAATATTGTCTTACATATCTTCTTGTTCTTGAAGTAGCTTCTTTATTAAGAGTTTTGTAGGGCAGCAGATGAAAGATGAATTAAAATATGTAAGAAGAAAGACTCAAATGCTGTAAAAAGTTTATAAGGAATAAAGAATAACTTTGATGCATAACCCCACCCCAAGGTCCTACTTTATGCAACAGAAGTAGAGTTGTAACAATATATATAGCTAGTTTTCAAGACCACTGATGCATTTTTTGCAATTGATTAAAAAACAAAGTTGCGATGATGAAAACAGAGAATTGAAATGAGGAAACTGTGAGGGAGAAGTGTATCACATACTTGAAGGCAAAAACACATGCATCTAGTCAAAACAGCAGGGCAGGCAACCTTGGCTTCCCAGCATCCATCCTGCAGATCACAAAGTGGGGTTCATTAACGCATTCCTGCACATGTGGGATGGCTCGGCTCATCTCTACACTGACAGGAAGAAGGCCTTGGAGTTAAGAGCAGGAACTGAATGTACTTCACCGTGGACAGAAAAAAAAAAACAGAGGATAAAACTTATGAGAGGGAGAGAGAACAAAAAGGAAAATAAAAAGAACTTTTCACCCTCCATGTTTCTTTTGCCGTACAGACCGTGTCAAACACCTGGAAGATGGACTGCTACTTAGAGGGGAGAAGGGGAGCAGTGTTGTCAAATGAGTGTGTCTTAAGTGGAAGGGGGAGGCAGGCAGTGTTTACATGGGCTCAATGAAAGGGCTTTTCTGGTTGGCCTTGTTTGACATGGCCAGGATAACTAATGAATACATTCCCTCTTTTTCTGCTCCCTTCTGTCTGTCTATCTTACTCCAGATCTCCTCTCTTCATCTTGCTCTCTCATGCACAATATCCCTTCCCTCACATCTATCCCCACATTCTATCTAAAAATCTTTTTTCTTTCTTTTTTTCGTGTCAGTTTGCACAAAGCTACATCTGTTGAAAAGAAAAGGCCAAAGCTTTTGGTTTGAGGGGCCATGCTTGTTAATTGCATGTTGACAGTGGCCCCCATATCCTGCCATCAAGCCAGAAACGGCCTGTAGGCGAGACCTGAAAGCTCACACTGGTATCTGAAAGGCCATTTTAGTAAAAGAGCTTGAAACAATCATAGTGGATCAAACTAAATCAGATCAGCCCATGTGTGTGCTACTTTATGCATAGAATAAATAAAGTTTGATCTGTTAAATTATATCAAGCCCCCCCTCAAAGATGAGACTGCAGAGTCTTCTTCTTATCTTGAACATCACAAAGCCCTGCCACAGAGAGAAGGAACCGGAAAATTTTCACAGATAAATTGGGTAGCTGTTTCTGCCAATTTCATGTCTATAATGCACAGCGATTACATTCATAAGACATGAACATGCACTTATTTAATGCAACTTAAAAAAGGCTTAAAGTTCAAACAAATAGGTTTATAAGGATGAAACAGTGTTGTTGCTTTAAAATGAAGGTAATAAGCTTCTAAAATACTTAATGAATCCTCATCTTAGTAGTATGATTAAAGGGTTTTATAAAAACTGGGGAAAACACCATGGACGTTGACCATGAACGTGTGTAGAAAGTGTGACCAAAGATGCTCATTACCTCAAGACAAGTGTAAAGAGAGCTTCTGCGATTAAAGTATTTTTAGCATTAAGAGATGGTGGAAAATGCCACAAAAAATCTGAATAAAGTCGGGGATATGTGTGATGATGAATAGAACGATACATGATCGCAATTGTAAGAAAAAAGATGCTGTAATTACCTCAGCCCACAAACCAGCTTAAAAGGTCAGGAGGAAGAGAAGAGCTGCATGTGTTAAAAGTAGGAAAACACGGCAACTCCTTTGATACCAAAACTTCATCATCTCCGTTGCCAAGTGCGTGAAGTATCTCAGCATATCAAAAAGATGCAAACAATGTTGAGATTGTGTTTGTCATTTGACGGAGCCACTGCTATGTAGCATTATTTTTATAAAATCACAGATGCTTAGAAATGTTAAAACGCAGTGAGCAGAAGCAGCTGCAAGGAAAGCTTCTATAATATACATCTAGTTGGGTGCAGTTACGCCTCCTCAATGTGGGATTGTTTGAATCGGATGATTCAGTCGGCATTTTGTTTGTTGCTTCACCCACAGATTACTTCACCTTAAACTAGGTCCAATTTTTGTGAAAGAGGAATTTGTGCATAAAACATTATCCTGTGACACCCCCCGTCCTCTCTTTCTCTGTCCATTTGTTTCTCTCCCACTGTCATTTTCAAGTACATACACACACACACAGACACACACACACACACAGAGACACACCCACACACAGTGAGTAGCAGCCAAGGATCCCAGGTGCAGGTTGGATGTGAAAGGCTTTATGTTTTGTCAACAGCACAGCGGCACCTCACATGACAATCCGGTGGACTCCACTCCACGGGGAAGATTTGGCAGAATGTGGAAGATGAGGAGAGAAAGGGGATGTGATTGAATTAGACAATAAGGTTATGTGAGAGAGAGAAGAGGAAAATTAGGGGAGAAAGAATCTCAGAAGGCTTAAACGGTGGGATAAAAAGTTCAAAATGTTCATTCACTCAACAAATATAAGTGGGAAAGCAGTGGAGAAAGACCCAAGAAAGGGGCGTGGAATGAAGAAGAAAGTGGCAGGAAGAGATTTGCAACAAATGAAGCACAAAATGAGTGAGCATTAGGGAGTGGGATAGAGTGACGGGAGGGAGGGGGCAGAGTGAGAGAAAGGGTGGAAAAGGCCAGTGGCCTCTGCTCTGTCCCCTCTGTGTGCTGCTAAACTGCCCACCAGTTCCCTGCAGCTCTGTCACTTCTCGTTTGTTAATCCCCTATTCTTCTCCCCTCCTACTCTTCCTCGCTCCCTTTCGCTCAAATCGGTCAATTGTTAATGTGACCCCTTTAAACCCCACCATCCCTTTCTTTCAGTTTAGTCAATACATTATCTGTGTGTACAAGCGGGACATTTAGAAGGTGAGTGCTGGATTGCACACATCTATACACGTTTGATAGAAATTGCCAAAGGTAATTTACGTGGCCACTTTCCGAATGAATACTCAGTTATCGTATCTTGATTTATTTCATTTTCGATGAAAAGGGAGTGATGTAAAAACACTAAAGACACACTTTCATATTAATACTGACCTTGCTTCATGGGTCCCTGTAAAAGCACTGGCATACTTTGGGCTGTAAAAGTCTCAGTTCATATCAGAGTATTTTTTTTCAGTTGCCAGTTTATATTTGAAACATGTCAGTCAGCACAAATGAGATGAATGAGCAGCCACATCATCCCATTTAATGGCATTTGTCTTTGATGAGAATAAACCAGCTGCAGTATTTTCCCCCTGACACCGCCAAGTCTTCCCAACCAAGGTACTAAATCCCAGCTAATGTTTTTTTTTCCCTCAGAAGTACATAACAGAGTGACAGCTAAGCATTTGTGAACCCTTTTTTTTTTTTTAACTAAGCAATGCATTACTATAAGTTTCTGAATGTTTCAGCCCTTTATGGAGCTTTAAATATTAATCTAGAGAGAAAGGTCTGTAATGTTTTATTAAAGCACAGAGATCAAATGAAAAAACTACAACCCACTGATGATGATTGACCAGCCTCAAACTATACAGTACATTTTGCTAACTTATTTTTATCTTTATCGTTATCTCTTCAGTTAGACTCTCGAAATCTTCATTCATGGTGGCTCACACATTCACACAAAAGCACCCCTTGCCTCCCTTTAGCCACATTTCGCTAGAGATCCTAGCAGAACTGAGGACACGGGGAGTCAGTGCTCTTTCAGGATACATTTCAGAATAAAATACATTAACGAATGCAAAAGGAGTGAACAACATAGTTTCATGAGGTAGTACTTTGTCGCGTCTTCAATTAAAGGTTTCAAGTTGGGATATTAGACCTTGACGTAGTTACCATCAGAACAATCCCTTTAGAATATAACCTGACCTGTACCTGCACTTGTTACTGCCAAAGGATGAAAGTTGAAGTATTTCAAGCAAAATAAAACACCGGATGTGAGTTTTGTTTGCCTCTTAGCAACAGGTGAACAGTTAAACAATGGTGGCAAGTAGAGTTGGGGAGATAACTCTCACTTATGTTCGGTTATTTAATGCAAAATACAAACTTTACATGCGGAACACATCAGGGATTCAGTGTCAGGACACTGACATGTGAACTGAGGAAGATGGGGATCGGGTGAGTGACCTCCAATTGGTACACAACATGCTTGACATGGGAGATGTAATTGTGCAACTGATAACAGAATCTAATAGATTATCAAAGTATTGTGCATATTATGCATATTTTGTCATATTGCATTACAGAAAAATAGTATTCGAATAAACTGCATCTGCAACATTCTGCATAACCGCATATTCTATATTCTACAGCTAATTTCCCCATCTATTTTACTTTGACATTAGCAACGTTTTGCAATTAGAATAGGCTTTGACTTAAAACAGAACCTTGTCTCGGGGCTGAAATAGAAGAAGAAGAGTTTATTTCAGAGGAAAGACTCAGTGCTTGCTTTGGACCATCTTTGCTTGCAGCTGTTAAGCATCTGGTATCAATGATCTTGCTGGAATGAATGGAAATCTTGAAAGCTGCGGAGGAAAGACACTTCCGTGATCTTTTTTTCCCCTCAAGTGACAAACAGGTGCCCTTTTGAAATGGGATAACTAGGGAATACAGCAGCTTCGTTCTAGTTCTTAGGAGCCGTATCAGTTGTAAGAGGGAAGGAATCTGATGTGAGAGAACACATTTCATGCTATCAGGTGTTTGAGCACAAAGTTTTACTATTTTCTACATTTTGTATGTTTTTGACTGGTCTTTATTGCCCACTTTATCCTTCCTTATTTTAGTGGATTTGATGTGTTTCACCACAGTAAACTAGATTATATTTCAGTGTAGTCAGCCAGCTCACATGGAATGGATTGATTATGTGAACACAGAGTTTGCCAATTTAACATTTGACATCTTGGCTCTGACCTCGACACTTACTGCCGGTCTCCACCAACACAGCTCATATTAAACTTCTGCTCTCAGGGAACTTAGAAACCTACAGGCGGAAACTGAGATGGACGCATTATCTGGAAAATGCACTGTGAAAAACAGAGCTTTATATCCTGGTAAACTATGGTGATGCGCATACAAAGAGCACAATTCATTTACAATGGAAAATACTTAAAAGATCTGAGAAGGGGCAGATCTTCACATTATCTGTTAGACACTAACAAACAAGAATGCAACCTGTGCATGGATTTTCTGTGCAGTACACATAATTAATAAGCTTACTTATAAAAAGAGCACGGACAACGGCAGGAACAAATGTTTGCTTTGTGTCAGAGCCAAGATGATCAAGAGTACGGCTTGAGGACTGTTAGTGTAAGAGCGTCTTATGACCAGGGTTGCGGATGATTTAAGACATTTATTTTTTTCATATTGCTGGAATTTATATGTAAAACAAAAACATCCCTCACGTAGATGCATGCGATTTTTTACACACAGTGCAGTCTGTGTCTCTTGCATAGTTAGATCCCTTCTTTGCTCCGCAGAGATTTAACTTCTGAATGCTGAAATGTTCTCCCCCTTATTTGATTATAGGCAACATTTTGGACAGTATGCTGCTAAGAGCATCCAGTAAAGAGGCAGTGGAGAGTGGGAAGGAGACTTTTGGCAGCTCAGCTCCTGCTTCATCCTCCCAAAGATTCCTGTGGTGTCACTGCTATCACCACTGCCCAGAAGATTCAACCAATAACACGTGCAGGTAAAAATGAACACAGAAACAACAAGTGTACGCACGTACGTGTACGTGCACGTGTTTTCCTAAGTTGTGATGCTGGTGGCTTTACTTATTGTGCTCAAATGTACTTTTCCCAGGACGGATGGCTACTGTTTTACAATGGTGGAGGAGGAGGGAGGTGTGCCGGTCCAGACCGCAGGTTGCCTGGGGTTGGTCGGGTCAGAGTTTCAGTGTAGGGTGAGTGTAAAAAGCAGGAAACTTGAACCACTGCTCTACCCTGTTTGTAAGCCCTCTCTGAGTTGCTTTAGGTTCATTTGACGTAGAGCTCTACATCATATTTTTAATGTCGGTAAAGCCTAATTCATAAATAGTTTTTCCTGTCAAAATAGTCATTTGTTTTATAGCAGATTAATTGTAAAAGGAAGTATACATTGCAGACAAAGGTAACAGCGTTTTCAGTGCACTCTAATGCGAAACAGAGAAAACAAACCCAAGCTCAAGTCCGTTTAATGACTCTTCTGTCTTCAGGATACAGCGGGCACACGTCAAAGAAAATCTCTGGAGTGCTGTACAGATGAAGATTACTGCAACAAAAACCTACATCCTACACTGCCACCACTCAAACCGCCTCGTAAGTTTGTCTTCAAACTCATCTCTCCACTCCTGTTTGTTGGCCTCCCTGCACTCCAGTCAGTAGTTGATGACAACAGTAATAGACAGTGAAAACTGTCAGTGATGGTCTTGAAGCACACCGGACTCAGAGTTATCATGACTTTGTCAGAGGCAAAGATGGCTCAAGTGGGGTAGACGGTACCATAAAGTTACTGTCAAACTGACCTGCAACCTGCCACATTGTCAAGAGAATACCGAGATCTCTATCGTGTACAACAATATACTCTGTGTGTGTGTGTCTTTTTGTGTGTATGAGAAACAGTAAGCCTAGATTCCCAGGGAAATCGCAAGCCCCAGCAGACGCTGAGGGGCAGAGTCATCAGTCTGTAACTCTATCATAGGGGATCAGGCGGAGAATTCATCGACTAGGCCAAGGGCTTCCTCTCGCTGTTGACGGGAGTCTTGAGGAAAGAAAGAGTGTGCCAGGAGAAAATGAAAAATTGATGAGTGAAATATGATTTGTACATGACTTAATGTACTCCAGTACAGGGTGACTTGAAAAAAAGATAACTGCTTTGTACGGTGTAATATTGTCAAATTCTTAAAGTTTCAGTGTCCATTGGGGATTTCAGAAATTTGTGTGCGTCTGAGCTAATTTCTTTGGAGCAGAAAATGATTCCGCGTATGTCCATGAAAATGTCTCGTAGCTGCACATCAGTCACATTGCTGCACACGACTGATGGAGACCTTGGAATAGACAAATGTGAATACTGTTTTGAGATATCTTGTTTGTCATTAATTGATTTTCTGACATGTTCTGTTCTCTCTTTCATCCGTCATCCTCCAGTTTATGTCGATGGGAAGATCCACCATATGGCATTGTTGATTTCAGTCACTGTGTGCAGCATCATATTGGCTGTCATTATCGTGTTCTGCTACTTCAGGTAATTTATCTCCAACAGCTGACGCTCCTTCGTACAGCAACTACTGCACCTCTCCGTCGGTGCTCTCTGTAATTTGCAGTGCAGATTTTTTTTGTTATGATGGCACTTCTTTAAGAAGAATGCTGTTTTACAGGTACAAGCGACAAGTGTCTCGTCCTCGCTACAGTATCGGTCTAGAACAGGATGAGACCTACATTCCACCTGGAGAATCCCTGAAGGACCTGATAGAACAATCTCAAAGCTCTGGCTCAGGCTCAGGGCTCCCTCTGTTGGTGAGATGCCCACACTGCTCTGTATTCAATCTCTGTGGCCCTTTGATTTGACATTTGTCTCCTCATTCTTTAATGTCATAACTGCACGGTGTGTAGTTTTCTATTCTGGAAAAACTAGTTCTACGTTTACTGTTTGAGAGTGAATAAACTTTACATTGAGATTACGTTGGGATTTCCAAAGGAAAATCATTAGATGTGCTTAAACACAAAGCACGCTCAGAGGTCTGACCTTAATGAAGCATTTCTTTCCTTTCACTCCTTCTCAGGTCCAGAGAACGATAGCCAAGCAGATTCAGATGGTGAAGCAGATTGGAAAGGGGAGGTATGGAGAGGTGTGGATGGGCAGGTGGAGGGGAGAAAAGGTGGCTGTTAAAGTGTTTTTCACCACCGAGGAAGCCAGTTGGTTCAGAGAGACTGAAATCTACCAGACTGTCTTAATGAGACATGAGAACATACTGGGTTAGTTTAGTTTCTCTTTTGCCTGTCTGTGTCTTATGTTTTTATGTAATCCTGACTCTTTTTTTCTCTGTGCAGTTTGCTATCAATCTGTCTGTTTTTCCTATTTCCTATTTATTTATTTTTAAAATCAACTAGTTGGATTTGCTAAAAGCACACTAAAAAGTAAGACGTTTATTCATGATATTGCAGTAATTATCTAAATCAGTCTTTATTTATAGAGTGAAGGGAATACGTTTGGATAAACTAGTTTAATCCTAGGGTACTAATGTTAATGATAAGGTGTGCTAAATGTTTGTTTTTGGCCATAAAAAAGTTTAAAACATAGAAAAAAAAAGACAAAATAGACAACAGACAATGATTTAAAAAATGCATCATACTTGGAGCTGGAGTGTGTCCATTATGCTGTACCACACTTCAGTCAGAGCCAAGACAGATCAATTATAAGCAGGAGCCCATTCACCACAACACATTCTGAAATAGAAAACAACAGACTGCAAACCAGAGCTTGCATAATTAAATGCCACATGATACATTGTAATTAAGGTATGGAGCAAAAGATCCCGTTGGTAAACTAGATGATAAATAAGATGCTGCAGTGCATAATTCTGCCTTCCACAGTTGATCCTGTACGTCATGTTTTGAATATGACCCAGTATTAGCACAAACTTAACATGACTGCTTTCACTTGCTGGTCTTGGGGAACGCTAATGGATCCCATAGTTAAAGTTACACTACACAAACTGTATATCCAAGGAAGTGAGATGATATTTAGATTTTTTGTCTAATTTGTACGAGAGGATCGATTGCACAAGGCCGTTTGGCTGAGTTCAAGGGCCATTTGCCTTGATTTGCTCTTATCTTGTCTTTAGTTTCAGACTTTTGGCTTGCGTGTAGGTATATAAAAAAATAAATATTTTCTAAATATTTATTGAGTTAGTATGAGTTTACTCTTGTTTTGCATCACTTCATAGCATCAATCATGCTTCAAATGGTTTACATCCTTTGAAGTTTGACACTCCAACAGTAGTCCCTGAATAATCAATGGTGATGTGTTTTTTTTTTTTTTTTTTTTTTTTTACTTTGATAGCAGGATAGTGTTACTGTGGAAACACTGAAGCTTAAAAATGTGCACCGCTTTTGCATAATTTTACTTTAAGAACTATTTTCTTCCTCCACTTCACAAAAACATGTACTGATCACCTCTGTGCAATCGTCCACGCATCATGCATGCTCAGGACCTGACGAAGGAAAGATTGATTAATGTGAAATGGCTCTGTGTTATTATCATTAAGGCTAGTTAATACTGCACAGTTATGTGTTTGAGAGTGCACAAGCTTACAAATGAATTCCACAGTTAAGAGAGAATGGCTGTTTGAAATACCCACCATATTTATTGGAGTTAAAGCAACACTGAAATTGCCTAAATGTTTGAACGGTTTCAAATTAAAGCCAGTGATGTGGAAATAACTCTTTCTCTCTTCATTCCTCCTCCATTCCTTGCCCACCATTTCCAAAGGATTCATAGCTGCAGATATCAAAGGAACTGGCTCTTGGACCCAGCTCTATCTAATCACTGACTACCATGAAAATGGATCTTTGTATGACTACCTCAAATCAACCACTCTGGACAATAAAGCTATGCTGCGCCTGGCCTATTCCTCTGTGTCCGGGCTCTGTCACCTCCACACAGAGATCTTTGGCACTCAGGGCAAACCTGCCATTGCTCACAGGGATCTGAAGAGTAAAAACATATTGGTGAAAAGAAACGGGACCTGCTGTATTGCTGATTTGGGACTGGCTGTAAAGTTCATCAGGTGAGTGTATCAGGAACGTGTGCATTTTAATGACAGAAATATCCCACTTTCAGTCTTCATTTGAATTCACGTTTTGCTGAATTAAGTTTTGCTATAAAAGAGCTCATAAAAGTTTTTGAAATGACATTATTTTTCCGAGGATTCAGTAATGCCCCAAGCCGAGTAATCTGTCATTTTAAGGTCATTAATTTGATCTCCAACTCTGCAGTGACACAAATGAGGTTGACATCCCTCCCAACACCCGAGTTGGTACAAAGCGCTACATGCCTCCAGAGGTCCTGGACGAGACTCTGAACAGGAGTCATTTTCAGTCGTACATCATGGCCGACATGTACAGCTTTGGGCTCATCCTCTGGGAGATCGCTCGACGCTGTGTCTCAGGAGGTAAATATAAAGTTTATATTATTAATTTTTCCTTTTTTGAGATACAAACTCTTCCTAAAAGCCAGACTTCATCTGAACAGGGTGGGTTTTGTCTGTAACCTACCTAATGCAGGAATCCTTGAAGAGTACCAGTTACCATATCATGAGTTAGTTCCCACAGACCCCTCATACGAAGACATGAGAGAGGTGGTGTGCATTAAGAAACTTCGACCATCCTTTCCAAATCGATGGACCAGTGATGAGGTAAAAATATATGGAGATATGCTTCAGTATCCATGCACAAACAAACAAATGCCTTCAGTAACACCAGTCTTTATCTTCTCAGTGTTTGAGACAGATGGGGAAGCTGATGACGGAATGCTGGGCCCACAACCCAGCCTGCCGCCTCACAGCTCTACGGGTCAAAAAGACACTTGCCAAAATGTCAGAATCACAGGATATCAAGCTGTGAGTTGGCACTGCCCAGCTCTGCATAGAAAGTGCACTGATGATCACACTGTCTCTGGTCCAGGCCACACTAGCCTTCATTTCTGGGAAAAAGAAGACGCATCTTAGAAGATCACATGATCACAAACTGAATCCAAAATGCCCAGAACTCTGCAACCCAAGTCCTGTTGAAAACAGCCATGTCTCATGTGGCCCAGTTTGGTCCATCACAGAGGCAACATCGAAACAACATCATTTCAGATTAGTGTCAGGACTTTAAAACCAGGGATAGGTCCCTGTATAAAAGGTGTTGGAGGAAGATGCTGAGTTTGGCTGTAGCTGCAGAGATATTCAAACATTCTACTGACAAGTAAGTGGAATACTATATCTGTGCTTTCTGTGAAAGCTACCCTACCTGTAGATGAAGGTCTGATTGATAGAGGTGAAAGGATGTGCTTTAAAGCAATCTGTTGCTTGCAGCAGAGCACCTCCTTTCTAAACACTTATCACCCCACTACTGGCTTTATATTATTATTGAACACATTTTTGTCACTCTTAAATGGACTGCTTTTTTTTTTGTTTGCAAGGATTGACACTATGTGACAGAAGTTTTTTGAGGCTTTACTGTTTTTTTTTTCTTTTGTTGTTTCTGGTGATAAAGTTTGTAGACACTGAAGAGAAGCTAAATGTGAGTTGTGATAGGCTAATTAAAGTTGCAAAAGTGCGTTTTCCATGTAAAACTCAATCTCTATAATAAGTCTATATGTGGAAAAATAAAGTTTATATGTTCAAGTGTAACCTGATGCATCACAGTCAACACTACTCAGATACTCAGAACCAGATTTTGAACGTGGCAAAGGTCCCACACAGTCGATGATCAAATGTTCAAATGGGTTATCCACCACTGGAATAGGACACAAGGGGGCAGGTTTGAGACTTGCGGTAAGTTTTGTTTACTCCAAAATGCCCTGTCTGATTATGTGAAGACTTCAACACTTCATCACGATACTTAGTTGGCGCCACAATCTGGATAACTTGATCAACTACACAGTCAACTCCCTGAGGCATCCACTTATGCATCGATACACCCCCCCCCCCTGTAGAAAATACCCAAAGGCCGCACTCTCAAAGTCAGCCTTAGGCTTCGCCTGAGCAAACATATCACTCAAGGATGCATCAGCTTTCTGTTCAGTGATAAGCTCTAACTGGGAGACAGGAAGAGATTCAGGAACATGCTAATCTAACCACGTCCCAATCTTCCTTCTCCTCCACGGAATCCTACTTATCTTTAGACATGTCACAGTGCATGCCAGAAAAACATCTGGGAATTCTTTACAGTCATCTGGCTTACTTTTCACAACACAAAACTTAGCTGGTGGGTCAACATCAGCCCAGACACGATTACCTGCCAAGTCATTTGCCAGAATAACTTCTCAGAATCAGAAAAGATTTTATTGCCAAGTAATTTTCACATCACAAGGAATTTGGTCTGGCCTGGTCTGTTTGGTGCAATAAAACAAAAAATATAATTATAATAAAATATAAAATAAAATAAAATAATAAAAATATATGTACAAAGTTTTAGTAAAATGAAGAGCTGAGGGCAGAAGAGTGCGTTACTGTAACGCAGAGTCCGACAGGGAGACAGTACGTTAATATTACGTGTAGTGTCAGTGGGGATAAGGGGTTCATGTCAGTGGGGGGGTGGGGGGGGGCAACCGCAGAGGGGAAGAAGCTGTTCTTGTGGCGGGAGGTTTTGGTCCTGATGGACCGCAGCCTCCTGCCAGAGGGGAGTGCTTCGAACAGTTTGTGTCCGGGGTGGGAGGGGTCGGCCACAATCTTACCTGCATGCCTCAGCGTCCTGGAGGCGTACAGGTCCTGGAGAGATGGCAGATTGTAATCCCCAAATTCTATCCCCTCTATTGGCAGAGCAGGCCGAACTCCAATGTGAACATTGCCATCAGCCAAACCAAAAGACAGATTGGCTTTGTGTTGGGGAACACAGAGAGTGGTTAAACCCATTCCCTGCGCCAACACACAGTCACCAGTATCTGTGTCCAGAGAAAAAGGCAGCACAGAAGCCAGAATAAAAGAGTCCTTAGCTCCTGTATCGTGTAGGATTTTCACAGGCACCCTCCTGTCACTACCTTGAAGAGCTACAAATCCATCTGACACAAACGCCTCAAAACCAGAATACTTCTCAGTTCCAGAGTTTACTGTAACAACTACCTCTATCGGAACAACTGGAACCTCTCTAACAGGTGCACTGAGAGCAGCATGTTTAACATGTTTACCACCTGGGTGGCCTCTGCTCCTGAGAACAGGACCGTCTGTTCTCCAGTGTCCTTTTTCATGACTATAATCACAGACCAGACCGAAACCATCAGAACGAAGACCTCGAGTTGACTTTGTGGACTCAGACCAAGACATCTTAGAATAACCAAAGATTTTAGCAGCGGTATTATCTGAGAAAGAACTTTTGCCGAATTTTCCTGCATGGGCGAACACAAAATTGTCTGCCAGAAAAGCAGCTTCAGAAGCAGTTTCTACTCCTTTTTCAACAATAAAAGTTACAACCTCAGGTGGAATTCTTGAACTGTTCTAACACCATGAGATCAGACAGTTCTTTAAAGTTAGCAACTTCCAAGGGAAAGCACCACCTGTTGAAATGTTTAGTCAGATCTCTTGCAAACTCAACATATGACTGCTTCTTAGACTTTCTCAACATAACAACCTGGTCTTCCTCAGGCCAACCCCTCCTATTAGCAACACGCTCAAAAAGGGAGAAAAAAGTGTCCGGGTCTCCTTCATCAAACTTTGGCACAAGGCGCAAATTACTCACTTCATCAAATATTTTCAAAGTGTGTGAAACTGGGGTAGACTCATCTGACCAATCAGTCAGTGGGGTTACATGGCACTTTAGAGAATAAAATTAATAGCTAAATTACAATAAGACTGAGTAATGAAGTTCATGTATACACCTTAGTTTGACTAAAAGTTGGACCGGATCGGGTTCTTCTCAGTCGGATTAAGACCCAGGACAACTCGGTTGATAGTTGCACTAAAGGTGCTTGTATACGGTGAATTGAGTTCTGCGCATGCTCAAGATTTTTTCCCGGAGTCGTGACCCGGAAGGAGACGATATTACTGTTGTTGTCGCCGCTGTCGGAAAGAAACAAACAACGCGATGGAGAATGCTCATCACAAACGAAATGTAGAGGGACGTAGCTTCATCTTGCTCTTCGTCCGCCATCTTTGAAGAGGTCAACCGAAGTGGCTTTATTACCACTAGTTGAAATGGGAACAGCGCCACCTATCGTACCAGGGTATGACATGCTTTGTGCCTATGATTCCATTTATTCACCACCACATATACCTGGATAATTGCCCTTGCCCAAATAAGGAGCATAGTCCAACTATAGCTACGTATAATCGAATTAATCTCATCATGTGTACTGACGGACTTTACCTGACAACTTACCAGCCTTAATCAGATCCAATTTTTTCTGCTGTAACTCTAACTTTTCTTTTTCTACAGAGTATCTAAGCCTCTCCTTTTCACTATTTAACTGATCCCTCTCCATTTGTAACAGCAACAGCTCTTTTTGCTGCTCAAATGTTAAAGCTACAGGCAGAGGAAAAGATTCACCCACACAATAAACTGTTTTGACATGCAGAACCCCAGCTTCCATTAAGGCAGCCCTCAGTAACTCCTTAATTTCCTTCCTCAACGTTTTCTCTCTGAGTTCGATGTCGTAATGTTTAGGAAGCTCCAACAGCTGCTCTTTGGTACAACTATAACTTTTCAGAAAATCCTCAGAGGGGAACTGGACAAAATCAGCAATAGTAGCCATGACTAGACAGTATTAATAGCAGAAGTGCGATAAAAATCCAAACTTTCCTGCTAACTACCTATCCAAAAGACTGACTAATTTCCCCCCTAGTCTTCTTGCAGCTACTAACAGAGGGTACTTATGCACTCAAAACCACTGGAGCTAAAAGGCAACTGTTTACACAGCGACCCCCTCACCGAGTTTTTTTTTTTTTTAAACCTGGACCATAAGCTCCACCCACAGCTACCTGCAACAAGAAAACAGCAACAGCAAGGCAGAATATACCAAAGGCCAACCCTTAGGCCGTCACACCATGTAAAACTCAATCTTTATCATAAGTCTATATGTGGAAAAATAAAGTTTATATGTTCAAGTGTATTTCTCATTGAGGCTCTAAAAGCCTACGTGTTTCCTTTCTTCATAAAACGTTTAATACACTCGTACGTACACTTCACAAACTTTGCCTGATAAGAGGAAATGTTGCCCGATTCAGATGATTGAAGAATAGTGGCCCCTGTAGGCACACTGCTATAACTACATGAAAGGAAGTCCATCAAGGCAATCTGAAACCCCTTTACACTGACTCTTGCGGTGAACTTTGGTTTTGTGATGTAATGATTTATTATAACTGTATGAAACTATATGAGTCAAGGGGTTCCACAAGTTGATTCCATCCATCCATCCATTATCTATACCGTTGAATCCGTCGGTCGGGTCGCGGGCACAAGTTGATTATCATGTGCAATTCACTTATTATTCCCAATTAAATAAAGTGGCTCATAGATGGATGCTTATTTTAAATGTGTGGATCAGATGCTGTCATTCAAATAAAACTTTCGATATTGTTAAAAAACGGACATTTTCAATCAAACACCACGAGCCACCTCCAAACTGTTACACCACAATATTCACCTCATGACCTTTACAAGGTTATTTTATTGTGCCATGAAACCAAATTACATTTCGGGCAGCTGTACCTCAGGAGGAAGAGCAGTTGCCTACCATTTGGAGGATCAGTGGTTTGACTCCTGGTTTCTTCAAGCCACATGTTGAAGTGTCCTAGGGCAAGACACTGAACCCCACATTGCCTACTGATGTCTCCATTTAGAAAGCGCTGTAGCCTACATGGACTAAGATGTGCTGTGTGGCTGAATGCGGCATGTAGTGTGATCCCATTTACCATAATTTGACTACTTTATGGCAAGTTTCTCTTTATAAACCTAACTTTAACATAGAAGCGATCCTCTCTTAGAATATGTAACCAGCCTTGCTGCAGCTTTTGTATGTGAGCTCTTTAGGTTAAAAAAAAACAAACTTGCCAAAAAATTGCACAGCGAACTGGCAGGTGTTTTATAGCAGTCGGCTGTCACAGGATAAAGTAATGGTAAGATTGCTGCCTCTCATGTGGGTGACTGTGGTTCAAATCTAACACACAACCCCCCCTGTGTGAACAGACTACCTCTGGGAGGGGTACTAAGGCAAGACCTCCTCCCCCCGTATGCTATATATCATATATATATATATAAATATATATATATATATATATATATATATATATATATATATATATATATATATGTATCGAAATAAATATTTGCCCAATACATAAACAAGACTCAAGTGGTGTGTGGTGGAAGTTTTCTTCCTAATACCTCTGATGAGAAATGAAAATAGAGACTTCTCTTTTTCTGCCGGCTGGCCACGTGTTTATTTTCTTCTGCAAAAGAGGTCAATCTTACACCACTCAGCGGTCATGGTGGAGAAAGACCCAGGACAAAGGGAATTGAAATCATTTATACCTGAGGAAGGGGCGGGTCGGGGGGTTGGGGTGTGTCGGCACATGGTACATGAGGCAAATGGTGATGTGGATAGGAAAGCCTGTTGTGGGTGTTTCTAAAGCAGTTCCAAAGACATAGAATTTCCCATCACAGGTGCCAGTTGAGTTTCTCTCAGATGGTTCTGACATAAAATGTTGTTTTCCTTCCATAAAATCGATGATGCACTTTACCTTAGGTCAGTGACTTTCGTATTTGATCTCCTTGAGCACAGATTGTTGGGGTTGCTCGTTACCGATGGAAGCTTTTGTGTGACAAATTTTGTTGTGATGCTTTTTTTTTTTTTTCCCTCATTTCTTCAGGTGTTGTGCCTTATCCCATGTGTATCTGTTGCTGAGGGTGAGAAAAATAGGTGTTTGTGTTCACTAAAAGGTGGCTCATTCCCCCAGCACTGTGTTTTACTAATTCATATGGTTGATGCAAATGAGGTGCCTATTAATGAGTCACTTAAATTTCTTATTTTCTTCATTTAGAGAAAAAACAGGACGTAAAACAGTGACAACATTTGGACTTGTCAGTTTTTATATTTTCTCCTCCGCGAGGCCAGTTCATCCAACTGCTTTTTGAGTCTGAAACATGTATTCAAGAATACTCCGTCTGTAATTTGCATATCTGACATCTCTCCTGTTAATAGCACACAGGCTATTATGCATACATTTTTATTTCTTTAAAGAAGCCAAACCAGTGCACAACATATATTCAGCATTGCTTATAAATATAATTTATTAATTGTCTTAAAAATTCTTTCTTACACTTTGTACAGAAAACAATTAGAGGAGATAGAGAGGCAAGCAGCCGGCAAGATTGAGCAGGACTCTTGAAGCGTGCCAGAGTTAGCAAAAGGAACCAACACTATCCCACACTAATCAAATCAAATCACTCATGATAGTAAAATCAAAATGCACTAACAAGGACAGCTCTAGTTATAGATTTCTAGCATGATAACCAATGCCAAGTTTGCATAGTAGACACTGCTTTTACAAAACAGGAAAGAAACTTATAAAAAAAAAAGAAAAAAAAAACTCGAACCATACAAACTATTATCTAACTGTACTGCTCTTTTTTATATTCTGAAAATTTGCCAAATATAGCCAACAGTACACAACTGTACATATCGTATATAGAAAATATTTTTACAGACTTTCAACTCTGAACACTACTTTCTTCATTTTTCACATCATGAGAGATCATCCTCAGGAGGCCTCCTCTGCTGTCCTCATTAAAAAACACCCTTTAACACCACAAACAAAAAGTCCATCCTGGTTTAAAACTGCAAAATTAGGATAAAAGTTGCATTATTTTCAATACTTATGTCTTTCAAAACAGATTTTTTTTACTTCAGTGATTTATTTTCTTGAATATGTTTAATCAGGTAAATTGGCTCTTTTCTGACTAATACTTAATTAAGCCACTGAGTTGCCAGAGATGTTGATGGTCAAACTGTATCAGAGTTGGGTAGATGATTCACTCTGGACACGCTATGGATGACTTTATGTGTTAAGCTTTTGTACTCATAAAAGTACCCCAGCTCTTGACATCTGAAGTCATATTTGAGAACATACAAAGGTACCTTCTGTTGCAGCACGGACGGTTCAAATTAAAACATCACTGCTTTGAGGCTTTTGTGTCTGGATCATGTAGTTGCTCATTTCTCATCATTGAACAAAGACAAATCAGTGTGGGAAATCATTGAAAGGCTGAAGGTTTCGTCCCATGTGGACAAGCACAAGATTAAATGTGTCATCTGACCTTTTGCACTGGTCAGATAACTCAACCTTTTCTTAACTTTTAATTTTTTTTATTTTATTTTTGTTTTTTACAATCCCCTCCTCTATATCTCCCATGCATACCTGATGTTCAGTTACATATGGCATTTCTCCATACTTCAAAAAAAAAAAAAAAAAATATCTCAACTCCAATTTTTGGATATTTTACATGTATTTCTTTTGAGCTAAACATTTATGTTGTCTTTTTCATAATAAACAAGGTCAACGTCCCTCTGGGAAATCCGACAACTGTTCAAAAGCCACTATAAATAAAGCTGTTTCTTTAACGGTAAGCTGTAGTTGACGCTGCTGACCCGAGTCAATGCAGACACTGGAAAACAGGCCTTGCTTTACGAAGCTGTTCTGCAAAACACAAATATATTACACTTCATTTTACATAGGCCCCTTTAGCTGTGTTGTTTTTCAACAGTGACTCCATGTGTTGGAATGTTAGTTGCTAACAGAAAATTGTGATAAAAGGGCAAACAAACTGATATGTAACCACCACTGCAGTTCACACCAAGACACAGTATAATGATGAATAATGTAAATGATAATGGTGATCATTGATGAAAATATTATGGTCATACAATGTCATAAGGAGGAAAATTATAATCATGTATTTACACATTTCAAATGATCAAAATAATAATAAAATACTGTGATTCTCCAAAGCCCACTGGATGGTGCCAGTGACCAGCAAAGTCACAGTGTGGCTGACGGAATTTCTCTGATGAGATGTCACGAAAAAAAAAAAAAAAGTACATATAGATGCGTGGGTGTGTGTTTATGCACATAATACTATGATACTTTGTAACTAACTGGATTTAGAAATACTCCTGTCACTCCTTATGCGTTGCGTTTCACCCTGTCCAGAAACAAGCCCTGATAGTCCAGCAGAGACACTCCAGGATATAAAGCTGGGGTTGACCCACACGAGCCTGCGCAACCACACAACTCCTCAGTAGCAACATCACTAAAGACAGCTTGATGACAGTGGATATTGATATTTCCCAGTCGTGGAAAAAAATGGTTTAGTTGAAGAAAAACATGAAAAGAAACGAAGAATTCTTTCAAAAACAGACATTAGTATTCTCTTCAGCGGTCCGCTGTATGAGAATCGATGTCCTGGATTCTTTGCGTCACTTATCTGATTATATTGAATATACAATTTTCAAGTACAGCACGGCCGCATGCTGCCAAAACTAGCAAAAAGTTTTTAAATCTTTGGATTGGCTTTTTGAAGAAACGTGCCCAGCTCCCTTTTGTGTTCAGCTATCTGGGACCTGAATGACGTCAAATCTGCAAGTGCTTTAGAAGAAATATAAGCCAAAGGGGGACGCAGCAGCAATCTTAGGCTTGTTTCTGGTCAGGATTTTTGAGTAACAATAACTGTATAGCAAATTCTGTAGCAGGAGATGATCCACATATATGGACAGTAGAATACATACAGCGTTCCCTAAGAAACGTTATAAAGACAACAAACTGTTGTGACGAACACGTACAGCCACGAGAAAAGTCCCTTCTTCATCTCCCCTCTCATTATCTATTTTCCATCCAGACGATCACCTGCCGCAGCTTCCATCATTTTATGTTTATGTCCTCCCTCTCCTTTCTAATCAGATTAGCTGCTCTCTGCGTTTGCTCCCATCTCTCTAAGGAGTCTGCCTCACTCTTTGTTTGTCCTCAATCTACCTTCTCTTACTCTTCTGTAATTAGTTTACCTTCTCGTTCTTTATGATTCTGTTCCATTCCTATAGAGATTTTCAAGGTCAGTAACCCTTTTTTCATTTCTTTGCTTGTTTGTTCGGTATTGAAGTAACAGCAAGAAAACAACTGGTGTATAGACATGTTTTTCTTATTTTTCTCATAATTAGTTTTCTTTCCGATTGATAGGGTCATTGTTCCTGTGCCCTCAACATCTCGTAAATACACGTACAAAGATATACGCATAGTCTAAGCTTCAGTCTGAGCACCTTTCATTCTCTCCGTTACCATGTCGGCATGATTACCATGTTATTTAACAATGCTGAATCACCACGGTGAGATAATTTCTTTTGCTCACAACTAATTGATTCATTACCCTAACTGCAGTATCAACCACAGAGAATTCACATGTATTCATCCCCAGATTTTGCATTTGTCATAGGAACTGACTACGGTGCTTCATAAGTGTTCTGATGTCATGGAGGCGAGGCTGCTGTCATGGCGACCCATTTCTTCCAGCACAGCAGCCAGTTCATTTAGGTCTCCATCAGGGAAGTGTTGGGCCTCCCAGAGATCCAGGATTACACCTGTTGGACTGGATTTGGTGGCAAAGTAATTCAGGTACCTGGAGAAAAAATAAATAAAACATTCAAGGAGTAAATATGGGTCCAAAGATATGGTGAAAATTAGACGGCATAAAAATGTTTCATTTTCGGACTTTGCAGGTATTCATTTTTTCCCCAGAAGGTACACATTTGCATCATTCACAATGTAAAAATGAAGCAACACACTGGACCCAAAGGCTGCAGCCACTCATTCAAAAGGGAAATGAGTCTGAAACACCCACCGATAAGCACGAGATGATACATTTCAACAGAAATATACAATAATATATATAAAAAGCACAATCTCGGATGTCAGCTTTCTTATCAGCCAATATGAGATATAAATATCAGATTATTCAATATGCAGGGTCTTCAAAAAATACTCTATATCACAAATGTATTCAAGCATTCAGAAAAGCTGCAAGATAAAATGTGATTTTATGCATATTTTCATTATTAGGTGCACACCACTACAGCCAGAAATGCAGAATAGGTGTGTGTAATGAGATGACTAACAAAAAGGGCCAGTTCAACACTTCCCAGACAATATAACATGCCTGAAAGAAGAGGAACCTACTTTAAAGAAACACCCTTGGTTATTTCAATACCACATGACATCACCAGGAGTGAATAACTATGTCAAAATCAAACACGGAAGGTGAAATCTACACATTTTTACCATGTTTTCAATTCAAGCCATTTGAAACAAGGGAGAGAAACAATTCTGAAATTGTATCAAATACAAAACATCAACAGGGAGATGCTACAGTCATCAAGAATCACAACAACAACGAATGCAGAGGAAAAGTTTGACACTGAGCCATCTCTGACAAATATCTCAATGCTGCTTTGAAGTCCAAAAAGCCATCAGTTTCATTGCTTTGGGGGAAAAAAATGAGACTTTCTGTTCTTTTGTAAATCCTATGACTGTACTGTTGGCACACTCTGTTGCTGTTTAAATAGAAGCAAAGATATGTACCATCGCTTCTCGGCTCCTCTCTGCCAGTTCCCCCTCCTACAGATTTTTTTTCCTGTTTCCCATTTTCTTTTATTCAAAGCATCTCGTAAAACTAATTTCATTACTGCTTTACATACTTTGTTTCCTTCTTAACATGCTGTTTGTGGCAGCCTTCATCTGCCTGCAGTTTGTGATAAGGCGTATGCTGCTCTTCGGTGAACTCAGCAGCTTTACATGAGTGAGTCACTTTCCACCATTTATGTAGAGCTGTGTCAGCACAATGAAGCAGAGGTTAGAACGGTGTGATTGTGTTTGTGACAGTGGGTATAGCTGAGGTTTCATTGTTTAAATATACACTCATAAGGAAGTTATGTGATGAAAGATAACTGTGATAGCAACGACCCAACCTGACTTTTGGAAGTAAGTCAGGTGTGGCCTGGCAGTTACAAAGCAGAGAGGATAAAGATGGTATTTCCTTGTAAGATCTTTTTATAATGGACCTTTTAGCAGATATTTGCAAGTATACAGTTTGGCTACTAAAAAATAGGGTCCTTAAATCAGCTTACTGCGCCATGGGCTGACTGCCTGTTGGGACAATGATGTGCCTCATTGTCTTTCCAATACGTGGCTCTAGTTCGGTAGCTGCTAGTAAATTAACCATTACACTGAATCATCCAGACAAACATATGTGTATAGCGAGACTAAGAATGTTACCTGTGAGTCATACTGAAGTAGAACTGCTAACACTATTTTTGTGGAAACAGTATTTCATTTGCTTAGCAGAGTCTCTACAGGGATGCTGCATCATGATAAAGAAATGTGTTCAAATTGAGTACCAGATTTATTTTTTGTACATCTTTAGCAGAGGGCCATTACATAAAATGAAGTTGTTTAATTTGCAGTGAGATTATACCTTTGGTATTTGTATTTCTTATTGTATATTGAGACTGAATTGCTTTATTTCCGTAGAACAGCACTATTTGATTTCATTCGCCATGTCACATTTAAATTCACACCAACTCACTTTTGCTTCAGTCACTGAAGAGGTGTGATAGGTCAGATCCCATCTGAGAAAAGCTTTCTCAAAATATGATTTGAATCAAAAAAAAAAGAAAAAGAAAAACTGTCAAGTGTCCACCTTTGGTACCTGTCAAGGTTGAGTTTGTGAGCCAGCATCCTCCAGTCATTGCCTCTGTTCTGTGGTGCATCCAGACTCCCACACAACTTCTGTCTGATGGATAAAGGAATACGGAAGGCATTAGGCCCCATTAAGGTTGTGATATTGCTGGCAGGGTCCATCAGGGACGTGTCTATGCACTGGACCTCCTGAAAAAATAAAAATAAATTAACTTAAGGTTCGTTTTGGAAGGTTTCTACCTACTGTTGTATACTGAGAACACCACATCCTCTATATCTTCTGCAGTAGTTCTAATCCTTAAAATCAACCTACAGATGTTGATCTGCATCCACCTAGCAATTCAACTGATTATATTTCAAAATTAAATGCATCTGAAACCTTTTGGTGGAGATTATACTCATCTTTCTCCTACTTGTCTGTGGTGTGACAAAATACACATGAGTCACCTAATCATTACAAGAGTGGAGGAGACATAAAAATATGCTACCAAGAAACGACTCTCTCCTCTCGCTGTCGATCTCCATCTCTTTCTAAACCTTCATCCCATTAATCTGTCACTCCTGGGGTGAAAGGAGGCGGCGGACTAATGAATGTGACTTGGCAGAGAGGGAAACAACAACTGCTACTGTTGATGTGAATGATTACTATTTACTGCATCTACTTAGCCCCAATTTACAGCAGTAAGCTCGCTGCTGCCGGAGACTGCGGAACTGATGCAAAGGGACAACTGTGACTGTTGAAATGACAAATGCTTTGAACTTACATTACATTCCATTGGCCAAAAACACTCAACGCAATTTCACTCAATGCAAAGCAGTTGACTGACTGGTTTTTAAACTGTACAATAAGTTAACAAAATATGCACTGTTTTGCAGATAAATGTTGCAATACCAAAGCGTGTTTTTGTTTGTCAGAAGTCATAAAGATATAACAGAGAATCCCATTAGTGCAGGAAGAGACTTTTACAAAGTGTGAGAATTGAATAATCTCAAAAGCTATGAAGGTGAAAACACACAAATGCATATGTTAAGGTAATGCAGATGTTTATCTGTGGGTATAAATCTATAATCGCAAGAGACAATTTCTGCCCCCAAACTCATAGAGCAGTATTCACGTGTGGAAAAGCATATTCATGCTCCCTCTGCTGTTTTACCGCAGCTACTGCAATCATTCACCGTTGTATACTGAAGCTTCAATTACAACAACATGCAGCTGATCTGCTGGACTTGAGTGTGAAACAATCAAAACCCTAATCAAATCAAAATCAGAGGAAATTACAGCCATTTGAGAGTTTCACTTCAAAGATAAGTTAAGAATAAAAATGAAAAAGTGTCTGCTTTGTTTTCCGCACTCAGTTGGTGGGAATACAGAAAAGATGTAAAGAAATGGACCCAATTATCACAGACTAAAGAAGAAAAACTAGGCTAATTGCAAATGTGAAAGAAAATCCTGTGCACCCTTGAGCCTGAACATGAATGTTATTTTAGATTACCACAGATGTACCAAAGATCTTTGCATGTAGACTAAAACGCAACTCAAAAAGTTACACGAGAGCACTTCAAACCTTTTCAAAGATGCATTTATACTGATTTGAGTAAGTCTGTTCTACTCCTTAAAACTCAAAGTGTCACCAGTCAGGAAGCTACAGCTCATAAACAAGGGAGAGACCTAAAAAAAAAAAAAATAGCTGCGTTACAGAGCATGATAACATTTTAAATCCAGCAGCACATGTTCGAGCCAGAATTGGATCCAGAACATGAAAGTGAGCAACACGGCGAACACCACAGATTTCAGCCGAATGCCTCTCTTTGGTAAATGAGCTAATTTCCTACAACTGTGCAACATTACAGATCACGTCACCGTTCAGTTACTCATCGTACTCCCGCGTTAATAGGTGCAGATGTGGGGAGTGTAGTGAAATTCCAACTGCGGCAGAAAACATCTGCTCCAAGAACTAGAAAAGCTAATGAAACATACTCACTCCTCAAGTTGCTCATTGCTGGGGTTTTTTTTGTTTTTTTTACCCAGTATATGAAGTGCATGGGGGATAGTAAATACAAACACACTGCCTGAGGTTTACACTCATATTCTTTTTGTGTTGTCAAAAAGCTGCAATAATGGCTTCGGTCTCTCTGCAAAGCCAGTGTCGTATTGGGTCTCGTTCATAAAACTATCATCAATGAAGTGTGTCGAGCAAATTCAAACATTTTGGTCATCAGTTTATTGGCCATGAAAAACTAACTGCATCCACTGATCCAAGATCGCCGAGTCTTTAAGTAATCTGAGAAGAGCCAACTTGCTTCCTTCAACCAAATACACAGCTCCTTGAAGATTTCTCCAAAACAAAAACAAAGTACTGGGCTCTGAGAAGAAGCAGTAGATCACTCATTCCTTGTGGCGCCAAAACCTCTTATGTTAAAATGGTCACGCTTGATAATGTGTACAGTCTAGCTGGGGTGGCTCTCTGCCTTGAGAATTTAACCAAGCAAGGATATCCAGAACAATGACGTCTTTGAGACGACTGCATAAAAAGAGTTCCTTCTGCAAAACAATTCTAAAACTT
The DNA here is from genome assembly GCF_027942865.1 of Odontesthes bonariensis. NCBI lineage: Eukaryota > Metazoa > Chordata > Actinopteri > Atheriniformes > Atherinopsidae > Odontesthes > Odontesthes bonariensis. The sequence goes on from NC_134511.1 coordinate 20,993,922, forward strand.
TCTTTTTTTTTTTAGCTTTGGGTGATCTTTAACGTGATACTACATCTTTTTAACACGGCAGATAAGTGAGAAAAACATGGAAAAGCATGCCCTGGGCTCTTTAAAAAAGTGTGAAGATCAATGCTATTACCCTCTGTTGCCATGAAAGAAAGCTGCTCACACACTGGCACAGAAACACACAGATTTCCTGACTTTGCCGTTACACTGCCTCGCAAAATCAAAGAAAAAATATTCCTCTGGTGTTATGTGACCTCCAGCTGTGGCATGAATGATTAAACAGAGTCACAGAACCATAACAGGAACCACAACTGTCTAACAGACAAAAGCAAGAAAGTTTGTGACTTTTGGACCTTTGGAACAGCAATGGAGATGTAAGAATTTAGAAAGAACTCCCCTCTCTTTGAGTTAATTTTAGTTGCAGCATGAGTCCCTTTATTCTGGCCTCCGCCTCTTGGAGTTAAATTCAATTCAATTCAATTCTTTATTTATATCAAACACAAGTGCATGGTCCATATCACAATACAAATGCATAGTAAAAAAAACAAACAAAAAAAAAGTTAAAGTTATTCTCTGCAGTTTTCTCCTCTGTACTATACAATCAGTAGTAGCACAGTTAGAGTTTGGCTGTTTGCATGTAAGGCTCTGCAAATGTACCTCTTCCAAAGTGTTGCTGAGCTGAAAGATTTGTCCTTCTCCTTCTACCTGTCGCACACACAGTTTGCAGCTCATCTCTGTGGTGGCCGAGCTCAGTCTCTCCAGGGTGAAGGTACAGTGAAGAGTTCTCTGACTGCCACTCCACACCTGGTAGAATGGGATTTCCTAGATTTCATGCACAACACAGACATAACAATAAAAAAATCATATTTATACGAAATCTGAAATAGCTCCAGTGATTGTCATATTTGCTTAACTGTGTACATCATATACGATACTGTGACAACTGACTTCAAGAGTCCATTCCCCCACCTGATATTTTGCGATGAGCTTGCTCCTCCAGTCTGTGTGTGGCACATCATGGATTGACAGTCTCAGATTATGCGTGCTGTCTTTGAAGTTCAGAGTCTTTGGCTCATCCAGAAGCTTTCCTCCCATTTGGGTCTCCATCTGAAGAACCTCCTACAGAAAATCCCACATTAAGGGAAAAACTACTTTAGAAATCCTCTTCAGCTTTGCCTCTGCTCAATCTTCCTCTGCGAACCATTGATTTTTCATGCACAAAGAGGGTCTTTATCTTGCACAATTGCTATAGACAATGAAACATATTCCATTTGAAACTCATTGACCTTTTTGCCAGGATATAATCACACATGTGCATCGTGGTGCTTCCTGGATTTCAGAAATGCATTGCTGCACTGAACTAATTCACAGAGACACTTAATACAAGTTTGATTAATACTGTTAATACAAGTTAACAGTCAATGCATTGTTGTCAGATGTGAAGAGATGCATGTCAACTTCTTGAAAAAATATAAGTAGAGGGGGTCACTGTTGTTTCTGTTCTGAACACTGAGGCCACTTTTATTATAATGTACACATTTTTGTCCAACCATACCCTATTACTGTATAATGATCTGCCAGAAAAGCTACCCAAACTCTGCTTCCTGAGTAGACCAAGCGTAAGCTCTTGGCGCTGCTTCATGCTGTGTGGTCAGACAATGGATGCTAGCTTAACTCACTTCATCATGCTGTGATACAAAAAAAAGGTTTCAGCCTGTTGATCAGTTTAGTTCATTTCCTGTATGTCTTAAAAATGTATTAAACTAACAATACTGCATATTGCGTCTTCAGGACAGTAAAATCAAATGCCTTCAGCTGATAGTACAGGAAGCCCTAAATGAATCATATTACAAGTGGAACTCATACCCATAGAAATAAAATGAAGGCTGTTGAGGTCATTTAATTTTTCATGCGTTATTCACCGCTCTTCCGTTTTAAAGAAAGCTGAAACTACAACCTATGGATTCGATATGTATTCCAGTTTTCATGTGTTTTTAAATGTAGGCTTCATGCTTTTCATTAGATGTCTTTTAGACAGGGAAATAAAGCAGCATATTTTACTGTGTTGTTGTAGTTGTTTCAGTTATGTTTTGCCTACACAGTCCTGTGGGGATTTTCTGTTCATCCTATTAAAAATGACTTCTGTTTATCAACTAATTCCTCACCAAGAGAATACCCTTCAGACATACCAGTGTGCATAATGATAAACAGACATGTAGATAACATTGACGCACACCCCCAGTTCCTAAAAAGGTGGGACGCTGTGTAAAATTGAAACAGAATGCAATGATTTGCAAATGAACAATTAATTAAAAAAGGAATGATAGTAAAATGTTGAAAATATTAAATGTTGAAAGTGATTTTTTTTTTTTTTCTCAAAGAATATTAGCTCATCTTGAACAGCCATAAACATCTGGGAACTGAGGAGATCAGTTGCTGGACCTATGGGAGAGGAATGCTGTTCCATTTTTGTGTGATACAGTATTCTAGCTGCTCAACAGTCCTGGATAATCTTTGTCATATTTTCCCCTTTGATGATTAGCCAAATGTTACATTGAGTGAAAGGTCTGGACTGCAGGCAGGCCAGTCCACCAACCCAAAACTCATCTGCTATGAAGCCAGATGTGCAAGTTGCCAGTTTCACAGATCCCTATACCACCAGAGAAGCTGGATGGTCCCAAAATTTGATTAATCTGACCACAGAGCAGTTTTCCACATTGCCCCGGTCCATTTTAAATGAGCTTATGCTCAGAGAAGACACCAGCATTTTTGGATCATGTTCACATACAGCCTCTTCTTTGCATGATGGAGCTGGAGAACTGTGCACCAACTGTCCTCACAGACAAAAATTCTTGGAAATTTTCTTGAGCCAATGCCGTTATCCATGAAAGCATCATGTTGGTTTTGATTGTGGTGCTGACTGAGAGCCTGAAAAGCCGGCCATCCAATTTTGAGCTTTGTCCGTGTCTCTTGCACAAATAGATGTCTGGAGAATCAGAGAAACTTTTAATGATATTTTCATGTTACTGATCTGTTGCCAATTAACAAAATCAGTTGCAATCAGTTCCACTTACTTTTCCAGCATTTTGTTGCCCTCATCTTAGCTTTTTTGTAGATATTCCAGAACAGCTAATATCTTTAATGAAATCTAGGAATGTGGCACTTTCAGCATTTGATATGTTTTTTTTATGTTTCATTGTAAATGAAATATCAGTTTATGAGATTAGCAAATTGTTGCGTTCTGGTTTTATTCAAATGTTTACCAAGCATCCCTACTATGGAGCTGGGGTTGGATTTACAGGCTCCTGGATTGCTTGAATGGCGCATAAAAACGTTAGGTTAAAAAAAAAAAAAAAAAAAAGGTAAGTATGACTTTTGATGTCTGCTGTTCCCTTGAAAGTAAGACACTCCTCCTTTCGATCAAAGTCTCCATCATTAAAAGTCCATCTTTGAACTTAACTTTCAAGCTGCAATTGTTTGCTTGAACTGGTAAAACTGAGTGTACGTGTTCGATCATGTGCATAGCCGTGTGCCACGCTGACACTTGACTTATCACTGCATGCATAAATTACCAATGTTAATCTCCCATATCAGATGGTTCCTCCAGAGCTTTGAATTTGTTTAAATTCTAACGAATCTGTACTCTGACATTGCTTGACCCAGTTTTGTTTACTGCTCCTCAACACACCTCCAGCAGACAAAGAGGTGAAGGAATTTCTGTTTTTGACTTTAAACAACCTTTTCTGTTCAATCTCTAATACACCTGATTTCAAATGCAAATTAACAGGGAAGCATTTTAGTATGGGTGGTACGTGTGTGAGAACAAAATCTCTCACAGGACAAAGCTACCCACACGCCAGCAACACACTCAGCTTAATATCACACACCCTCACTGTTATTCAAGTTGTTCAAACAATGTCTATGAATGCAATCATAAATAGCTTGCATTTAACACTTACTGTGGTATAACAAGGTCCACATACAAGTCACAAAAACAAAGTCTATAAACTGAACAAATTATTACCAGGTGTGATTCGTTTACTTTAAATACTTTACCTTTAGTGCATCTTGAGTGTCATCCAGACAATAGACCCTGATGTGATAGTCCAAAGTTGTGCATGAGACAGGCCCAAAAACAGCAAGTTTAAGCCTCTTGGCGGCTGCTTTGCCAACTGACTGACCCACCAGGCAGTAAGTCCCCAGTGTCTCTGTCAGAATGTGACATGCTTCTGAGTCCATCTGCACATAGCAGGGGGTGGTGAAGTTTTCCTCTCCAACAACAACCACATCCTGTTGGGACCACAATGCATAAAAAAAAGGAGTCATACATTTTTATGGACAGTCGTTCTGGATCATTGACAGAGGACAAAGTGTGGCACATTGTAATTTCTAAAACGCTGTATATGAGCTAACGAGCTGAGTCTTTATTAGTCTGAACAGAGGAGAGACTGGGCTTAATTTGAGACAAACTCATTTTATGGCACTACCCCATCATCACTTGCTACTGGCAAAGAAAGTTCAAAACAAACTCTCCATCCACTTTTCTGAAAACACAAACAGGAAATCAGCATTAAATCCAAAAACTAATAAAAATATAGGACTAGTTACATCATTTCGGTTTTATCAACACACAGCGATCAATGCTGTGTTGAGTATGAGTTAAACATGCTCTGCTGATAAAGAAACTGTGGAAAATGTTGTCACTTTGATTTTGCAAAGGGAGCAACAGTTCAGTTAATGTTGTTTTCTCTGCTTTGTTTTGAACAGAGGCTTATTTGTGCATACAGGCAGCTATTGTTAAAACCTGGCAGTCATTTGAATGGCAGCTTTATTTTTGAGTTTACGGGCTTGAAGCCATGTTCTCTCTGTTAACATAACACAACTGGACCTGCATTTGGAACAATTCCCACTGATGAAAACAACCATTGAGTAATCAAGGTTGTGGGTTATGCCAGATGCATTCTATTGATGTAAACATGTACTTTTCAATGTCACTTCAGCACTGATCTGTTACAAACCCTGCTAACTATAATGAATTTTTAAAAAGCCCAACCATAAATGTTGTGTTTCTGCTTTAGAGAGTTTCTCTTAATAAGACAATAAACAGTGTAAAACTCCCATGTGCCAGTCTGTTAATTCATCTAAAAAAGACCTTTAGAGGACGTTTGATCCAACAGATTCTGAATCTTTGCCTGTTCTGACACTAAACCGTGTGGACTTCTGAAAGTAAATCAAGATGTTCATTAGGGCAATGATAACTCATGTTCAGAGCTCTTATCTGTGAAGTCTGTCCAATCCCTCTGTGATAATCTGCTGGCTGCTGTTCATGTAATTTCTACAGGGCTCTGTAATAGTCTGAGTTATGGTGAATCAATATAGCCCTTTAGGTTCGGGGGGGGGGGGGGGGATCCACACGCTCACTGGGTTCTTTCTATCTGGCTACTGCATCTTTAATTAGCTGTATGTGTGAGAGTAATCATCAGCTCATGTCTGTGGAGGCCAATGCATTGTAGAGTGGATGTTCTGCATGCACATGAGTAATGCTGGCTCCTGAATCACAGTTCATGGGGAGTTCTGTTCATACAGATGAGCTGAATCAATATGAAGAGTCAGGAAAGCAATATGGTCTGAGTCTGTCATTACTGGTAATCACAACCATGGCTGCTCCCCCCTGATACGAGGGGAATTCAATTACCTCCCTCTCCCTGTTTTGGGGAAAACTTTCTGATGGGAAATGGATGTTCTACTGCAATGAGAGGAAAACAAATCGACTTCATGATGAAATTCCACTTTTCATTTTTCCTCGTCTTTATTCACTCTGCTCCAAACCCCTTCTGTGCATCTCTCTCTCATCCATCCACACACTAAGAAACGCACACTGAATCTTATGCATGGCTAATTGTGCAGAGACATTGTGTTGAGCTGTGATAAGCAACAGAGGACAGCATACGGGGGCCTTGTTGACACAGCGATGCTGCAAGACAGCCTTATCACCCACACGCAAGGATACGCATATGTATTCACACGTACAATTGCAGTCATGCACACACACATTCGATTGCTGAGGTAGAAGACTTCAAGCTGAGAGACATGGGAGGAGGGAGGAAAAAGGACAGAGAAAAAGAAGGGATAAAAACACAAGAGAGATGAGAGAAGAGGAGGATGGCAGGAGCATAACAAATTGCCTCTGATAAGAGTCTTCAACCCCCTGCTTGTCTACTAGCCTGTAGGCACTTTCTGTTTACCACATTTTCTCTTCTTTTTTGTCCTTTTTCTCCCCCTCCCTCAGTGCATACACAGTGTAAATGCGTAATTCAGGTTAGTCTTCTGCATGTGCGCACATAACTTGTGTGCACACTGTATTAATGACCATGTCACAATAATTTGGCTGAAGATATGTGCAGGACTGTTGTTATTTATAAAACTTTTTAAATATCCCCAGTTTTGTGGAATATTTCGCTGCAGGTGTTAATGTGAAACCTACTTTCTCGGTATGTCACAGCTCTGTAAATAAATTAAACACACACAGAGCACACAGACACAGTGCTGCACACTCACCTCCCATTCTCCCATGGCCAGTTGGTTCTTGAGCTGTATGAGCCAGTCCTCCTGGACATTGTCAGCACAGTGGTGGATGGTGAGGATCACTGGTCTGGTCAACAGGGCCCCGGGAGGTCCACAACTCACCACTGGGCTCAGGACTGTCTGGATGTCTTCTACCGGGGGTCTGTAAAGGACAGATAACAAGGAGGGCTGTTTACCGTTTAGCACAGGTCGATGTGAGCTTCATCTGCAAAAAGCAGCATTGGTTTCACCTCTGTGTCACACTGTGCAAATAGCAGAACCAAAATGTATGTGAACATTAAAGGCAGAGTAGATAGCATATGCACTGATACAAAAGTAATCCCTTTCACTCATGTGGTAGTGTCCACTGGAAGTGTGTGGTGATGTATTTCTCTGTATAAAGCATAACTTCCACATGCATTTTCTTTGTATCTTATTATTTTGTGTTCAAGGCATTTTTTAGGCTGAAACCTAAACCAGGATAAAGGGTGTGTACATTGGCAATGACAGCATGCAGGTGTGAGGACTTTAAAAATCTAGTGATCAGTTAAAATCACGGTGTCTCTCCTCCTCCCTGCTCTGTGTGTGTGTGTGTGTGTGTGTGTGTGTCTCTACGAGAAAGGTAGATTTCCTGTGCAGATTGGAAACTTTTCATAAAATCCATCTATATGGAAACATAATTGGTTGTGCAGAGGTGTGCAAAATTGTGGATGATATTATTTGTGGTTTAGAAGATAATCTGTGTGAAACAATCAGAAAATAGGATCTTATTTCTCTGATCTAGTACTTTGTTGTGCGATTGGCTGCAGTCTTTCTCTTAGTCTGAGTTTCTCCAGCACTGCTGGCTACCCAGTTTCATTGTCAAATTTGAGTAGTGTGCTTTTAAACAGTGATTAAAAATAGCAGCCTAGACAGAAATCATTAAACTGATGTTCAGTCCATGTGAAACGTAATTATCACAACTATAAACAATTTATATTACTACAGTTGATAAAGAAGATGTCACTTGAGAATACATGGACATAATGGACATGACAGCAAAAAAGGATTAATTTGAACAGTCAAACATCATTGTCCATTGTTAATGAGATGAACTACAGCTGCAGACATTTGGATATATTACTTTTTGCATAGATGAGAAAAATCAAAGAACAGAACAGATCAGAGTAGCACAAATTCAGCAAGAGAATGTTTAGTGCAGTCAGCCAGAGCCAGACGTTTGCAGGTCACAGGCAGAAAAAAAAAGATCACAGTTCAGAGACTGTCTTGCTTTTTTTTATGGTACATCTGGGCATTGGAACCTCAAACACTTCTTAACTAATGCACTGCATGTTACACTGCTGCAACAGAATAGTCGTGCCTCTCCTACTGTGAAAAATATGAAACTATCCATACTGAATTCCATTTGTATGTATTATTTAGTAGCCTTCTTTCATTGGTTAATCTAAAACCAAAACCACAAGTCTTAAGCAGAATTTATAATACCAAAAACATTAAAGCAAATAACAATTACTCCTTGTGCTCCAGAACATATGGATTCACGAGGACAGAGCTGGCACTGATGGAGCTGATAGATCTTAATTCTACTAGAGCTTTCTTTTTTTTTTTAAGCACATCTTGAGTCCAGGGGGTACTAATCCTTAACATATTATCGATTCAGCTGCTGCAGCTTATTATTGACTCATGAAAGGTTCACATTGGCAAGAGAAACTAAAGTATGACTCAAACTGCAGCACCTTTCGACTTTCTTAATGCAGAGGTCGCACTAACATGATTTACAGTCTTATACATTCATGATTTTTTCCATCTTGTTATCCATCTCCATACATATGGGGCATATTAATTATTTGATTTGCGTACGCGGCCAAACTGAAACCTAACTGTTAGATTGGAATGCAGCATATGACTCTGGCTTGCAAAGTGTAGCTGTGGTATGTCAATGTAGCTTGCTAAATTTTGCTTGCCAGTTATTGAGTGGGAGGAAGGCAGAGGACAGAGGAGACATTTGACTAAGAAATACTCTAGAAAGTAGCATGGGGTCTAATTCTTATCGATCGCCATTGATTTGGCGAAGTCAGAATATGTGTGGGACAGAATACATGACTCAAATTGTGTCTCCCACAATATCTTAAAGGGATAGTTTGCCTCTTTTGACATGAAGCTGTATGACATCCCATACTAGCAATATCGTTTATGAACATTGACTGCTGCGTACTGTGAGCCGAGTTCCGGCCTCGTTTTGGTGTTGACGAATGTAGTCCGGCTAGTTGGCTGGGGCTTAAAAAATAAAGTGTTTTGCTTCTCAAAACAATATGCGTTCAAAAGAGTACGCCAGCAAAAAGTCAGACCTCACAATCGCTTGGCGCTATTTTCTCTACCTTCGTATCACTGCGTGCTGTGTAGACCGTGCAGACCGACGAGCAGACCGAGCAGTCCCCTGCTTCCGAGCATTGAACACCGTAACAGGCGCGGCTGTCAGCAGGTGGACGCACGCAGTGATACGAAGGGAGAGAAAATAGCGCCAAGCGATTGTGAGGTCTGACTTTTTCCTGGAGAACGATTTTGTGATGCAAATGTATTACTCTTTTGAATGCATATTGTTTTGAGAAGCAAAACGCTTTTTTTTTTTAAACCCCAGCCAACTAGCCGGACTACTTTCGTCAACGCCAAAACGAGGCCGGAACTCGGCTCACAGGACGCAGCAGGGGGTAAGTCAATGTTCAATAATATGATGAAATGATATTGCTAGTATGGGATGTCATACAGCTTCATGTCAAAAGAGGCGAACTATCCCTTTAAGTCTTTGGGAAGTTTAAAATGTTAGGTTCACACAAACTATAATATGATTGAATATATTTTCTCACTGACCCTTAGCCGCAAAGATGCTATTGACTTGACTGAGCTCAATGAATGTTGGTGGAATTAGCAGGATCAACAGCAGTGTGTCCTGCCAACCTCACAAACATCTTTATTAACAAATGAAAGACAGAGATCTTTTCCCTTGTATTTTGTGTCCAACAGAGATTTCTACCTCACACATGTACAGAGTACATTTAAATCTGCTCAATTTAATAGTAATTCTGGTATTAACGCATGACTTGTGCCTTCAACTGACCTCTGCTGAATGACACACCCAAAGAGGATGTGTTTTTATTTCCTATGCTAACGCTTAATATGTGACTGATCTCTTTCTGTGCTTCATAATCCAGTGTCACACTGTAGAAAACTCTCCTCGCAACCAAACAAGTGTGAGAAAGCACTGCCAGTGAAAAAGACAGAGGAAACTGACAGAGGGAAACAGAAAAACAAAACAAACAGAACGAGATGCAGAGATGAGGAGAAGAAATGAAAACAACAGTGGACAGGAGAAAATAAAGAAGCCACAGATGAGACATTTTGAGGAAAGAAGAGACTAAACCCACCTCAAGCTGTCCTTCCTGTGCACAGTGACATACATCTCATACACCCGACCCTGAGGGACAGCACCTGCTGGAACCAACAAGCTCACACCTGCAGAGTGGGTTGAAGCAGAAATAATGAGTTTCACTGGATTTATTCATTTTACCGAGCACAGATGAATTATTGAATACTCAACTCATTATCACGTTATCGTCATGATTAAATTTTGAACAATGGCATCATCGAGCAAGACCTGCTTCCGCTGCACTACTTTGAGAACTTTACAAGAAGATAATGAAAAAAAAAAAAAAACACTTAAATACTTTTTTTTAAGAATATTTGCTTTTCAACGAATAAGTCCACTTCTAGGGCAGCTTCACCTTTTGGACAGATGGTCTGACATTATCCTCTGACATGATGCAACATTTATAATTGCATCAATGAATACCTGAAAGCTGACTGGTCTCTAAGGCAGTGAAGCCTTTCCAACCCATAACATTTCAACCACCAAACTCCACTGTTAGTATATATACATACAAACATGTACTGTATATGTCTTTGATTCATTTGTCCAGAGCACAGTATTCCTCCTGACCTGGTTTTTGTCTATATATCCTTTGGCAAACAGCTGTCTTTTTTTTTTTAATGCCCAATTCGGATGATACCTTTTAATCTTTATTGTATCAATTTTATGGGTTTTTGATGTCTTTATGTTTTTTTTTTTTCCCGGTTGGTGTGTTTTTTTGTTTTGTGTGTTAAAGCCAAACAAGACAAGGTCTGCAAATTAGCCACGGCTAGAAGTCCTACATAGATCGCAATGGTGGAATTTTTCTGAATGTAACGTTGTTTTTTAAATGTATTGTCCCTAAAAATTTCAAATAAAAGTGTCTCCCATACAGGTCAAACATGTACAATCTCTCTCACTCTATTCAAAGTACTTTGACATCGACTGTTGCAAAATTACATTGATGTAAACACACAGAGACTACATTTAGCAAGATGCTCTCTGCTTTCGGGCTGAATTTGCGAATGTGACAAGTCGTTCGAACTCTATTGCTTTATAGATAGAATTTGTTTGGACATGTTTTTAAATATTCTGACAGACTCATACATTAACAATTTTTTCTCTTAAGACATTAAAAGTTTCATTATGTTGTGGCATGACACCACACGCTTTAACACCAAAGAGAACAGGAGATATTTGGAAGTCGCAAGAGGTGCAAATAAGAACATTTCCACATTCCCCTCCCCACAGAAGCCGCTAATCATTGGCGTCTAGTTTGAAACCCCAGATTCAAAAGATGTATTTACTTTCCCTATATGATATGTGCTTTTTTTTAATGTATTCAACTTAAGACTCTCGTTGGAAAAATCCTAACTTTGATGCCTTTCTTCCCATTAGTAGCAGTTAATTAATGTATTGTTATTTTCAGTCAGAAATAAAAGCATAACAACAAAAAAAAGATCTTTGAAGATTTTTCTCATCTTTGTTTTCAAATCATTACGGGAGAAGTTGTAAGCATCTTCAAGGTTAAAGTGTAACCACTGAAAATCAACCAGAATAGAATATTATGAGCTGTTCCGTGCGTGCGCAAAGTTTACCAGAGTTGGGCACAATGAGGTGTCCTCCCTGACTGTTGAAGGACCCGTGAGCAGTACACGAAGGATCTCGAGTCCGGGCCAAGCTCTGGTTGCGAAGGTTCATGGTGTCACTATTTTCCAAAAGAGACTGGGTAATCTAGAAAACAAAGGAAAGGGCAGGAGTTAGAGTGATAACAAGACAAAGGCACAGTAAGAGGTAAAGGGTGTGACTTAGCTTAATTTAAATCACAAATTAGGATGCTAAGTTACCTTTTTATAATTGACCTATAACGTAGATCAAGTTTACAGTATTTACCAAAGCAATGTGTTTTCGTCTGTTTGATATTTTTCTAAACATTTACGAATATGTTACAAGGAACATATGCATCTGTCTAAGAGCGATGCCATAGGGCAGGCCGTCTGGGAAAAGACAGTGGATTTACATTAGACCCATAACTACCTTAGACGTAAATGTTAAAACACCACCTGCTCTGATGTAAACGATAGACTTAATGCTGAATAGTTTTCATCTGATTAACACGAAGCCAACAAGAACTTACTCGAGTGTGCCAGTGACAGAAAAGTTACTACGACTGAAACAAATCGTCGAATTTGAGAATCAAGGACAGTCGTTTGACACAGAACAAGTTCAAAAGAGAAACGAAAACAAAAAAAAAACCGCACAAAAAATAACTGACAAAACCATCAAATGATGCCACAGATCAGTGAAGCTCAATGATGGGGAGTTCAGCTCTTGTACTGCCTCAGGACTGGAAATGTGATGAAACTGAGGGGTTTTATCTGTGTTTGTGACAACTGGCTCTGGTATTCATGCCATGTAGTTGACAGAGCAGAGGGAGGAAACTGGGGCACTGAGGTGCATGTTTTCTAAAAGTGTTTTTGTTTGACTGGGAATAGCTGGATGCTTTAGTTCTTTTCTGTGTGTTCTGACAGAATGATAGAGTATCCCACAAGTGTTTACTGTAAATATGATGCATTACAGGAGAAGAAAAATGAAATGGAGATTAAAAATACTGGTATTTTTAGTTGACGCAACCGTAACATTTACCTTAGGAGACAATTTTGATGTGAAATCTCCTCCAAGGTCATCCTGTGGTGTGACAAGACCAGATGAGTTGTACACTTTGATCTTCAAGTTAGGAAGAGGATCCAAGAGAGGAGAGTTGGTCATTGGAATTTTATCTGACACGTCATGAAGGGCATAAACTGGACCGCGATACATGGCAGCGGCATTTGTCAGGTCAGGAGGGGCTGTCAGGAGATCGGCTACGAGAAATGGGCAGAAAGAAAGGAATTTGTTAAAGTAATACAAGTGATGAGATGAGATGAGATGAAGATACAGCATGAGAGCAAAGGCATTTCAACTTTTAAACAAAGAAAACGTTTGATCGTGAAATATGTTAAACAGTTTCTATGTTTTGCCTTAATCTTGCTAATGAATAACAGAGCAGCATAGCTCCATGGCGTCCTGCAGCTCCTAAAGCTGCTGTAAGTCACTGACTGCGCACAGAAAAGAAGCTGTCGCACTTCAATGATGTATGGCCAAAAGTATATGAACTTTAAATACAGTGAAACTACATTGTTATAGAAGAGTATAAATCTCTGCTTTAAAGAATCGTTGCAATATGTTTATCAAAATATATACATCATGATACCGCATATGAGGCTTATTTATTAAAAAAGGGAAAAGATTATGTACAATGTGCACTTTCTAAGCAAACTTTAAAATCAGCACCCAGTGACCAATTTTACAGCACATATTTTGGTATCATAAAATAAAATATTTGCAGTTCCATGCACCAGAATCTTAGTCTCAGTTCTTTAGAAACCTGGACAGATACGGCAGCCACATTTTGCTCGTTGGATTTATTTTTTAAAAGTAAATAAACTGTCCTCTAAGTGGCCCTAAGATTAAGCTCACTCTCTAAGTCTAGTCTATTTTTGCAGAGCCATCTGCAAGTTGCCTCCAACTAGTTGCAGGCAACTTGCTCAAAGGGGAGAGATCTAACAAGGCCTCCTTTGACCCAATCCCCCCCGACCCTATTCATATGTTTGCCAATGACAAGATGCTCATTTTCTTCTCGGAATCAAGGATGAGTGGTCATCTAGCTTTTATCTAGGTACTGGATGTCATCTGGATGGACAAATAACTGCTAAAGGATTTGGGATTGGGCCTTTGACTTTATCAAGCTTCCCATTACAAAACCCAAGATTTAATTGGGATTGAGAACATAGGTGTAAACGGGAGAACATGGAAGTCGAAACCCTGAAAAGAGAGTTTTCTCCGGTTTTCTGCTAAATATAGATTTGTAAAGCCAACCATACAAGGTCCTGAAGCCTTGCAGTTCTCTCTGAGAGACCATCCATTCTAATTTTAAAATCACTCATCATCACCCTCTCCCTCCCACCCACACAGACACACCTGTCAACTATCACTCCTTTCCATTCTTTATCACCACGCTGTTTATCCTTAAAGCCAGCGGGCCAAATCTCTTGTCAAATCCTCCCTGCTGAGAATTTAATTAACAACTAACGGAACACAATAGCGAGGAGGAGACAGAGAGACATATAGAAGGACATAATTCTTCATTAATAGCAATCAGAGATGGTCCCTCAGTGCAGTGACAAGCATCCTAATGCTTTACGGATAACATGTCAACTCTTCTCTTCACGTGCAAAGACATTCACCCTTGAATACATATGATTATTTACAGCTTGCCATTTACTCATTTGCATCGTACCCCCTGTGACCGCACTTCCTTGCTTTTGCTTTATAATATATTTTGAATTTTAATCATCCGCCTACAAATTAGCACATAGACACAGACCCCAAGGCTGACAGAATTGCAGTTAGAATATTAGAAAGTGCCTAAACAAGGCAAACACAAAATCTATGAGGACAAAAGCTACATTCTGTCTCAGTAGGTGTTCTTTTTCTAATACCTTTCCTAATTTCTTTTTGACTGAAACCCACTTTTAAAAAACAACTGAATGCTGTTTAAAGCCTGAATGAAAAATGCAATGAGTTGCATTTCATCCAAAACAGTACCAGAAATTAAATATCACATTTTGACAATAAGAAATGTTTAAATGTTTTTTTTAAACTTTTTTTCTTAATGCTCATTTTGAAGTTTTGCTTACAATTGTATCATAACAGTGAGACAGGCTACATGAAATGGATCAGTGCACACTGCGAGGGGAACTTGCACATCTATAAAGGCATCCATCATGCCGAACAGTGTGTAAGAGTGTTGGAGCAACACATGCTGCCATCCAGATTGTATCTCTTTCATGGAAGGCCTTGCTTATTCAAGCAGGACAATTTCAAACCACATTCTGCACACAATACAATTGCACGGCTTTACTAATGCAGGAGAAATCTTGGGGGTAAATTGGTCTGCTCACCATCCAGACGTTAAAAACGTCTGAAAAAATATCTGACAAACTAGGCTCAAACTGGGACAATGGGAACAGATTTCGCTATCTAAACTTCAACTATCTGTGTCCTTAGTTTATACACAGTGGTGTTGAATATTTCCTTGTTATAGCTGTTTTTGAAATCATTGAAATTGAGTTTAAGTGATTCATAAAATTTGATATGATTCAATGACAAGTTCATTTCAAGCTATTTCCTTCGCAGTCCAGTATTTAATTCAGTTTTGTGTGAGTGTTGAGGTTCATGTCAGTGTGCGTATGTGCCTTACATGGATCTCTTTTGTTCGGTTTGGGTGGAAAAGCCTATCACATGTAAAGAATTTGTTGTCGTGCACTAGACACTGACAAAAATGTCAAGAGACGAGGTAGTTATGTTACAGGACAAAAAAATAATACGTTTTTTTACAGTGTATCTTCTTACACTATGATTTTTTGTCATGAAATCACTGTCTTTTTCTCCCAACTTTATTTGAAACGGCAACAGTGGTGAAAGTGTATTTTCATCTAGTTGCTGGTGTGTTCCACGGTACCATAAAGCAAAATGGTGTTGTGCCAGAGAGGAGACCAAAGTTATGAAATGCTGTATCTCAGCCTCCGGGCACTCGAGGGCAGTTTCAGGCCCGGGAACGTGCATAATAAAGTTTGGTGTACTTCAAAATGAGTCAGAACCAAAGAGTTTTAAGGTCCACAAACTTCTCTGGTGGTGCTTTTTGCTTGGTTGGATGTGTGTGCAGAGAGAACGAGATGACAGCACACACAGCAGAGGGTAAAATATAGCTCCAATTTAACAGGAAGACAAACACTAAGGGAGTCTTTTGTGGCTGGAGTCCTTGTGATGGGAGAGACTGAGACATGGTAAAGTGAAGACAGAGACGCTGAGGCTAGGATGAAGAGAGGAGGATGCTGATAAACAGGAAGTTTGATTGCCCTTAGTGTGCAGATGGGAAGGTAGAGGGAAAAAAATAGCTAGAGACTGAGGGGGAGTGACAGAGAGAAACTTCTTGAAGGAAAAAAGCAGTTTCTGGAAGAGAAAGATTCATAGAAACCATCAGGGATTGACAGCACAGGGTTTAGGAAGGGAACAAAATGGCACTAGAATAAATGCCTTGAAGTGGATGACGCAGGTAAAGTTATTCACATGGACATGTGGAAGCTGTTTTCCTGTATTCAACTGTAAAGCTTCATATCTTCCTATCTATTTCACTGAAGTGTGCAGTGATGCAAAGATTTGGAGAAACGGAATCCATAGAGTTCATTCTGAGAAGAAGCAGACATTTGCTGTGAAGTGTCTATCCTGAGTAGTCTTCAGAGTAAGTTTAAGGGCCCTTGGACAGCTAAATCGTAACCACAAAAAGAAAAAGAAGAGCTGTGTTAACATGGGGAGAGGAGGAGATCACGTTTCTAATTCAATATAGTGTGTTTTAATAGCTTTTTGAAAAAGTTAAATTGGACAAAAGAAAAAATGGCAACACTTGGGTTGTTGAAAACAGGATGAAGGACAGAGAATATGGCAATCAGAAGTACTCATGGCTTTTGTTTATTTTTACTGTAGCCTACACTGGCAGCAATCTGTTCATTTGCTTTTCTCCTTTGATTCAAACAGTGATTGAGAGCTACCTGTTGAGAAAAACAGCACACTGACATCAGACATACAACTATCCACAAATCAATAAGCGTTAAGTACGTGGAGATCCAGCTTGTGTGAGTGATTACAATAGGACTTGTGCATGTCATTTCAAGGTCTTTAGTGGCCTTAATCAACTGCAAAACCAAAAGTAAATGGATCAAATGTACACTAGGTATCAAAAACACGATCCTTACATCAGTGCTGTGGTAGCCATTTTTTTCAATGACCTTCCAACCTCAGGAGCAGTGAGTTGGCAAGACAGGCTACAGCATATGAACTCCTGAATTTCACACATTTGCTGAGTTGAGTAAATAATTTCATGTGCCTTTTTTTTCTTTTTTTTTTTCACCTGAGAGTACATTCTACAGTAAGTATTCCACAATATAGATGCCCATGCAGTTTAAGTACTAATTCACACCCAGAATCAGGAGTCAAACTATGAAACATTCTTTACCTGATCTGGCCGTCTTAATATTTACAGACTGGAAGCCTCCATTTAGCGCCGACGTGTCAATGATGTCAGAGTCAAAGTCACGGTGTGTCTTGCGATACACAAAGAGTGCCACGATGACAGAGATGACCAGGCACATAATCACTGCGATGACGATGCCCACGTAGAGTGCAACATCATCTGTACTTGGGGCAGCTGGAGAGAACAGAAAGAAAGGCACCCAAAAATGTTAAAGATTTTCTTACAGTGAACATGAATCAGGAGCCAAAAGATCTTCTGGAAAGGAGGCGATTAGCAGACATAAAAGTAGCAACAAACAACCCCAAAAATGATAATTCCCATGGCGCAACATTCCTGTGGCAGAGACTAAAGGAAGCTTTTTATTGTTCGACATAGTTCACGTTCACTTCAGGCCGTCATTCAGATGCAAAAGACACTCTCTATAGGTTATATTTTAAATTAAACTTTCAAACAGCCCTCGAGCTTGGGTTATATGATAATTTGTCTAGAAATAGATACAGAGAGACAGAGACAGGTTTCATAAAAAGAATGACAGCAACTCTTAAAAGTTAATAAGGCTGTTAATTATTTTACAGGGTTCCTAACATCCTTTTTCAATTTGGCTGGGGCTTTAATGGTGTTTCCATGAGAACAAGGTGGAATCATCATTCATGATGCATATTTTAAAGAAGAAGAGGGAGCTGAAATTTTAACTTGTGGGTAATGCGAATAGTGAAACATACCGTATGGGACACATTCAAGGATGGAGAGGGGAAGAAATGAGAAATGGATTAAAGGAGTTCATTTAGGGAGACAAAGATGAGGAGGTAATATGAGGGAAAGCAGGTCCGTGGAGAGGAATCTGAAAAAAAGAGGGTTACTTAAAGATAGGGTGGTGGATAACATAAGATGAAAGTAGAGAAGGAAACATGGTGGTGATCGGAAACAAGTAGAGTACAATGTAGAGGGGAAAGCAGGAGAAAGAAAAGAAGAGAGAAACGGGGCAAAAAAAAAAAGAAGAAACACATTTAAACTTCAAAGCAGCTGAACAAACAAGCCTACATATTTAACATGAAAGTGCGTGAAAGTTTTTTGAGTCTTACACTTGAAGCAATGTTCATATAATCATGTCCTCTGAAGCTACTGGGAGGGGATTTGTTTGCAGCTATTAAGAGGACAGAAAAGTAAAGGAATCCTCTTTTTAATCCACCCTTAAAGTTGAGAGGCTGATAACAGGCTTTAAGCAACAAGCAGCCTGAGTCATTTGCTGAAGGATTTGTTGTTGTCACATCACAGCAAGTTCAGCAAGCATTAACTCGGCTATGCATGAGAGAATCCTTTGATGAGGCACATAAGCATGTCTGTTCACATATGCCAAAGGATGGTTCACACAATCACAGAACATAGGTCACTCGTATGTTAGTTACTGAGTTGCCACTTGAGGGAGCTATGAACCACTTCCACTGTCTCTGGGGAGACGACGGTCATGCTTTGCCTTCACATGCTGCTCAGGGACAAGTTCAGTCAAGTCTGAGATGCTGATGAAGCTAATCTCTCTGGGTGCATTTTTCTTATTAATAGCAAGTTCCCACAAATTGTGTTTTAAGGTGACGTTTTTCTTATCTAACTATGACCAAAATTCATTCCAGACACTGAATCAATTGCAGATGAGCTGATAAATTAATCTACTCATGTAATTTATATTCCTTGGCACTGCTGTCCAACCATCCTTCCATTTTCTACCACTTATTCTGGCTGTTAGGCTGCATGTGAGTGAGGGCACTTTTCACTTCTTGACAAGTAAAAGCAAAAAAATTTAAAAATACAGAGAACATTTTGCAAATTAATCACTGATAATAATATTCATTATCATTACTATAGATAAATATATATATATATATATATATATATATATATATAGCTTTTTTTTTTACCGTAGTTCCCTTATCTTATTTTCTTAGCATGTTTTTTGGGCAAATGCTTTAATGTCTTACATTCAGAGCTGTCTTGCTTACATTAGCTTGCTTTGTGATGCACAAACTACACTGCGGCAGCAGAAATGAGACATTTTTGTGGTGCACATTTCAAACCCTTTTTTCTGTCCTTAAAGACAACATTAAAGACACTGTGATTATCTATTTATTTTGTTTCATAGCAACTCAAAATGCTGCCCAATATAAGATCAAAATTGGAGCACTACCTATAAATCTTCAGAGTTGAACCCAAAAGGGTTTTCTCACATGTCGTTCTGCTTCCCTTTATTTTTGCTAAACTCTCGGATGCCCTAAGTGCACAAAGTTGTCCTGTTATCAAAATCCCTCCATTTGGCAAAAGGGATTTGAATTAGATAATAACCTTAAGCACCAACTCCTTGATGGTACTTATGATCATCATAATCCCTTATCTATGTAAGGGATTTTTGGTTCTATAATAACTTGAGTGTCTATAACTTCAGAGCAAGTACAATCACTTTTCTTCCTCATCTTATTTTCAAACAAGGTGTTTTGGGACACTTTAGGTACATTAACTAGGCTAAAACATGCTGTGCTCTCAAAATGTGCGTTTGCGTGTGCATGTGTACAAACTGTAACATATTTACTACCACAGGATTTCAAAAGCCTTTCTTCAACGTCTATCAGTTTATATCCCATCTCTCCTTCTTTGTTATTTCCCTCCATAAAACACACTCCTCTCTCAGACTCCCTCTGTCTCCATCTGTTTGAATAGTAGAGGAATGGAAGATTGTGTCCCATTAGAGCTTCTACCTGCCTGAATAACCTACATACAACTGCTGGATATCAAATGATTTCTTTCTTCTTTTTGTATTTGCTTCAACTCCCCTCACTTCCAGTTTCTAGTTTCCACCTTACAAGTAAGCACTCCACTGTGAAAAATGTGTCATGTTGTTTAAAAATGAAGCTCAAAACAATATTGTACAGGTTTTTAAATCAAATCGATCTCATAACTCTTTATTGATATCTCACTGACTGACTGATTGATAACCATGCTAATGCAACTAAGATCTGTCGTAAAATTATTAGTTGAAAGGAAATTAATGACAGAGAAAAGGAAAATGTACATGCAGGAGTTAATTGTCATTTAAAAACCTTTTTTATAAAAAGCCTACATTAGTTCAAATTAAAATGTCATTGTTTGAGCTCAGACTTAACAATCAGTGGGGTTACATGGCACTGAAAGGATCAGATTATTGACTAAATTAGAATAAGACTGAGTTGCTCCTTATTTGAGCAAGGGTAATTATCCTCGGATATATGGCGGTGAATGAATCGGATCAGAGGCATAAAGCATGTCATACTCCGGTACGATAGGTGGCGCTGTACCCATTTCAACTATTGCTAATAGATCCACTTCCGGTTGACCGCTTCACCAGCAACAACAACAACAACAAACTCAGGTATTCGAGAAAATGGCGAACGAACAGCAAGATGAAGCTACGTCCCTCTACATTCGTTTGTGATGAGCTGCTTATTGCACAAACGTGATGCACAACGACGCATTCTCCATCGCGTTGTTTGTTTCTTTCCGACGGCGACAACAACAGTGATATCGTCTCTTCTGACTTCCGGTTCACGACCCCGGGAAAAAATCTTGAGCATGCGCAGAACGCAAAGTCTAATTCTCCACGTGCTTCACCCGTCTCCAAGCACATTTAATTTGACTTTCAACCGAGTTATCTCGGGGTCTTAATACGATCGCGAATAATCCGATCCAATTTCTTGTCCGATTAAGGTGTCTACATGAATTTAATAACTCAGTCTTATTGTAATTTAGCCAATAATCTGATCCTTTCAGTGCCATGTAACCCCACTGAATGTCCTCTATATTTTAGTGCTTTGTCCCACTGTTGTTGACAGTTTTAGAATTAGGAGAAAAATAATTAATGTACAGTAGTTTTCTATGAGCACTTATTTAGTTTTTAATTTCCATTGTGCCTTTGAAGAGTTGGCAAAATGCTGCTTCGGCTGAGAACTGACAAAACTTTAATTCTGATGATCTTTCATAGCGCAAAAGCCTTGTATAAATGGCTGACGTTTCTGACAAGATGTGTGCAGGAAGAGGAACTGTACGTGTGTGTGCACTTCTGACCAAACCTAGATGAGTGCAAAGCGTGTCTTAGCGTGCTCTGCGAAGCAAGAATGACAAAATCACTGGCGATAGAATGAGGAAGGCACGCAGTTTGACCACTGGAGAATAGATAGAGGTTGAAGTTTGTGATAGGGGTACACCTATGTACATTTTATGAGCATTTCTACAAGCACCAACACAATGAATGCAAGGACAGACACGCGCACCATGTTAGCGTTTATACATCAGTGGGCTATCTCCTGAGCTTTTCCTCCTGTGTACCTGACAAGCCCTTTCAAGCTAGAAGCACTCACCAGAAAGACCAGCTAAATTGGATTTAGATGAAAAATATGTGCCTTTCAGTGAACACACCAGAGAGGAATTGAATAAAGAATAAATCACCAGGGAAGGGAGGAAACATTCAAACATCCCATCTGTGATGGCCCAGCAAGAGCTACCTGACAGCTCTGTATAGGAAGCAGAATGTTCTGTACTAAAGGTCAGGACGTGCACACACACACATTCACACGCTCACACCCCCAGATACAGCACTGCATATGTAAATTAGTTTTTTGTTCTGCATTGTTTTTCACACGTGTATGTAGATGTTATTGGAAATGTGTGTGTGTTGTTCAGGAATTACTAGTGTTGAGACTCAGATCTGTAAACAGTCACATTATAGTCTTCTTTATGGGGAGAAAAAATAACACTGCACAAAGTAAAAGTCTAAGTTTTAAAATTGAAATGAATCATCATATTTGTGGATATATTAAGGTTCAGGGTTAGGGTAAAGATTAGGCAAAGGAAAGTAGTGGTTTTGGTTAGGTAAATAGTTTTCAGTTGCAAGCCCAAACTAATTTTGCCAGCGTGCCATATTATGTTTGCTTGGCGAGCACATTCTAAGTACACAAAATGAGTGAGCGAGCTAGTGTGTGTGTGGACTTACTGATGCTGAAATAAAGGATATAATAACTGGCAAAGCTTAATTCATCTTTAGCTGGGACTTCAGGGATGCAGTGTAAAGTGTGAGTGTGACTACTCGTGTGTATTTACATGTGCATCAACCAGGAGCTTCAACAATGTCCAGCAATTACATGCACTCTCTCTCTCACACGCAGTTAATTTTACACATGGGCTTGCGGAACAGAAGCCCCAGCTCATCCTCATTTAGCATGGATCACTGTCTATTGATTGGCTGAGCTTTTTGTCGTTCTCAGAATCTGTCCAATCTGCCACAGAGAGGATATAAACAAGAGGAGAAACAAGGATAACTCAGTTTAGCTTCTCAATCTTCTCTGTGATTTGCATCCAAAGCAGAGCTGTGGACAATCGAAACTTGAAACCCATTCAACTGCCTTTTTGATCTTGCTTGGCGCAAACATGCAAACACCACCCATAATGCATGCCTGGCAGACACATCCGCCTGAAGTAACTATCAGGGTTGAATAGAAAATAGAGAGTAAGTGAGAAAGCAGTCATTAGTAAGTGTGTCTATGTTTATCTTCCATAGTAGGATTGGGAGAAAAAAAGGAAAAGAAAAACAGAACTGATCTTAAGCTAGAGGGAGTGTGTCTGTGGCTACGTTATAGCCAAAAGGGCAATTAAAGGGTAGTTCTGTAAAATTAAATGGATGATTAAACCCATATATAAAAATGTAAGGTGATCATACCCTCAGAAAATGAATTCAGTCATTTTGTTTCTAATCAAATATTAGAAAAAGAATGATTTTTTTTTTTTTTAATGATATATACCTGCTTTTGTATCATCTTTGGCTCCACCCATGCAGATAGTTTATATTCCAAAACGTTCCAGTACGATGAAACTGTGTCACCACACCATAAACAGGAGTCATTAGAACTGATTACAGGCACTCGTTGGTTTGAAAATAAAACAGGGGCTCCAACAATGACAGAAGTAAAAATGAAAATAATAAAGCTGGTGGAGATTTTTTCCTTCTTGCAACTGTAGCAGTCACAGTGCCGTGTGGATTAAGAGTTTTCAAACTTTGACAAAACCAACATTCCTGTGGGGGATGTTTACGTATGTGGATATAAACCAGATCTTCATTTTCTTTCCACAAAGGAAAAAGAGACAGAAACTGCCTAATTTACGTTAACCTTCTACCCTCTTAAGAGCTTTTGGGGAGTCGAACTCGCAACAGACGCTTGCAATAAAAATTGGAAAACTCGAATGAACAAAGAACCTTTCTGTTGGAGATGTTGGAGGCCTCACTATCTTATCTTCACCATGAATCGAATTGACATGTTAACGCCCTCTCCCCCAGAGAAAGAGACCAGATGGCTACATACGAACTGAGAAGACTTCACTAAGGCTCACTTTTAGTCGAATCTTAAAACTATATTAAATGTGTTTGATAACCGTATACAATTTCTTTCAGGTTTCCAGCTTGATCACAAGACGCATATTGAGACAATTTGTACGATTCTGGCTTAAATATTGACAAAGAACTGATCTTGGTTGAAAATGCCCAACCTGCCTGATGGAACCACATTGCCCCCTAGTGGTCTGCAGTGTTGATTAGTTGAACATTTAAATCCCAGAGGACAAATGGACAAGATATATGCAACTATTAACTTCTAACGATGTCCCTTCAGTATCTATTTGTTATTTGTTTGGTATCCCCATTGTTAACACAGAAAATTAACATTGTGTGGTTGCCTATTCATATGTCACGATTTTATAGATATCCATCTGAATTTTGAAGTCATAATTGTCTTTATCATGTGTGTTATTTTGATGTCTTTATATCACAAGTCTATGTTATATCTTTAATCTGCATATCTTAACAAGATGTGGTGTTTTCGGAATCACTGAGACAAATGTTCTATGAGACAGAGTAATGGAGAAACACAGAGTTTCTTTGTCTCATCCAGAAATCCCCACGTAAAACAGATCACCTTACACAGACACCAAGGCAGACATGCACACAGTTCAAGCATATCATTGGCTGAAAAAGTAGTGTAAGCCCCGCCTCCGAGAGTCAAAACCCGGAACCCGCGAAAAACACGCTCTCTAGTTCTCTTGTTTCTTGGCTCTTGTTGCTTTCCAGAAGCACGCTCTTGTTTTCAGAGAGAGAACAGGTCAGAGAAGAACAATGGAGAATTGATCAGATGAGTTGCTCAGAGAGATTTGAAGAGCACGGAAAGATGAGAGTATGAGCCGTGCAGAAGCAGGACCCAAGGAAAGACGAGAGGATGAAGCCCTCCATGACCAAAGAAGGACCCAAGGAAAACGAGGAAGACCCGAACAAAGAAACAGATTGAAATACTCTGAAGATGCACGTTTTACGTGTTTTTGTTTGTCCCTCGCCATCCATGTCCTTTTACGTCGCACGTCCTAACGTCCGCTGTTTCACGCCATCATCACCTTTTCCTACCAAGAAGCCAACTCCAAGCAACCTTTTTATTAATCTTCTGTGAACTTAAGTTCACTTCATCAGAGAAAGCAGCAACGGACCAACCAACACTCGAAGGATTTGATCATCTAACCATAGCCCTCGGCACCATCGTTCCCGTCTCCCGGTGAAAAGAAGCAACTAAAGTCAGCCACCACAACCAGGAAGGCCCAGAGAGCGGAAGAGAAATCCCCTCGAAGCCGCGTGGCCGCTGCCGTGTTCCGAGCTGACTAAGCAGAACTTCAACACAGTAAGACCGACCCGTTTTCACCTTAAAGTGGGTTTGATGGATGTCTCGAGGCTTTCACAGAATGATAAATTAATCCGAAATGTCAGTATTTAGCGTCAAATAGTCAGCCAACCCAAACTATTTGAATAAATCCAGTATCTCTCCATTCCCATATTTTATTTTATATTCACTAAGTGTTTTATATAATCACCCATATTCCATGCATCTCCTGTTTGTTTAAAGGTTCATGTCTAAGATCATATCATTGTAATAAACAGTTCATATATCTATATATATGTTATAATCACAGATTGTGTCGTATGCTTTCTTTACGTAATGTCTGTCCAACCAAACGAGAACTTCACGAAAGTAGCGAGATATGAGACTGATTATTAAATTGATTATTAATTTAACATACCAGGATCGTAAGATTTTAACAGTCGTCCTCCCTGGACTGTAACTTAAAGCAAGTTTAAACATCAGCGAGGTGGTGCCCTAATTTCGAGGTTTAAGATAAATCCTTATATTCGATATATATAATTGCCCCGGTAACGCTACACAACTTTCAATTTATGTCTGTCTTGGATTTTTTTGTCATTTCTGCTCTTTGCGTCAGTAACACTAAGAAAGTTAGGCAGGAACAGAAGGTTGACAAGATGGTAACCCAGGAGGATTCAACAAACTTTGAAATCTTCCAACTTAGTACGATCTAAAGAAGGTTAACTTGAGAGACTGTAAATTATCCTTAATAATAAATTGTGCCAAATAAGTGGGTGATATAAAATTTAAGCCTATTCACTATCAATAGTTGCACCACACTGAGCTTTAGGGGAGCCAGGAAGCTTGTAAACACATAGTTTAGAACTACTAAAAGCCAAATTGTCTAATTTTGGCAATAAATCAAAATTGGCTGGCTACTCTCCAGAAGAGCCGCGGCTGCAACAAACTCACATATTGAGAATTGAGTGAACTGGTGCTGAATTTATTCACAGCTATAAGACACGAAGAAAGACAGAATCAAGTTAATTGAGCGAATCTGTCACAACTATGCAGTCATTTTCAAGAGTAAACTGTGGTGTCTTTGACTGTGTTTTCACTGATGAAAGACTGGTTATATTCATGTAGATCTACTTTCAAAAAAGCAAACTAGATCATTCTAACAATTATGCTTTGTGGTACAACCTGTAATGCTACAATTGACACTTTCTTGTTGTATGATGTAACTGTAACTGGCATTATCTTCTGTTTTGTAGAGTTTGAGTAAAATATGAGACAATGGCTTCAAAAGTTCTGTCCACTGATAATACCTTAAATTCTTTGTAGAAATTTCAACTATTCATAATTAGCTAAGAGTTGTGTGGCATTTACATGTGGTTTGAGGGACAACAAATTCAAAACTGTGGCTTCTGCTGTTTCTTCGATTCCCCAGAGAATAGCGGAGAAATGTTCAAATACATCTAGCATTATTTGGTTTAATTAGAACTTGAACCTTAATCATTTCATGTTTTGGATGAATATTGAATTCTTGGCTGGAGGGGGTCTATTATTTTTTCTCGATTAAGGTCAGTACAAAATATTGCTAAAATTTGCTGATCTAAATGAGCGAGTTGGCTCAGCCGGCTTTGGACAAAAATAAAAATCTTAATAGGGTACATAGACTGCATTTGAACAGCACTTCTTTAATCTTGTTGATCATTCAAAACCTTTATAGTGAGTTTGCACCAAACCTTGAGGTTTGCCCCAATTATAACTAATATAGTCTCCTCTCAACAGCATACCATGGCAGCAGAAACATAGAAACTGTAAAAGTACCCTGCCTATCTGAACTTTGACTGGCAATCATCGCATATCCATGTCACCTACGTCAGGCTACAACCTGTTTACAACTTATTACATCAAGTAATTTAGCATACTTTTCTTTTCTTTTTTATCCAAAGTGACCTACAGGTGAAGCAAACCATTTAAGCTTCAGTGTAGTATGATATCCTGGCTTAAGCATTAAGTACTAACAACCTGACTGATCATTGGGAAATAGTTTATCAAAAGGCATGCTCATATGCACAATAAGATACACAACTAACTACTCTTGTTAATCATACTGTCAAATTACATTTGCTGCTTGTATTCTGTGTAATTGGCATTATTTCTTGCTGGCATAATGGTACAGTTCTAGCACAACTGAGCTAAAGAGTTCTATGAGCTAAACGGACAAGTCATGTCTAAGTCATGGTGAATATTCGTCTCAAGTATTAGTCAAATCCAAAGATGTTACCAGAAATAACTAATTGTTGCGTCAGAATCAAGAATGTGTTTGCAGAACACATGATGGATATCACTTTTTTTTGGCCCATATGGCTCTGGTGTCCATGTCATGCATTCGTACCTGATAACAGAATCCTCGCTTGGCATTGTGCCTTACATTATTTAGTATGATTATATAAGCCTTACAAATTTACAGACAAAGACATTTTTGACAAGCAAGAAAAGAAAAAAAGCAGTGAAGAGGCTACTAGTTTGATATTACATATGTTAACAGGATACACTACAAGTCAATGAGGGAGACAAAACATCATTGACATTTAAATGTAATGCAGTCCAGTGGTTTACAACCTTCACCGCCCCATATAGAATTCATGGTAGAGCTTGTGTATTGGACTGCATTAGATTTTTACAGGTATGCTTAAATAATTGATAAGTAAGTGCATATTCCTGGAACTATAACTACTGATTGAAGGATTTGCTGTGCTTTTCACATTTGCAAATGAATCGTTTCTAGTCACAAACGATTGCCCATCAAGCGAATGGATCGTACAAGTTTTCATCCAGAAAATGACGAGTGACCCATAAAAAAATAAACACTACGCATGAGCTAATGGCAGATGCTCAAACAACAAAAGAAACTGTACGATGAGTGAGACAAAAGAAAAAAGAAATTAAATTTTAAAACAGAAAACATTAACTTACATGGAATTCCCAATTCACTCTTTTCTTTGGGCCCAGAGGACTTCTGAAACAATGAACCTTTGGGACAGGAAAAGAAATCAGCGGTGGAATGAATGGAGGGAGGAAAGGGACAACATGAAAATTAAACATATAAGTCAAATAAAATGGGACAAACATGACAGGACAGAGATCTTTGGATGCCAGTGTTGCTTAAAGTCTTTCTTTTATTATTGCTACTCCACGGTGCTCGCATTAATATGAAATGAGGTTTCAGAGAAAACACAAAAAGCTTATTAAGTCACAAAAATCAAACCGGAAAAAAAAAGGATAAATTTAGAAACCCTAGCTGCTCTGTCACATGGAGTGGTCCACTTAAAACCAGAGGGTTTATGACACAGAAAATCTTCTGATGTGGTGATGTATAACTGAAATACTGCTGTATAATTCATAAAGGTAACAGAGCAACATGGTGAACTTAAAAGCTTCTTGCCAGCACAGCTGACTCTATAAAACTCATTGATTCAGCACTAAAAGGAAAGAAACACTGGCAAGGTTAATAGGGGTGATAATCACAAGCAATACAAACATATTGTGACACTTGTTCAGATGACAGGTGGAATGTGATATTTCTTTTTAACTATGCAGGAGAGCTGGGTAGCCTTGCCCCGAAACGATAAGGTCTCTTAGTGAATTAGATGATTCTAGGTGGTTGTTGGCACTCTTTTTTCTTATCAATAAAGAAATAATTTTTTTTTATTGTTGTATTAGAAGACTTAACGGAGGACTACAGGAATATGACTGAATTCAACAAATGTCTGAATCAGGGATGGCAGCAAGAGTAACATGCTATGACAAATATTCATTACATTTTGATTATCATAACAAAACTGTTTAAGCACACAACAATGATTAAAATGCGGTGGCAGTAAAATGAAGCATAAATGATTCAGTTTGAGCTAAAACAAGAAACAAAGGGGAGCTCACATGAGACCAAAACATTTAAGAAAAGTAGCAGAAACCAGCAAACATGCCATGCAGGAAATAATGCGACTAAATGACCCCGATGGGAGAGAATAAAAAGGGAAAGAGTGGAGCTTTCAATGTGGAGAGTGGTTGTTTGATGCTGTGCAGTACCTGCTGATTGTTTCACATTATAAAGGATACAATTCAGCGTTCTGTCCAAACACTAAAGTTGCATAAGAATTAGTGATTGCTCTGGCTATAGGGCCAGCGCAGCAGGTCATATTTGCTCCGGAGGAACCATTATGTTGCATGCATATTCATGCACATGAATAGACAAAGAAGTAGGTTGTGAGTGAAATGTCATGCCCTCAAGGATGATCCAGCTGAGCTCAGAGTGAATCTCTTCCAAGAATTCTGATCAATGTGTCATATGAATATCAACAAGCCAAAATATAAGAGGGAAAAAAAATCTGTGAAAACAAATCTGTAAGTCATACGCACAGTCGCACACACACTCTTACACTGATGTAACTCAGATAAACACAAACACAAAGTGAAAGGGGTCACAGAAGCAGGGTCAAATGGATTTCTAACTCTCAGAGTTCAACTGGACAACTTTTGAAGAAGGAAGCGAGAGACGGCGGAAAACATTAATAGAGAAGGCATTGAAGGAGAGAGAATGAGAGAGGAGGAAAAAGGGAGAGCAGAGCAAAGTGCTTCTGAGCACAAAGTCAATTACAGGGGCACTATCTAAAAAATTAACTCCGACTCTAAATTCACAGAGACTTATCAGTTCATTCAAAACCCTAAAACCCTCAAAGATGCTGTTTAAATGGATATGGAATACCAGCAACTGCCATACCATATCAATTAACTATTTTCTGTCTGTTTAAAGACCAGATTTCTAAAGGGCAGCCATGAACTAAATGGATAAATAGTACAGGGATGACTTCATGCCTTTCTAATATCCTGTACATATACCATCTAGAAAATGCTGTGCATGCAGAAACTACCTCTACCAACCATAGACACTGCCAAATGTACACCAAGACACACATGGTTCATGGATTCTTGTTATTGCTACAGGAAACACTTGAAACATTAGTGCTGACATAAAACCCTGTCTGCGCAGTCATTTTAAAGACAGGAAATCAATCACAGGAAATGAGCCTAAATCTATACCTTGCTGCGCTATATTTCAGATTGTGCGACCACATACCCCACAGGCCGCAGGGAGTCCTTTTCATGGATGCGGTACACAATACGCCAGGCTAGGAGTAGGCATGGCCGCGTATCCAGTAAATTCTGTCGATAATGCGCCTACGGCAAATCTTTTTGAGGAATTATATCATATTATTCCATAGCTCATAATACAGACCATTGACTAACTCATCATCGCTACAGTATCCTCTCCCAGGAGAGAGAAGTCATGGATAACGAGCCGGGAGTTTATTTGTTTATTTCTTTCTTTCTTTTGCTAACTGTTAGGGTTGAAAGTTCATTTATTACAACCAACAATTCTTGGCATTCAGAAATATAGGATATGTATATCTATATATATATATTTATATATATAGATATACATATATAGAATATAGGACTACCGACTGTATGCAAGTATTTTTCATCATAGTCCTTTGTTGACAAAATGTAGAGAAACTTCTGATTTCGAAACCCATGTTTTTCTTAGTGTACCCCCAACAGTGAGAGGGTACAGAAGCGGTGTTAGAAATGAGCTGGTTACATTTAAAACAGTTACTTAATCAAATTGCAAACCAAATCTAGTTTTAATCAGTAAGCGAGCTGAAAAAAATAGAATTTATTGGTTTAATGAGCTGCTTTGCATCTCTTTGTCATGAAGAAATATCAACTTTTTTGCTTATGTCCTGACATCCAAGGTCAGCAGAAAAACATATTTGAATGCAAATCTGTAAGAATAGTATGGCTAACGTGGCGCTTCTGCCACATCGTTTATGTGACACTTAAATTTTGAGAATTGCCCCTAATGGCTCGATGTGTTTAAATGTGCATCTCTGGACGAATCAAATTAATAATCAGTGTAGGCAATATAAGTCTGCTCAGTCAACAGCAAGCAGTGTCATTTGTAAAAACACCTTTTAGAGTTGGAAATACAATAATATTTCCTTTTGAAATCGTAAAATGGCTCCATTATTGTTGTCACATCGTTGTCAATGGAATTCAGTTCTCTGAGGTTTGCTATTCATTAATTTATGCACAGCTCTCCCACCATAGCATTTAAATTGGTTTGAATGGTTGGTTTGACTTTGAAAAAGCCATTGCAACATGTTGATTCTTTGATTTTTCAGCCTCAGCTTTAGTTAAAAGACAGAGGGTCTCACATTTGACTCCAGAATACTACATGTAGTGGCTGATTCAATGACTGCAAGGTGTCCGTTTCCTAGGGCTGCAAAACAAGCCTCATCACCCCTCCACCCCAATGCTTGACAGTTGGTATGAGGTGTTAAATATGATTGGTTTGGTTTTTAACAAACATAGTGCTCTCCATTTTGGTCTCAGCTTTGGTGGTTTGTTCAAATGTAACTTTAGAAACCTAAGGCTTTCAGCTGCAACCCTTACAAGTCATACTTGTTCAGTCTGTTTGTAACTGTACTGTCATGAACTTTGAATCTTACATGCTGACTAATACATGTAGACTCTGAGATGTAGGTCTAATTTTTTTTTTCCATTTTTACTTTTTGCATCACAAGGGCTGAC
The DNA here is from genome assembly GCF_027942865.1 of Odontesthes bonariensis. Classification (NCBI taxonomy): domain Eukaryota; kingdom Metazoa; phylum Chordata; class Actinopteri; order Atheriniformes; family Atherinopsidae; genus Odontesthes; species Odontesthes bonariensis. The sequence goes on from NC_134511.1 coordinate 21,025,369, forward strand.
CTTTGGGTGAACTTGCTGAGTGTTAGACTCCTGGGAAGTTTGGCTTGAGTGTTTTCCACTGGTGAATAATGTAAAAAAAAATTTTGCACACTACTTCTGCATTTTGGTTTAGTTTTTGATAAATAAACAATGATACAGTGTAATATGAAACATGCTTTTATTCTTCTGAGATTTTCTACGTCCTGAAACCTTAGAACTGAAAGACTGTATATTTTCTTTCGCCGTGACTTTAGGAGTGGTCTTGCCACACTATAAAAAAGCTGTGTCAGGGTCCTAAAGTCCTCCTGTCTGCCACTATCTGGCATGGAAATAAATCCCCTGATACTAAAGTTTAAATGTCATCTAACTAGTTGACAGGTTAAAATAAGAGGGGGGGGGGGAGAAAACAGCATGTGAGCGTTTTATTTTCCTTACCATTTTCTGACCTTTTTGTGACAACAGCCAATCTTTTTTCTAAATAAGCGTGTCTATGTGTGACCCCAGTCCTAGTATTTTGCTTCTGTGTCACTATCTATCAACAGCAGCTTTATTATATCATCAGGTCAGGTCAATTTTGCCCAAACAATGTTTTCCATCTCATCTTTTTTATGGAACTTATTAAAACAAACTGAAAGAGGATCTGTGTCCTCTTATACGAGCCCCCAAAGAATTTTCACAACTGAAGAAAAATGTCTTAGAAAACTAGTTTAAATGAATGTCTGCTTGTTTGAGAAAAGATAATGTTTCTGTTTTTATCTTATTTATACTTCTCACTGTGTCAAGCCCTCTCTCTCTCCAGGCCACATGCTTATCTGCCAATTATTCTGAAAAAATGGAGAAACAAGCACTGATGCAACAAGCCAACACATATAACTGCCTCTACCTGGGAAAAACTACTGCTGCCATATTCGGCCATTATGTCTCAGCTCACACTTTCAACGCAGTTTTTAAAATTTACTGATATCAGAAATGACTAGCCAGTTGTTCCACATCATTATTTGTCATTATTTCCCACATAAATCAGTTTTTTATTTTACTTGAGCAAGTGGCAAGACATTGAGAGGAGTGAGGTTAATAATAACATTCAGAAACCTTTCCCACCAATCCTTTCCAGCATGCACAGGAGCAAAAAAGCGCATGGTAGAGTGAAAGCAAATCACAATTGAAGGGAGAACAAGGTGCAGGAGGACTCATGGAGGAAGGCATAAAACCAGCAGGACTGATAGGAAGAGGCAAAGAAATGTTGATAATAAGCACTGATGAAATGAGGCTAGGAATAGCTGGGTGTTGAAGGAAAAGTGTGAGCTGAGAGGATTGTTAAAGGTAATGAGGAAAGAAAAGATGATCATTGAAAAAGAGACAAGAAAGTAAGATGGGAAGATGTGAGAGGAAAACTGCCTAACTCTGCTGCAACAAGGGTAGACAAATAAAAACAAAACAACAGGTTAGAAGTCGTGTGGTCCTTATTAAGTGTCATAGATACGGGTGCTCCGATCAAGATTTTTGTGGCCAATCATCAACTGCTGGAAGCAGAATCGACACTAATCACCAATCACATGGTAGATTCCAAGCTTTTGATTTAGAATGTAAGATTATTTACTAACAAGCTATTTCTCGATAACATTCTACAGTAAGTAGTACCAAATCAATATATTAGAGGGTATCATTATTTGACAGCAGCTGATTTATTATTAGGCAACGTGTGCATTAAACCACTCTGTTAAACCGCAGCAGCCTGTTCTTGGTTATTGGAAACAGTTTGAATTATATGTGCTACAATAAAAAATGTAGTTTTCTTGTAGTATAAGATAAGTCACAATATTTACAATGGAAGCGATTTATTTGAAGCAAACAATACATTAATAGGGATAAAGCTTTTATCAGTGGCTTACTAATTTTTTTCTATCTTGTTTTGTTTAATTTTTTTTGTTGGTGTTGTAGTTGTACAGACCAGGAATCCCCAACCACCAGGCTATAAAGTATTTGTTATCAGGATGCGAGTAGTCCAGCAAAAAAGATTAAACAAAATCTAAATAGGCATACAATTACAAAAGGTAATTGTTGTGCAATGGAGTTGAATGCAGCATCGTGTTAGACTTGTCTGGGTGGTTTAACTGTAACATGCTACTGTTTCATTGTTTGCCCTAATCCCTTAAAGCTACCCTCTCCAATGACTCAGTTATTTGGTTCAATTGCTGTTGTTTTAATCATGCAAAAATAATAGCTCTGTGTACATTAGCAATAACATAGAACTATGGCTACAGGAGATGAGAAATAGCTTTGTTAATGCTGTCTGTAACTATGTGCTAATTGGCCATGGGCTGATTACTTGAACATCTATGTCAAGATTCTGGTTGGATGTGTCTGACGAAAAAATTAAAAAACATCCTGACTGTCGGATGTAGTTTCAACATCTGTCCACCGCTCGTTCTGGAGCAACACTTGGAGTAGTCATCTTCAGGGAAGTTGTCTTTGCTGTTAGCAGTACTTTACTGCTGACATCTGCCAGCTGCTTGTTGTGCCAACATTATGAGGTGAGCACAAGATTTTGTGTCCACATTATTTACTCGTGTGTGTGTGATCGGACTTGAATTTGAAGCCTAAATAGTTAAACATATATCATGGTTATTTAACTTCAGTTTTGAGCGCTTGCGTTGCCCTCTAAAAGGCTTTGTTTGAGATTCAATTCCCTCTGAAACCACTTATTGGAATCTGGAAGGCATTTGTTTCAACGGACAAAATCATTATTTTTGATTAGGGTATGTTGCAAAACTTTATAGCATTTAAAAGAGATACTATTTTGTCAACTTACTTTGCATACAGAGTCCGTCAGTGCAATTTTGAGACTGGAGCACCAGCCCCTCGCAGTCCTTTCCGCCATTTTTAGGGGCTGGATTGTTGCACTCTCTCCTCCTCCACTGGGTGCACTCTGTTCCACAGGCAGACCACTTACTCCACTCTGTCCACTCTCCATCCACTAAAGGGAAGGGGAGAGGGGCCAAGGGATTGAGAAACCCAAAGTGAAAAAAAAAGAAAATAAAAATAAAAAAAGGAGACAAGTTATAAAAGATAAGGGCTTCAATTATGTTCCAAACGTTATGAGTGGCTTCGAAAAGTATACTTTTAGAAGGTAAGAAGTTGGAACCAGAAAATGCCAAAGTACAGAGCAGGAAGACATTTGCGGGTATACAATAAAGTAAAGTGAATTACAGTGTGGATAGAGTAAAAGATTCCAGGTAGCACGATACAGAATCAAATCAAAGAAAGTACAATAGAATTACCAGTGCACAGTGTTGTACAAGGCAGTTTTTGTATGGCCTGTCCGTCACACGGTAGGCCTCCATTGAGAGGGGCGGGGTTAGTGCAGCTCCTGGTTCGTTTCTGGAAGCCTCGTCCACAGCGACTGTTACACGGGGACCACTCTGTCCATGTCGACCAGCCACCATTTACTGCCGCAACAGAGATCAGTCACTTAAATTATCAAATTATCCATCTTGGAGTCACTATATTATAAATAGTTTAAGCCATGTATCTATACCATCTGTACCGTACCGACTGGAAAAGTAAGAATCTAATCAACAGATACAATGTCTTAATCCTTGAAATTTAACTTAGCACTAGCAGTGAGTGAACCTTTGTAGATTCCTGTCAGGTATATCATGAGATGGTTGATCAGTCATTGAAACCATTGATAAGTCTTCTGGCCTTGATCCTATTTTGAAGAACAAGTTTTAGCAATCTAAGCTCTAAAACAACACTAATATCCTTTCTAAATCTTAATGCTGAATAAGCCAATCAAAAGGCCCAAAAGTACAGTCATGAAATACCTTGAACCCACACGTCTTGTGTGACTGCTTCAAGAAATCAAGAACGTGCTTTGACACTCACAAACACATGAAGTTAGAGAACCCACTAAACACGAGTTTAAACACAAGCCATGTAGCGCCTCATAAACTACTTAAAAAAATCTTGTATTTCAAAATAATCGGAATCTTTGCCCTGTGAATCCTCATTAATCACAGTAGCATTTTTACCTATTTCTCATTTTCCTCTGTGTCTCTGTTTTTACTTTATCCATTTGGTGTCTACCTCTCTTTCCTGCATCCTGTCACATTTAAACTTAAAATTTTCCTCTTTGTTTTGCTTCTTCTTTGTTATTACCTTTATGGTCTTTAAGGGGAAAAAAAAAAAGATGTGTCAGGAAAGTGTTGACAAAGATGACACAGCCAGGAAGAGAATATTCTGGAAATTAAGCTTGAATGACTCACCGGGACATCCTGAAGAAAAAAAAAATGCATCTGGAGAATTACAGCCGGTTGAGGCACCATCGTGACAACTCTGTCCCAGTCTTTGGCGACAGTGCCCACTCAGTTCTCAATTTTCAATAAAAATGACTCATCAGCTAGACAGTAACCAAAAATTCAGGTAGGCTACAGACTTTTCTTGTCAACTATTTTCTCAAGATTTCTCAACTGCTTCTTGCACGCTTCTCTCCTCACCTTCTCCCCCCCCCCCCCCCCCTATGTTTCTGTGTTTTCTCTACTATTATTTCTTCTTGTCAACAGTGTCAGCCGGGCCCTTGTGGAGCTGAGAAGATTGAACCACAGATTGAACAATCTATTTCTGTGAGGATACATCAGTGTCAAACCACTCCATCTCTTGCTGTCTATATCGAACAGACACACATGCTCAGCTACTTTGATTGAAACACTCCGGCTAGTGAAGACAGTCAGTGTTAAATCTGAGAGAAACACTGTGTGTGTATGTGTTTGAGAGTGAGTGATTTGCTCTATATTTTTCCTCCTCAAAATGTTTCCTATAGTCTCATGTCGGATCAGCGTTTGTTAAAAAAGAAAGTGGAATGTAAGGCATCTTCGTCCCCTCAACAAGGTTTTTCTTCACAGCAAACAGCAACCAAAGAGCTTTGCCTCAAAACCAAACCAACAACGGAACTGATCTGAAATATGCCAAGTTATTTTGGTTGCTGTCGTTTTTCCACAGCTGTTACGGTGCCATATGCTGCACAATTCATTCAGAGCTGGGACTCTTGGCTGAAAGCACAAACATTTGGAAAGCCCAAGTGTTCCAATTTAAAACTGAAGGCTTGATTGGGGCTGGGCGGCTGAGTTTAAGTGGTCGAGGTCACGGGTGATGTGAGAATATAAGGCCAATTGGAAAAAAAAAGAAAAGTGTGTTTTGGCATGGTGGCAGAACTAATTTCATGTGACAGATGGGGCCATTGTCAGACACTGTTGGGTAGCTGCAGGTAAATTTTAAAAAGATGTCATATGGGTCATGTCATATTGTCGTATTGTTCTTGTTTGTTTTATCTGTGTCCATGAGTGTTTTTTGAGACTATGCTGAAGTGCTATACCAGCACAAGTGCACAGACTTACCATAGACAATGACAGTCGCTGTAGTGCTTCGTCTTTTGGCCACTATATTCTTAGCAACACACGTGTAGTTGGCAGTGTCAGACAGACGTGCCTGCTTGATGATCAGGTTGTGGTCAATGGTGATGTAGAAGTTTCTGTCCTCTGCCGGGTCAATTATCTCTTCATTCTTTAACCACTCCACCTAGGACACAGAGAGAGAGAGAGAGAGACACAGAGAGAGAACAAAAAGGTCATTATAAAGGTTTTCCTACATCGAGACAAAAGAGCCGGAAACATTGAGTTTATTATTGACTGATTTTATGGTGGGCAGATTTGTTGCTGCCATGGAAAATAAAACAAACTGAAACAGATGAAGAATTATTCATGATGTTGCTTTTTGTGACGACATTAAAAACTTCCAGCTGTGGGGAATTATGAGATCAAGTTATAATACTGCTCTCAAAATTAATCCATCCTAGACAAGCCTTATAAAATTAGACAGTGAAAAGACAAAAAAGACGGTTTTAAAAAGAGTAAATGTGATATTTTTGTTAATCGAGGGGCTAAGATGAAAGAATACCATTTTTTGTGTTTGTATTTTTTTTGTTTAGCCTCTCCGGATAACAAATAAAGTGAATGGAAGGACTTATATCAGGATGCTGCGCTGATCTTTTTTTGCATGGTTTAGTACTCAGAACCAGGACCAGCTATCTTAATATTTTTTAGAATATAACGATCTTAAGGATAAGTGACTGTAAGAATTCTCTGTATATAAGTTTGATGCATGACTTGTATAACTATCACATACATAACTCTTGATGATAATAATAAATAATAAGATATTGGTAATAATGAAGGTGTTTTAAGGGGTAGTATGAGTGGTAGTACCTGAAGAAGCCAGTTAATTAGCCATCAGTTCAGAGACACCATACATAAGAGATGGACCTGTCACAGCATAGATCCCTATCAATTCAATTCAAAATTTATTTATTTAGCACATTAAAACAATCTCAGCTGACCAAAGTGCTTCACAATAGCAAATGCATCACATATTAAGAGAATCATCAATAAAATAGCAATAAGAATAACTTCATCACAGATAAAAATAAAATTTGAGATAAAATTAGCAATAAAATAACAATAACAGTAACCATAAAAGGAGCAAGCCAAGGTAAACTCCTTTTCAGCTAGTGGAAGGCCAGGGAAAAGAGATATGTTTTCAGTCTGGATTTGAACTGGCCTAAAGACTGAGAGGACCTGAGAGACAACGGGAGGCTGTTCCACAGTCTGGGTGCTGCCACAGAGACAAGGCAAGGCAAGGCATCTTTATTTATATAGCGCATTTCATACCACAGGCAACTCAATGTGCTTTACATAAAGACAAGGCATTTAAAATAACAGCATAAAGCAGCATAAAAACAAGCAATTTAAAGAGAATAAAAAAAAATAGAGAGAAGGCTCTATCACCTCTGGTCTTTAGCCTGGCTTTGGGAACAGCCAAAAGGAGCTGGTCAGCTGACCTCAATGCTCTGAGTGGAGTGTAGGGCTGCAGCAGCTCACATAAGTAAAGCCTGATTTATACTCGGAAACCAGGTCGTCTGCGTGTGTGTCGCAGTTAACGCAGACACTACGCAGACACTCTGGTGCACCTCCTCAAAATTGTAACTCAGTCACCGCATACAGTGCCGCAGACATCGCCGCAGGGAGGAGAGAAAGGAGGCCTCTGATTGGTCAACTCTACATCCGCTCTACACTATGCGTATTTCCGGTTTGCTAACCGGCTGACGCTAACCGTGCTAACCTTGACGATTCTTTCGCCTCTCTGCTAGCTTCAGTAGTAGCAATAATTCTTCTATTTCTAGATCGATCAGCTGCATCTCAATCAAAGTGCGCATTCGTCCAGTCGCCATTGTTGTTGAATGACCTCCGTAACCGTAACACCCACAATCCTAGCTTGTTCGTGATTGTCCCTCTTGCGTTGTGGCGTGGGATTAACATAGCGCAGACAGCGCTTCAAGGCATACTGTAAATAAAAAATAACTGCGTCGTGTCTGCGACAAGCTCACTGCGACACACTGCTGCGAAGTATACACGAGCCTTAAGACGGGCCTATCTATGGAGTTTACACTTAAAAACAATCAACAAAACCTTAAATTTCACCCGAAAGCCGACAGGGAGCCAATGAAGGGTGCACAAGACTGGGGTGATGGATTCGCACCTCTTTGTTCTGGTCAACAGGCGGGCTGCAGCGTTTTGGACGCCCTGTAGACGCTGCAGAGAACCCTGATCCAACCCTATATAAAAAATTACAGTAATCCAAACGCGATGTTATAAATGCGTGGATTGCTCTTTCAAAATTAGCCCGGGGAAGAAAGGATTTAATCTTTGCAAGAGTCCTCAGCTGGAAAAAGCTGGCCTTGATGACAGCGCTGATGTGCTTATCAAATTTAAACAGAGGGTCAACCATCACACCCAGATTCCTAACAAAAGGACGGCAGTAGGTGGCGTACAGAAAAGAAAAATGTCCTGCACATATGCTTTCGCAAGGTGCTTTGGGTGAAGGGTAGAACAGGAGTGAACTATTCTATTTATGAGTCTATCCTGAATGCTGTATTTACTGGTCCAAACTCTCATAAATTCAGCCCATCCAGGCTTTATGGCAGGCACATAAATACCCAAGCTGTGTTGTTCAATTCATGTTGTTTAATTTCCTCCTCCCCTCACATTAGGAAATGGAAATCTCAAACGCAGAAAGGAGGAAATTCAGTGTTATTCCTCAGTTTACTGCCTGCTTGGTGTTGGCAGTCATTCTTCCCCCTCATTTATTCCACCTGCTTCTCTCTCTGATCTTTAGAGGTCTGGAAGAACTCTTTGGCCATGGGGCTCACTGTAGGACTGAATTCTCAATCTGAACTGAGACCTTTCAGAATCTATTAAGCTGAACCTTTACAGAGTGAAAAGCAAAAGCCCAACTAATAGAAACATTCATATAAAGTAAAAAAAGGCCAAACAACAACTTTTCCTCACTCAGGTAAACAAAACAATGTTGGTGCTCTCTCACAAGCAAAAGGAAATACATACATATCGTGTTGTGAACAAAAAATGAGAACACTATTGGGTCTTCTATTTTTGATTGTTATACAGCATCAACTAGGATCACACTAAACGTATTACTGCTAAAATCGCAAGCTGAAGTCTTCGTAAAGTCAATAAAATGTTTCATTCATTGCAATATTAAAATAATCACTGAAGTTTCTTTAAATTCTGCAATAATGCTTATTTCCTCCAACATCGGGACAAAGAGTAAACTTCAAATGGTTGAGATGGATGAAGATCTAGCAGAACAAGCATGTTTGTCATGTTTTGAGGACACATTGTGATGGTGAGGTGAGGATAAGTTTGGGTTTATTTTAACCCTTAGATGCATGAGTGACATGACCCTACACCCATATGTGGGTCAAAAATGACCCGTGTTAGAATCAATGTGTTTTTATGCTATTTTTTGTCATTTTGGTTAAGATTATTCATTTGTAATCTTGTAATTGTGATATTTTCATAATTTATCATAATTTGGTCCACAAAAGAATTATTTCATATTTGAAATAATTTTATTTTTAACATTTTTAAATTGTGAAAGAAAATTGCACAACATGAATTTATACACCTGTGGCCATGGAAGTGATTGGAACACCTGAATTTAATTATTTGGGTGGGTGAGTGAATACTTTTGGAAATATAGTGCATGTCAAGGATGTTGTACCACAGCACCATGGGCCACCTCTGTGTTTGACGCTTGCAGGTGTAGGTGTCAACTATCTGGCCCATGGTGTCTACACCTCCTTTTCTCTAGTATATTATGACTCTAGTTTTTTCCTTTCTGCTATTTTCCTCCACCACTTCGCTGTGATGCATTGTGCTCAGGAACACAACAGCCATTCCTTTTTTCCTGATGTAGCTGACCACAGTGAGGCTGCCATTAAATACAAATTCTGTGCTGTGAACCTCCCTGGATTTGGAAGCCTTTATCAGAGGAGAGATGTCTGGCTTGCTCTGCCGAGGAGTCCCCATTATAGTGATATCCTTCTCCATGAGGTGCTACGCAAGAGGCACACTGGTGAAGAATAGGGATGGGAATTGTTAAGAATTTAGCAATTCTAGTTCCATTATCGATATCGCTTATCGATTCGGTTCGTTGTCGATTCTCATTCAGTTATATAGTACAAATTTAGTACAATACATAACTCTACATATCTAAGTCTGCCTCGCTTTTGCAGCCCTCGTCAACTAAATGTTAACGTCAGATGGAAATTATTCATAGAGTATGTCGCTGAAATTATTACAACAGGGCTCTCAAGTTTTGAATGCAGGCAAGAATGACGTCTCCACAAGCTCCCCAGCAAGAGTTGCTCCCATTGCTTAGCAGCAACTAAGCAATGCTGCTTTGACTTTACATGTGTGCAAAGTAATTGCATGCTGTGTGGTCAAATGTTTCAGCATGTTGGAGATATTTCCCCGTTTGATGTGATCAAAGCTCTGCACGTCTTGCAACTGGCCCTAGTAATGTCCTTTTTGGTGAAATATAACCAAACTTTGGAGCGCTTCTGCTTCGACGCCATGTTGGAAACATTCTGAGCCAAAATATGTCTTCGCGTAAATGCGTCAGACGTTAGCAGAACCTATAGACGGGATCGTTAGGCAGGCGGAGTAACGATTGCGCAGAATCGAACCACAGGGAGTTCTCTTCGAGAACCGGTTCTCGATTCCCATCCCGAGTGAAGAAGTTGTCCATCCTGTCTTTCTGAATGCAGTACTGTTTTCTTCCAGTCTCTTTTGAATTTCTTCCCCTGGATGCGTCCCCGTTGGGGACCTCACCGGGTCATTTTTGACCCACTTATGCATGTAAGGGTTAAGGTTGTCTTAATAATATCTCATTAAGCATCATTCTCTCATGTTATAGGGACGCTACTGTGTGTGTGCACGCTGGTGTGTGCATGCATGTGTGTGAAAGGAGCGCTTTCAAGGATGGACAGTTGGTGGTAAAAACAGAAGATCAGAAGGCCAAACAGAAAACTGACAAAATAAGTCAATGAAAGAAAAGGTGCCAATTTCTGTGATTCATAGTACAATGTCTGGAACGAAATTACTGTGTTTGTTCACCTGCACTTTGGTATAATGCACACCCATAAAGGGGTTGTTAAACCCTCTGCTAGAACAAGAATACAATGTTTTGCAATAACAGATGTAAGATTATGAAAAATTCCAACCAAAAGACAACCAGTTTGTTTTTTCTTTAGCCAAACTGCTTGTGTTGAAGCTGCGAAAATATGTGACGCATTTAAAAAAACTTGTGGATTTTTGTAATATTCATTATTGTTGATGGTGGAAAAAATGGAACAGAATAGGAACTGAAATGGGAAAAAAAAGAAAAGAAGCTGTGACATATATAGATGTAGATGCATGCTGTCTGATAGACATGCTGGGATCAACTGGACAAATGTTTATCGACACTCTTTATCCACCAATCCATCCTTTTGTTTGTCCTTAAAGGTAGGGTAGGAGATCCTGGATTTTGAGTCCAGCGAAGCTGCATTTTGAAAATACACCGGTAAAAAGTCCCAACCCTTTTCTTCACTTTCCCCCCGAAGGCACGCCTCTAGAGTACATGACCGCGCACGAGCGCTGTTCTGACAGCAAGCATCGATCGTTGCCGTATTTAGTATTTAGTATATGATAACTATAAGTTTAATAATGCTAGGTGCTAGCCAAGCTGGCTCTAGTTTAGCTTCCTGCCAAGCTTCTGGACGCGTAATTCGTTCACGAAGCAGGGTACGCGCACAGGGGGAAGGAGGGGGAGGGAGGAGCAGATTGCAGTTTGATTGACGGCATCAGTATCCAATCATTGTTAACAGTCCGTTCAGTATGATTGGATAGTGTTTTTCCTAGATTGTACGTTCTAAAGGCCACTAAAACTTTTCATATTTGTGTCAAAACTTTTAATTAATTGGTTGCAATGGGGGTGTGAAGAGTATTTCAAGCAATATGTAAAAAAATGTTCCAGAAAAAGATCCCCTACCCCACCTTTAAATCGAGCAAGTCGCCACTTGTCTTAAACATTTAATTCCCTCTTAGTTCCTTTTATCCAAAAACTGATTATAACCACGTGGTTATCAGTCTGGAAACCCAATGAGCATGAGCAAATTTACCTTCCTTAAATGATTTGAACTTAGTTTCTGAAAAACCTTTTCTTCCCAGTTTCACTGCAATGCCCAAACCCATGCCGTACACACGTGTTTGCCTGAGTAAAAAAAGAAAAAATATCAGCTACTGATCATGGGAACCAAGCAATAACAACAACACAACATATACGGGAGGTCAACTTTGGAACCCATTAAGGTTAATTTACTGTGGGCTCTTGTGTGATGATGTACTGAAAATAGCGGTCTTTGATGACTTCTGAAGGTTCAAGCCTGTGAGACTGAAGTGTGCACAGGAGCTTTCAGACAAAGAGACCACATGTGGTGGCAATACTACCATTTTCCCTGCATCATTAGCCACAGCTGGTGTTTGTGTGTGTGTGTGTGTGTGTGTGTGTGTGTGTGTGTGTGTGTGTGTGTGTGTGTGTGTGATTGGCGGATATCGGCTGATTGGATCATGCCAACCCCAAGGGAGAGTGGGTATTTGTTATTTTAACTCTCAGCCTCTCATCACCTGTCTCTCTCGCTTTACCCAAACACCCCAAGACACACTGACAAACCTACACACTTATCCACAAACGCTCACACAGGATGAAAAAAAGAAATGAAAAAAAAAAGAAGAAGAAAAAAGAAACTCAAGCTATAGTTTTTTTGCTATGGCTTGGAAATGGAAAATGCAATGAAGCTGTCCGAAGTGTGTCCAATGTTTGCAGTGTATGATCGCATAAACACACACATACATTAAACACCCTTTGACACACTAGCGTATGCACATCCTCCGTTTCAACTGTAACATAATTGAAAGGAAATAAGAAAGTTCAACAAGAGTCCATTCTTTTTCTGTAGAAAAATAAATCAAAAAGGGTTTTGTCCGATCAGTTACACACTCCCTTTGTTCATGTTTTCTCTCTGCTCGACCAGTGATTAACAAGAAGTTCGACAGAAATATTTCAAACCTCCTGTATCTTAAAGCTGCAGTCTGCAACTCTTTTTCAAGCATAATGCCTGGAACTGTCCGGGGATTCTGAAAGTAGTACATTAAATACCCCAATACAAAAAAAAATGAGTTCTCTAGGTCCCCTATATGTCCCGCTAGGTCCCTCCAAAGCCAGCAGGTTTGTTTACAAAATTGCAGACCGGACCGGTAAAAGGTAACCAATCAGGTTTACGAGCTAGGCTCTGGTGCCTGTCAATCACCGATTGTGCACGCGCGATACAAGGTAGGCTCGTCCCCACGCTTATTTATCTAGACTATTGAACTTCATTACGGGCTAGTCTACTTACTGTGTCTTCCATGATCGCAAATGACAGGTGAGTTGATGAATGAGGAGTCGTGTACGCGCATCTGGTGTGCACGTCTACGTGCACGAGTTCTCATGTGTTTTGATGGGGCGGGACAGGAAGTTGAATAACTTTTTATTTTTCGGTTAAAAAATAAGCATTTCTTGCATTTTGCGACTACGGAGGTCACCGTTTTCAACTTCAAGCGTTCTGATAGATCATGTAAACTCTTAAAATGCCAAAAAGTAGGACTTTACATATGACAACAACAAATCTTGCAGACTGCAGCTTTAATGATAGATAAACACAGATTCCATAGTTTACTTTAACACGCTTACTGGAAGTGATACATGTTCCCACATGTCTTGTCTAGTGAGGAGTGATAAATTCAAATACATAAATACTCCCATCTGTTTTCTTACTTTAAGACAAATCAAGTGAGGATAAAGGGTTTTATTTACTGAGATGTGTCTCTCTGCTGGCAGTGGAACAAAAACGCAGTCAAGTGCTATGTATGATAAATGTGAGCCAAGATGTAAAGATGCATGTATATTCTCTTTTGTTGCAGTGGAGAGCAACATAAAATGTTTTGAGCAGCAAAGCTTTGAGGAATATCTGCTATTCAGAGAAGGAACATCATAGTCTCACAGTGTTACCAAGAGAAACACAGCATCAATCTTGCAACAGCAAAACAAATGGCAGGCTATAGTGCATGAAGGAAGATAACAGAGCAAAGAACATCTATAACAAATGCTAAAATATGACTTGCTTTGTACAGCCACCACAAAGTGTCTCATATGGGAGTTGATAACAGTTCGGAGATACAGGGTGGAATGTGATGCTGAATCCCAACATTTATATTTCAAAATAGCAGCAGCTGCACACAAACAGTGTGATGAAACACAAAATGGACCAATTACGACAAAATCTAATTCTGCAATCAAATCATAGAAATCAAACCGTTCAGCATGGACGAGTGGCTGTGTGTGAACGTGGCTAACCAAAGTGTTAATATGCATGTTCGTCACTGAGGATTATCCCCTTGATTAGCTATATTATCTGGATCCTTTTAAGACCACAGATGAGTGGGTTAAAGAGCTCTCATTGTGATTAATCTACCCACGTGTGGGGGTTTTCCATGTTTTAATAATCCCAACACCCATCCAACTGATCCAGAAAGCAGAGACATGGTGTGTTAAACATCAGAAAGAAAAAGAAGAGGAAGAGACATTTCAAGTTTGAACCACATGATTATAAACAAGGGAAATATGCATATTCATGACTTGAAAGAAATCTGTTTTAATTCTAGCTTCATTAGTCGTTGTGGCACATATTAGTTTGAATCAACCTGAAAATATGCTAATATTGAGCAAGAGTTGGCAAAGAAAACTCTCATGAAACTAAAATTAAGAAGACAACATTTGAATTAGAGTCTTTGACTGTCAAATATGTTACTCTGATGACCAATGGCCTCGATTCCTGCCCTAATCAAAGCTGAACTTTGCAAACACTATTCACCTTTTGTGTTGTTTGCATTAACACTAGCTAAATCCATAGATAAATTAAGTAAGTCCTATGACAAGATGTCTAAAAATGGAGCTGAAAATATGTTGGGAAGGTTCAATTTGGACGGTTTCAATCACCTGCCAAATGTGTGTTTTTCTTAAAGTACCTTTTTCTAAAAAAGTGTCTCAAGCTATGACATTAGAAATGGTTCTGTGTAGAAAACCATGTGGTGACTCAATTAGTTTGTATGCCTGCTTCCTATTTTTGAGAACTTGCATGGAATTTAGTTTTTTCATCTTGATTTTCCAACTATCTCCTGACCAGAGGTGAATCAACTAACAAACGTTTCATACAGTTTTGCACAATACCTTGTTAAGCTCCTTTGTGAGCTAGAGGAAATATGGTTGACCATAATGCCTTTCTATACATACTGTAGGTTTAGAGAGATGTTTATCTTCATCTTCAGAGAAGAATTCTCTAGTCCAGCCATCTCAATGTCCTATCCCAATCAATCTCCTGCCAGCACACACATTTACATACACACATATATAAACACGTCACAGCCAGATGTTTCCCACTCATTATTATTGGCTCTCACTTGCATATACAGCCATCACTGTAATTGCTTTGCATGTTTCCATTATCAAACACTCACACTTGGCCGTATGCTCACGAGGACATATTAACAAAAAACCCCACCCCCAACCAGTCACACATAGAGAAAATTCCTCGTGCCAACCCAGTCAGTCCAATCAGCAGAAAATATACCACAAGAGAGATGAATAAACAAGAAAGAAAAGGAAGAAGACAATAAAGAAAAAACAAAAGAGAAAGAAAGATATAACATAGGAGAGGAGGTTGGAAGAAGACAAAAAGGTAGCGGCAGGATAAATTTACCAGGAGGGAGAAACCAAGAGCAGGTGGGAACATCAGGAAGCACAGACACATTTGGAGTGTAGAAAGGGTAGAAGAGAAAGACAGAATGAGAGATGTGTGTTGGCATAGAAGACCATTTATCTTTCTCCCCTGCTGCCATCAGCTTTCTTGACACAAACCCAGACAATTGGCCATAACTGTCTGTGTGTGTTTATCTGAGGATAATACCAACAGATGCCACACAGACCCACACCATCCCCCCCGCCGCGCACACACCACCCACGTCCTGATGTGTAGCTAAGTAGAATAGTAATCAAGCTATTCATTAGCGCAGTAACAAAGGCCATTACTGGCTAATCAACAATCTTCAAACTCAATTGAGGAAAGCTAATAGAAATTTAATCCAACAGCGCACTTGAATATGGCAAAGTTTATGTGAGAATATGTGTGTTGATATTTGACAAAACAATTAGTTAATTGCGATAAGATGAACAAAACGATATGGTTGTTTCAGACAACTAGAGGATTGTAACACTCAGAAAAGTAAAACACAAAAATGAGTCCTCAATAAAATACATATAAGCAAATTCAGTGTAAAATTTAATTGTGTGAATATATCAGCCAACATTGAAGCATAAGGAAGCCACCTAATTCAAGAGATGAACTAGTTTTTGTAATTGTATCGTTGCCCAAAGTCCCCTTTCTTTAGTTCCAAAAACAAAAAAAATCCTGAAATAGCACAGCTTGACAGACATAAAAAAGGTACTTTTGGACTAACAAAACAATGGCATATCTCAGTATGGTATGCAGTGTTTCTTTAAAAATAGGAGAGAAAAACTGGGTAAATGGAGTACAAAGGAAGTGGAAGGCCTAAAAATGACCTAAACAATATCTGAAACGCATGTCTTAAAGAAATGACACACGATCAGATAGATGCATCTGACCGCTCAGATGACCCATCTACTGTTCACTGAAGCATCATCAGAAATGGTCTCCATGGATGAGTGGCTGTCAAGAAGCCATCCTTAAGGAAGAGAAAAGGGAATAGAAGGCTGAGGTATGCCAAATGACAGAAGAACTGGACTGAAAATCAGTGATTTTCAGGTCTTATTGAGGGATGAATCATCTCCAGAGCCCAGACCTCGATATTACTGAAGTAGTGTTGGACAAAGAATGGAACAAAATGAAGACAACATCCACAGAAGAGCTTTGGAATGTCCTTCAAGAAGCCTAAAGAACTATTCCTGAAGAAAACTTAAAGGAATTACAAGAAATTTTGTTTGAATGTGTTCAGGCTGTGTTAAAAAAGAATAAAGGTGCTCAGACCAAACACTGATGCTTCTTAGGCTATACAGTATAATGTGCCCTAAAACCCCCTACTTGCATTATACTTCATGATGTAAGAGTTCAACTCCCAAACTCAGAGTGCTGCACCTCTACTACATCTGTCTACACAAAAAAGCATGTTCCACAGAAAGTAAACAATTAGCTTATGTGTGAATTTTCAAACCTTACCACTTAAATACTTTAATTTGTGACAGTAAAAGTAGCAACTATTGATTTAGAAAAGCAAGTGGAAACAAATTAAATTTGTGGAGAGAAAACGATATGCGTGTTTGTGTCGTCGCCCCACCCCATCCTTCAAACTGCAATGACTCTATTCCTGTTCATTTCACTTATTGCCATTGGTACAGTATACTTGCCAGCTGGCAGCATTTTTAACAAATACAAATACCCTCATTTTGGTGCCAACAGAACCTCTGGGCTAATTCTCTGTAAGATCTACACAACTTCCCCACATTTATCACAGTAAGATGCTCTTTATCCAACTGCACTTACCTAATTACCTTCCTCAGAAGTCCATTTACCTTTTTATCCTAACCACTGTTAACTGCAGCTTTCCAAACATGTCCTGTGTGAGAAAAATCACCTTATATGTTTAAGTGTAAAGTAGGAACATCTAACAAGTGGCGTAATGGGCAAACAGTCTCCGTCCAGTTTGCAAACAACAGCAACTTGCTCGATAATTGAACACAACTTACAGCAAGAACATAAGGCAGAAAATAATGACGTCTCTTACACAAGCGAGTGGCAAACTGACATAAGTAGATAAGAATAAATATAAAAAAGACAAATCTAATGTCTCAGAAAACGATGCCAAAAACAGCCAAAAGAAAATGATGAGCTTCTAAGCTATGTTTAAAATGCTGTACAATGTGACCATGCAGTTGTGAAAAAAAGTTGTTAGCAACAGCCGGGCTACTGAATTTTACTGTTTATGTGATGTATGCTCTTCAAAAGCTACAATATGTCTGTGAAATTTCACTTCACTGTCTTAATTGGCCATATGTCCTGGTGTTTCTGTCTGTATATTCTCCACACTTGGGAGGTGATTAGGACAATCCTGCTGCCCACTGCTTCAGTGGGGAATTGACTAAAGTCACCAACACCACAACAATATAATACATGATGGGACTGGCCAGACTGGGCGGATTGTGCAGGTTGACATAAGGTCACCATGCATGTGTACACATTCAGTATATTGGATGTGAGAAAGAGAAGTGTGTGTTGGAGTCGGTGTGTGAATGTCTGCTTGGGATTTCAGAGACTCTGATAGCTTAATTAACTAGATCCAGGCGAGTGACATAAAGACCCAATTAACTGCACTGACTTAACTGGGTCGCCATCAACAATCATCGCACAATGAAGTTCTAAAAGACACCTTTAATGAAACGTTGTTCAGAGTAAGAGTTGTTCATTTTTCAAAATGTTACAGCGCTTTTATCTGTTCAAATATCAAAAAGAACAATATTAATCTGTGTAGTTTTGTGCCGACACTATAAGCAGAACACAGATACAGATTACCAAATAAAGGCAGCTAATATGTGCATTAGAAATAACATCGTATATATATGTTTTTTTGCAAAACAAGCAGAGAATGCAGCACAGAATTGTGACCTAGTGCGCCTTTTCTATGATTAAACGCAAAGTAAATTTTAAGAGAGCACCCTCTATAGTGTGTCTTGATATCAGCATATGCAGTATGTAAACTACTAAAGTGTGAAAGATTAAAACCAAAAAATCTATGTGTTGACCTGATCAGCTTATTCTCTAAGGTCTTGTACATAAATAGAAAACGAACACAGTAAATGCTCTTGTAAGACTTGGACCACCAGGAATTACAATATAGTTGAGGAAGAAGTACATATACAGGAAACAAAATTCCCAAAGTGCAGCAGAGAGAAAGAACTTACAGCACACTCTCCAAGGTGTCCCACACAGACAGAATTGGGACATACGAGGACACCCGTTTGGACTGTGCTAGGCCCACAGAGGCCTATTTATAACCTACTGCTCCACTGCACCTTTGTAAACTGAATGATGCATGACTTGCACATATGATACATTTATATTTTGTTACTTAGCCATGACTTTAGTGTTCTTGAATCTTTCCATACCACACAACTCGTTTTCTAACATCCTACACACAACTTTTAAGTACAATGTAAATTGCTGACATCGTGCATCACTGAAAACTGTAAAGAAAGTACACTAATGACTCGTCCTCAGCATCGTAAGCCTACGAATTAGGGTAAAAGAGAGGACAACGGGAGGGAAGTAAAGAGCAGGTGAAGGAGAGAAGAGACAAAAAGGAAGTTGCTCAGCACCAAAGGAGGTCACAGATGTGCTGAACAGAAAGCTTGCATCGGCTTCTCTAGAGTGAACACACTCAAGCGAACACACACACACACGCACTCTGTGTTACCTCTGAGATTTAACACAGGTGCAGCTGCTTCACAGTGATCTATTAGACTCACCCCATCATGTCAACATTCAAGAGTAGAGAGAGACAGAGAGAGGGAAAGATGGATGGGGAACAATCTCAAGAGAGGGCTGGATAAAGAAAAGGTATTTCCACAGCAACGGTGAAGGAGGGAAAGATAGAGAGCTTGGGAGGGAGTGATTATGGTGGAGGAGGACGCCGAAACAGGGAGTAGATATCTGCAGGTGATCCATTAAAACTAAGCAGACAATGTCACCAAATAGGGAGAGGAAGCAAGGGAGGATGGGAGAGAGGGAGCCTGTGGAAAGAGTGATTGGAAAGGATTGAATAGGACAAATGAAAATATAATGAGGAAGTAAGAAAGACTGAGGGAGATGGAGCAATTTGGAATTTCCATACAATGTCAACAATTAGTGAGAGAAAGATGAGGGTTAGCTGAGAGACAAGGTGCTGAGAGGGTAAAAAAGTGTGTGGAAAGACTAGTTGGGGGAAGAAATAGTTAGGTAATCTATTCAACCTCACACTTGGGAAAACAAGGGCAGGAAAGTAAAAGTTGTGAGAAATGCAGAGGGGAGAGAAAAATGGACATGTTGGTGAGGGTGATAATTTACACTAGAATCCTGTTTCAAAACATGAGATGAGTGTGTGCGAACATGTAAAATCCAACAGTAATACCAACTACAGCTAACCTCCCCTACCCTTCTCCCAAAGAAGAGGAAGCCGGCATTACATCCAGGGACTACCACTGTGTGAAGATTGATTGATGGGCTGCACTTTAAAGACAAGGTGGAGGTAAATGGTGAGTAAATGGGGAAAAAATGTGCAGAAAGTAAAAGAAGTAGAGTAGAAAACCAGTGACATGGAAGTAGAAGTTCAAGAAGCATGAAGGTGGTCCCAAAAGAATGTTTAAGCATGATTTGTCGCACTGCAACTAATGTGGAAGACATTCATAGTCCATTAGCTGACTTAGAGGACTGTGACATAAAGACTCGACAAAAAAAATCTTTTCCACAAACACAGATCTGTTCTTGTTAAAAACAAAAAGAGAAAGAAAGATTTCGTCAATGAATTTTATCTAAAGCAGATTTGTACTGGTGCTTTTCAACCGTGTGTTAGGACTTGAATGTCATAACAGCAAATGATAAACATTGATCGGATTCATGTCAGTTAATAAAGTGTTTTTCATGTGTTATTAAAACACAAAAAAGAGCTAAATCAGCCATCAACACCATGGCTGAGGATTTCTTCTTTGAATCTGTAGAGAACCACCTACAGTCAGGTGAGGTTAAACAGCCTGAATCTTCCATTTAGAACATTGTAGTAACCAAGCATGAATTGCAGGGGTGGGGCTCTTCACCTAATCTGCATGTTGTGAGAAATCAATGAAATTAAAAGCTAATAGCGTATGGGAGACATTTCTGTTTCCACCGAAATAAGAGAGAGGACACGTTCTAGTGGACCACAAGTACAAGATAGCATGTTGGTCAACCAGTAAGTTTGTTTTCAAATGTGTTAATCTTTCTGTCCACTCTTGTTATCAATTCCCATTCTCCAACCAGCGGGGCTCATCTCTGGAGAAGCTCATCCTGACTCGCTGGTCTGACTGACCCTGCCCTGGGCAGAGACTGCTTTTCCACAGTCAGTGAGATGGGGTAGCTTTGCCTGTGTCTCACTACAAATGAAGTGACAACAAGTAGGTGTCACCGGGAAAAACCTGTGAATCTTGCACTCAGTAAGTGAGATTTAGCAGCTCTCTTGCTATTTGGTCTTAACAAAATGAGCACAGTAAATGCAGTTTTGCACAGTTGGAGGAAAACTTTGCATTTTGTCAGAAGTAGTGGGCGCAGACATGGGCAGGGCCATATTGGCTTATTTATAGATCTCCATTCACTGAAAAGGAAGTTGTGAGGGTGTTGAAATGAGGCTTTTTTTTGTGGCAAAAACTTTTAAATATATGATTTTCAGGAATTTTACTTCTTGAATGGGACTCTAAAGAAGTTTAATTAGATAACTTAATTAGATGTCACTGAAAATGTACACCCAAATAAACATGATACCTGGTCTCTATGAGCATGAACTGGGAGTCTCTGGGGAGAAATAAGTTGATATCGGCAGAGTTTGGGGATGACAGAGCAGGTAAGTACGAAAACATCAACAGAAGGAAGTACGATGAGTCTAAACTGGAACCTCTGGGAGAAAAGTAATTTCCTCATTTTGTCAGCAGTGGGACTATGCTGACTTCCTTAAGTAAAAGTAGACTTTTCCCCTATATATGTCATTTTGATATCATCCGCTGGTGCTGTTTGTTATGAGATACATTTTTAATCACATTTGGAGGTTTCACAAGTCTATCAAAAAGAGGTGTGACTTGGTGCACAACTATCTGCAAAACATGCAAGTCATTGTTTACTGAATTGGAGAACCACATACTGATGAAGAAGGAAACCAGGAAATAAATGAATAAATCAAAAGACAAACTGAGTAAAGAGAAAACCACTCAGAGCCGGAATGCATTGGGACTGCAGTAGCAGCAGTGGAAACAGAGGGGACGATGGAGAAAATACAGAGATGATGGTTTGGGGTGTTAGGGAGGGAGATCCTAAAATGAGACCCTGGGCTCAAATCATTAGAAGACAGGAGGAAAACATCCAAATCCACTCAGACATGTCGAGGGAACATTTCCCCAAACAGATGCTGACCGACTAACAGCTGGAATTAAAATTGACACCTCAAACATCAAACAGGGAGAAGTTCAAAAAGGAAACACTTTTAACTTTTGATAGAGGAATTGGAAGTTAGGAAATGAAAAGATTAAACTTGTTCTCGCCTCTGTGCTAATATTGTATGCTGTACCTTTTGTTCTCCTCTAATCTGCAAGCACAGCATGTCACGAGACAATGTTTGTCAGAGAAACGAAGTTCAGTTATATTATACTTGGCAGTTCAATTCAAGCTGTCAAAAATATGCAAACACAAAAACAGACTGATTTTAAAATAGTATACTCATCTATTTATTTACTTTTGTGTCTTCATAGATAAATTCATTGAATTCAATTCAAGTGATTATTCTAATACACTCACATTTAATAACTTACTTTTAACTTTTATATCTATCACATTTGACTTTTAATGACAATAATACAATACTAATACTCCAGATAATACTACTACTAATAATAATACTACTACTAATAATAATACTACTACTAATAATAATAATAATAATACTCCTGAGAGATTCTTAGGCTGAAGTCATTTAACACATTGGGCCTCATGCAGCAACCATTCATACGAACAGATTTGTTCTTAAGTCGTGCGTACGAGTGATTTAACAGAATTTGCGCATTCACCAATTTTTTCGTATTCTAAGTTTTCTTTCAGGTACGGACAGAATTTACGAGTGATCCAGACCTGTCGTAGTACTTTCATGAAATAGTCCGCTTTTATTCAAATCAAGTTTGCTTGACTAATTGTATATTTAATTACTTTGAAACAATCATAAATAAATATATACATTATACCCCATAATTATGCTGACATTATTCTGTTTGACTTTAATTATGCACTAATTGAATGCTAATTTGACTCTGTATGTAACAAGGTCAATGGGAAGTGTAACCAGCAGCTGACTTGTTACTTTTGTAGCCTTAGTGCATCAGGCTCTTGGAAGAGAGCGTGTGTTCCGAGAGCGTGTAGATATCCTTGCGGAGACAGAAGAATGGCTGACATCGGGATTTAGATTACCAAGGACTGTGCTGCTACAAATATGCAGCTTGCTAGAGCAATAACTCCAGAGAGAAACACACCGATCAAACCCAATTCCACCACACATCCAGGTCCTCAGCACCCTTGGATTTTTGGCCACAGGAACCTTTCAGAGGGAGATTGGAGACAGATCAGGTGTGTCCCAGTCGTCTGTGAGTTGTGCGCTCCCCTTGGTCATCAAAGCTCTCATCAGTTTATCACCCATGGTAGACCCCCCTCATCGACTGGCCCATCAAAGTGCCATCATGATGAGGCAACAACTGATTGCACAGCTTTTGTTGCAGTCATGGAGCGCCTGGCCATGGCAAGATGATGACGGGTGACACGGAATTAACAGCACTCCTAATTGCTTCCCATTTCTTCGCTTTAGCAGGTCCCGTAATTCCACTGCTGACGCTGTTAAAAATGACAGATTTTCCTTTTTGGATCTCTGAAAGCAGAACTTCAATCTCAGAGCCTGTAAAGTTGTTCTTTTTACGCCTTGATGCCATTCTCATGACTCAACACTCAACACTTCCTGGCACAGGAGAGAGGAAGCACAGCCTAATATGGTATAATTTTGGACGTGGAGTATGCAAATTTACTATCCTCTTGGATGTGCACTCAAATACGCACGGGTGGTATTCATCATTTACGCAGGTCGTTTACACAGTTTTTCCAAAGTTAAGAGTGTTTGTTGAATTTGATGTGGAGTGTTCGTACGAGACCTTACGAAAAAAGTGAGAGAAATTTTGAATGAAAATATGAAAATGTTCCTCCATGATGTTAAATGTGTTCCTAATAACTAACTCTGGTTGTTGTTGTGAGTCATTGTTGAAATGATTGACAGGTTGTTAAATTCTAGAACAGCCTCATGTGTGGTTATGGGTCTATGTGGTAAAAGTGTTGCAGCTGTCAGTATGTGTGGCTCTGCTGCTTCCTTTATTTTTCTCCGGAGAGGCATGTAGTTTACTAAGTACTTGAACATCACAAATGGTGGCAACAAACGATGAACAAAGTGAGAGAGAAATGATTATCACAGAAGGAGTTTGTGCCTGTCAAGCATAACGTTTTACCAAGATCACAGACCTCAGTTAGCTCGAACACAGTCTTTTCAAAGAAGGCAGAGTGATGCAAATTTCTAAGTTTTAGAAGAAAACTTTTTGAGAAACTTTGTGTAAAATTGCTGAAAGAGCAAATACCCCCCCCCCCCCCCCCCCCAGTTCAAATAAAAATGTTTTCAGAAAAATTAAGCAGATTCTGGAGTTGTGTTCTGCTGCACATTAATCATTCCTTCGTAAATATAAACAAATTCATTGAAATTTCAGTTATGCTATCTTTCATTATTCTGTGCAAAATGCACTTTATAAAAGCCATGAAATGATCAAACAAATCCGATTTTGTGAATATCTAAAGATACGTAAACTGGGCACCGATGCCTGAATGTGAAGTATCAAAGTCTATTCATATCATGAGTGGACAGCTAACCATTTATGTACTTTTATAACACACAGTGTGTGTTTATGTCAAAGCTGATTCACAGTACAGTGTAGGAGTGCTGATGACACTCCATAATCATTAAAGCATGAAGAGGCTCTGAGCTGATTGGGGGCGTGCTAATCCTTTTTAATTGACTCTCCAGTTCTCCAGAGTTATTAAAACCACCCAATAACAAAATCAGCTTTGCTTAATAAGCCTGGTCAGCTGAATAACTAGAAACCCCCCCCCCCATTTTGAATTGCTCTTTTTTGTTTTCCACAGTGGAAAGTCTAAAGTAAACAGTCTAGTAAACAGTTAACCAAATGGGCATGTGGTAAATAATCTGCTCAATGAAATAGCCAGCTGAAATTCAGTTCATTCTGGGACGTTCTGCAGTACATAATCCAATAAAAAATTGACCTCAACCACGAATAAATCTTTATTAAGAATTTCTATTCAGAAGATTTAACCATGGCAACAAAAGGAAAAATGAAACCTTCAAATGTTGACTAATCCTACCCATACTTTGCATGGAAATTGAGGACATAATCAACAAACAGAAAAATATTTCCCTTTCACTAAAATAAAATTGAAAAAACGTTTATAGCAAACATTAAAATAAGTTCTGTTGGGGAAAAAAAACAAAACTTGTTTTGGTTCATATGACCCCTTTGTGAGAAAATTACATATACATCAAGCTGATTTTTCTTACAAAAACCCCCAGCAATTCCTCTCCGTATGATTCCCAAAAGAGCTATAAAAGCATTTTTTCTTTAAGAGCTGTACATTACTTCTGTCTCTGCCAAGTTCCACTTAAGTAGCCTACAGTGGCCTAAAGGTTAAAGCCACCCACCTCTGAGGGAATTAGACTTCTGAAACCAGCAGAGCATTACAAGCTTCTTGGGTGATTGTTTGATAAGCCACTGTTTTAATACCATTCGAGGGTGCAAGGAGTATCATCGTTAAAACAACTCAGCAAAAACTGTGAGTACATTTGATTTCACACCTTCAAAAACATGCTCAATAATACTGAGGGAGGACTGCGGAGCCAATTACTGCCATGATGCCATCAGACAGTGTGGGGTAATGTTTTGTAACCAACAGTCAAATGTATTAAAAAAAAGTATTAATTGCACCGACAACGGCCTCCTTTAGAAAACTGACTGAAGATCACTTAACTAAACAGTGATGTAAGTGAAAAGCAATTAAATGACAGCAATTATTAAATGCCCTGGCTTATTAAACTTTTTCATTCTTGGTCTCAAATGAGGAATTTAGTGTCCCAGTCTCTCACATAGTTAAGAATATGAAATGATCTTACAACTCATCCCAGCAGTCAGACCAAGAACTATTTCTTTAGGGCGCCAAATTATTTATTGAATCAATATTTAATTTTAAAAATGAAGATACTATAAATGAAAATGTACAGAAACTTTTAATACATGTTGCAAGTTTATCAAGCTGAAAGCTTTCTGTGGTCCTAAAAGAAAAGAAAAAGCATTTCTAAAAGCATTTTAGAAATCTTCACAGAACAGAGCAGAGTTTTGTTATTTGACAAAGCTGCACCCTGTGTCAAAACACTGTGTTCATTCATCCACGACAACACTGTCAGGATTGCCAAGGGCAGCACGGGTGGCTGTGGTACACTCTACACTGTCATGTCACCATCAATCCTCAGCTTTGTCTCAAACCAAGTCAGGAAAGACAGGGGGCATGGGGACACAGGGCGACAGAGAAAGATAAAGATAAAGTAAGAAAAAATTCCACAAGACAAAGACGGACAGGTCAACAAATTTGTGTGTGAAATGTGAAAGAGAAAGAAAAAGCAACTGATATGATACTGGTATGAGATGGTGTCATTTAGATCTGAGCACACATGAAGTTAAAAAACAGCCAAAAATACTATTATAAAAAACAGTCTTATATATTAGCATTACTACAACAGCACATTTAAGATACTGTATTTTCCATGCTACAGACATAAAAGCTTCCAAAAGAAGTGTTGACAAGAGATTTTGAACAGGGTAATGAGAGGAAAAATGGTAAGTTCTCTTAATTTGGGGGATGAGCTGGGTGGGGCTGGAGACGTGGATTTATGCAAACACCTTCATTATACACTCCCCATATACTTCTGAGTCAAGCACCCACTCAGCCCTCTACATTCCATACAGACAAAAGAACAAAGTCCTAGTTTCAAACAGACTTAAACCTCAGACCACAGAGAACTAAAACCATACATGATCACTGGCCTGCATGTTTCCTGTCCTCTCTTAGGAGGGATGGAAATTATGCAGTTTGAGTTGTCAGTTATGGAACAAAATATAGCATAATTGCATAATGATAAGTTTCTTTTTTTTTGATTGATAGTGTATTTATAGTAGCCTAGTTGATTGACACATGCACTGTACACACTTTAAGTTAAACTGTACTGTAAGACTGTAATACTCCCAACTTGCATGAGAAAGCCCAGATAAACATTAAGTGCTTTCTTACAAAGACCCACATATAGTCTACGGACAGTGAATGTAGTCTCAAGGCCAAACCAATTAAACAAAGAACTTTCTTTGAAGAACATGCAACAAAGAAGATATGTGCAAGTATCCCCTGTCTAGACAGATGCAGTGATTGGAACTAAATGGAAGTGACCTAAGAGATCAACTAACAGATACAAAGATTTTATGACTGTATAAAGACACAGAGAGAAAAACAGTGAGAAAGACCAAAAACTGAGGCTGAGGTTTTGCAATGAAAAAGTCCCAGTGATGCACAGACTGCTGTCTGTGGCGAGGGATCTGACTAATGCCTGAATGTACTGAGATGGCTTATCACTGGACGAGCAGCCTCCCAAGGCTCCTAAAAATCACAGCTTACTCTGGTAATATGTATTTTTTAACTTGTGTGTTTGTGTGTAAAATTGTGTCAGTTTGTGTCTGAAAGTACGAAGCGGTTTTAAGACTTGCAGTGGTTCACACTTAATGGAGGGTTCTAATAGATAAAGCATACTTCATAATTAAATGCACCATGTCCTTACATTCCTCAGTTGGTGTCTCAAAGGGAATTTATTGAACGATTATATGATGATCATAAACAATTTCATCACTGCAAGCTCAATACATTTCTCACCAAATCGAGACAAAAGAAGCTCTTGCTCATCTGTTCCATTTGTAAATAAGTCTGCAATGATAGACCAACCCAATAGCATTTTAATAATATTAACACCATTTCAATAATTCACCAAGGTAATCGGAATAAAAAAAAAAAGAAATTGCTGACTAATCTGTGGATTACGATGATGATTTCTGACAGAGGTTTAGGATCAAGGTAAAATGTGATGGGAGATGAGCCGTGGGGCTTACTATGCTAGCTCAAAGAGGATTAAGGTAAGGATCTATTGGGGAAGCAGCACTACATAAATTGTTTTTTGTGCACGAAAAACACGCACACAGGCACACAAATAAATGTACTCACATGTGGAGCACATGCGCGCACACACACTTTTCTAGGGAACACCCAAAATGGTAGTTTAATTCTTCTGATGCGGGGGTCAAAACATTTTGCAAACCTTTGGAAATATATAACACTTCCTTTGATCACAAATGTTATCCCCTCTGGTTTGTTCAATTCAATTTATTCAGAAATACAGAATGTGATATCCATCACATCTTAAGCTTTGTAGAAATTCACTCTCTGGATAAGAGACATCTTTCATCTTCAAGTCCTTTGACAAAAAATTTGACACAGGAACTGGCAGAATGTTCAAGCTAAATACATTTCAGATGGTGTTAGAACTTAAATTGTTTATTTGACAGCATTTGAAAAAAAAAAAAAGTATTCTGAGGCACAGAGGACCATTGAGCCCTCCTGAGATTTGAAAAGAATGTAAAGCTAAAGGAATTCAATAGATCTGCTTTTAGCTCTGGAAACTGGAGGGGAGCATATCTTATTTGTTAGACAGTTTAATTCACACTGTCACCTTCACTGTCCATTTAAAGCTCTCCGCCGCCACCAGAGTTATAACCTCCAGATAGGTTCTGCTAGTAAACGTCATCATATGACACATTAACAGTGAGGACTGCAATCAACTGTGTGTTTGTCTGTGTACAGCATACTGTATGGTGTGAGAAAAAGGTAGCCCTTAGCATTCTGGCCTCACCACACCACTGATGCCTTCTGACTTAAAAGTCTGCTATGATTTGCATCACAGAGTCACGCCCATACACACACACACACGTACACACGGAGGGGTAATTACACAAATACACTTGTCTAGACTTATTCCATTATGTTTAATGTGGACAGTCATTCGGAGAAAAAAAAAAAAGGTCACTGTGAGCGAGGTTAGGAGCCGAATGTGTGTGTGCGTGTGTGAGTAGCTCAGCCTCCTGGGCTGACACAAACACACATGTTTCCGCTAACTCCTTAGAAAGTGTGTGTGTGTGTGTTATGCCTGAAGGTAAAACTTCTTTGCAGGCTGTGAGCTATAACATCAACCTTGGACATGCCAGCTGTGTGTGTGTCGTGCTGAAGAACACTGAGGCAGGGTCAGTTCTGGCTTGTTTTGAAGCTTGAATCCAAAGGACACGTTTAGGGGGAGAATCCCTTCAGAAAAACACGCCGCGCATAACGATGAAATGAATGACTCGACTTAAAATCTATCTTCTGCATTAAAACATTATACCCAGACAGACAATGTGGAGGCTGATCTCGAGCCATTATTTCTCTGAATAACGTGCACTAATTTAGGGTGTGGATTGAGAGGCTAAGAATGTGACGGAAACTTGAGCAGGCTCCATAAACATATCTAGTTACTGTCTGACTTGTGTGTGTATGTGTGTGTGTGTGTGTGTGTGTATGGGGACACGTGGAGGTCCTGTCACCACACACTGATGTGTTTATTTCACTGCAGCTGGGGTAATCACTCACGCACAGAGACAGACGCAGACAGGCTCGCACACACAAATCCATAACTCCACCTGCCATGTGCAGTCCACCGACTCTGCCTGGCCTTTGGGGTCACTCCGACTCTTTTAAGTTTTAAGATATATGCATTTGTGCTGTCACTCTGCTCCCTCTGTGTCTTAATGGCCCTAACAACATTTGTTAGGAATATATACAGCTAGGTTGACTGCGTCTCAAATCCAAATTTCACACAGCTACTGACTTGTAGGTGAGTCTCTTAGTTTTGTAGATTGATTTTGAATATCTAAGGCCAGAGAGAAAACTCAAATAAACCAGAGTAGGAACATTTTTCATTAAAAGTAAATATTTTGCTGCACCTGTTTCAAGTCTCAGAATCCACAGACTGTGTCCATGAAGACTTTCCTGTTGAACTGCTGAACTCTTCTCGCTGAATCCGATAGCTTTCCATCAGCTTTTTAAGGCTTTATATCACAGTCTGAAGAGATTTAGATGTGTCTCAAGGATTTCACAATACCTCAAATTGTGTCTCACTGGAGCTTCAGATTGAAAGGTAAAGAAGGAAAAGAAAACATGTAGAGGAGACTTATTGTTCATAAAAACTGTACAGTCAGAGGGGAATGAAAAAGGAAGTGATGGTGTGTAGGTGTAAAGACATTTTCTTTGCCATGTGGAATTGGTTTGACCCTGACCTTTCAAGTCTAGCAGTTGTGCAGCAGATAAAATGATCACTAGGCAATCTGTCTTTTTGTGCACCTTTTCACGTGCTGTAGCTTGTTTGTTTACGTTTATTTCTGGCCATATCTGCACGTGTATTTGTGGTAGTGTGAGGGAAAACTTCTGTGTGTGATTATGCTGCTATGTATATCGTATGTGCTTTATTAAGCATTAAGCATGAATGCAAATTTTGAGTGTGTTTGTTTTGGGAGTCAAGGCTTTACTGTGGCATGTTGACAGCCATGTGCCAGCTGGGCATTAAGATATAGGTATCACATATCAAGGCAATAACCCTATCACAATGACACCTTTACGGCGGTCGTCAACTGGTCGACACAGCTACCACGACCACTAATATTAGAACGTTTTGAGAGAGGTCACAGGACAACAACAACAAGGGTTGCCAATCAAATAATATCATATGTATAAGTAAGGGATGGCAAAAAGAATAGATATAAGAACAGAGAAAAATAGAAAAGCAGAGGAGATAAAAAAAAGAGGGTTAAGACCTGAGGACATCAGCTGGGTCTAAACCCAAATCCCTCTAAACAGCTTCAGCAGACAGGCCAGACAGACCAATCCATTTCCCTGAGATCCCATTATGACAGGAGAAAAAAAGGACTGGCAAACTGAACAAGCTGGAAAAATAGTTTCTGAGTGTTTGTGTGTGCCCTTACAATTTGGGAATTTTGCCTTTCCACGAAAAGCTGCTGCGTTCAAACAGATGTCAAAATGAAAATGCACTAAGATATGTAGATAAGGACTGCACGGTGGTGTGGTGGTTAGCACCGTCGCCTCACAGCAAGAAGGTTCCAGGTTCAACACCCAGCTGGGGCCTTTCTGTGTGGAGTTTGCATGTTCTCCCCGTGTATGCATGGGTTCTCTCCGGGTACTCTGGCTTCCTCCCACTGTCCAAAAAATCATGCATGTTAGGTTGATTGGCATCTCTAAATTGTCCTTAGGAGTGAGTGTGAGCGTGCATGGTTGTTTGTCTCGTATGTCTCTATGTGGCCCTGCGATGGACTGGCGTCCTGTCCAGGATGTACCCTGCCTCTCGCCCATTGACTGCTGGGATAGGCTCCAGCCCACCCGCGACCCGATCGACGGATTCAGCGGTATAGATAATGGATCGATGGATATGTAGATAAGGCAGGTGTAGTAATGACTCATTAGTATTGAGACTCGTCTCTGAGACAAAGGAGCGCGAAATTGAGAGGGTGAGCGTGGGTGTGTGACGGAAAAAAAAGACACATATATACAGGAAAAAGAGCTTTTGTTTGCGTGTACATTTCTCGTTGTCAAATTATCCCAAAAATACAACAAGTGTTCTTGCTTGATTTCCCTCAAAAGAAGAATAAGAGGTCTAGTGCAGAGTTGAAAGCTCATCTTTCTGTATTTTTCTCTACCTGCCCCACCTTCATCTCCACTTTTCGCCTACACTCTCCCTTACTTTGTATGCTCATTATCTGCCTGAGTACCCCATCTCACCTCCTTCAGTTCATGTCTTCTCTTCTCTCTCTCAGGAGAGCTGTGTACTTAGGTGCAATTGAAAACGACTACCAAACCCTAAGGAGCGAAACCTGATTCAGAGACTCCGACACTGCAGCCTCCTTAAAGTGCTGTGCTGCTCCTCCCCAGTGACCAACTAAATTAAGTTATGTATTTTCATACACACAGGTGGGAACACAGCCAGGCAACCAGGAAAGTGAAGAACTATATGAATTGCAAAAGCATTCGCAGTAGTTACCGCCCTCAGGGAGTGGAAGTGACACGTTTGGCCCTTCTAAAATGGATGCTTACTGTGTGACAGGTTTGATTAGTGAATGAAATGTAAATGCGACAATGTGCGACATAGAATACTATCTTACACAGAGGTGGTTAGCGGGGGTATGTTTAGCACACTTGAATTCGTATGGATATGCTTTAAATCCATGTGTGACGATCTCAGAACTTCAGCAAGACAAGTAACACACTTAATGGTTTAAATGGCAAAAAGATAATGGTCAAATTGCTTAAGTGGCAATGTATGCTTTGCTTTGTCTTTGTCTTTGTTTCCAAGCACTCCATTCACTTTCCTAAAGTTGTCAGTAGCATGTGTAAAGCAATGCTGCAAAATATTCCCTACAGTGAAACAAACAATAAATAATGAAAAACACTAAAATATGAATAGTAGTACACTTGCTCAAGTACACCAAGGAACCGAGAAAAAGGGGGAGTGAAATAACAAGAATGTAGGCTAAATCTCTGCAGTAACTGGCATTTCTTCATGTAAGTTGTGCTCAAATTGGCTCTCTGGGGATATTTAAGTCTAAATTTAAACATTTGGATCTTAGGATCAGAGTAGCAGCACTTTCATGCACTTGTCTGTCAAAACAGGATTCTGGCAGTATAACAGGTGTGACAATACAATGGCTTGTTGCATAATGTGAGCAATGCCATATGTTTGGAAAAAAAAAAACATTTTTAAGAAAAAGTTGGGATCAAGTTACACTGATCTTTATTCAGTTCATCTACTAAACATTGCCCTTGGGTGAATTAAAGTTGCATATTCTAATTATGTGCCCTGAGATTACATTTGTTGTGAATTGGCTCAACACAAATAAATTGAAATACTGTGATTAGGTTCAAATCATCATTTGATCTATTTACCTATTTATCAAAAGGCAATTTAGGCTGACCAAGTGTAGAATGGGTAGTATTTTTTATTTCTTTTGTAACATTAAGTTTAATCAGTTTTTTGTATAACGCTGCAAAAAAACCTTCACCCACTGTCAACAGACTTAGAAGAAGTGCATGCGCCAATCAAACCACTCTGTTCTGCCATCTTATTCAAAGGTCCATGCAATTTCAAAGTGTCACATCTGTAATAACTGACATTTCTGTGGCACTTCCATGCCATTTCCACTCGAAGATTTCGATTTCTCTTTTCTTTTTTTTTTTAAATATCCTCTTTTGTCTTGATTCTGTCGTTGCCTCTCTTCAATCACTCCCTTGTTCTGCTCTACTAATCTTGCGTTCACCGCAGGTGGAGGTTAACAGTAACGCTGCACATACCTCAGCAGCTGGAATGCCCTCCGGAGGGCGACACTGTAACAGGACCTCCTGCTCCAACGATACTTCCTTCCCCAGGGGTTCCTGTTCAAATGACTTCTTCAGGTCTGAGGATAGAAACAAAAAAGTTGATAATGAGAGACAGATAGCACA
This sequence comes from Odontesthes bonariensis, assembly GCF_027942865.1. Classification (NCBI taxonomy): domain Eukaryota; kingdom Metazoa; phylum Chordata; class Actinopteri; order Atheriniformes; family Atherinopsidae; genus Odontesthes; species Odontesthes bonariensis. The sequence goes on from NC_134511.1 coordinate 21,058,424, forward strand.
CGACAGGTACAGCAAATCCTGATAATGAAGACTTTGCCTAGTAACACGTCCTCCTTATACTTCACATTTTGGTGACAGCAGTGGCCAACTCCGATTCAACCCTTGAATTTATATAGATAAATTGGGTAAGATGTACGTTTTCAAAACCTGACGATGAGCCCTGAAACTGGAATATGAGCAAGGCAACATAAAAAATTATTTCAAAAAAAGAAAATGCCTCAGTGGAAAGTAATATTTTTTCTGGATCTGATGCTATGTCAGTGTAAACCTGGGTCATATGCCATCACTTCTGTGGTAACAATGACACAGCAATTACCTAGTTGGTGGTGACTTCTCACACTCTCCTGTTCACAAAAAGCAAAAACACTTAGATACACTGTTAATGGACCTGAAAGCCAACTGATTCTTGTGTAGTAGTCCACACACACACACACACACACACACACACACGCACAGACAACCACAGGCTGCTCTTTTGTATGCCTGCCTCTCCATCACTAGGCAGAATATTTTACTTCGTTCAATATGGATTTGCCAGAGTTCAGGGATCTCAAGCAGGCCAAAGACAATAAATGATTCACATTAATGGTTCACATGCTGTGATAAATGACAGCATTACAAAGCAGCATGGAATGCACTGCTCTTCCTTTCACTGAACATTTCTGAAAGAACTCAAATGCTTCTTTAATCATGTTGAGGCAAAAAAAAGAGTTAATACAAGTAGACTTGCATGTTCGTGACATATTAACATAAGTACATGTGACAGACACACAGCAGAGAGGCTGAAAGAGGGAGCTTTTTAAAGACTAAATGAAAATATAAAAAAAAAACCTAACATGAATGAATGAATGAATGAATGAATGGACGGGATCAAAAGGCAATTTCATTACTCTGATCTCTATGCTGAAAGGAGTTTTTCTCACATCTCTATTCACATAGTTTTATATAGACACTGAGTGCTCAAATGTCAAGTGTTGATATATTATTGTATTGTTACTCATTAGAGTTCGTTTCTGAAAACTATTCTGCCAATATCCCTCTGTGTAAGGTTCTAGCACTGTAACTTTATCATTCTATCTTTCTAGCCTTTTCTTTTGTCAATCAATCCATCAATCAATCAATCAATCAATCAATCAATCAATCAATCAATCAATCAATCAATCTTTATTTATTATATATATATATATGTATATATTTCATACCACAGGCAACTCAATGTGCTTTATTTGCTAGTTTGGTTGATATTAGGTATAAGACAGTGTTAAAAACCAGAATGAACTCTGTTTCTGCTCAGCTCTTTATCCAAGTCCTTTCTCATATATTGTGATCAAATATCCTGGCTCTGGGAACTGAGCTTTCCACATGTAAAAATAATTTAGTCTACCAGAGAGGGAACTAATAAAGCAAACTGTAACTTGAGATGGGCAGCAGTGTTACTGTGTTTAGCATGCAACCGTATCTGTGGTGCTGAGCTGATCCTGTGATGGATATCTGCATAGGAACATGTGGTGAAGGCAGAAAGCATATTGTATATTGTCGCAGTCTGCTGGAACTTTTGGGGTTCATCGTTTGATTGTATAACTTCTGAGACTTATGGACACGTCAAGGCTTGAACGGAGAGTGGCATTTATGAGATCGAATAAGGTACTGTCAACAAGTGAAAGTTGCTTGGCCCATATGACTGTTAAGGTACACTTTTTTTTGTCGCATAATATTTCTGAAACGCAGAACTGCAATAATTATTTTTTGTATGAGTGTAAATTACCACTACTGTCAGGCATATTTGTATTTTTCATGTTTTCAGATTTGTAACTATATGATTGAAGTGGTCACATATTGCAAATTCAACAAATTAATGTCAGCAAGTTAAGGGTGATGGATTACATACTGAAGACAGCAAATGCACAGATGATGGAAAGATATGTGTACATCTGTATTTATCGAAGTGATACGTAAAGATTTGCACCGCATTGCATATAACACTGCCACACTTTGTGAATTTGCAGCTATGGTAGACAAATCCATCCTTTGCCCTTTAGTTTTAAAATTGACAGAAAAGCTTCAGAGCTCAGTGTGTGTTGCATTTGTAACCTTGTGTCCTTTAACTCTCCTGGTTCCCAGGTGCACTTTTAATTGCCTTATCTGTCAGCTGTAGTACAATATTTGTGGAAACACAGAAACACACACTCAACAGAAAATGTTTCTGTGTCGAACTGGTCAACACTGAGTCACTCTCAGGGAATTTCATTGGGACAGTCACTGTAGTAGTGGTTAAAAGATATAGAGTGTGGCAGGGTGAAACAGACGCAGAGGAAAAGGGAGGTGAGAGGTGGGGGTAAGAGAGGTTGGAAACTGAGGCTGAAAATACGGGTTAGAAATGGACAAGTTGGCACAAAACAAGACCTCTTTTTTAAAACTAAATTCACCTTGGTTATTACATATAGTCTTTGATTATTTATTTTTTTCATCATTTTCTCTATATTTCCATATAAATTCCCAGTCCAGGTCATGGTAATCCCAAGTGCTTGTATAGAAGGCAATTGGACTTCTTTATTTTCAGTTCTTGGAGCCATTACACCTCTCATCCGCAAGGCTTCTGACTGGCAGACTTCTTAACTGACACATAGAAGAGATGCATTTAAGATATTTGTGCTGTGCAAATGTATTTTGAAACAATGTAATTCCTGCTAGGACCCACAGCGTTGATCATTCTTGCCACTTCATCTGCCACTGCTGTTGTATAAAGTTTCAATTATTATTTCTGGGGCACATCCATAGCTTATCTAGCAGAGCGTGTGCCCCACATATAGAGGGTCAAATTCTTGATACAGCAGGCCCTCGTCTGAAACTGACCTTAAACAATACAAAAACAAAAACAACCAGTTTTCCCTACACAGACTTTGCTTGAGGGGCACCAAAGAGCAGAAAATGTTTGGGTGACCCATGCACATATTGAATCTTTCTTTCTTTCTTTTTTTTTGTTTAAAATTGTTTCTAATAAAAATGGTCTCATCTTGTCTTACACAGCACACTGATCTGTGAGCCCCGCTCTCTGTGCACACGCAGTGAAAAACACAATCATGCACAGGAGGGACTGCTGTTGGCTTTCCCCTACAGAGATGTTGTTGCCAACTAAGTGCCTTTGTTAGTAGATTAAGCAACTTTTTAAACACCTTTAGCAACTTCTTGAAAAAAAACATCTGGGGGGAAGAATCTAGTGACTGAGGCGTGTTCAAACCTGGGCTACCTTCTGTGAAGATCCATTATGTTACCTCTAACTTCCTCTCTGATCTGAATGATCATTTTGAACGTTAATATTGCCAATATCCCAGCACAACCACTGTTTTTCACTTATGTTCGGCAGTATCGGCCACAAACAGAATCTAATATGAGGCAAACACACACAGCATAATGTGTCGGACAATAAAAAAAACTGTTAAGCTAAAACCGTCCTTTTATGCAATTGAGATGAGCTAAAAACTGGGTGGAGCTAAGAGAACATTAGTCACCTTTTAATTCATATGTGTGAGAATGTTGTTGACTATGCTGTCCAAAGTTTTCTGAAACACTATTCACAAAGTGATTCAGACTTCTAGAATTCTCAACTTCTCAACTACACAGTTTCATTTAATGCAACATCAGATTTGGTGTGCACAGCTATATTTGTCAGGTGAGTTATGTGAGGACACAGAGTATTGCTGAGGCTGAATGATAACTTCATAATACAGTCAATCCCTGAGGGGGATGGCAGCCTGAACAGAGCATGATGGTTCATTATGGGAGTAATCACACAAAGCTTTAGTCCTAAATCCACCACATGGCTACCCACACGTACATGGACGGATACTGAAAGACAAAGACAGAATGCTGGAGAGAGGTAGATACTGTCACACTGAGGAAAATGCACACAATAGATGAAGACAAGCAGGCAGGTACAACACATATGGAGACAGCAACAGTGGTACAGATGAGCAGACTTTCACTAGCAAATGTGCGAAAACAACTAAAGACACAAAGAGAAAATGAGAGGGTGACTGTTGGGATGAAGCACACTTTTCTCATGCCAGGCAATCCCAGGAACAATTTCCTGGTCTTAATTAGTAAGGGAGATGGAGAAATGAGGAGTTGGCTGTGAGTTGATTTCCATAAAGATTGAGAATGAAATTAAAGGAGATTAAAGCAAACTGCTTAGGGATGAACACACACACGCATATACCCAAAGAATCAAATATAGTTGTAAGTCAGACTGTGGTGGACAAAATGCTGCCATTTTCACATTTTCATATTTTTCTTGTGTGTTATAAAGATAGTAAGCAAATATGACATTGCGTTCATGACACCCCAAGACCAGGAATTCAAACTGGAAGGTGTGTGTTTTTGCCCAAGGGAAATAAGTGCACAAAAGAGGAGGGACAGCTAAGATAATTCACTGACCCCACTTCACTCCCAAACTGCAAATAACAATATCCAGCTTCATACATACAACAAAAACGTGTAAAAGTCTCTAAAGAGCCTTTTAGAATTACAACCCAGTTGAGCAGCACAGACCTTGTAAAGTGTTCTTCAGAGGGAACTCTCTTTTATTTACAATGAAACAGTGTCAGCATTTATTCAAAAATGACCTCCTCCAGCACAAACTCCTCTTTGCCTCTCTCTTCATCTCCCTCCCTCTGTGTTTCCTTTCACCTCCTTCCTTCTCGGTCTAAAACTTCTTCTTCGATCACTCAACTAAAACTGTTATTATGTTTGTGGTTAGTTTGTTGCCTTCGGCTACTCTATATAAGCACATTTCAGACAAATTATCCAAAATGGGTGTCTCTGCCTGCATGCTGCCCATGCCAAATCATAACGGTTTCCCCTGATGCCGCTGCTCAAGCAATTAAAAGCAATGTGAGATGCTTGGGAATGGAAGAGGAAAGTAGTGTCCTTCTCAGAGAAGATGATTTGGACATCCAATTTCCTACAGAGTGGCCATGCAATGGGGGGAAAGATAAATACAAAACAAACCTCCGGCGAGAAAAAAAACTAATTGATGTAATTAATAAAACACACAGGAGAAGAATGCAATCAATAAACATTCCAACAGAGGACATATATATATATATATATATATATATATATATATATATATATATATATATGTGTGGAATTGTAATAAAAAAATGTTTGTTTGAATGTAGAAAAATTAAGCTGTCATTAATTCTAGCAGTAGAAGTTAAATCCATTATGATATTCATGCAAAACTTTACTTTTCTCTGCCTTTTCTGTGCTTCTAATTTGACTTGTACAGCATTGTTATCTCAGAAATTTCCACTTTGCAACATCTCATGTGATACTCACTACAGTGGCATGATGCAGTCATACTAAATTGAGTGGGAATGGACCGTAAAAATGGAAGAAAGTCAGCAGAAAAGAAAGTGCTGGCATGTGTGGAGCAGCTTGAGGACAGCGCTCCATGTCCAGACAAAAGGCGCACTGCTGTTAACGTTTTTAATTGTCACTGTCACATCTTGTTAATTTGCTGGAGGAGTATCAAAAGCTGTGACATCCACAAAATGCAGAGAGAGCACCATTGCACTTGGTATGAGTGCCATCTTTTGTGCCTATGCACGTATAGAAAAAAAACAATTAATTGTTTTACCAAACTACACGGTGAGCAAATCAACCAAGCCCATATTGTTTTGCATAAACAGGTGCATGCTCATCTTGCTTAAAAGTCATTGCAGATACTATGCCAGTGAATTATGTATTCCTCATTCAAGGATGAAACCAAACCAGTTCTATTGACTTTGACAGTTAACTTTTGTCCGTGTTCTGATTGTGAAGAAGATTTCCACTCAATTATTTTATTAGAAATGTTTCATAAGTGCAGCGAAAGGCTAAACCAAAGTGTTATTGTGAACTGATACGATGAACCTTGGGAAAAATGAACGGGACTCTGTGGTCTACATTGAATATCATTCAGACAGAGGAGGACAATAACAAATCATAAATGTGATGTCACTGTTATGAAGAGAACACCAAAAATCAGTGTGTTGTTGAGCGAAAATATTTTTGTTGCACCTGCTTTAGAGTTCATACTGTATAAGAGCGGGTTGTATGTCTTTGTGATTTCATTATTATTTCTATAAAAGACAAGTTGTTAAACAAATCCAATTTAACATTGAAGAGGCACAGCCTGTAGTGTCCCTTTTTATTGAGTTGTATTGATCTTTTTAATTCCAGTGAGGCTACCCTAAGGAATTCAGCTGTAATGTTTTGCATTCTAACGACTCTATTTCCAGGCAGTAACTGTCTGCATTGTTCTCAGTATGATGTTTTGCATGCAATAAAATTTTATCGCGCTTTAATCAGAAGCCGTATTCGGTGACATCACAATCTTAGTTCAATAAGCTTCATATACACCTGCTCCTTAAGAACGTACGCAGAAACATTTGCGCACGCTACATTGTGATTGCATTTTTACCACCGCTTTAAACTAACTCAAGTTCGTTTAAGTCACAAGTCAAGTTTTCCAGTACTCTTTTCATCACCACATCCTCTAGTATTTATAGGTGCGGCTGTAAAAGCGAATTGTCTTAGTCGAACTTTAATCGCTCATAGGTTCAATCCAGAAATGCCAATAGAGCTCCAAAATATAAAATAAGGAAGAAATGAAAGTACACTGTGACTTTGAGCATCACAGCCACTTTAAATGCGGTGATGTGGGGAGTCTCTTTCCACTTTGCCACTCCTTTCCTCAATTCTCCACCCTGTCATTTAAAAACTTCACAACCTGTGATCAGCTCAAGACATTAAGCAAGGTCTTTCCATTCAAAGTCAGGATTTGAACACGTAAACAACTCCATTTCCTACCATAGAGCCAGCACTCTGGAGCACAACACTTGTACACTTGTCCTGTGGATCCTGGTTTGTATAAAGACTTAGTTGGATAAAACCTGTCTCAAAGGCTTGTCTGCTTCCTTAAGGGGGTTCTGTAAATAACATACAAGTGATTTATTTTGAAGTTGAACTGAGTGGACTGTTCACTTAGTTCCTCAATGGAAACAACTTGAATATGGAATGTTGTGGCTCATGGATATTTTCAGTAAAAGTTAGAAGTTGGTGTGGATAATTATCTATCCGTGTCATGATTTACATCAGTCAAAGACAATGTTTATTGTCATCTGAAATAATATTCTCTCTTTTATATCCGGTTTGCGTATTAGCCAAGCTGATAACTTATGCATCATTCTCTGAGGCAACACATGCTGGCTACATTTACATTTGCACTTGAAAAACTATCAAAACCCTGAGTTTTGTTAAAACATTTGCTTTATAACTTACATGTGTTTTTCATAAGCTGTCTCTGTGACACTTTCTGCCTCCCTGTGAGTTAGGCCTTTGTTTTCTTCTCTTTATTTCCCACACTTGGACTTTAAAAAGTGACTGAGTGAGTTCTGTGTGAGTAAATCAACAGTGTGGGTTACCACTTTAACGCATAAGAGTACCCCGAAGCAGTTCTTGACATCTGGGAAAAAGCTCAGTGGCTCACAGCAGTGGTGAAACACCATAACCACACTTCCACACACATATGCACACTATGTGGATTCTGAATGTAAAAATGTTTATTCTGTGTTTGTGACCTTAATGAAGTCATCCCAAATGCCAAAAACCAAGACCCGATTGGTGACATCATCCAGAAAAAAAAAAAAAAATAGAGAGGGTCTTTTTAGCTGAAAATGTTTGTAAGAGTGGATGTGGATGGATATATAGCAAGAATACACACAGCAATCTCCAAAAAGCATCACTGGAACTGCAACAGTAAGCATTGCATTTTATGCATGACTTTGTGCCGTAAGCCTCATGCAGGCCTACATGAATGGAAAAGAAAGAGGATCCAATACATTATTTAACTCAACCAGACTTGTTTTCCTTGGTCTGATTCAGCCACGATTGAAGGAAAACAAAATAAACACATGCATTTCAGACATGTGCATCATAAACAAAAGAAAATAAACTCACTAACAGACATTTTCCAGTTGACACAAGTAGCTGTCTGTGTTGCTGTGCCTCTGAGTGTCTGGACTCCTGATTGCTATGCACACACAGGTCTCAGTGGAAGGTGGCAGAACAAATTGCCATCATCTGAAATGTGTGGGCGTCTGAGTGCTTGTGTGTGCATGTAGCCGTGTAGGTCTGTGAGCATGTGAGTATGTGTGTGACCTTGACGTATTGCTAATCCATTGAAGGAGAAAGACTTGACCCGATAGCCGTCAGGCCAAAGAGCATGACTGACAATGTATGCACATTTGTGTGTATGTACGTGTCTATGATTCGTGGTCCTGTGTGTACGTGCCTGCAATGTGGCATGGCTGAGTGAGTGTGTGAAAGTGCGTGTGTTCGTCGCATCTGCTTTACGAAGTTGAAGTAACCTGCCTGTGTCACCCATAATATATGTTGACGTGTGCTGCTCCAAAAGTCCAATAAAACGATACATCTTTGATACAGCTGCAACGCAAACATTACATAAACTGTGTTGCTTTCATATATCATACATATATATGCATTGAATATATTATATCTATATAGTTGATCACTTTTTCATTATTAATTTTTTTCATATATATATGTATATATATGCTCATGTATATAGAAGACCCTGAAGATACTCAAGGATGAGAAAGAAAGAGGCGAAAAAGAGAGCATGAATGAGTGAAACAATGAGCACTTTAGGTGTCCAATGCTGCGAAGTTCGAAAAAAAACAAAAAAACAAGAGAGGAACAAAAAATGAGCGTAGAAGGAGAATGCAGGGGAGAAATGCTGAATTGCTATGGCACATCGCACGGTGCAGTAGAAAAGACACTTTGCTCAGCAAGCTCCAGCTGCCAGGAAGCATTTTAATCACAACAGCAGATCCAAATAGGAGTCGAAAGCATGGTAGGTCAGGAGGTTGGGTCGATTTGAAGTAAAAGGTTATCGCAAGAGAGGGCTGAGTGTAATCAGATCTGGTTAAGGGAAAAGAAATCCCTGTTATAATGGAAAAAGAGAAAGTGAGGGATGGCGGACACACAAAGTCAGAGGGAAAACAGACTATTTGGGAGAGGAAAGGTGGAAATTAAAGAGATCTGAGGAGAAAGACTGGCGTAATGTGAAGGAGAAGCAGAATTTATATTACTATTTATTATATTGATCTGTTGAGTGTCCAAGCCTTCTTACAGGTCTCTTCCATCAGCATCCCTCCACTTTACCTCCAACAATTATATATTCTGTTTGTGGGCAAGTTGACGCATAAAATGAGGAAACGATCCAAAGAGTTAGGCTCTCTAAATTGCTGTTGATTCAACTCAGCCTTCCTTCTCTTAAATTTTCTGTAAAGATTTAAAATGGCAGAAAAACTAGCCTGTTCTTGAACAAACCAAAACACTGGCTGTAAATAAGACAAGATATAGTTATTTCAGCTTCTCCTGTATATAGATTCTTCTCAACAGCACACTATAACATGTAGTGCTTTTTGAAGCCTTACATAGTTATCTAAAATGTGTTCTTAAACTTTAATGAGTCAGTCTGAGGCAGCCGAAGAAACATAAAACCAGAGAGGACTAATCAAGAGGTGTGTGGAAGTGGCATCATGATGTTCATGGCAAAGTTATTTAAGAACTGGTGTGAAGCAGACATAGTCTCTCACTGGAAAAAAATCAAAGTCTTACCAAGTATATTTGTCTCATTTCTAGTCAAAATATCTCATTACACTTAATATAAGACACAACTGCCTAACAAGTACTATTACAGCCAGATATAGGGACTTTTTTGAAGACGATACATCAGGAATATCTTGTTAAAGCTGCAGTCTGCAACTCTTTTTCAAGCATAATGCCTGGAACTGTCCGGGGATTCTGAAAGTAGTACATTAAATACCCCAATACAAAAAAAAATGAGTTCTCTAGGTCCCCTATATGTCCCGCTAGGTCCCTCCAAAGCCAGCAGGTTTGTTTACAAAATTGCAGACCGGACCGGTAAAAGGTAACCAATCAGGTTTACGAGCTGGGCTCTGCTGCCTGTCAATCACCGATTGTGCACGCGCGATACAAGGTAGGCTCGTCCCCACGCTTATTTATCTAGACTATTGAACTTCATTTCGGGCTAGTCTACTTACTGTGTCTTCCATGATCGCAAATGACAGGTGAGTTGATGAATGAGGAGTCGTGTAGGCGCATCTGGCGTGCACGTAGACGTGCACGAGTTCTCATGTGTTTTGAAGGGGCGGGACAGGAAGTTGAATAACTTTTTTATTTTTCGGTTAAAAAATAAGCATTTCTTGCATTTTGCGACTACGGAGGTCACCGTTTTCAACTTCAAGCGTTCTGATAGATCATGTAAACTCTTAAAATGCCAAAAAGTAGGACTTTACATATGACAACAACAAATCTTGCAGACTGCAGCTTTAAATGAAAAAGTCTTAAAAACAAATTGTTTTGAGTCGGATTTCATATGAAACATTTGAAGAGGTTTTTAAGCTAATTTCAAGATCACTTTTATCTCAAAAGTCCCAAATATCACATCTTATTTCAAGAAATCTTGACAAGCCGATTTTCACTAGTTCCATTGGAAGATTTTTTTGGTTATTTCAAGCAAAAACGTCTTGTATTTGTTGTTTTTCTTACTTATTTTTGGAGGGGCAATTTTGCCAGTGCTCCTGTGCAGACACATGCATCCCGGGACTCATGCACACCTTGATGTGTCATCTTCTTTGTTATTAGGTGATGTTGTCCACTGAACAATGCTACGCGTGCATTCCTGTGCTGCTCGTGTCTATATTCATGCGTTTGTCTCATGCGTGAGTCTCAGAAGCCTGTATACCTACACTCGCCCGCATCTGTTTCTCAGCATGCATCAGCACAGACGTAAGCCAAAAACAGCACATTACCCTGCTTTCATTGCACCCCAAGGACAGTCTATTCCATTCGAGAATGTTATTAGCAGAGCTTAGAAGGATACTTCTGACTATGTCACTAACTCTCTGCTGACAGGCAGAAAAAACATCCTCACATACCGAAACACTCTATGATAGCTTCAATTAACATTTAATGTTAATGTTAATTAGCCTACGTACTATAGAACTTTTGAATAAACGTACTACGTTACCATGTTTTCCTTATTAATTGGTCAAAATTCAACTAAAGTAACAAATAGTTAAAAACACACAATGTAAATACATATAAAAGCAAATAAGCACTGAAAAGTCAATGTGTCAGACACATTTCTGCCCAAATAAAACACTCTGAAGAGAAACACAGGGGTCAACATGATGGATTTCCATCTTCGGCAGGAATAGGATCAACCTGGGAAAACAAGACTTCAAGGGTGCATGTCTGTTAGAACGATGCTGTCTGGTAAAGCACTATATATGGAGCGTGTGTGCACTTTATTCCATGGGCCCGCCGAACATACTTTGTCAAAGTTCCCAGTCCGTTTGAGAGTGCACCCGAGCACATCCAAACTGTCAGTATTAGCCAGGTAAACTTGAAAGGTGGGGTCGATTGTGTTATTGGCATTTCTTTTTTGCTCGACCTTTCTATAACCCAAGCGCCCAGACAAGTCCCAGTTGTTTTATATGGCTGAATCGATCGAAGCAATGATGCTTAGAATACTACTATTGTGGGTTCAACTCTCAGTGAAAGCAACTTTGAAGGAACAATCCATTGTTTCGTGTGAGGTTTTGTTGAAAGGAAAAAAAACAGGGTTTTTAAAATAATTTCTATCATACATCCTAATTCCCTTGCTTCTCGGTTGCTGTCAACCTACCATCAGTCACATATGGACTCTACTTTCTATTCTCTAGAGTCTTTCTGGATTGATCTCCCAATGTGATAACTGTTTAGGAAGAGTTGTATGGTAACATGGTCTGCCAGAGTGATATCACGTCTGGTTGGCTTTAGTCTGGCCTATGTTCTCTTGGTGACCTTATTTTCAAACTCCCAGTTGTCTTATTAAATTCTTCACCAGACCAGGAAACTACTGATAGTGGAATAAATTATTGAGCGAACTCTCTACTCAGCAAAGTTCTCCATCATGTATCATTTAGTGTAAACGGTTTCGAAGCGCATTTCTATCCACTGAGTCCTGAGTTTTTCCAAATCAAAATTTAAACCATAATATGCCCTCAGTGACTCATCTACAAAACAAGACAATGGTTCCTTTGAATCTTTTTTTTTTTTTTTACCAGTGGTTAGTTTTGAATATTTCACTCAGTCATAAAACAGACTGCAGACCTCCAACATCTCTGCAGCTCCTTTCTCTGTGTCCTGCTGCTGTGTAGAAAGCATCTCAGGCCATGTGCAGCAGGAAAATACATCAAAGTTGCATATGGCATATTGGAACAAGGCATATTATTGACTGACCTCTTTACAAAAACAACGTTTTATTGGCTATGCTGTAGATAGATACTTTATTTGTACTTTTTCTTTCACATTTCCAGATTTGAAAAATTCTGAGCACTAAAAAAAAAATCCACATTCCACAATTACAGATATACCAACCCCATTCGGAGGTCATTTGAATTTAGAAAGGATTTCTACAGTTGTGGAATTTTTTTAACACAAATGAGATTTTAGAGTGTCTTCCGAGCACTACGGTACTCTGCTTTGGCACAAGTTGCCCTTTAAGAAACAAAGACAGACATCAAAATAAAGTGTAGCAACATGATTGGCTGTATGAAACCATATTCACCACATAACCATTAAAAAAAATCAAGTCTACAGGGTTGCTTTAACCTGCCAGAATGATAGGAAGAATGTAAGCTTAAACATCCAGTATCTTACATCTCATTCAAATGTATGCATGAATTATGACTAATAATATATGACCAATACATTTTTCAAATTGCTTGATGTGGTTTATATTTTTCAACAGTCTGCCATTCGCCATGTGTGTTTGCTTATGTGTGAGGATAATGAACGTACAACTGAATAAACGTGTAACTGTGTCGTACATGCGCACCACTGCACTGGATTCATATGATTGAGTGTTGTAATAATTCATACACACCAGTGGTTAGGCTGGTGGAGAGGCCTCTATTTTTATTACATAAGATCATCATTTTTCTTAGTCAGCTTTCTCCATCCTCCAGTCTACTGTCTCTCACACGAGGCTCTTTTTATGATATTGGACCCAGCAGAGTGGAGATGAGGACTGTATCTGTGCGCAGCATGTACTTTCATTTTGAATGAAAACGTGTTAAGCATTTGTGAGCATCGTATGGCACATTTTAAATCACCTATATTTATTAGCCATATGCTCTCTCATGTGTAGATATTGTCTTATAACGTTTTCATCATGCATGTGTGCCATCAGTAGTTTACTCACAAGCAATGCGAACATGTGCCTTGCGGCTTTTTGTGGTTCCGGCGGAGCTCCAGGCCACGCACTGACACCAGTAATCTTCAGGACCAAACAGCTCCTCGACTTGCTGCCGCGTTATTTCTATACTGGCCTCTCTTACCACCAGACCTGCAGAAGAATGGAAAAGCTCTGTTACACCATGCACAGTATCTGCAAAGATTTATTTAAATAAGTAAAACAGGCTCCCAGAAATACTGCGTAAAAAGTAAAAGCTAACATTTATTCAAGCCTTTATTCACTATATGTCTTTTATGTTTACCTAAGAAGCCAAAGAATTCAAAGTGGGGCACAGTAAACATTGTAACGAGTAAATATAGCTTCGGAAGTTCTTTCAATATCTGCTGCTACGAACAAAGCCAGGTCATTTCACCGGGTAGCTTCCCTTTGGATTTAATGTAAACTTTTAGAGATTGCTCCTTTGCACTCCCATCCTTTATCTCACTGCACCCTCCAATCTCTTTTTTTCTCTGGTGATTTGAAAGCAGCTCCTATGTGAAGAATAAATGCAGGGTTTGAATAGCTGCACGTCACTGATAGGACCACAAGGGAGCACAGTTAGAGGAGCTCTGCTGAAGAAAACAGGGAATAAGGAGGAAAGGATAAACTCAGGATGAAATTATGCACGAAACAAAAAAGGACACTGAGAAATCTGAAGAGACACATGACGCATTAAAGGAATATTGAAAAAACAGGAGGAAAGATTAAGGACGGGCTGATTGAAGAAATAAAAAGGTTAAGCTAACGGAGTGGAAAGAAGGGTGAGAGTTAAATGAGAGGAACGGTAGACTGGTAGAGGTAATGGAGAGCAACAAGACAGAGGAGGAGAAAGGAAGTCAGAGTAAGAGGTGAAATGGAAAGGAAAGGAGATAAAAATGGATATGCTTAAAAATTTGTGTGCACTGGGAGTAGATGGGAAAATGCTCTGAGAGAAGACCGTAACAGTTTATTTCAGGTTCAGCAGTTTTATAAAGACCAAGAAACCATCTCTATGGGGCTTCACAAATCTGACTTGGGCCTTCTTATGAGGATTCAGTAAGTTCTTTCCACCAAAGAGGCAGTTATAACTAGCAAGCTGGCAAAGAGGCAAAGAGGACGGAAAATAAAAGTGAAATCCAGAGGTGGGGTTAAGGTCATTAATGGCCTGCATGAGAATAATAGAAAACCGTATGAAGGGACGGCACAGACAACACAGGCTTTCCAGGATAATTGTATGGAGGGAAACTTGCAGCTCAGAGAGTGATAACATGTGCCTTTGAGCAAAAAAAAAGAAAAAATAGAAACGAAAAAACTCTTGTTTGTGTAAGACAAATTGAAAGTGCCAGCGAGGGGAAGAATAATAATAATGATCATGATAATAACTGTAAACAGCAAAGATGGCATGACTGAAACTGGTGTGAATGTCAGTGTTGGAGCAAACTAGCAAACAAGGGAGACCGGACATGGCTTCACAGCCTAAAACGAAAGAGCGAGGGAGTACATCAAGAGAGGCAAGGGTTGAAAAACTGGCCGCTAAAGAGATAATTATAACCAGTAAGAAAACCAGGACTACAGCTGAGCCAACTAGCAGGCTGGCAGTTGCAATGAGCTGAAAAAAAAAAGCACTGTGTGATGACAAGAAGGGCAGACGGGCGAGGGATGAGGTGGAGACCAGTGAGAACGCTACTGCCAAAGTAATGAGGAAAGTAAGGCAATTAAAGTGAACGGCTCAAATGAGCCAGACAGCTAGTTATGGCAAATGGACTCAAACAAATGCAAAGAAAGCATATGGGATGGTCCATGAATAGGACCATGGGATTTTGTGACTCAGTGAGAGGTAATGAATAAGCCCGTGTTGAAGAAGAGATAGAAGCAATAACATTTAAAGCTCTGCATCACCGTGCATGTGCCTTATTAAGCTCCGGATTCCAAAAATGTAAACAGATAGCATTAAATCACTGGAGCAGTTGAAGTAATAACCAGCTGCTGCACTGTGTAATTTGCATCGGGGCACAGAGAGACCTCTCTGCAGATGGGTTAAGAATTTGTAGAAAATATAGAATTAAAAAGACAAATTTGTGTTTGTTACATCATGAATTCATTATGAAAAAGCAGATCATAAAAAAACAGAAAATCAGAGAGAAAACAAAAGCCCATTCACATCCATTATTGGAAATGTATTGATATTATCCTAAGTTCTCATTTCCCTTAGATGACTTGCTGCTTAGAGAATAATACAAATGCATGTGGGCTGGTAGTGCGCCTCAGGTCTTCTACCTGAGAAACTGGGGCTTATTTGCACTGGATGAGAAGATTGTTTCTCCAGGTAGAACACAGAAGAAACATTTGAAAAAACAGCCTAAGCATGTTCAGGTTTGACACATTAGCATTGCACTGAAACTCAAGTTATCTGAACCTTTAGCATGAGTGGAAGTTCAGCTATTTAAAGATTCGACGGAGAGAAAGTTGTTCTATCTCCGACGTAACTACCACATATGCAACGTGCACCTGTAATATCAGCTGAACTTTAGTTTTGGCCTTGTTGTTCGGCCTTCATGTGCCGCCACTAAGTACGTTATCATCTGTTATTGCACTCTAACACCAGATTTTGTCACAGATAGCGGATGGTTTGTTTTCTTGGTGATTCTTTTAAAGGGGAACTCCGGGGCATTTGAAGCGCAATCCCATTGCTAGAGGTTGTCAAATACTGATAGTAGGACACAGACAGGTGCAAATTGGCGCTCCCTGTGCGGAGATTGCGCTGTTTGCGCAGCCTGTCATGCGAGGCTAATACGTGGTGGCTAAGGGGCAAGTGCTAACCCTTCCACGTAAAACAACAACTTGCACACTGCAGAAACGTCACACCACTTTATAAACCATCCGACAATAAAGTCACAAGCCTTACCATCAAAACCATATGCATGGTTCTCACATTACTGGCATGGGGACGTTACAAAACAACTTTTTAAACAGCATGTCACTTACCGGTTGTTTGTATGCTCGCGCATGTGAAAGCCCAAAAGAGTCGATGGACGATACTCCCATATACAAAACAATTATCTTCTCTAGAAAAATTGCGTTCAAGTATTTAAAACATTACAACAATATCACTGGGCATGTATTGTTGTAATGTTTTAAATACTTGAACGCAGTTTTTCTGGAGAAGATAATTGTTTTGTATATGGGATTATCGTCCATTGACTCTTTTGGGCTTTCACATGCGCGAGCATACCAACAAGAGGTAAGTGACATGCTGTTTATAAAGTTGTTTTGTAACGTCCCCATGCCAGTAATGTGAGAACCATGCATATGGTTTTGATGGTAAGGCTTGTGACTTTATTGTCGGATGGTTTATAAAGTGGTGTGACGTTTCTGCAGTGTGCAAGTTGTTGTTTTACGTGGAAGGGTTAGCGCTTGCCCCTTAGCCACCACGTATTAGCCTCGCATGACAGGCTGCGCAAACAGCGCAATCTCCGCACAGGGAGTGCCGATTTGCACCTGTCTGTGTCCTACTATCAGTATTTGACAACCTCTAGCAATGGGATTGCGCTTCAAATGCCCCGGAGTTCCCCTTTAAGCATTTAAAGTGAAGAACATTTTGCTTATATATAGGAATTAGCTCATCGTTAGCATTAATCGAACTACTCTTCCGCCCACTTTTAACCAAGAAGCATGATGTACTTACACTGAACTCTAGATGCTAGCTGTACAACCCCTGCAGTGTTGAGTTATATTAAAGATAACATAACACTTATCACCTAAATTTCTACAATGGGGTAGATAAAAAAAAAAATTAAAAACTGGACACATACAGCGATTAAAAAAGTGGTTTTCAAGAACTGAGTTCTTGTCAGAGGATAGAACTATGAAATGTATTCAGACTTTTAGCGAAACAGAAGAAAAAATGTTACACCAGTCTGATTCTGTCAGCTTAGTATGAGTTGTAGCCAAAACTGAAAAGTGGAAGAACTTGCAAATGAAATTCCCTGCACATAAGTGATGACTTGACTGACAGATTCAGAATGGGTAATTTGGTTTTTAGAAAAAAAAAGAAGAAAGAAAATGCAAAATCTAAGCAAGGATGTCGAAACGAATGTCGAAAAAAAAGTGCCTGTTTCCACTTTTCCTGAAATTGAGGCATATTTATAGGAATTCCAAACCTTTCCAAAAACAAGAGGAAGAAAAGCAAGAAAGCAAATCCAAATGGTCTTATGTTCAAATTAT
Organism: Odontesthes bonariensis; assembly: GCF_027942865.1. Lineage (NCBI taxonomy): Eukaryota > Metazoa > Chordata > Actinopteri > Atheriniformes > Atherinopsidae > Odontesthes > Odontesthes bonariensis. The sequence continues at coordinate 21,076,005 of NC_134511.1, forward strand.
GTATTAAGAAATTAGTAAATAAACAGAAATTGATCTAATGATTGGTGGGCACGAACAGCCGTAAGTTAAAGTCGGCAAGGATGCAATGGATAAGGTTTCAATGTGTATTCAGGTCATCTGGGAGCTGAGAGTGAATTAAAAAAGAAAAAAGAAAGAAAATGCTGACACCATAACCATTTGACGGATCGTACACTTAAACATATCTACCTCCTGCATGAAAACAGATGGTCTTGTTTCCCTTCGGTGTCATGTTAACACATAAAACCTGTCAAAAAAAATGGGACTAAACATAAAGAAGATAAAGACAGATGTCATTGGTTTGGAGCAGTGCTGTCAAATCTGAAACCGGCTCAATTTTTCTATTGTTCACAAAGCAAGTGTTGCTGGGCGAAAAAAAACCCACTGAATTACCCGAAGCTCTAAAAGCCCCAGATCACTCAGTTTCTTATTTTATTTAGATAGAGTGCTCAGAGCATTTACGTCAATCTATTGTGAGGAGACAAGCATGGAATTTTGGGTCTCTGTAGCGTGACGCGACTTCACATCAACAAAATGACTGCTGCCAGCTGAGAGAGGTGCAGGGAGAGAGCTAGACCAAAAACAGAAGAAACAAGACAAGTTGATACTGTCACAAATGAGTCATCAGTGATATCAGTCACATAGTTGAGCACAAACACAAAAAAAACTATTATTTTAAGTATCTATTCTTAAAACAAAAGTACAGCTGGTAAAGGCAGAGCAACTGCTCACTGTGCTGAAGATCCCTGCAACTACTGCGTCTGATGAGAGATGTAATGCAATGGTAAAAGCTCGGTTCAACCCGTTTGTTTCCTTTTTTTAAAACGAGTAAAACTCCAAAGATGTTTAACGACCCAGAGATACACCACTATTTTTAGATATTCATCAGGCCTTAAATAAAGCCTGGCTCCTCGTGGTGAGAGCTGTGACCTCCATGCATCTTGACGATTACATTAGCCGGTAAACTGAAGTTATACCTTGCAGGAATTGAAGACTAAAGCACTATTAACAAGGCGTTTATTCATCTAGTGTAGTGGGAAAAAAATAAATGTTCCCACTGAATGAAGAAGGCTGTTTGGAAAGCAATCGGTTTGCAAAGGCACTAACTACTATTTGTCACAGATGAAATCAAAGAAGACATTTTTCATCGGACGATTACAAACCGGGTTTTCTCATGAGCTCAAATGAGGAGACATATTTTGGAGGAGAAACAATGTTTTCTCCAAATCAGGTTACACCGCAAACATATCTTTGTGTTGCCAAATTAATCAATCAGTTTCTCTTATCTGGTGAATTTTCTTTAAAAAAATGTAATGCAATGTTCTACAAGTCATGGCTCACTTTAAGCAGAAACCGTAGAAACCGCAGTGGGAATAGTTAAATATGGGTTTCTTGCCTAAATTTTCTCTGTTCATCTGTTTCATATTATTTTCCCATTTACTTTTGTTCCTCAGTACTTTCACAGAGGTACATAGTTGGGAGGGGGGCAGACAGAGAGCTGTAACGGCTTTAATAAAACATAGAATATTATCATCTTGAAAATTAAGGAACCAAAGATGGACGGAAAGACGCATCCGAGTAACGCATTATGAAGAAATAAAGCAAGTCAGGGGGAACCATTAGAGGCTGCACGTTTTGAGGCTAAATGGTTTAGGAAATACAAAGGAGTTGAGGGAACTCGGGGAAAAAGCACTCAAAAGCTTTGTGGTGTTTAAATGTGATCAGTGACACGTCAGACAGACAGTTTCTAGAGAAAAGAAAGAGACAATATAGGAAAGTCAACTCTGGCTGTTACTATTTCATCTGCGCCACAGAGAAAGAAACTGAAAAAGATAAAGACATGGGGACAGAGCTTCTACGTACATATGGGTAAACATAAATACAAACAGCGTTGCAACAAACACAACCTCTGCCAATAGCATTATATTTCATTTTAGCTAAAGCTGTTTCAGAACCTCTGAATTAACGTTGCATTCTTTTCTCTTCAGAAAGCAGATTAACAAGATAAGACCAGGGACACAAATGTGAGTCTTGGCTCTTGCAAACATCTGCCTCACCATAGTGTTTGTGAGAGCAGCTTGCTCATTGCAGACCAGGATGGGTGGAACAGGGTTAAATCCAACCATGGAATTATTCACATGAGAAGAAAATATCTAATTTTAATGAAGAGAGGTTGCCTGTTTGCTTGCGGCAAGTAAACTCAGGTTCTACGTTTGGGAAAGCAAAAACAAATGCATCACCTTTGTTTTCCCTACACTGAAAGCTGTGGTTTTGTTGTTGCTGCTGTTAGCACCGGGTGGTGCTTTCTGCTGAGTTGGTCTACCAATCTTTTGGACAAATCGTGTTCTTTTCAAGTCATGGCATTTTTCTTTTCTTTTCTTTTTTTTTTTTAAAAATTGTCCAAATACCGATGCCGATTCATTTATTTCAGCATATGGTGCTTGCACAGCCATGGCGTATTTTGAATAAATGCTGATGAAGCATAACTGGTTAAGTTCTTGTTGATTTGATTTATTTTATTGATTTATTTCACCAGCCACCTTTTACAAATGAGTTTGGTTACTGGGCAAGTCAAACTACTGTTGCTGTAAAGAAAAATGACAAACCAAGATGACTCATTTAACAGAGAAATCAGTCGAATAACACATTGCGCAAGTTTGCAGCTTGTGCTCAATACTTAAAGATAGAGTACATGGCATTACCTGGATGCACTCTAAGTTGTCTAAACGATTCAATCAATATTAGCAGAAAAGAACTCAGACGACACTGAAAGAGAAAGCAAAGATTGAGTTCTTTGGAGGGGAAACGTAATCGAGGAGAAACACAGAGCAGACTCATCGGTCTGTGACAAACTGAACACTTAAACAAATACAGCCGACCATGTGTTTGTGCACATACATCTGTGTGCAAATGTGTACATTCTCTTAATAGCTTTCACACTAATGGTGACTGATCATCACAGTCCCAGTGCTAGTCTGTATTTGCTGGTATAGATGCGAATGGTGTTGAGTGTCCACGCTTGCGTCCTTCATTGAATCTAAAGAAGCAATGAACCAGAGAGAAAGTCTGCAGGGAACTGTGACCAAACTCAAACACTTCCCACAAACACACTCCATCATGCAAACAAATTAGCATACAAACAATGAAAACAAAACATTACCTTCACACGGACACAACACAAACAAGTGCAAGCATACACAATCAGCCAAAAATCCATTGTATGTACACACTGTTCCACACACAAATACATACAAATACAACGATGCCATGCATATAAGTGCCCACTGGAGGCTAATTTTCATGAACCTCGATGCTTAGTGAGGACTAAAATGAAAAAATCTCAGTAATCGACAGAGATAGAAATAGACAAGGAGAGATAGAAAGAGAGCAAAAGGTATGGTCATGGAGAAAAAGAGGTAAAGAACTGGCTTTAGAGATAAATGGTAGAGAAGGAAGGAAGAGGGCAAAACAGAGTGGGAAGGAGAAACACAAGCAGGAAGAGAAAAAGCGAGAGACAAAGACAAGAGGAAATCAATACGAGGGAGATGGCAGCAAAGGAGGGAAAGAGGTCACAAATCACCAAAGCCAATACTGTGTGAGTTATTAATGTAAGTGTGTGTACGTTCGTGTATAGATGTGGTGTCTCAGGTCATTGCTAGCAGACTAATAACCATTCACACTTTGGCTAATGGAGACAAAGTAAGTAACCCAGTACCCAATATGTCTTTAGCTCACTTTAAGGCTAATAGAGATACACCAAGGCCGTTGCTTACACAAACGCTGAGCAAATTCCCTCACAATAAGATTTGTAATCTACATGAAAGTACATTGTTGCCCCCTTCAGTCACATTTATTCATATGGACATGTTTTAATAAATGTTACACCTCATAATGTTAAAGTCTTAAAAGTATCTGTCATGTCCAACGGCATTTTTAAGCATTTGAGTTCTTAGAAATGCTTCTGTCATTTACTGTTCCAGATTAGGCAGAAGAATGGTTCAGCTGGGGGGTTTAGACCCAGCAGTTGCTCCAGTTAGCTGCATTTGTCAGGATACTGTGACAAGCTTGGAGGCCGGTTGGGGAATCTAACCTGCTCCCCCTAGTTGGATTCTGAACTCTGTAACCCCTTGACTTTCCTGCTGCCCCTTCCCCAACCCCCTTTCCCTTTCCCTACCATCCCCATCCCTGCCCATGACCTTCACTGGTTTAGCTACCCTCCCAGATGGGGCTCCATATGAGATGGTTAAAAGTAATTTATTGAGCTGTCACAAAGATCACCAATATCTATGCTTCGTAGTCAATATATTGACGAAGTGTTCGTGACATCCACTTGGGGGGGGGGGTGCGGCAGTCAGTTTTGATTTTCATGTACTTGTTTATTTCTATGTATATTGGAAGTAAAATAATAACAGAGGCGAGTTCACCTGGTGAAATTCATGAATGCAGAAGGATGCAGGAGCACAAACTGCAGGATATTGTGCTACATGCTAAGAAAACATTTATATTCTCAAAGAGCCATCAGCTTATTAATTAGTGTCAAATGATGCCCTCTCTGCATTCACGGCATGCATCTGTCATTGCTGCTTGTTTGATTATTTCAGTCTGTTCTAAATAATTAGGTAAACAATCACTTATCCCCGGATGAGTGACATTTGACAGCCTTGGCATTTTGCATCATAAAGTTTAATATGACAGCAATCTTCAAAAATTCTGACAAGGCTTTTGGGGGCTCTTTACACATGCCAAGGGGATCATTTCTGTGAATGCAGCCAAAGCATGTTTTATTAAATCAAATAACATCTTTGCATTCGTTCAAATTTAACTGAAAAGGTGACTGTGAATCATCGTTTAAGATTGAATAAGAATGCGTCAAACAAGTAACGTTAATGGTTATTTGTTTCAGACATTGCTTCTTTTGAGTAAGCCAGCAAGTACCCAAAGAACTGAAAATAAAATGGAGGCATTGTTATTAACTGAATCAGTGCTTTCCCAGCAAATCATGTCATAAAAAGATTTGTCATTGGAAACATTACTAACTATTTCAACTGTACTTTGATCTGCTTTATGATTTCATTATGGTGCATTATCTAAGCATGATGATCCATTATGAAGTACACTGCATAGTAAGCGGACTGCATTTATATAGTGCTTTTCTAGGCTTACCGACTCCTCAAAGCCGCATTCACTAACATATTCAATCACAGGCTATTTTCGAAACTGTCTGTTGTGATTAAGGTTTTTGAATTTCTTATTTGTGAACAACAGAAAAAGAAATTTGTCTACTAATAACCAATCAATCAATCAGGTTGTATAAAAATGCATCGTACAACTACAGCAGGTTTAAAAGTAGTGAATGATTTCTTTAAGACATCAAGCTAAACTGTCCTGATCTTTGCACTTACCTATCTAAAGCTTTTGATGCTGTGGATTATGTATTTTTGAAGCAAATACTTCTCAGTTTGAGACTCTCAGAGCGTACTGCCCGCTGATTTGAAAACAATCCAATCAGGCAGATCTCAGTGTATGCAGGCTGAGGATTTCACTTCTGGCCTACTTGGTGTGACGATGGGTGTTCCCTTGGGGTCATTCCCAGGATCACTCCTATTCATTCAATACGTCAATATTGTTGGTCAAAAGGGTTTCAATGCAATCTTTCACTATTATGCCAATGATACCATGATATATTGCTCTCTACCTTCACTTGATCAGCTTCAACGTGTATTCAACACAGTCCAACTCAATTTGTGACATTAAAAACTCGTTCTGATTGCCAACAAAACTAAACGTTTGGCGTTCTCTAACGGAAAATCTAGGTCATATCTCATCACAACTATTTTGGAATTGTAATAAATAATTATCTGTATTTTTTTTATTACACATTCAGCAGCAAGCACAAAAATGTGCTGAAATTGGGATTTTGTTTAAGTCGTGTCTTTCATTCAAGGCCAAAAAGATGCTTATAGTTGTAACTTTCAGTAATATTTCATGCATTGTATCCGGTCAATCATGGAGCTCTTGAGTTTAGTTTAATTCAAAATCGCTAACTCATCAATGCTTGTGTGCTCATATTGGTTGGTTGGTTCACTTTGTCTATGTATAGACTCAGTCGTTGATATGTTCTCGTGTCCAAAGCTATTCTTGGTCTGGTTCTTCCTTTTGAACAGAGGAAAGCTCAGGAAGTTACTGTCTTTGTATTCAGAATTTATACTTGGTATCTGTTCCCAGAACCCATATTGAATTGTGAAAAGGGGCATTTAATTACGCTACTAGCTATGAAAGGATTAAACATCAAAATCCCCCTAAAATCAAAGTAGGTGATCTCACTAAATTAATTCAAAACAATCTTATGTGACTTGGAGGCAGAAACTTAAAACATCTATATGTATTTTTTATCCTTTTTATATTGGTATATTGGATTTGTGATAAATCTGTCATTTTGTTAAGGAATTCCCATATCCCTTTTATTTTTAAGTAAACATTACGTAAGATTCTTATACTTAAAATATGTAGCGTGTTGTAACTCGAGTTATTGACTGAACCATGTCCGTTGCTGTGACACTGTAGACCATGTTAGTAAAAGTTTAAGACATTCTGCCGCATCTAACTGTCTCTGTGGGAGATCATTTTACATTTAAGTGCAGCCAAATTCACAGCACAGATGAGGTTGTTAAGTAACTTGATGTTTATAGCCCTATGACAAAATAAAGTGAAAAACATGTGAAAGATATCAGCTTTATTGGGCATTTGGCGATATTGATATACACTTTAATTTAGTTGAGTGTTTATATGCAGAGAGATTCGATTCCAAGATTACCACGCCCATGGGCCATTGGTAAGTCCGATTTCATACAATTATGATGTGTTCATACAGTAAGCCACAGCGATGAGGTAAACCCTGCAGTTTTCTCCACCATGACATTTCCATAATCTTCCTCATTGTTTAAATTCATGCACTAAGCCATCGCACACCTAACCTTTGTAGCATCTCTTTTCCTAAGCATTTTTATCGTGCCTCTTTTGAGAAGGTGATGAGCTTATAGTCATCACCTTATACTGTTGCAATACTGTGAAACCGTGGGCCTTTCCATGGCGGCTTTGGTCCAAGTTTGAGAACCATCACATATTTAACCCTTATTATCAACTAACTCATTGGTCTATTTTTGCATTTTGGGCTGTGATAAAAAAACATATTTATTTAATTTCACCCCCTTTTAAGCATCATAGCACATAATCACAGTGCTACTTGACAGAGGCATGTTTTTTTTTTTTTATGTATGCTTTTTCTTTTTTATGTTAACATTTCATCTTGATCCCCAAGATCAACAGTTGAGTTTACTTTCCCTTCTCTGGAACATTATGACTAACTCAGGGAAAAAAGTCAGAGAGAGAGAGAGCACAGCAGGCTATGTATCATCTTTCTCCTCAGTGTGACTCCCTTATATCTGTTGGCCTCTCTAGCCCTCTCAACAGCCCCCTCCATCAGCATCCCTCCATCATCCCCCGCGTCTCTCCCCTGCATTCTCAAGCTCAGGTTTTATCTGCCTCTGCTTTCTCCGATTTCAATCGGTGGAAATTAGAGTAGGGCAAAAACAGCACGGAGCAGAGAGAATGGAAGAGAAAGGAAAGGAAAAAAAAACAAAAAGGAGAGGATGAAACGGAGAAGGAAAGTGGGAGAAGAGCAGGAAGAAAGATAATAAAAAAAAACAGTATGGGGGTCATAGCTTCTAGCTGTATCTGTGAAGTAGCAGGAAACAAAGAGAAGAAAACAGCTTACAGAGTATAGGTTTTCACACAGGCAAACAGATAAACAGTGTGCACAGCAAATTCACCAGGCACAGACTACAGTAGCTTCCATTGTGACTCAATAAAACTATGTTGCATAACACATAATCTCCTCAAAATTTCATTGTCTGTAGTTCAAAGGTGGCCTAAATACTTTGAATGAGTGTTAAAGGCATGATAGAAGTGTTCTCACTATAATATCATTCTTTGTTTTATTATCTTTGAAATACAAACAGCACTGTTTGACCAAATTCTGTTCATTTAAAATTCTCTTAAAGAATACATCAAAGAACAAGTGCTGCAGATTCAGTCATGTTCAGACGTCATGTGCTCTTGACATTGCATAATTTCCCCAGTTCGTTTATCTATTCATCATATTTTACGAGCCTCTCTGTAGGGATTATTGTATGCTTGAGAGATTAAATACCCCAAAGGAGTAAAAGTAGCAAGCAGCCAATCATGATGCCTCTGTATAAGATGAATTAAGCACGAATTTAAGCACATCTTAAGCCGTTCAAAAATGTGAAACCAAATCAATGTTTTACCCAGGCCTGAGGGTTTTTCAACTAGCAGGAACACTCAGAAAGACTCTAAAATTGAGTTATACAACCAAGTTTTGCACATAATGAAAACGGTTAAAGTGGCTGTAAAACACACACAAAAAAATAACGTCAAAATAAACTGGAATTGTGGATACATACATAAATATATAGATTTATTGTAGATATATTCTTATAGATACGGTATATTTTTCAATTTTATTTGTTTCTTTGGTTGACTGTCGTAGTCTTATTTTTGAAATTTTTCATAATGTCAATCACCACGCAGTATCATGACCTGAACCCATGGGCTGTTACTCAAATAGAGTTTCTCTCTCAATAAGACATTGTTTGGAACCCAGCAGCTAGCAAATGAACAGGGGAGACTAATAAATGACTAGCAGCTGCACATGATGTCAGTGAGAAGCAGGGAGATGGGAGGAGAAGCTGAGAGAATAGCACATGAATGAGCAAAACAGATGATTACGTGTCATCTTCCCATCTTCTTCACGTCTACTAATGACTGCAATGTACAGCTTTATACAGGTTTTGTGTCCTCAGAAGCAAGCTGTCTGAGACATTTAAGGTTGCAAAACAGATGAAAAATGTATTTAAAAAAAATCAGAGGATACATGTTTACTTGATAAGTAGCACTGAAAGCAATATCCTCTAAAATAATATAATTTTCTCTTTTATTAAAATGTTCTTTAACATTGTGTGTATATAGCTATGTTTGTATATTTGAACCTGTTGTTTTGCACATCTCATATTTATTTCTCATATGCTGGGTTGCATTTATTTCCATCCACTTTGACAATAAGTGTGACAAATAAGTCATTAAAAACTTCAAACTACTCTGCTCAATTGTATCTGTCGCTGTAGTGAACTGAGGCTAAGCACCCAACGCATCGAGGAACATGCCCTCACAGCACAGTGTATGGCTCCAGGGTATGCTTTATATAACAAGGGCAGATCCCAAAATACCTTCAATTTGCTCTTCACACATATTCTGTTTACAACCAAAACATGCAGGGACTTTAAATCAGCCTGTTTTTTTTTATCCTATGCTCTTGGGACTGAGACTCATTATCGAGCAGGTGGACACACCTGAGCTGGACTCAACTTTAAATCTAAGATACCAGGTTGAGTACATCTTTGTCCTCCTGCCAAAGTAACAGCATGATTCATCATTACTTAGCCTGTGGAGGAATACTATGTGCTGTCCTGTGACAAGTGTGGAACTGGCTACAGTCCAGTACATTGCGGTGGATCCTATTATAGTGTCATATGAACATTGTTGTCGAACACTGGCATTGGTCAAAGCTGATGTGTGACCTGCCTTTCTGCGCAAACAACTAAGCATTTGAATAATGGGCTTAAACTGTTTGTTTACAGTAAGACAAAAATGTTGGCCTCATTGCGAAGAAGAAGTATCCTCAGGGAAAACGGGGCCTGATGTTAATGTACCAGTACATCTGTGCACTCAAGATAGGTTAAGACCCTTTCAAATGACTGCTCACTGGGTAGCATATGGAACAGAGACTTTTAAAAAGACTTGTAGGGAATACCATCTGCTTTAAAAGAAGAATACTAATCTAATGCATGCATATTGCAATCTGTTTTTAACTCTCACATCTATTTATTCTCAATATTTCTCCTTATGAGCAATATGTTATACCAGCATATTGCCAAAAGTAGTCATGCATATATATATATATATATATACATAAATATACATATATATAGTCTCACACAAAATTTGTTATTTGAACGTTCAACTTCAGTTGAATCATGCTGACACACAAGGAAACCGGTAGTTAAAGCGATCCATGTGTTATTGCATATGTAACTGTCTGCTAGATTCCACTCACCTGAGTTTTCATCAACCCTCTCTTCCACAGTATGGTCCTTCTGATGGACCCACTCGCTGTTGCACTTAAAGTAAATTTGCGTGGCAGGTGTCGCTTTGCAGTAGAGGTTGACAGGCTTATTCTTGACGATGTAGCCTTCCTCAGGTTCGAAAAGGAAGTGAGGTAAGGGCTCCGGTGGGTCAGAAGGGAACGTTTCCGGGAGCTCACTCAGGCTCAGGAAATCATCATCATCTCTCACTGTGAAGGAAAGAGAGAGACATGTTTGAATCATCATCGGTCTGTTTTATCAAGTTGTCTTGAGGAGTAACAAGGACAGAAGTTTAAATTAAAAGTATTCTCTTATCTTTTTTTTTTCATTTGCTCTCGAATAATTGCTCTGTTTTTTTTTATTCTGGTCGACCAGGAAATACATTTCTATCCTTCGACTAAGCCATAAAATGCATTGTCAGTCCTGTTTGTAGTGCTCTGCTTTTTGAGATTATAAGGTAATAAAATTGAAAAAAAAAACACAGGGGCACAAGAACTTATTGATGTGAAGGGACAAAAGAGCAGAGAGAAACACAAGCATAGAACAGCAACTAATTTGGAAACCACTGGCAAGATCAGAATGAATTAAAGTCTATTCATACAGACCGATCCAAGATTGGTTGCCCAGACAACTGTAAATTTAGAATCATACCAAATTTGTGAATGATGTTGTTGTGTAACTTTCATTTTAATAGAAAGATTGCCTGAAAAAAAAAGTTTGTTTCCAATGGTTCATCCAATCAGGTGTGCTGGAGCAGGGATACATGGAAAACATGCAGGGCGGTGTGCCTTGAGGACCAAGGTTGGGAAACACTGCTTTATGATGTCGCTATGAGCCATACTGAAGGGGATAAATTACCCATGACCAATTCAGTTGCACGACTTGTTTCTTAAAACACTTATATGCCTTAAGCAAATTCAAACCCATATAACCCCACAAACACAAGAGACAGGTTAAGAATAGAAATAGTGTATGTAAACCAATCAACATAAATCTTTCCTCTCCATTCATAAATAGAGAATTACATGGAGAACTACACTATTCTCGACAGATATCTCTGATGTTGTTCCTGGGATCTGTTGGAGCGTTGTGTTCCTTCTTCCTGATGTTGCTTGTGGTTACCACATCTATCATTACTGTCTTCTCAAGTAGATTGTTGGAAACCTTTGATCCATGAGTAATATAAAATTTTTGGTTTGTTTCCCAAAATTTGGTAGCAGACTAAAGAATTGTTGCCACTGTGCTAGTCAAATCTTATTCTGTAACTTTTTAAGGACAGTAGGTAATGAAGGGGCAAGAAAAATACTGACAGACACGAAAAAAATAACTGACACAACAGAGGAGCCAGACCTGAGGGCACCAAGAATCCTCCTGGAGCCTCTCTTTTCACTCTGTCCAAACTTCACAACCCCCTTGGCCTCAATCAAAGAGAACAAACAGTGTTTTGGCACCAGGTTGCCAAGGTCACCAAAACACAGAAAATGACAAGAGAGGGTGGGAGGCGGAAGAGGTGGCCTTTCTTTTTTTTCTCAAACACTACGGACATATTTTTAAAGTTCATACACATATGCCTTTTCTTCTAACTTGTAATTTACCTCCACTCCATCATCCAGTTTCATTAGGACTGCCTAGACCTGTGTGGATATGTGTGTGTGTGTGTGTGTCTGTCTGCTTCTGTGTGAAACTTCCTCACCTGAAAGGCTGTGACTCATTGGAAAATTTAAACACAGCGTCACGCTTTTTATACTGTGTGCCCTAATATTTCAGAACTAAATTTGCCAATGAATGCTTATACAACTGGAAGCTACACTTAATAGTGCATCTGTACATTTGTGCACACATACATAATATTTCATTCCTCTTCCTTGACTGCAAGTTGCTGCGGCTCTTATCAGGGAGAATAGTAATGTGCTGTGGGCTAGCTGCTAAAAGCAGTTTAGGTAAAACAACAAAAAGACACAAATAGGGGAAAAATGAGTAGGCACTGTCCTCACTTTCATGTCAAGAAGCTGACATTTTCTCCCTTAGTTCTGTAATTAGTTCCCTGAGAGTATAAACATCGGAAGACATTTTTACCACATAATTTCATTATCCGAGGGAAATTTCCCCCCACTCTCGGTTATTTATTGAGTGTAATGTTCAACTATTTCTCCGTCAGTTATTCACTTGCAGCTCAGCCTCTTCTGTCACTACTGCCATTAGTTGTTTCTTTCTGTTTCTCCACCCCTCTGCTTTTACGCCTCTCCTGCTTTCTACTTTACCCAGTGCTCATTCTCACCCTCATCTGTCATTCAGAGAGCTGGGGGGCTTCATTGCTCTTGAGCGACAGCTATAAATTATTGATTGGCACAAGAAACATGATAGCCTGAGAAAAGGGAGGGTGAAATGGAGAATAGGGGAGGGACAAACATATGTTTTCCCATGAATAAAAGCTTCCTTCCAGAAATGCCAACAGCATTCTGTCCTTTCTTTTCTGCATCAACCTTACTTCTCCCGTCCTCTCTGTTCACCAGCTAAGGCTTTCAGTCACTCCATATGTTTTCTTCCTCCTACAGTAAGCCTTCTATTTCCGCTTTTTGTTTCACCTCATCTATACCCCCACTCTTCTCTACTGATCTCCTGTCAGAGTGACTTACTGATCCTAACAGCCCAGCTCATAAACGTCTTGTCTGAATGCTGTCATCAGTAATGGATAGCTGCAGCAGAGCAATGTCCGGGTTTGACTTATTATATGTTATATACATGTATCCGGAGTAAGAACAAATGTATTCCTTTTCTCAAACCTGAAAGCTTGCCCTCAGAATACCAACCAATGAAAGTGAAAATCCGACAATAACAATGTTGTCAAGACTGACCGATCATGTCCCTGTGTCACAGATCCTACGTGCACAGAAAGGATCAATTAAAAGACAAAAATAAATAAATGTTTACTGTTACAAACTCAAGTGTAAAAGCTAATCTGAACTGGCATTAAAAGGTACTTGGCCATTCATAAGTCATGGTTTCATCAACATAACTAAGCCGAAAATCGGACGTTCTGATGAAGCAAACATATAACTATTACGACTAATCAAACAAACAATCACCTGTTGCTGCTTCTAGATAAGAAACAGGGTAAATTCTAAGCTGATATGAAAGAAGAATCACAACATATGCTGGAAAAAAAAGATTTCCAGAGGACTTTTTCATTATTCTTTCAATCTAAGCCAAGGTGACCAATTTGGTAGGTTGTTGGATTTTCAAATCTATTTTCCCCTTTTGCATACATATCTTCTACTCTATGTACTACAGTCATGTATTACCAAGCCTATGAACCCTTACTCAACCCAAAGAAGCCTCATCTATTTGATCCAAAGCAGTTACTGGAAAATTGTTTGTTTTTGTCACACTTTTAGCTTACAATTTTAGCTTAAAATGTGCTTGTTAATAATAGGGAGCGACAGCCCTAGGCATTGATTTGCAAAGTATGAATAAGTCCCAACCAATATTAAGGCTCTGCTGGATAGTCCACTCCCATAGCTTTCTTTTACAGATTTCTATCTGTGTAAATGTTGTATAACAAACTTTAAAAAGTCCTGATATCCTTTCTCGAAAAGGTCTGTGCAAGGCTGAAACAATATACACATAACATCATTTTTTGCAACAAATGTAAGGCATACATGCAAGATTCTTAAATGCAAGTATGCTCACTAAAGCAAGCTAAACCTTTTCTGTCAGAGCCATTGTGGTAACCCTCAGTGTACCAGTGGTACTGTAAATCCCAAGCATCATTCCCAGAGACAACCCTGCAGAAGACTACAATAAGAAGGAGTGGCATCTGACAAACCAACAGGCGGTGGTGTTGTGAACCACAGTTTCTAGTATGCATGACTTTCTAAGTCAAATAATTGTTTTTGACAGGATCACAGGAGTCAGCTCTTCACAGGGGGACTGAAAGCGAGCTGTTCATGTGCAGTGCTTTGATTGATAAACATGTGTTACCGAAATATATTTTCGGGTTGGGCTCATTCTTGCTGCTCCAAGTGCATATCTCTGCGATACAATGAATGTGTCCCCCTCGTTTTATGTTTCCATCAGTCCAAATAAAGTAATTAAGCTGATAAATACTTTCGTTTCCTGCAGAATAAAATTACTGAGGGCTGAATGCAGAGTGTTAAGCTTTGCAACTGAAGACAAAATCCAGATGATACTGAGTGTTTGTCTTTTTTTCCCTCCCTTCTTTTTGTCTGGAGGAAACGGGCGCTTCAGTGACACTTATTTGAGCTTCACTGTGTGTTTTGATCATCAGAAGCAATACACTGAACCAAACATGTAAAAAAATGCATCCCCTCAACAGCGATATTACTATAAAGACATTACCATGTTAGTGGTGGAAGAGTTGAGAGCTTTGCAACTATGTGTGCAAACTAAGGCACACCAAACTGAGCCATATAAGGTCAAATGTATCATGGGTAGAAATGCGTGTCTGGGTCTTGTGTTCATGGTACTGTGAGCAGTCTGCGATGTGTATCAGTGCAGTAGCCGTGGAAATCATGAGGTCATACTTCTTAATGTCTTATCAGATCAGATAGTTAGTTATCTGCAGCAGCTGCAAAAACATATTGCACACAGAGAAAACAGGCACTCTCTCACACATACATACCGTAAATAGACATACAAAAACACTTTTAACGCTGACAACCAACAGCACATGCACACGCAATCATGGGGAAGCAAACAAAGCTGGAAGAATGCCTTTCTACCTCAAACCTTTTGCTGCCAAATTGCAGACAGTCACACAGACAAACAGGGACAAAAATAAAACCCACAACCCCACACAAAGGTGCCTTTGTGCACACTCAAGCAAACGGAACAAAAATCCCATATTTCTCCTTTTTCTTTTCTTTCTTCCTCTCTGACTCCCATTTTCTGTCTAACAAACATTCGCACATTGTTTTCACAGAAACAGGAAAACATAAATTCCCACTGATGGCACTCCTATCACGCAGAGCTCCAACTGCCTACATAACTCCTGCTTACAATAATCTCTCAAAACGCCAACACACACACGTCCGTATGCTTTGCGATGTCACATTCAACTTAAAAAGACAAATATGAATGTTTTTTCGGCAGGCAATTTGGGAGAGTTTAGGGAGATAAAGAGACAAATCAATACTGAGAGAAAGGAAGGGATGATGCGGCAGCAGAGATTTTTCATTGAATGAAACTGGAATGGAATTAGATATATGATGTTAACCATTTGCACACACACACAATAGTAGAAATTAAATAAGGGATTCACTTATGGAGCTGCACTTGAGCTTTTCTGTGCGCTCAGTCTCTCTCAAACTGCTCTTAAAATGTTCTGTTATAACTGCTTTAAGAAAATAAGAGATACATTTGATCGTTCCCTTTCCACAAGCTCTCACTGGGGATTCAGAGCTCAACTTTCTTACGTTTACCCAGACATTATTCAATTATTCATGCTTTGTTACCACACCTGTGTGTGTGTGTGTGTGTGTGTGTGTGTGTGTGTGTGTGTGTGAGTGCATATGCATGTATGTGAGTGCAGTTAAATTTACTTACTCTTAGATATATCTATAATACCTTGTTAACTGAATAGAGAGGAATTCTACTGTTAACCGTAGTGTAAACTCCAGGGATGCCGTCCTTTTTGAAAATAGGGATTTTTGGAATTAACCAAATTTTTTTTATTTATTTATTTTTTAACATTATTTTGTCACTGTATTTTTACAAGGCCTGGTTTATTCGGGGGGGGGGGGCTTTTAACTACATTGTGAGAACAAAATGGCAAATCAAAAGAGTCTTTATTCACACTCTTCCTTTAACTTTATTCACAGACATATATGCCAAGGCCTTTCGGGAACTGTCGACCAGTGGAAACAGAAAATCCATTAGTTCCAGTAATCGCATACTTCTTATCTTGCCATCTTTCTTCCTTTCTTTCATTTGTTTATTTTTTTTCTCCTCCTCTTCCAGAGTGGTTTTCACAAGATAAGTGGTTTAGATGAGGGTGATGAAGCAAAGACCAGCAAAACTATGCTGGCTGACAAAACTTATGATAGACTACCAGTATGCGGGTTGAGGCTGTGTGTGCATTTCTGACATTCAAATACGTTCATTAAGAAAGAAAATCAAGGCTGGGTTTGGTCAGTTCATAGCATGGAATTATACAGGTATTATTATCAAAGTTTCACATTTTCTTCTGAAACAAGACACCACATGGTCACAATTTCTATGCATCCGTTTGATACTTCATCAAGGTTTTATCCAATGTTGTCACTGATAAAAGCCACATTATTCAAGACATGGAGAGCAAAGCAAGATACCTTAATCACTCAATTATCTTTGTCCAAAGAGATCAATTCATTTATATATATTTATTTAATTTTATATATATTTGATGGAATTTGCTTTAATGTATGTTCTTCTTGAGCTTTTCATTTTACCGTCACTTTCATCTAATATTTGGCCACAGGTTTGATGAGTTTTCAGATAGACACATCATCACGCAGACAGACATCTTTTTGGTTTAAGATGTACAACCGGGTGGTAGTTTGTGTCTGTATGATGACAGACTTAAATGATAGAGCATGCACAGAACAATGCTTGTCATAGCCAATTATTCATTCGACAGGCTCTCAGAACTTGACTTGGCAATTCATAATAGTAGAAAACACTTGAATAGTAGACTCTCTTAATATGGAGCAGACACTGACAGCTGGCTGCCGTCTTCTGACTTTAAACATGCATGACATACAAGGCCCTAACTTAAGCCTGAAACTAGATTTACAGCCCCGCTTGCAGAGGGGTGACTCGGTCAGGCCACAGCTGGCCTCAATGAAAAGGACCAACGACAGGCACTATTTCTAGGAGGAAAGAAAGAATAAATCTAAGGTATCCGGGTGGCCAAAGTTGTAAAATAAACATACTATATGCAGCTATCAAGTCGTTGCAGTCTGAAAAATATTTTATATTCTGCAGACTACTCATGTGTTTGAGAAAAAGTAAAGATAAATAACTAAAAAAACTAAACACAGAAAATTACAATAAATAGAAAAACTTCTTCTTGGAGAATAGGTATATCTAATATACAAAGCAGTATCACCTGCCTCTAATGTCTCTTTTTTGACAAATTGTGTTAGGGTTGATATGGTCCCTTTTTATGCTTGTGGACTTTCTTTATGTTCAAATTTCTTCACAAGCTGACACTGCAGGGTAAAGTTCAGAGAATGAATAACTCTACTCAGACACACACACACACACACGTACACACACACACACAGGCTTGGTCTCTGCACATTCAATTTATTTCCAAATTATTATTCTGAAAGTCACATTAGCGTCAGTTATCAGGTCAGCGCACAAGCTGCACATTACTGCATGTGTGCTGCTCGTGTGTGGAATGAAGGCTGCCAGTGCACATGCATATCTATAGGCATACAGTAAGCACATACAGTTGTATATGTGTCTGCTTTTGTGCGTTTGTGGATTTATGCAGATGTAGTGAGCATTTCATTGCTTTTAAAGTTGTATGTTAGTGTATCTTCCGCATCTGGACGTGTGTATTTAATGGCAGTGTTGTGTTTCTGCAAACGTTCCTAAAAGCTTGTGTATTTTTAAAATGTTATTTTTACTATTTATTTATGTTTCTTTGTGTTTTGTTTAGCAGTGCTAGCAATATACCTCTAGGGGTAGTTAGCCAGCTTACTACGTTGTTCCAAACTTCTATCTCAACAATCACTGGAAGGATTATTATAAAACTCTGTGCAGCCAGTAATCATGCACAGAGGGAAGAGGCTTACTGACCCTGATGATCCCCTGACTCGTCAGAAACATCTCCTTTGACAGTCTATGGTTCAAAATCCATTTTATTACACAAATTATTCCCCGGAATATTCAAATTGGATTAGAATAGTTCTTGTGAAGTGAAGTTCTTTTGCAGCACAGTGAATGGGCCAAAAGTCAACGTATAAGATTTTGCTCTAGAGCTTCTTTTAATTTGAATTTTAACTTCAACAAAGTGAATACTGCGGATTGATTCTAAATTTTGGGGTCACCATGATGACAATGGAAGGGGAGTGACGGAAATAACACTTAAAAGGAAAGGAGTAAACAGTGTTTGTTATAAAGAAAAGAAATCAAGAAGAGAAAATCTTTCTTCACTACTCTTGACTTGAGGCATACGCATCATCTCAGATGCAGCTTGGTTTTGAGTCACATTGAAACACTCACCAACACATTCACAGTTGGACATACATCACACGTATATACAATTAGGCACAGCCGCATTTTAAGCAAGGAGCAGATGATGAGTGGGTGTCTGCAGGTAGGCAGTGTGAAAGCTCTTAGTTGCTATTTTTTAATGGCTGTCTCTGCCAAGCATTACAAGCAGATAAACACAGTTTCTTTACTGAACTATAACTGAATCTTTGCTTGCCCAGCTGCATTTATTGTTAGTTCTTGCATTATTGTACATTCACTCCTCTATTCTAGCTTTAAATAAAGATTTGTTTTCAGCTCTTCATTATTCCTTGTTTCCATTTTAGAGAGGATTTTAGTTCAAAGCTAAGAGAGGAAATATACAGTATACTGCTCTGTATGAAAGACTTGGGAGTAAGTATGCCTCGTTTGGCCTGGAATGGCCCATAAGCCCATGCTTATCTCCAGTTTCTGCAGAGCAAGACAGCACAGATACACCTCACTGAACACCACAGGATGGTGCAGCAGGGGTTTATATCCGACTCTGCTCTTTCGAGGTTAAGTACCATGCAATGAGGCTTTGGTAACATTTTCTTTCATGTGCTTCAATAGGTGGGTAGAACCCTAAATGTCATACTATCAGCCACGGTGGTCCTGGCAAAGTCAGATGAGAGCCTATCTGTATGACTCTCTGGCTACTCTGTTGGTTTAAATTCCACCTCTCCTCCTCTGAACTAGGTTACTGGTGTGAGAACCAACTATGGCAGCCCCATCTCTCCCATCTCTCAATTTGCCCTATATACCTCTCTCCAGTCATCCCACAATGGGCAACAACCAGCCCACACCAGCCTATTTATCATTTTCTGGTTCCAAGTTTCTTTGTATGTCCAAAATCCTGACTTGCTATTGTGCAGCCGTGGCTCACCCATCACCCCAAGTGTAATTCTACTGGTAGTTAAATAATGCAGAAATAATGCAGTAACACAACATAAATAAAGAAATGGATTCAGGCAGGAGAAAAACACAACAACAGCAAGAGAAAGATAATTGCAGTCAATTCGCAAACCATGTAAACTAATTCTATTTTTTTTAATCATACAACATTCAAATGGAATGTCTCATTGATATGTGTAGTCTTACATAAGCTTACAGGGGTTCAAACTTGTGCAAGTTGGTGTGTAATCTTCCAGATGGATTCTATCTCTCTTATCCCAGTGCCTGAGGGAAAAGCAAGGCTTTGCTTTCATTCATGTTCTACTATCACAGCTCAGTATCACTATTAATACAAGCAGCCGGCGCAGGGCAGTACATTGGAATATCAAAACATTGGCTGAGGAAGGACTTCTATTTTTCAGGGAGATAGGGTAATGTTTTTTTGGGGGGGGTCTGACTATTGATGGTATGCCTGGTGGTGTGTATGTGCCTGCAGTATGATCCTATCTATCTGTTCAACTGGCTGGTTCTCTGCTCAACATGTGTTTTATCATATTTTACACCTGTCAGTATCTCACTGTCTTTACACTTTTGTCTGTCTGTCAAGTTTATCTCTCCCATTAGAATCTTTAGTCTGTGATTGGCTTTCTGATTTCTTTGGAAAACTTATTTCATGTACACCTTTCTCTCCTTCTTTTTCATTTGCTTGTAGCCTACTTTCTTTCTACTTTTGCATTGCAGTAATGGCACAGATTTAGTCATCTATCTTTCTTAGGTCACTTCCCCAGGGGCACATTTCACATCAACATCTACCCACCCAGCCACTTTGAGCAGCACCATCTTCTCTTCCACTTGGCCTTTTTAATTTTTCTTGTTTTTTTGTTTTTTTTGTTTGTTTTAAGAAAAATCTGAAGTACCTCATATTGCATTCTTTCTTCACTCTATTACAGTAACTATCTCCTTATAAATATTGTTTCATATTGCTCCTCCAATTTCCCTATAAAAAAAAAAAATTAAAACACCATCCTTTGTGCAGTTTTGTCAATGATTATTAGGTAAAGTGAAAACTTGTAAGCCCACACATAAGTATTAAGATGGCCTAAAATGAAATAATAAAGAAAAGCTTATAGGTTTATTTCATTTGAAGACTTTCCCATGTTTTGGCTATCTTATTTAGAGCAGAAGATAAAACTGGATCAGACATTTCACTGCTCATGTCTTCCTCCATCTGGACACAAACCATCTCTCTCTTCCCTTCTTTCGTATCCTTCCTCTCTCTGATTCTCTCATTCCTTCCAACTGCATGACTTGGTTTTTCTCTCCTGCCTGGACAGTCTGTCTGCCTCCCCTGCTGTGTTTCTCCTCCTTCTTACTCCTCCTTCCATCTTTTCCCTTTTCTTTCTGGCACATCCCCACACTCTCTGCTCTCATCTCAAGTCCACATTTCCTGCCTTTACGCACGTTCACTCTTTCCCAACATGTTATCTCCCTGCTCTGCTCTCTGGCATCTCTCTGACCACCAAACCTTCTCTAAATCTTCCTCTCTTCTCCCTCCTTTACCTCTTCTTCTCACTTTTTTTTCATTGCCTAACTTGCTCCCTGTATCCTTTCCTACCTCCCTCCATCCTTGGGACATTATAAATGGAGACTCATAGGGGTTTCATAATTCATGACTTCTGACCCTATTACAGAGACATTACTGACCATATTATTCTCTTTTGCTATCATATTCCTTTCACTCCTCATGCGTACTCACATGAGATGGGGAAAAATAGTTGTGCACTTAACTATTTATCCCATCTCACCTTCACTTCAATAATGTGCACATCCTCACTATAAACAACAAGAAAAGGTAGGAAATATATTTCTCTCAAATGTTTTTTTTTTTTTTTATCCTGCTCTTCACTACATCATCTAATGTCACAATTTATTTGAACAACTGTGTTGCCCTGTGGGTCGATAATTTATCGAGGCTAAATTCTTCCTGATCTCAAAAAAACATTGAGCAAATAACACAGTGAGAAATCTTAAGACTGGGATTTCTTACAAAGTGTTTAAAAAGAGTACTTAACATGAAAAAAACATATAATTAGTGTTTTATTCTTCCCTTAATCAGTGACTTTCCTTGTAAGCTAACTCAAATATATTGTTATCTATAAACGATCATGAAAAATGCCAGTCGTGTGACCATGCCATTTTGGAATCTCAAGTGCCAGTTTTGGGGGCTTTGGTCTGTTACTATGTGAGCAAGGTGAAGGGGGAAATTAGTCCACAGTTACAGAGTGTATTTCAACATGATCTCTGTTGTTCTGCTCCTCTGCTACCACAGTCCTAATTAACTTTTATCTTAAATCTGATACCATCACGAGTACTGCTTTCTGAAATGAGCTGTGCTTGAGCTTGTGGGAACTAGAGCAGACCAGAGGCAAAACAATCTCAACAGCGAGCCTTCGTGTGACAGAGAAATGAAGGAACAGCGGGAGGAATATGGACTTCTTTCATTTTGAGCTTTATTTAGGTGAAATCTAAAATTGTTTAAAATGATTGCAATCGGATTTAGATTTACAGAGTTTCATCAGCCTCTAGAGAAACAAACAAAAAAAACTTTGCCAGTGCTTAACAGAGCGAATAGCTAATAAATTCAAGGGGCAGAAAAAAATCAAAGTATGCCTTAATGAGGCCTGTCACAAAGCTTTCCCATTAGATGTCTCGGTCCAAGTTCAAAGAGATCTGAGGGTTTTAAGGTGTTGGACTTTGTTCAGTCATAAATATGACCATGACACGCTAAATGTTCAAATGATTTCTGATTACCAATGAGGCATCGATTCCATTCCAGCAATATGTCTGTCTTCTATATGTCTTCTACACTAGAACGAGACAAGTCATGACTTGCAAGTTAAGTTACCTTTACCTCTGTGCTTGAGGATTAGTATCCACATAGTGTTGTCCTGATCTGAAGGCTATGGCAGGCGATTTGGTTTCAGAAACAAGAAGCAACAGCTTTATTTTATACCGATGCAGGACCAACTGCAGAAAAAAGTGTCACAATGGTGTGAAGCTTGAGTGTACTCAAGTTTGTGGAACACTATATCACAAGGAAGAAAGAATATTTTCCAATATAATATACCCCTTTTTCATTTTTTTGCTAATAATGTTGGAGAGTCCTTTCTAACTTGCCGGTTCAAAATGTCCCCTGGGTGTTCAGCTCGCTTGACGTCTGGTGACTGCAGAACCTACAATTCACACCAAGTTCATTCTCATCAATCTATTCAGTGACCCCTTGTGCCATATGGGCAGAGGCACTATCATCCTTGGGGAAACTACCTTTGCCAGGTGAAAAAATGTTTCATCATAACATAAAGATGATCAGTCAGAACAACCTTTTGATTTTCAGTCAGCCCCCTCTATAAGGATACAAGTGGACCCAAATCATACCAGCAGAATGCTGCTCCAGAGCATAACAGAGACATCGAATCTTCTAACTTTCAGATTCAACAGTTTCACTTTCTTGTCTGTATGTGCAGCATCATTTCTCTCTCCCTCAAGAAACCAAGACCAATTTTGGTCTCCAAAAAAATCATGTCAGTGATTGTGTGGAGTCCATGCTTGAGTCGATAACCTGCATTAGATCAGGTACATTTAATCACTCCAGGCATGTCCAGTATTGTAATTTATGTGTATTTTGAAAATTTTTATTTAGTTTAGATTAAGATTTGTTTTCATCTTGTATATTAGAAATTTAGAAGATCATCAGTGCTGCATTTGACAGGTAATATACCTTCCTATATGATTCAACACATAATTTATGCAGGCAGCATGTTGACTACATAGACGGACTTTTCTTCACAAAGATTAAAAAGCATTCCCGAACATACAGTGAGTCTACGATCATTTCAACGATAACCTCAACATGCCCAAGTTGTGTTCCTGTTGTAGAGTAAGCAAGTGGTACATTTTAATGAATGTCCATCAAAAGAATACATGAAATCATGTTGGTGCAGATTAATATTCAGGTATAAATTGTTCTGTCCAGTTAACTCAAACCTGTGGTTAAACATAAATTAGCTTTATTGGTCCATGGCGCTAAGGTGTGCAATTTTATGATCAAGGCAAAAAAAATATATTCTTTTTTTTTCATTTCTTTTTCCTTATTCTATTCCCAAAGAGATACTGTTTACATTTCTCTACACGATCACATTAACGTTCAAAACGTCTTGCAACTTGATGAGGTCGATGCTCAACCACTCCCAAAGTCTTCCGTTACTTCTACTTTAATGTCTTGCAACACAATGACGCAAATGTTCAACACTGATTCGGCCACAAATGTTTATAAAGAGGAAGGAGGTTATGAGGAGATGGTGTTGCTCTGCATGACTTTCACACAATACACCACAGGTTTGAAACCCCTCCCACACATTTTCTACTGTCCTTTTACTTGCCCCTCATTCACAAATGTTGAGCATTAAGGCTTTTAAATATATGGTAAGACTTTGAAAAATGTAGGTAAATGGTAAAAGAATATCGGTTTAAACACTCATGGGTTGCTGTACCCATCATGACACATTGCCGCTGTCCTACACAAAACAACAGCCTATGGGGAGACATCGATATCTCACAATTTGTAACCACAGATTTTGACCAGTTCATGTAAACAAATGTGCCTGATGTACATCTGGTGATACTGGTCAAATTAATGGTTTGTCGACTCGATTTGAAATGAGGCCCAGATGTAACCCATGCTGGTGAGCGCACAAATAATGATAAAGCCTGAAGGAACAGGCTTGATGTTCAAAATCTCAGATGGCAGCAGGCAGTAGCAGAGTACAAAATCTTTTCAAAGAGGCAAAGCGAATAATAAGCACTCTCTGCAAGTGAAGTCCTTCTACCTTGAAAAGATAGCTTCACTTTAAACTGATACATTCTGCCCTTTTTTTTTCTTTTTTTTTTCCATGGACTTGGGGCAGTGAAATTGTGTCATGAGTCGACAGACCATCTTTAAAAAGAAGAGGAGTTAAAGCCCCACGGCTCCATGCATTTACTTATCTCACTTCTCAGTAAGATTGCTCACCCTAGGCCCAGCATTACAATTATGGAGCTTATTCTTTCTGTGATTTCCTTTAGGAGTAGAGCACATCAAAAAGTTTTATTACTGTGGCAAAAAGTTTATTTCCGTTTTTTCAAATTACAGCAACAAATCATGGCTACAGTACATTAATGAAGTGAATGTTGATAAAAGCCAGAAATGTAAGGATTTTATGACATGACTGTACATGAGGAAAACTAAATAGTGGAAACGAGGCTCGAGGTTATGGGTTCAGCCTTGCATAACTGAATTTTAGGATTCATTTCCATTTCAGATTATTCTGAAGCATAATTTAATTCCTTTTAAGACAGAGTCACCGTACGGTTAATTATGTATTTACAAATTTGCTGGTCAGAGAATAGATGACAGAATGGTAGTATGGAGTTCAGATGCAAATCATACGGACAAGAGTTAACTGTATGCATAATTGACTTCTATTTGACGAGTTTGGAAACCAGATTCTCAACAGCCATAATGCTCAGGGATGTTCTCCATTCCATACATTTCCAACAAGGTTAAAAGTTCGAATGTGGTAACAGTAAAGTGGATTACATTTAGAAGATGAGAAGAATGTCATCTTGTTATATCTATCTGCTCATGAAAATGTGTATTAAATTGTGAAATTGGACACTGCTGTTTTGATTTAATCTTTACCGACTTCTGAACATTCTTCTTTTATTTTACATAACACATCTGCATATAAACGCAAGGTCATGTTCAAATTAGAAATGCTAAGTGCTCTATTGGGCTTCAGATAAGCACTAAGAGCAATCATATAAAGGGCACCAGAAGTACGGAATGCAAGGAAATGACCATGGCTAAGCAAAGCAAAGGTTAGAAGTTCAAATCCTGAGGTGAACAAGTGACTGAGTCACTCTGTTTATGCGAATCGATCTAGAAAAAAAGATGGATATGTTGATAAGCTGAAGTTGCCCTGCAGCTACCGGTGCTGCATGACTGGGTCTTTTCAGTGAGCCCTCACACAAAGCGGTGCAGTGAAGAGGGGGAATAACAAGAGGTTAGTTAGTTAGCTGAGGTTAAAAGGTCAAAGGTGATGAGCCTTTTAACGTTGTGTATGTATGTGTGCATGTGCACATATGTGCATGCACGTACTGGGGTTATGTTACGTCTGCACGTGTGCGTCCTGTTTGCGTGTGTGTGAGTGAGTGAATGAGTGAGTGAGTGAATGAGTGAGTGAGTGTGTGTGTGAGTGAGTCAGCCATAAAGAAGATGTGTTGTATGATGAAAGAGCCTCTGTGCAGGTGGACGCTGAGGTCAGAAGTTGAAATGTTTGGGGGCTAGCGGAGAGGATTCCCTGCATGACTGATTCTGTTTGCAGTCGGTTGCTCTGTCAGAGAACTGATGAATGGGTTTTAAGAGTTTCAGCCTTGTAAGCTCAAAGTTAATGGACTACAGCTGAGTGGGCCAATACTATTGTTTTCAGAAAACTGGCATGTGGAACTTATGAGCTGGTAGGTGCAGTGCTTTCGGACAAATATTAATCAATCAAAAATATGCTGAAATGTTGTGAACTCTTATTATCGGTGCCATTAAAGCATCATCAGCAGAAGGAAATACAATGAAAAGAAATAATTTGCCTGCTCAATAGCATAAATTCACTAAAGCAGTTGAAGGGTGTTGTAGGTCGGACACAGAGAACGTGTGGAAGTTGTTGTTTGAGGTACAAGTGAGCCAATGACAAACAATCCATGATGTTTACTTTGTTCAACAAATAAATTACTTTAGAGACTCACAAGGCCGGAAAACACAGCAAAACAACACACGCACAAAAAACTCTACAACTTTGAAAAGGTAATACGGTTTCAAGTTTTAAAAAAAAACTAATATCACACACCTTGCTTTAAAGAATCATCAGAAATTCCTTGCTCATCCAAACAAAGTAAAACAGACACCTATTCCTGGATGAATGTGATTGGGTCACAGGGCACGTTGCTGGATGACATCACATCGCATCAAAGGTCAAGCCTGGTTCAACTTTTTCTGACATCTTGTCATCGGCACAACCTCCAGCACAACCAGATTTGCCTTCTCACATGAAGAAGGAGAAGAGTGAAAGTGGAAGCTGCAAGCCGTCCTTTACAGTCTCATAAACTTGAATGCTTTTGTAAAGGTGTAGCAATATCACAGTTTTTCAAGTCTCCGCAGGCAAATGCAGAGCTATGCAAGCGATGCCAACATATTGCAAGTTGGTATTCTCTATCATGCAACATCTAGTGCCAGTGGCTGAAGATAAGTTGATCCTAGGGCTTTATTACGAATGGATAAAGACATAGATTCTGTGTAATAGATGGTAAGCTTAAGTAAGGCTGAAACTGCACTTAAATAATATAGTGAATTTGTATCATCTTTTATGGTACAATTTTGCAAACTGTTTTGAATTTTAATTAAAGTTAAATGGTTTTTTAAGTGATAAATAAAAAAATACGTTCTCGCCATATCAAGTGCCACAAGGCCACTGTGCAGGGTGCGGACATTTTCTCAGGCCCAGTGGAGTTCATTTTAACTAGAAGATATTTTAATCCATTTTCCTTTTTTTTTAATCAACTTTGCTTTAAACACTATGCAGGCAAAATCATGAGTTTTTACGGTCTCCTCCGAAACTCTGAGAACATTTTACAGACAACGTGTATGCGAATCTTCAGCCTCTGCACACTTTATATGTTGCGTCTTTGTGTTTGGTGGGAAGAGAAGTGAGCTGAGCAAAAGTATACAAAAAAAGGATAAAAGAAGGAGTGGGAAGCTGAAAAAGAGGAATGAAAGGCGGCAGATGCATCAAATGGAAGAGAACTAAAGAAAATGTAGCCCGAAGAAGAAAAACGTGAGACCTTGGAGATGCTCTTTTATTTACTTCTTTTATCTTTTTCACTGATTTCTCTGGTCATTGATTTCTGTACTTGCCGAGCTATTAAGGTGCGCTTCATAACCACTTTTCTCACTGCAATCTTCATACAAATGATTACGCTCGAGGATAAAAGCTAACTGAACACAGAGAACCATGTCATCTTGCTAGCTCTGTTACATTGCCATGTCCTCGAGTGCTGTTAATGAACTTAAAAATATTTCCTACCTTTTCATTCAAATTCAAAGAGGCATGAGGAAGTTTGATTGAAATTTACCCTTTACTGTGAATAGTTATGCAAGTAAGAGATGGCTTTGTATTCAGAGGCCATAACATTAAAGATGACACATTCGCAAATACTGAAACCTGATTACTGATTGTGTTCTCGTGTTTTTCACTTTCTAAATCACAAATCCAAGCAAAAGCAAAAATCAAAAAGCAAAAGTCTGGGCAATGCAATGCAGCACCCCCTTTCAACTTAACGGGAGCGGTTTCCAAAATGTTTTCAGGCTTGATACGATTTTAAAGATGTTGATAGGCACATTCTTGTTCCAGAAAGTGTGTGGAAATGTCTATTTGTGAGATAATTCTTTCATAAATTAAGATAGGGAGTAAAACAGATGTTATTATCTTTTAAATATTAATTTGTTCACCAAGCCATCACCTTAAATATTGCATGAAGCAAATCCAATGGTTATTCTGGACTGATAAGGATCAGTTGGTTCCTGTATATGATATTAAATTAAAACTTTACACCGAAAAAGTTATACTATTTCCATCAAGAATACCAGTCGGTATTCTTGATAGGCGTGTGTGTGAGAGAATGAGTGCAGGTGGGTTTGTGGTTAAGCAGAGTTGGTAAGCTGTATGAACTTTTGCAATTTTGTGGTCATGGGTGAAATGTGATAACAAAGGATTAACCACAAATATTAGTGTGACACATTTTACCCTGATACTTGAGGAGAAATTCCTCTTTTACCTGCCTCTGCACGGAGTTCAGAGCCTGAGATCAACTGTACAGCAGCACTCCTGGGGTTTCCAAGAGCTTAAGTGTCTTCATGGAGGACACTTTAGTTGGGAAAACACTTACAGGTATGGGGTGAGACGGGAAATATGTGCAAACTTGTTGAATGAACTAAACATGCACGTTTTAATTCTTTAAATGCTCTTTAGCAAAAAAGAGTCACAAGTGTGCAAAGGGGAAAATAAATAAAAGAGGATTAGCGGCAGAGATGGACTTAATTTGCTTGCTGTTCATTATTAGGGAAAACACAATCGTTACATCAGTCTTTCTCCCAAGCTCACATGGCATTGGGCCTTTTTCACTCTCTCCTTCCTCATTTTCTCGTCAGGACAGAGAAACACACATAAAGCATCAAACGAGGCTACCACAAACTCACACACGTACACACTGAAAGACAGTGCTGGAATCAGCATGCGATTTAGACTGGTGTGATTAATAGCATTTTATGCACCACTGAGCAGATGAACCACCAAACAGCACAAACATTATCATAACCTGAAAGACCTAATTACTGCAGAGCACATCTAACAGACGTGCGTGTGTGTTTGCGTGAGTTGGGATGGGGGTGAGACGGGGACAACGAGGACAGAAGATTTATGACCCTTCTATGGAATGCTGTTCTGCGTCCCCACCATCCCTTTTGTGTTCCTCACCATTTGGGTGCAAATTAGGAATATGATAATGGCCATATTATATATTATAATGAGTGTGGCCCGCGTACACATGCGGCTAAATGTGTATGCAGAGCATGTATCAGTCTGACCAGCTGAATGAGGATGCATTTCAAAACATGGTTGCGAGAAGGAAGACAACAGCAGCTTGTTCTCTTGCGTGGCCATGTGACATACTCAGAAAGTGGCAGAAATCATACATCATACAGCTCAGATGAAAATAAAAAAAAATGAAAAATGCAAAACCTTAGACCTGGTCTATAGCTAGCAGCCTCTTTCAACCCTAAATCCTTGAAATTAAATTCCTTCACAACTAAATTACAAGAACATATTTGTGATGTAATTGATTTTTTACTGCATTTGGGTCCATATTATTTGCCATCAACGTAAAACGGTACGTTGATATTATAGTAATTCTAGAACTGCCTAAACCTTGATAGACGAGATGAAAACTGCGGTCTTTATCTTTCTTCACCTGCCTTCCACTTACTGTTGACTGTAACAAAGTACTCAGACTTTTTTTCGTGCCATACTTTATGACTTCCAAGGTAATTTTTTTTCCAATAGGAGGTGTTTTTTTGTGTGTAAAGCACATTTTGTGTGTTTAGTCGAGACTCTCATGAATTTACTGTCATTATGCTAAATTATTGTAATGGTTTCTAAGGATAAAATCACCCCGGTGCAACTCGTCCACAATGAGTCTTCACTGACACCAAGAAAGTGGCGCATGTTAAACCAGTCTTTAAATCACTGCACCAGCTTCCTGTGTACCAGAGGATAGACGGAAATTCACCCACTCAGGACTGCACTTCATGGACACAAACACACATGCTACCACAAAGCAGCACAATTTGCAACACACACACACACACACACACACACACACACACACACACACAAACACAGAGTGACTCACTCTCTCATAAGAATGCCAATTTTGCATGACTGTGCCATTCTACAGCAAATGTTAGGGTTTTTTTTTTGTTTTTTTTTCTCAAACATCTGAATAAGCTTTGAATTGGTAAACTAATAAACTTGACTCGCAATTCCTTATCGTGGAAATGTTAAAAAGATGAAAACTTAAGAGTCAGTTCTGGTTCTATGCATTAGGCTTGAAAACAACAATACCAGCAAATAATCTAAAAGAGTAATATTTCCAGGTCATCTAATTGAAGTATGTGTGAAACACAACATTTTATAGCTATATATAGAAAGACAAACCCACACAAAATACACTCACTGAAGTGTTCACTCAATTTGCAGAAATGAAAGAACGGATTATGTAATTACTTTCCAAATAAAACATCAATCAATGCAATGCAGACAGATTTATTTTCTAATACTCATTGTCATGGCCTTTATTTGGGAATGCTGAAAAAAAAATCCACTTCTATAAAAGGTGTTGACTACTCTGTTTATGCTTGTTATTTGTGACATTGTGTGTGTGTGTGTGTGTGTGTGTGGGGGGGGGGGGGGGGGGGGGCTTCTTACATCTTTACTGATTGTTAAAATGTGAGTGACACTTGGAGCCCCACAGTCTGACTCTTGAAAGAAACCAACAAAAAAATCCAATCCAATTCAGAGTAATGGATTACACCGGATAAGATACTGTACTGAATCAGCATCAAGCGCTTGACAAGACACTAGGTTATGGCTATCTGTTCTTCTCTTGCTTCCTCTCTTTCGTTCTCATACCATTTCTCTAAGTAAAGCCTCCCTTGGGCCTCTGGACACCAGAGCAAAGCAAAGAGGAGGAGAAAGTGAGGCACAGATGAGAATGAAACAGCAAGGCCGAGCAAAGAGAAAAAGAAGGCCTGCAACATACAAACCTATGTGCCTTCATTGTAGAGATAGTTGTATTTTAGCAAATGTTGGATATTGTTCACACTCTGCTAACTGGGCAAATTTTAAAATCGAAAGCAGGTTTTGCTTGTGTCAGGTTTGCTTGTGTCTCAGTGGTTGCTGAACAATTAAATGTTTGTGACATCAAAGCTTTGTCCTGTATAGCCCATACCTATCACCACAGTGACGTGTGCTCACTAAATATTTTGTCTGATACCACATTATTTCATTGTTTTAATGAAGATTATTTGAAATATTATGAACTATTTCTTAACTATCTAAGTTCATATCAGAAGACTGTGATCCCAGTGTCTCATTTCAGTTGGCTTAATTTGCCCAATCTATATTGTACTTAAATCTCACTGGAAATGCTCAAGACTCGGGCCTTAAATAATATTAGCTCCTTTACAAAGCCATTAGGCATTAATATTCTGAATGCTGTTGGTTTAAGTGCACCTATAGTGTAAGGAACAATGGCTTTTCCCGGTGACTCCTTGTGATTTTTTTTGGTCTGAGTCTCAGACAGATGTTTGAATAGATGAATTCAAGAATCATAAGTTATTTGATAGGATTTAGTAGTCTGTTTCCCTTTATGTTTGCTGCTTCCTCACATTTCTTTTGTCCTTTTGGGAGAACTTTTGTTTGCAGGAGGATGTTTAACAGTGAATAGGCACACGCACAAAATGAATTGGGACATTCAAAGGACAAATAAATCCCAGGACTTGCCATGAAAACTGTGACAGAAAGAGACAAACGGAACATGCACAAGTGAGGTCAAAGTCAGAGCTTCTAAATAAATCATATGTGACAAAGTCAGTGCTGCAGCGGGAATGTTTTAGCACAACACTGACTTACACGGAGGGAACAGACAGAGAAAAATAGGTTATTTACCATGACAAAACAATCAAAACACCCCCACCCCCCCACTGTAAAAGTCAAGAACATTCTTTTCATGTCAAGTGAATATTTAAAGTGTAATTGTGGTTTTCACATTAAAGAAAAAGAACAACATAAATACAGAGTGCTTGTGTTTGGTTTATTATTTTTCAGTAATGAACACAACTAAGCTGTCAGCCTCTGCCTAGAAAAAAGAATGCTGAATTTATACAGTGCCAATAAAGCACTCATCAGTCTGAGCTATAGTCTACTGAACTGATAAAGTTGATGAGGTAGAATTAAATTAAGCCGAGGCCTTTTGAAATAAACATGTTAAGGAAAAAAAGCAAAGCATTAATTCCAAAAGTTGAAGAGTTGACTCCTGATTAACTCATAATTAAGATGTTTTACTTGAAATGAGAGTTCAACGTTCACAAGATATTTTCTTTTTCTTTTTCTTGGATCTTGTATCCATCAACATATTAAAGCAAAGTTTCTGGTTTAAAGTCTACAGGAATGCAAACCACACAGTAATCACAAAGCCAAGATCACAGAGCAACAGTCTGTTTGGTTCAGCTATAAAATAAACTGTAAAAGAGCTTCTGGAGCTGTTTGTCTTTGATATTAGGCACAAAGGAGAGGATAGGAGAAGAAAGTATCACAGAGAATGAAAAGCAGTGCGCAAGAATAAAAAAAAGATCTCAAATGCGTGTCTAACTAAAACAGTGATGTGTAATCACTTTAAATAAGCAAGCTGCTGGAAATATAGCACATTACGAGGCTTTCTTAGCAAACGCATGCACACAAAGACCAAAACATGTGTTTATTGGGACCCCTCCCCTGCTTGTGCACCTTGTTAAGCTTTTTTTGTGTTCGCCAGCAACCCAAGGGCCTCGACATACGTTTGATGTCAGAGATAAGATGGAAAAAGAGAAGTTGTTTCACAAACAGCCTGAAATGAGCATGTGTTCACTGAAAAAAGAAGGACATTAACAGCAGCAAGGCACAGTTGTGGGAGACAGTAAAAGATCAAGGCATCAAGTTCAAATAAACATGTTTTTCATTTAAGCTTCATTATAACTGCTCACACATTTTAGCTCCGACTCGTGAAGATTGCCTTTTCCTAGTTACACTTTTTCTTGTTTTCTATCAAGTGAAACACATTTTCTTTGTGGTTTACTTGCAAATGTGATCGCAAAGAACATAACTGTGATGCCTCAAGGCTTTATTGCAAGTGAACAAGCTATTGGTGTTGAATAGAAACAGTATGGTTTCCCAGATTGAAGAAAGGCAATATTAAAACTGTCCATCCCTGAAAAGTGATAATGGTGAAATTACAGTGCTTTTCCCCATAGCCAATACATCTTTGTTTTAAGAACAACAGAAGAGTGTATGTGTATAAGAAAGTCTAACATGTATGAACAAATATACAGTATATCCATATGAAAAGCATCCGTAAAAGGTCATCTCATTAATATTGTCCATTAATACTGATAACATGCGGTTATTACTACCAAAGCACGCCTCACATGTTGTAAGGAATCATTTGGTTGGCAAAGAGCAGAGTTGATAGGAGCAGGAGGATCACAGCGCCACAACAGGCAGCTGAAGAAGATTCACATTCAATGAATGGTTTCCACGTCCGCTTGTGTGCAAAGTCTATGAGATGTAAATTTCCTCATGTGCACCAGTCAGCAAGGATCCATCGGGTCTCTCTTTGGCTGACCAAGTACACTCTAAAAGTTTCGAACCACACTGACTGATATGACCTGACGAAGCAGTCGACAAGCAGAAGAAAAACCTGGATATTTGTTTTGAGGATAGACTCCGCAGGAGATTAACCTTTATCCACACCTCTTCAATGCATCACTTAAATAGGACTGTAGGTTGATTACATGGCCATACATGAGGAGCCTCAGCTCAGCAGACCCAAAATGTTGTATAAATAGAACATGTACACGTCACTAGAGTCCTTATCAATTTGCCCACGTGGATGAGGGAACCGTAACTGGGCTCTTGAGCTTTTAGTTTTAAGAGGTGACGTGACTTTAGTTTGAGAGGTTCACACTGGGAAAATTGTCGGGGAGAACGGCCAACTGCTTTGTTGCAAAAATACTTAATCATTGAGTAGAATTATGTTCCTTTACAATGCCAGTTACTCACACTACAACAACTGCTTGCAATTTCTATTGTTTTGCTTTAACGAGTCCACTTAGCATAGCATTTTAATCTGAGCGCTATAAGTGTAACATCACCGTTTCTCGACAGTGTTACAGAAACGCTCATTTCAGGTGAAAGATCAACTAATAAATAACTGATGCTCAAGCACAAACCATCTCTGGAATGGTACAGCTAAGAGAGCCCAGCGTTACTCCCAAGTTGTCCCATGCTGTTTCTTTTTCAGGGTTCATTGGTGTCACAATGGAACACACAAGGTGCACCAGAGCGATTGTGAAGACAACCCATGACCCGAACTCAGTCTCTTTGACTGACTATGACACTGTTAAGATTGCTAGCTCTCCGTCTTGCTGTTTTTTTTTTTTTCAGGATTATATTACAGACCACATGAATACCCCTGTGAAGTGTGTCATAATACCGCAATTGTTTAGTGAAATGCCTATATCATCTGCAAGGAAACCAGAGGGAAAGACAGACAGCTTGGCAGAGAAAGGAACGTGGGGGCAGACAGGGAGATGAGATGAGAAATAACGGAGGTTACAGGGACTAAATCAAAAGGTGACAGCCAGAAAAATGAAAAAGTAAATAAAAGAGAAAGTAGAAGAAAAAAAAGGTGTCAGAGTGAATAAGTTTGAGAGGAGACAAGACGAGATTAGGAGGCCAAGGAAAAGAGGATGAGCAGGTGATGGGTTAGAGTAATGAAAGAGAAAAGGTGAGCGAAAAAAGGAGGGGGGAAGATGGTGAGGCGAGGGAGCTGACACACCAGAGGCAGCTGTAATTTTCATATGCTAATTAAACTTTAGTTTGGGTCACTTACTCTTCATGTCAAGGGTCCCTCCATACCTTCTGTCTGTCCTCACAGCCACTGCCTTCATCTGCGCCACTTCCTATCTTACTTTCAGACAAAATGTGTCTTTTTGATTCCTTTTGTTTGAAGAAGCAAAGCAACACTTCTTTCCTATAATCATACATCATACTATGTCGTGCACTTCATCCAAATGATGCCCTTCTAATTATTCTCCCTAACTTCCTGAACCCCCACAAACTCAATTTTAAACCTTATCATCGCTCGCTTTTTTGCTGCTTTTTCCCTGTTCCGTCTTATCTACACACACCCACGTCGCCCTCTTTAATGATGTCACCGTCTTTTCTATCGTTCTATGCAAAGATTTACATTATAATACCGAGATTTTTTCACTTTGTTTCATACTTAAATCCTTTCCTTTCCTTGTGTTAAGCACCTGCTCTCCTCTCTTTATCCCCTCTCTAAGGATTTCAGTTATTTTCCACTTGTTTTGTTGCCCATAGTATGTATTTCCAACCTTTTTTCCTACCCAGCCTTTTCACAGCTTAAAACATCTCTTTACCATTCTCTCTTCTTTTGTTGGTCTCATCATTCTTTTCTCTCTCTTTTGCCATAAAAGTCAAAAAAGTTGATTTATATTCTTTTCTTGATCTCTAATTTCTTCACTTTTCCTCTTCTCTTCCAGAACTCACAGAACAAAAACTCAAAGCTTAGCCAGGTACCACTCTGCCAGAATACTGGCTACACGGGCCTAAATACAAACAAAACTACTTCATTCAAATGCACACACTCACAGCACGCATTATTACCTTACCGCCACACACACAAGAGTCCACATGCACACAGAGTTGCACATTCCCATGCATGCGTAAACTGAGACACAAACATACACACCTCCAGCTCGCACGACCCGTTGCTGGTTTGTGGGCCATCTGTTCATTTATTTCAAAGAACAAACACACCTGACAGTACTGAGGAGCTGCTAAGTCCATTTCACTGTTCACTGAACAGCACAATTGACTCGACGAGATGGAGGGATAAGCTGGAACAAAAACCTAACGCACCCCAAGGGGAATTGGAGATCGAAAACCACTGTTCCTGTCCAAAGCCATTTCTCTGAGAATCAGAAAACTGTATCTCTCAGTTACTGCCATCTAACAAGATTCAGTAGTGGGCTGCTTTATTGCTCAAATATAATAGTAATTCTGCTTTAGCAAAGCTCAAGAAATGGAGGACATGAACTACAGTTGTATCACATACTGTTGTGTGATACATATGCGGTATTGTACATTCCCTACTTCAATAGGAATACCTGTGGGAATACAATATAAAGATAGAAATATTTGACAGTCAATATGCTGTATTCAGAGTTTCATTGAAATATTTAGCAAACTCTTAACACATATACGTTATCATTTATTCAGCAAAGTAAAAGGAAGTCCCAATTCCCATTAAGTAATTTTAAAACCACCTACTTCTTTTTAAACATAAAATTTTCTTCTAGTTTGAAAAGTTTTAGAAGTACCTCTACAGTTATGGCGAAACAAGTTAGAAAAAGGAAGCAGATTTATTTGCTATCTATTGTATGTCCAATCGTATATGTGCCAAGAGAGCCAATTCTAACTTCCAGCACATGACAGAACTGCTAAATTTTGCTCTGACTGCTCCATATACTTGACTAAACAACACCAACTCTACTTCACACCAATAATATAATAGATTTTACGCTGTGCTACCCATGCAAAATGGTTGACCGTTGACTTTCAGTCTTCTAACTGTTGTGAAATTTGGACGGTCTAATTTAATGGTCTAACGACCTCCCTCTGGTCCCTACTGCGGTTCTCGGTTGAGGAAAACCATGTGAAACTAAACAGGAAACATCTATCTATCCATCTATCCAGCGAGGTGGTACATTTTCAGAACTGAACATGTATGGCATAAGATGCAAAGAGAAACTTTATTGTTATTTTTGTACGAGATGTGACATATCAGCCTTTATTAACGAGAATCTTCTTACCTGAGGAAGGTTTAAGCAGTAGAGGTGGTGACACAAAGGAAAGCAGGAACCATCCGGGGCAGGAGAAAAAGAAAGACAGACAAGGCAGTATTTTGTTAGACTGCTAGACACACTACATTCTCCAAAACGTTTAGAATCATTCTGTCTTTCTCTGGTTCAATTTGCAAGCTATTTTTTTAAATATCACAATAACGGTTCAAAAATGAAATGTGGTTTGCACATTCTGCAGTAACGAGGTTAGTCAGTGTGGGTTTATTTTACATCACTCTAGAGGCATTACTAAGGCAGGATTTACCCAACGCTGCAGCACAACCTTACAATAAATTGAGGAAAAATGGAATCCTTAGATGGCTACATTTATAGGCATCAGCTGGAAGCAGAGAGGCTAAATGTGCCAACTGCTTTATATTCACGGTAATGGGGACAGACCAAATGAGGTAGTGTCTTGTTTGAACCAATCAGGGGTGATGAGACACAGGAGCACCAGAACACAGCATAATTGCTCTGTCTGGCTAGCGTCAAAACTGAGGGCGCGTGTGCACGTATTCGTGGGTCCGTTTTTTTTTTTTGTTTTTTTTTCTGCTTGAAAAACAGACGGAGAAAAAAAAACCTGTGTTGAAAGCAAAGTGACAAAGAGAGATGAGAAGGGGTGAACACACACGAAGATCATTTTTCAGTGTCTGAAGTGAGACAAAACGGCTGTATATCCAAACCAGACATTCACGGTAGACTGAGAAATTCACTTGCCTCTTCTTGTCCCTCTCTGGAATTTTTACTTGCTTTTCCATCTCCTCAAAATATTTCACACTTAATGTCATTGCACCCTTTCCCAGTCTCTATGCCTCTCTTGGCACTTCCTTTCAGCCCCTCTTTTGTCCCAACTTATTTCCCCTCGCTCTCACTCCTCAACATCTCTCTTGAAATAGCAATGTACATTTAAAAAAGTTGTGTCTGCTCTCTGTCCAGCATAGCACTGTTTACTTTCACCCCCACAATAGCACTACTTATCGATTCTGGCCCGGCTTAAGCCTTGTGACGTCTTATCATTACCCTGTGTGTGTATTCATGCAAGATGTGTTATTGCTGTTCCAAGTGTGTCTGTGTTGTGGATTCCTTATCATAACCATCTCTCACGGGCCTCTGCAGTCCAGAAATTTTAATAACCCTCTACTTGCTTGACCTTATCAAAGCAGTGAAAATCGTGCGTGTAATGGAGCATGAGCACTTAAGAGTTCTTCATGAGCACACAGAATATAAGATCTGGAGCTGTATACAACAGTCTTTCAGACACTGTTTGAAAACAACAAGCTTTTTAGTCTTTTTATCTTCATTTGCATGTTTTTGTACTGATGTCCATGTCTAGTTGGAACACACGACCCAACATACTTGATCAACACCAATCTCTAGGCTTCATTTTAATGAAATTTCCAAAAAGTCAAAAAGGTTCTTAAGATCAAAATGTATAAGATCTGTGTTGCCTTGTAAAAAAAAAAACATGTCTCACCTTCTATTTTGCCAGAAGGACAATCAACGAGCGAGAGAAGGAAATTTCAAAAGCAAGAAAACCTCAGTCCATCATTACACCTTCACACCCAACCCAGAGCTTTAGAATTCCATTCATGTATGGGCTCCAATTCACTCTGATAAAAGTGCAGATGTACAATCTGGGCTTAAAAACACAAGTTGACTTAATAAAAAAAAAGTGATTCCTCAAGGATATAACTCAATCCAGATCAATATGTGGCTTCTAAAATAACTATTTTCAACTTAGATTAAAAAAAAGTACTGTAACTAATAGCAAACAACATTTTCTTCTGTGAAACACTGTTCAATTTTCTATTATCAAAGCTCCAGCCTCAAAAGTTATTCATAAAAAAAATCTTGTACTGTTTTAAACATTAGGTTACATTTGTAAAAAAAAAAAGAAAGAAATAAAGTTAAAAAAAAATAATTTGTGTGCAGCATTCTTGTTCTTCGCATGACATTAAAACATAACGCACAATTACAGATTTAGAGGGGGGGGGGGTAATTACACTTGGCATCATGTTGATAATCAGAGCCTGATTGCTTCCTGATTTTGGGAACCTTTTCAGCTGCTGTTGACCTATCAGGATGGATTTTTGCCTTTAACAACTTCCTTTGCAAGTTAATGAGCGATGCAGCAAATGACAGCTAAACAAGAAACCTGAAAGGCCTTTTTGTTGATCCTATGGTAATTAAGCCCAATCACAAAGTGCCCCATGTGTGTTCCTCTACAAGTGTGTTTTAGTGTGTGTGTGTGTGTGTGTGTGTGTGCATGTTTGCAAGCTAGAAAGCGCCATATACTTTTTGACAGGAACCAGCAGACTGAGCTAAGAGCAGCCGGGGCGGGATGAATGCATTCCTTTGTCAGAGTGGACACACACACACACACACACACACACACACACACACATACACTTGGATATATATTTATATATAGGCAGCTTATCTGTGGGGAATCTCATGTGTTGTTGCCACTGTTTGAGAGCATGTGTTTTCTCTGTGTGAGGTTAGGGGCCTGTGTCAACATTTCATGTTGGTAACTGCTAGCAAAGATATTCCCTTCACGTGTGGAGCTACATCCTCCTCTCTTTGGTTCTCTTCACATTTTTGTTTAAGTCCATCTTTCTCAACCATCTAAGCAAGCAATGCATCACAAACTGTCCTTCACAATTGTGATCATTTTATGCAACTCTTGGTTTTTTCGTATTGGTTAATATGGTGGCTTTTTACATCAACTTTATTTTTTTCCAACAGACTGTCCCCCCATTCAATTTAATAGAGTAAAAAGAATAAAGTAGAGTAAAAAGAAACTCAATGAAATACAATCAGGAGAATTTTAGAAGTTACGATCAGTTAAGAGGGACTACACATGGCGGGCAGCATCGTGGAAAAAATGAGGGAAATGCAACACCACTTCCAAAAAGGAATTGCAATGCTGTGCAAAATCAAAATGCAATGATCTGCAAATCTCATAAGCCAACAATGTACTGACAACAGAACATAAAAATCCCATCTAATGTGAATAGTGAGACATTTTTACCATCTTAGGAAAGATTTTAGCTCACCTTGAATTTAATGGTAGCAACATGTCTTAAGAAAGATTGAGATTGATCCATGTTTATCACTGTGTAGCATCCCCTCTTCTTTTAACAACAGGAAGTAAACATCTGGGACCTCAGGAGATCAGTCGATGGACCATTGTAAGAGGAACAGTATCTCATTCTTGTCAGATATATGGTTTTAGTCACTGCAAAACAGTACAGGATCTTCTTTATTGTACTTAAGTGTTTCATCATGTGTCAATTTTTTGATATTGGTGAAATGTCTGGACTGCAGGCAGGTTAGTCCAGCACCTGGACTCTGAAAATATGAATCCATACCGTTGTAATAGATGAAGGATGCCTTTCCAGATGTGTTTCATAGACTCTAATGCACCCCCACACCATCAGAGATGCAGGCTTTTGAACTGAGTGATTATTACAAGCTGGCTGGTCCCCTTACTCTTTAATCTAGAGGACGCAGCATCCATGATTTTAAAAAAGAAATTCAAATCATTTGATGAATCTTACCACAGAACAGTTTTCCACTTCCACAGCCCATTTTAAAGGATAAGACCGGTTTTTTGACATTGGGCCCTTGATTTCACATTATAACATGATGTTCTACTCACCCCTGCTTGTTGTTGGTCATTTGGAGCTGTTCCGAAGATATTCGCGAGGCGTCTGGCTGCTCTCTTGATATTTTCGGCCATGAAACGGTTTCCTATGGGCAAGCTTATACAGGCACAAACTATGCTGTTTATAAT
The DNA here is from genome assembly GCF_027942865.1 of Odontesthes bonariensis. Lineage (NCBI taxonomy): Eukaryota > Metazoa > Chordata > Actinopteri > Atheriniformes > Atherinopsidae > Odontesthes > Odontesthes bonariensis. Next base: position 21,116,563 of record NC_134511.1, read on the forward strand.
TTATTAATTACTGTACACTAGCACTGATAACGTGGAGGTGCGTCGCTTACTTAAAAAAATCCGGGTTACTAATTTTGAATTTTAGCCGAATGAATAAATAGGCAGCAGGTCTGTGGGCTGTCTGTGGTAGTAGCACGACGAGGACGTCAGTAACACCCACTTTACGACAAAAAAATCTAAATTACAGTAACCCGGATTTTTTTAAGTAAGCGACGCACCTCCACGTTATCAGTGCTAATGTACAGTAATTAATAAATTATAAACAGCATAGTTTGTGCCTGTATAAGCTTGCCCATAGGAAACCGTTTCATGGCCGAATATCTCAAGAGAGCAGCCAGACGCCTCTCGAATATCTTCGGAACAGCTCCAAATGTTCAACAACAAGCAGGGGTGAGTAGAACATCATGTTATAATGTGAAATCAAGGGCCCAATGTCAAAAAAACGGTCTTATCCTTTAAAAGAGTTTTGTACCAGAAAAGATGGCAGAGTTTCTTGATTATGTTCGCTTTAACCTGCATTTGTGGATGAGGCATTGAACTGTGTTCATAGACAATGATTTCTGAAAATGTTCCTCCGCCCATGCAGTGATTTCCTGCAATCATGCCTGTTTTAATGCAGAGCTGCCCAGAAGTCCCAATGATCATAGGCCTTTGGTATTGATTTTTGTCTGTGTCCCTTGCTCAAAAGATGTCTTTGTACATTGAGGAACATTACTCTGAAACTACTCCACAACTTACAGACACAGTTTTTTTGCAGACTGCTGTACCTCTGCCCATCTTTTTTATTTCTGAGAGACACTGCCTCTCTAAGATGCTCTTTTTATGCCCATGTTTCTGACCCGTTGCCAGTTAACATAATTAGTTGGAAAAAGTTCCTCCAGCTTTTTCTTTGAGTACCACTTACCACCATTTTTTAGACATGTTGCTGCCATCAAATTCAAGATGAGCTTATATTTTTTCATGGAATAGTAAAATTGACCCATTTCAACATTTGATGCTTTCCATATTTCATTTAAAATGTACAATTTGCAAATATCTGCATTCTGTCTTTTAGTAAGATTTTACACACTGTCCAACCTTTTGGGAATTGAGGTTTTATGACTTTTCTGTTTTATCCAGTCAAATGAAAATCGTTCTAATCACTAAGCAAAGTGATCATGGTCAGTGGTGATCAGTTGATCCTGTAACTTTAATTCAAGTACTCTTTGACAGACATCTGTGTGCACTTTTTTGAAGCTTTCTGCCAACACTGTAGAAAAGCTGAAAGGCAAACACTGATTACTGCACTTGCTTCCTGTGCTTGTGCGTGTATGCGTGTGCATGTATTGTACTCGGGCATTAGGAAAGCTAAATTGCTCACTGTCACTCTGTAAGCGTTTAGAATGGCCTACACTTTTGTAAAGACTCAGATGTAAGGCTCCTGCACTGTGTGTGTCATTGTATGAGCGTGTGTGCCTCTTTGTGTGTATATGTCTTTTTGTAAGTGGTCAACAATGACTAAAAGCCAATGGGAAAGTGCTTCCATTAATGCACCGGTGGCTCCAAATGCACACTACACAGAACGATGGGCTGAGAGAAAGACAGACAGTTTGTCTGCCTCTGAGAGTGTGTGACTGTGTGTTTGTGTGTAAACTGGTGTGTAATGGAAGCCAGGTGCATGGCTTTGTAATTGTATGGATGACCCCCTGTTGCTGTAACTTTGGTCTGTCTCTGACTGGTCAAAGCTCCCTCTCACACACACACACACACACACACACAAGCTGGTCTGTTTCTTTCATTATCACTGTAACTCAATTCTCAGTTGACCCACACACTATATCAATCAATGACCTTTGACAAGACACCACAGAACCTTTCAACACCCACACCTACACTTCAACTTCACCAAAGAAAATCTTGAAGTGAAGAAGAACCTTATATAACATGTGACACACATCGTATTCATATACAAAAAGAGAGTCCTGATACCTCCTTCAGACACACTTTTACACACAAAACAACCCAATAATACTGTAAGGTATTACGGTGCATCTTCCCTTTCGCCATAAAGATGAATGCACCCATTCTCTATTTACTTTACTTCAAATTGCCAAATTTTCAGGCCATGCAAAGTTGTGAGGGCCATAACGATTACACTGTATATGGCAGCTACCGTAATTCCTCACAGATACACAAAGACAGAGCTAACCACATTGACTGTGCTTTCATAAACTTCCCTTAAAGAATCTTGATGGTAATACAATAATCAAAAATAGGCCCAGCAATTCCCAAAACAGTTGTCAGCTTGCACACTTTCACACAGTGACTGTATTTAGAAACTGAAAAGAGGGCCAAACACAGTGGAGAGGAAGAAGGAAAAAGAAAAAGAATGAAGGCACAAGTCAAAAGACTGATAGCTGCCATTATCTACTGTGAAAGATGACTCATCCATCATTGGGACTTTCATCATTCATTATTGTTCCCGTCTGTTCCTCCCACAACTCTTTTCATCAAGATCTCTCGGTCTTTCTGATAAAGACTTTTTTTTTTTCACCTCATTCCTTTTTTGTCCTCTACTCTATTAATTTTTTTCCCTTTTTTTAACGTTCGATTTAACTCTGCATCACTTTTTTTTATCTGTGCCATCCATGGAAGGTATTGTTGGACCCACCACATGCTTTTCTTTCAAGAAAAAAGACCATTACAGCTTTTTATTTCCTGAGATCAGACGAGATTCTTTTGTCAAACGCGGTTGTAATCTGGCAAAAAAAAAATAAAAAAATAAAAATCATTGTCCAGATGTTGACTTTAAGCGCCTGACAAATTTTTTTCCACACAAACAGGCAGGCTTGAATTTTCACAAAAGAAGTATAGAATGTAGTCACAAACATTGAAAGGGTGTCTGTTGTTGTACATTCGTGGCAAAAGTTCAAAAGGAAGGTCAGCCTGTGCTCAGGTCTGCCACTACACTGCCAGTTTCCTCTGGCAGCGCACGGAGTGTTTTAGAGGCGTATTAGCCATTACTGTGCTGGACCTCATCTGAGAGGAAAGCTAACCAAGATGATTAACAATTTAAACTCTCATTTAACACGCAGAGATAGCCCCGGTCATGGCACTCGCTTCACTTTGCACTCTCTTTCCTTCTTTCACTCCCTGTGAGGTTGAGTAATATTAAGTTCATAGCCCAGTGCCTTAATAGATGTATTAATATAACCAATGGGCTTCTGAGAGCATGAAATTATCTTTGAGCGAAGAATTAAAGCCTTATTGATTGTCTGTAAGGTATTCACTACACAGCAGACAATTTGGACTGTTTTGCTGACTGATTGAACTGAAGAATGACTGAATAAATTAATAAATCACTGGGGGGGGTTAACAAAAAAGATATGCATAACCAATTTGCCACAAAACACAGCAGGTTTGCCTGTAATTTCACATTTTTTAAATATTTTTTTTCTTTTTACTACCTGGAAGCTAAAGTCAGATATAAGAATTGCTCAAAAATATGTAGGTATAATTCAGCTTTTATTTCACCTGTTAAGTAAAATAAAGTAAATTAAGTTGCTTTTAACAGTAAATGTCTTTGATCAAAATTCTGGTCCAGCTGTGCTGTGATCACATATTGTTCTGGATTAAATCCCTCCTCCTAAAAACAAAATCAAGGTTTTATAAAAAAACAGAAATGTTTCCAACACACTGTTTTCAGTTTTTTTGGTTAACACAATGTCATCTAAAATCAGTCACATCATAATTAAGTTTGCCTAACAGCTGTTCTCTTCAAGATCAACATGAAACAGTCATGCTGCCTCCTCAGAGGTGTCGGGCACTTTAATGCCCCCTACCAAAAATGATAGAAACTCATTTTTTTAAATGTTAACTCCGAATTGCCCACTGCATCATTGTCTCGCATAAATGCATATCTAAAATCATGAAACAAATTTTCTAATGCCATTGTAGGTATCCAAATGCGCATGGTATTGTCCTCCTGTCATGTTGCTTTCCATTCCAGTCAATTTCATGGCAACTGTAATAAATCTTCCACTGTAACACAACTGTTAGGAGACAGATAACACATAGGAAATGAGACTAAGAAATATGGTCTGGGTAACAAATGCAAAACAGATAAATTGTACAGCTAATATTTCAATTTATTTGACACATTTTGGGAACAGAAAAAAAGGCAGATAAATGTCAGATGACACTAAGCCGTCACTTAATCACTAAATTTTGGATACTGGCAATAATATTGCCTTATTCACGTTATACTATTATACATGTTTAGACTCTTGGCGGTCCGTATACACACATCTACTGGCTAATTGAGTTTCACCTCAGCGGTTATCCACTGTTACCTGTGAAGTCAAAGTTTGGAAACACAATGCGTTTATCTTTATTTTAACGGGAACTCATCAAAAAGAAACATGGAGTGGTAGGGGTCTGATTACTTCCTGAATGTCAAAATCTTTAAGTCAATACAGTAGAAATCCATACTGATGCATACTTTTATTACAGAAACTGTGTTATTCAAAGCATATCGGAACTGCCGCTGTATTAGAACAGTTGTTTTGTTTCTTCAAAAAAAAAAACTATCTGTGAAATTATTTCCCAGATGTGCTGTCTTTCCACACTTGTTTATCTAATTAAAAAATCCTCATTGGTTGAAAATGAAGTCCCATTGTGAACAGGCTGCCTTGATCTACACTCTGCCTGCACATTGTTCTCTTAACAATAATAGACTAAATATAGATTTCTGGTCTCCCTTTTCTTTCATCCTTCAGACAGCGGAGACCCTCTTGCTCATTTTCCCCCATTCATCAAATTACATCTTCCATTTTTATTAGATTCCCAGGATAATCACCTACAGATATGTTAGCTGCGTCGAAGGACTTTATAGGTGATTTCTTTTCTCCTTCAAACCAGCACTCACAGACTGATGTGGGTATGCTTTAATACACACAAATATGAAGGTATAAAATCAATCATTTTATCTTTGCTTTACTTTACTAAGCAAACTTGCTATATACATGAGTACAGATATGTCTGGCACTGAGGCATCTCACCACATTCTACACTTACAGAAAAAGGGAATGTGTAAAGACACAATCTGTTTTCTCATATGTAGGTGTGCTCACAAACTATAATTACTCTACTGTACCTTCTCTCCCACCCAGCTCTTTTCATTGTTCCCATAGCAACAATATAAAGTTTGACGATTTCCCATTTGCCTTTGTTGATCTTTCATTAAGGTTCATGTCCATTCCTCTGACGACTCCCGCTGTGCCAAAGTCTCTCTTAGATACACGTCTGTCTTTACTCTCTACTCCAGTGTAAGAGGAGTGTTTACCAAAGGCTATCTGATTGTAAATCTCCTCTGCAAACACACATTCTTACGATGTTTACTCTCTTGCCTCTCAGCCTTAGTGGCTGTCTGGATGTTTGACTGTTGCCTGCCTGTCTGTCTCTTGGCCTGACAGTCCACCTGTCTCCATCTCAACTGTTAGTCTCTCTGTAAGTCAGTCACGCACTGTCTTGCTACTGCTGGCTTTCGTTAAGCCTTTGTTTCACATTAGCGCAGGAAAACAATCAAAAAACACTTTCTCATTGTCAGTAAACCAACATAAACACACAAAAACACGCATGACACACACACACACACACACACACACACACACACACACATGCAGACTCTCTTGAGCGGCCCTACCAGCCTGCAGTAGATGGACACAGTAACAAAGGCAGGGTCCATAAACAAAGAGCCCGTTTGTTTGGACTGGCCGGGGTGAAAAGATGGAGAGCCAATAAAGTGACTTGGCTCCAGAGGAGGTGAGGTGAAAGGTCAAGTGTTTTAGTGGTTTTTCAGAAAGTGTGTGTCTACGCGTGTACATGTGTGTCTATCAGCTGTGGTGGGAGTCTTTAAGTAGTCATTCACGCCACACAATATACTCCACCAACCAATGTCAATTTCATTTCAGTGCTACACACACACAAATAAGAAAATAACAAAAAAAACACTCCACAGAGCACATACTTGCTGTAAAATGACATTACATACTCACTTTTCAATTAATTCAACCTTTTAAAACCAACAAAAAAATTCTCAGGAACACTGAAATAGAGCGCAGCATCAAGGGGAATAAGCATACTTTAAAAAAAAAACTTTTTTTAAACTTTTAAAGTTTTTTAAGTTTTATCATTTGCAAATTTACCTGTTAGAGCTGTCGCTAACAAATAAACTGTGACAAAGACAAAGAAAGTTTCACAGCTTGGGTCGTCTGTGCAATGTACTATGAGTTAGTATGAATTAAAGCATATTAAGGAAGAGGGAAATTAGGTTTTTAAATTTTGAGGGGAAAAAAAGAGCAACTCAAGCTGTATGAATTACCATTTCGTGAAAATTGTTTGTAGGAAAGGTCACACCGAAGTACAAAATAGAACAAAAATACTAAGAAAATAATAGATCTTTAAAATCAATTTAAAAAAAAAAAAATATGTATATCTCTCATATTTAAAACAGGGTATTACAATTTGCTTTTGTTTCCCCAAAAAATTTTTGTCTCAAAGCACGAGGTTTCCCTCTTTCCTCATGTTTAACAATACAGTTTTAACATATTCTTCTTTGAAAGAATTTAGGAAAGCGAGAGCCGACAAGTTCAGGCGAAAGACAACGTGAAACACAAATGAGAGAGGGAATACAGGAGTGGAAACGGAGGAATGATATCAAACATCAAGGCGGAATATCCAGACAGAAGAAAAAGTTTCAAATAGAGACCCAGACTGTGTATGAGGCTGGATTTGCCTTGCTGACATTTCCCAATAGTATTTTAGATTTCAAAGAGTTTCTATTGCAGGGGGAAAAACAGAGCTGACAAGTTCATATTCAGAAAAAAAAAAAGTGGGGAGCACAAGACACGAAACAACAAGGTGCCTTGAATCACCGACGTTGTACGTTCTGCCTGTGAGGAAGACAAGGGGAGGCGGGAGAAGTTAAAATGAAAACAAAACCGCAGGGAGGAGGAACTGAGCAAGCAGGGAGGAGAGAAGAGTGAGGGCAGAGTAAAGAGACAAGGTGATGAGAGAGGGGAAAAGAGGCTTGAGCGTGGCCTTTGAAGACAAGTAGTGTCCCTTGGTGACTCGCACTCCCGCTCTCCTTCGTCTCCTCAACAAGATTAAACGAGGATGGAACAGAGTGACGGGAGGGAGGAGCAGGAGCGAAGGGGAAGAGGGAGGCGGGAGGGTGTAAGTAGGCCTGGCACCCTGCTGTGACCCCATCAATCAACACATACATAGACACACAGACTTAGACACACAAGCAGAGGGGTATACACCCCCACCGCCACTGCTAATGAGCTATTTACACAGAGGGTTGTTTGTGCACAGCAACAGAGCACTGCCAAGATGCACACATGCAAAAATTCTTATACAGACACACACATGGGGAAACGAACAGAAAGGTGTGAACCAGAAAAAAAGAAAAATGAGATATTTAGATATTTAAATGCAAAAATAAATGAACATCTGATGTAGACTTTTTTTGTGAAACCATTTTTTGAGTGATTTCTGCAGGTGGGCTGTAAATGTAATCAAATGATACGTATCAAGTACGCAAGTACTGCTTTTGCAAGAACGAATGGATGCACCCACCAACACTCTTTAACATAAATGCATGTATCTCTGCTCCCTCTGGGTGGGCAGCATGTCTTCTTTATCTGTATAGAAACAGGAAACGCACTGGGCAAACGCTTTGTATGTTTGAGAGACACACTATCGATGGTAGACTAAAACAAATCCTCCATCCTCCACCTGTTCAAAGCTCCATTTGTATAATTGGGGAGCAGCTGGCTGATAGCTGTATGTTACACATTCACTGTCCCAGTTGCTCACCACTGACTCTAAAGTATTAGCTGAAGAGCTGTTAGTGCAGCAGTATGGTAATCTGTTTTTCTGTCTGCATCCAGGATCTCTCTCTCTCTTGTCATTCAATTTATTTAAAACTAATTTGCTTAATGAGTCTTCCTGCAAATCTCTGCACGGTTCCCACTGCTGGAACACTAACAATGATTAAAATAGAATTAATATTGTTCTAGAGAGCAACATGATTATCCATTGAAGCAATAGAGTGGATTTATTTATTTAAGTCTGTACTTTATTCTCTTTAAATGAGAGCATCGGTCTGTGTTTATTATGCATTTCTCTTACTTACGCCATGCACATGGCTCTTACTTTGTATCTATTTTCCATACCCGCTTCATCCCGCTCAGGGCAAGAGGTGGGGCACACCTCAGGCACAGAGCAAACACACTAACACTTATGGTCAATGTAGAAACAAGAAATAATCTAACGTGCAGGTTTTTGGACAGTGGGAAGAAAACTAACGCAGGCAAAGGCTTGGCACACTTGACTGCATTTAAGAGTGGCATTTAAATAATCTCAATTAAGAATAACTGAGCTCTGGTCTATGCACCTTAAATGGCCCATGGTCAGTTAATAGAAAACTTTATAGAGTGTTTTTGCAGCATTTTATGATAAGGGCAGTTGACTCACTGAGAGAGGCTCCACTATGAAACCATATTGTTATACTTATTAAAACTTTTATTTATTTATTTTTAAACCAATCTCCTGACAATTATGTTGCCATTTTACATTTCTAGAAGCCACAATCACATATCATTTGTAAATTCCCTAGACAAAGGGGCCTGGTGTGTCTGCCACCACATTTAACACCAAACTCTGAATTTACTGTTTTTAACCTGGTCAAATAACTTCGGTATGTATATGTAACTAATCAAAAAAAGCGGTGGACATTATAGGATTTATGGTTTCCTGAAAATGTGATGTGGCCACATATTTTCCTGATGACTGGGGTGTTAGTCAACATATTAAATATACATTAAAGCTTAAAGCAACACTCGATAAACTTTTAACCTTAAAACTGTGTGCTTTTGACTCTTATAGTTATATAGATAGTTCACAATTCACAACTTTAGTTTCCTTTCCCATCATGACACCGTTTTGCTTTACGGTACCACATTTCACACAAGTAACCAGATAACTTCGCAACTTTGCTGATAACGTGTTTTTTTTTCCTTTTTTTTAAAGGAAGGGAAAAAAAAGGCACTATCGGTATTATATACAAACTTATGATCACAAAATTTTGAGACAGATGCAGGAAAGAGACCCAAGAGAATGTCCCTGGACACTGGACAAGAATAAACATCAAATTGGATTTAACTGCTGGAGAAAGCCCAAACAAAAAGTTGTCAGATTAGCTCTCTTGCTCTCTATCTGTTGCTGGCATGCAGATATAAATTCATGAAAAGATAATGTCTCCCTTTGTACTGTCGAGGGTGTAAATCAGAGGGGATTGAAGTTGCTGTTAATTCCTATCCTAAAACTATTGAAACAATACGATATTAATTCAAGGCATTTATTTTAGTGCTGTGTATCATGACTAACGAAAAAAACACAACAGTTCAACGGCAGCGTGTTCATTCATGTTATGTTAGCTATTATAAATGCATATGAAAGTTATAACAGTATTGTCTTTGTTCCCGTCTCACAAATTAATCCTAAATTAGTCACCTCAGTCTCACTTCAGACGGGCACTGATATATATATATATATAAAATACACATTAAGTTGCAAGAGTATTAAATGGAACCTGAATCAAATTCTTCAAAAACATGTCAGAAAAAAAAAAGTCACTTTTTTGTTTAGTCTTTTTTTTTGAGCATGTCTGTTCATCGCATATATTACATAAAAACATACAGTCTCATTCTATTCTAGGCCCTGTAATGTTATCCAACCTTGTATCTTGGCATTTTTTTGTAGGTTCTGGAGATATTTTTTTTTTTTGGCAGCTTCTAAAGGCTGACTACAAATTTATGTATTTAGCTGTGCATGTGCAAGGTTCGTTTTGTTTTTACATCAATGGTGTTACATCCCAAAACTGTAGGGGGAGACAAAGAGCGAAACTTTTTCTAAATTTTCTAGTGATGCTGTAATGAGAGCATTGTGTTGATTGGAATAAACAATATGTTGCCAATCTTCTTGCATTAATCCCAAATCATTAAACAGATTACAAAAAAAATATCTATCCTCAATAGTAACGGTAAGACGTCATATTGTACAGTATCAATACATGTGCATCAAAGAGGGCAGAAAAACAAGTGAAAAGGCAAGTAAAAGATAGCCATTTGCACACAATCGGCACAACAACATGTGGAGAGAAAAATGCTCCATATAATTTTACAACAATTAGAGAGAGTGACTTTGACAAATGGCTTTTCTAAAACCAGGCCAACAGTTTGAGCCACAAGACAGACAAACCCACTGTGTTTATTTGTGTGTTGCAGAAAAAAAAAATCTTTGCCCTGGATAAAAAAAATTAAAAAAAAACTGAAGTACACAGTCAGCAACATGACAAAACAATCTACTGGTGTGGCTTTGAAAAGCTGACAGGACCACACACACACTTGAACTTCCCATTGTGCCTGATCTATTTTGTGGGGATGTATACTCATGCTGATCCTCACAAAGGCTCTCAAAAGATTCCATTTCTGAAGAAAATAAAGTTCTTATTCCCACTTCTCAGCTACAGACAGCATGTATTGCTTAGTCCCAAGATCAACAATCATTATTGTTGGATTCAAATACATAGACTAGAATATCAATTGCCAAAGCTCTGGGGGTAAATTCTGATCAAAACAACAAGACAAGACAAGAAAGCAGACGCAGTCAAACTGGTAGAATGTATCTTTCAAATTGAAAGTTAATGTTGAGAACCTTTTCTACATATTTGCTGGGTGTTTCTTATGTTCGGATGAAGGCAACCAGTCATGAGTGAAAGTATTGAATACCCAGAAAAGCTTTTAAAAGCACTGTGCACCAGAAAAGTTGAAAGCCTTAATGGAGACTAAGAATTTCAAGGTGAGCAAGAGACAGACAAGGAGACTGAGCAGCAAAGTTAAATAGCAATGAAGTCGACAACAACTTAAAGTGAGAGAAATGTCTGCTTGAAGACACATCATGTATTGGAGTAGGAGAGAAAGAGAGGCATGGGGAGAGAAATCAAATGCACTAAATGCACATGACTACCAAATGTGACTGGTAAAATGCATTTCCACGCCACAATTGTCACGTCAGACTCTTTTGTCAACCATGCCGGTGCCATGTCTCACGGTAACTCTGACTACATTAGGTGGCACCAACAACACTGCCCATTTTTTTTGTTTGACGTATGCCAAACTAGGTACTAGATACAGTATGTATGGTTCAAATTTATGACATGGCCATTTAGATATATAACAGAAGAAAAGCCCCGGATGACAGACGAGGCATTTCAGGTAGTTCAGGGGTGTCTTTTGTGGAAGACATTAAGCTCCTTTGTTATAGACCTTTTAAACAGTAATCTGTATAACTTCATAAAGGAATGTGATATGCCAAAAACTGTGTGAATAAAAGCACCGTTACAAAATTTAGGAGTATATGTCATTAGGTCGGATTGACATGCATACGTACATATTTCAGACGTAAATAGTCTCTCATCTCATTCATATTTAACAACCAAATCCCCTCAAAAATCATGTGTCTGATCTTGTAGCTAATTGTCGCTACAATTTCAAACATTAGGACCACCCTCCATCAAGTGTTAAAGCATCAAACAGTTATTTATTTTTTTATTTTATTTTTTCTCCTAATTACTTTGAGGTCTTATACAAATTGCTGACTCCAGACTACAAATTACTGTTTGATTAATTCCAGGAACCTCTGCAGAACATCTAATGAACCTATTGTGAATGTAAATGAAAAATAAATATCAATACATTTGAAAAAGCAGTGCGTTATTTGTGCTCAATCCACCCCACTCACGTCACGACTGTCAGCCTCTTGTATGCATAACTTAATCTTAAGAACAGCAGCAGTGATCTGAGATGGGAAATAACTCAACAGACGACTTACTTTAGATGTAATACTTTAGATCCATTTTGTCATGAAATGATGTAAACATGGCAGTTTTTTTTTTTGTTTTTTTTTACAAAATAATGATGATGATGATGATGATGTCACTAAGCAGCGCTTTCATTACATCCTTTGAGAAGACTTTAGCATCCTCTGACCTACTTTCCAAACTTTCACCTTGCTTGTGCAAAAAAAGGCAGGGCAATAAAAATTTGAAATTGGCTGTTCATTTCAAAACATCACATCAGTAATAGCAATCAGGGATGACAGGTTTTGTGCAATTTTCCATGTCAACTGAAGGGCATGTTGCCATCACATTGGAAAATTCAATATTATTCATAATTGAAGAGTATAAGTATATATGGAGGATATCGTTCTGGACACACTCCTTTATAAGCCTACAAAAGAAGAATTAGAATTTTATTCTAATCTGTTGAGACTACAGACGTGCTTTTATTACAACATGCTTATAATGTGATATGTCACCAACAAAATAAAAAAAGGTGTGAATGCAGCACAGAGATCGCACTGGCGTAATCTCGTAATCTGCCCTCCGTCTCCCTACAACCAACACCAGAAGCAAAACAGTACACCTTCTCTCACCTCATCCATTTAACATGAGATGTAAATATCGCTGTAAGATTTTATAGGGGCCAGAATGTGCGCACGATTTATCACTTTAGAAAGAGAATATGTATGAATGTGTATATGAGTGAAGAGAAAGAAGAAAAAAGCAAGGGGGATCAAATATAAGGAACAAGAGGAACAGAAAAGGCGGATGAAAAGGTTGATAGGCTGAGTATGTTTCAGTGATGGAAAGAGCTGAACAGTGAGACCATCAAAAAATACAAGAAAGGTAGAGGTCAAAAAATGGAAAGAAATGTAGTTCAGACCGTGCCAAACACTTGAAATTAATTGTGCTGACAGCAAAGATGAGTGGGGGGGAGAGAGAAAAACAGGACATGTAGGTCTTTCCAGGGGCAGCCAGCATGCAGTTTAGGCCCCAAGGTAGATGAAGGGCCAAGACCTTTATGAAAGGGTCTGTTGTCACGCTTAGGACACACGCACACACCTACACCCACAGAATTTTGTAGACATTTCAGCAAAGTGCTGAAAGCTCCCAAGGGCCAGGGGCTCTAGAGTTCATGTAATCTGTCTTGGAATATGTGTGTGTCTGTGTGTGTCTGCGTGTGTCTGCGTGTGTCTGTGTGTGCATGCGTGTGTGTGTGCGTGTGTCTGTGTGTGTGTGTGTGTCTGCGTGTGTCTGCGTGTGTCTGCGTGTGTCTGTGTGTGCATGCGTGTGTGTGTGCGTGTGTCTGTGTGTGTGTGTGTGTGTGTGTCTGTGTGTGCATGCGTGTGTGTGTGCGTGTGTCTGTGTGTGTGTGTGTGTGTGTGTGTGTGTGTGTGTGTGTGTGTGTGTGTGTGTGTGTGTGTGTGTGTGTGATACTCTATTTCAACTGTAATATCAATAATTCAAAATGTTTCATTGCACTGGAGACAAACTGAGCTTCACCCATGTCAAGTCTCACAATTAGCTGTGATTTAAGAGAATCTCAAAGTTCAAAATAGTTTAGAGCTAACAAGTTTGAGTTTCTTGGCAACCTCAGATGCCTTTTACATAAGACTATTCCCATCCTTTGTCAAAGTGTGAGTGCATTTGATACACTGAACTCAAGATGAAGCATGAAGCTTGAAAAAGACATTTCCATGATTCAACCAGCAGTGTTTAAACGTGAAAATGGTTCAATTTACACATCTTACAATCACTGTTTTTCCTCTGCAGTAAGCTGGCTCCTTTTGCTCATTAACAATGAAAAAGGTTTTATATATGCTGTCAGTGCTTGAGGTAAAACCACCAAAGGTTAAATATGGCATTAAAGCTAACTATTGAATCTACAGTGCCACTTGTGCCATACTTGCAATGGATTTTCATTGCCATGAGCCGCTGGGGCTGCAACAACTGCCTCAACGTCAATGTGCCTGAACTTTAGACCAGAAAAATATGCAGTGGAGCTCAATGTATTCTAGTCCACACTTACATATAACTGGCTATATTTGGCATGCATTTGTATATTCTTCTAAAGGTTCTTGTTTATTAAAGCTGTACCCTGGAGATTGCTGTGTACAGAACTCACTCAAAAACAGGTTTTGATTTGGTCAACTATAGCGTAATGATGAGGTAAAAGCTGAAGAAAATGAGATGCTCGAGGCACATGTTTCTGAGCAGGTGGAAGTAGTACTGAGGAGCTATGCTGACACAGAGCTAGGAAAAGCTGTCTGTGTGCACATAAATAGCACATACTACCTTTGCTTTGCTTTTCCCAGATGTCACTTCATTTGTGGCCATTTTGCACCAAGGGATGGCTGTGCTTGACTGCTATTCAGAGGTCTAAAAGCTTGTGGGGGTGACACCACTGCCCCTTGTACCTCTAAATATTACATCAGCCTCATCCCTGTGGAAAACATCTCTGAGAGTCCTTTAGAAGTGCTATTTGTGTCTTCCTTTTTCATCCAGTTGGCTCCTTTTCCTCCACATGTTCTATTTATCCCTTTGCATAAATCACACTCACCACTCTCTTTCGCCTTGATAATCTTTTTAGGGATGTTTAAACGTTTAGTCTCAGTTCATGTCAGTTTCTACATCTCTATTGTGTGTTAGGGCTTTAGTGTTTGACTCAACCCAAACACACCTTGAATGATAAACCGTTTTTCCGCTGTCTGCTGCTCTGAATTACTGGCAAACATATGTTTACTATTTTGCCAACATATCTTCTTGTTTTTAATAACCGATTTAGATATTTGCAGTGACCGTTTAGAATTTCAAGCTCCCCATAGCACGTCCATGAAAGCTTCCTAATTTCCTAAACAGCTTTAATAACTTACTGCAACTACTAACTAAATCATCCTTCTAAATCTTCCATCCATTTGAATGATAATGTTCCAAATTGTCCAATGGTTCAAATTTACAACCACTTGCGTGCCAAAAGAGATCCAACTTGTGTCTTCTGCTGTTGGATAAGTGCCAAAGACTTATTTCTGAAATGTCAGCTAGTTTTCTAAGATTGTGTTAGAACAGAGGTTTATGGTGCCACCACTGGAGATCACACCTGCGAGAAAGCACACACACCAACTTGTTTGGCAACCACAGGCTATCATCTATGTTCATGACCACATGACTTATTGGTAATTATAGGTGGACCGCACTTCATCGAGCCAATTGTACTACAGTGAACATATGGGTGAAAATGTGATATAAGATATTCTCATATCTATCTGTAGTTACTGCACTTCTGCCACCACAAGAGTAAAATAGCTAATGAGTAAAACAAGTCAAGCATGTAAAATCAAATGAGTAATTTAACTTGTTTTCAAGCTACATTTTTTTGTACACAACGTCATTACAAGGGGGCTGATAACAGAGCAAATACATAGTAGTTTTTGTAGTTCCTTTGACTTAAATTGTCCCTGCGAACCGCATAATTGCAGAACCATCACAGCACTGTTAGAAATAAATCCACAAAGCCCTTGAGTTCATGTATAAGCAGCTGGTCTGCAATCACACATACTGAAGTCTTTATTAACACGAGTGAAAACGTGTGCTGTTTCACTGAGATTAAAAGAAAACGATCCTCTACTTTGGCAAAGAGGGATTTTGTTTATCTGACAAAAAGATTAAACGCATGTAGAATTAAAAGTTAGTTAATTAAAAGAAGGAAGTTCAAAAATACTCTGTTTGGGTACAACTCATTTAAAATACAAGCTGTGAATAGAATCTCAGTGTTTAGCCGCTCAGTCCCAAGTCTGTAACCCACTGCTGTCCCTTCAGCTCAGCCAGTATGAATGGTAATGACACCTCCTGTATGACCACACAAGATAATGAGCATATTTATAAAACTACTGTGATAGCTGAGCCCAAAGTAATCTAATTGGACTTTCAAGGGGTTCCTGCAAGACATAACAGCACGTAAAAATTCCACAGAAAACGGTTAAAAAAAGAATGTCTCTGTGGAGCAGAAGCTTGATTGTATCATTTAGGACCACACTGTATTTGACCACACAGAATAAAGGCGCCTCGTGTGCCACCGCAGAATAATAAGGGCACCGGGTGTGCAAATGTACATAATTGGCCTCAAAGCAATCAACCCCAATTACCTAACGCAGTAATTGGCTTCAGAGAACTCAACAACACAGCTATCATTAAGTTTGAGCAGGCACCAGCATGCCCATGACAGTGCTTATACCAGCAGTTTATCTGTTAAGTTGGTCACAGCTTTGATTGTGATGAATGGAAAAGAACAGCTGTACGTAATACACGTAACACACTGCTTGTACTGTATAAGTGGGCATAAAAATTATAATGTACAGTGATTAAATTTCTAAATAAATTTAATCAAGGGTATAAAACCATGTAAAACTAATCTTACAGTAAAGAAGCAAACTTAAGGCTGAAGAGGTTGAAGGTACCTGCATTACAGCATCCAACAGCAGCTATTTTGAGCCTGGTGGCATTCATACAACTGTTGGGTGTACATTGTTAAAATGTGAAGGACTGGCACAGAAAACATGATCATATATCATTTAAAATTGTCAGAAATAGCCGTCATTAGGTTATACTTTTTGTATACTATAGAGAGTTGCATGAGCTTGGAGACTATAACAGCTGGCATCAGATGAGGGGTGGGTGACATCCTGGCTCACATGGACATGCACGCTCACACTTACTCCTGCAGCAGTTTTAAAATTACCAACAAACCTAACAATCACATGCGCAGAGTGTGGGAGGAAGCTGGAACAAGATGAGCCAGTTCCAGAAATAAGTTAAATCAGCATGACATCTTTAACTTGGCATCATGTTGTGGTGGTGCTCTAGAAGCAATGCCAATCGAAGATCCATTACTGGAGCTCCTTTCATGCGGCAGACGCACAAATTCCAAGATCCTGATAAACACATCACTTTCTCTTGTCACGGAGGACATGTGAATTTTTTTGCCAAATTAAAGCAGGATAAACACAGGAGATGTCAGCAGAATGACAAAGACACAAGACTTTAAACCAACAAACCATGCATGGACGGTACTCCTTTGCCTTATTCTTGAGTTTGTTTTAAGCTGTTGTCACTTTCATATTCAGGTGCTGTTTTCTTGTGTCAAGGCAGGTAGTTGTGGTGTCATTGCCACTGCCTGGGGTAGGACTGGTGACACTGGTAATCAAGTCAATAGTGGAGAAACTTGTCTTTACACATTACATTCCTCCACTACATAGCACAGTGTTAAGAAGACGTGCTCATCGTACACATTTCTGGGAGACTGGATTGGACAATGGTAAGACAATGGTAACTATAGTAACTACCATTTTCTTATCATAGTAGCAATTCAAAAAGGACTATTCACAAAGTTTACTACAAGCAAACACACTAATCTATATAATCCTCTTTGTCTCAAATTTAAGTTCAAATATGCTTTTTTTTCCCACACAGTCACAAAATATACATATCCTTAGACTGACTCTATAGCCTGTTTCACACATAAATGTAGAGAAATGTTGTGTGGACAATCTGTTTCGGGCTTTTTCCGCAGTTACATTTCACGCAAGCACATCACAGCAGGAGGCTTTCTGCTGGAGAAATGCACTCCAACTTACACTGTGGAAAACACTGTGTTTTCTTTACAACACCTTGAGGACAGCACATGAGGTGTATCTGTAAGTATCCAGAATAGCGGGGAGCAAGTGGGAAGCAGCATACAGAACAGCAGAAAGGACAAACTCTCACCAGCACTCACACATGCTCGCTCGCACAGTGACTGCAAATGCTCCAGAATATTTGCTGACACATTTGTACATTGTCTCACCCGTTGATGTTTACCATGGGTCTAAGTGGAAGATCTCAGTAGAAAGTCCGGAGCGAATGTTACAGCTTTGGAGCATCTCTAGAGCATTTCAGGACTTAAGTGTGTGTGTGAAAGCAGCTTATGGCAGCGTTGGTCTGCCTTCAAGACACAATATTCTGGAAAAAAATTGCATATAATTTCATCTGCTACAATTCTGCAACATATGACACCGGTGCTACTTATAATATTTAGCTTTTGTTTCTCGAAGTATTACAAATTCATGGGGCTTTTTCAATAATTCACATTGACAAGTTTGGGGTCATCTCCCAACAAAACATGCCAAAAGACTCCTTTTATTAGTTATATGATAGGATTTTTTATGAAGAACTTCAGATGTAATGTGCACTGCTCATACAAGCTCACACTCAAATTTACGTCATTTTCCCAAACTGGTCGTCCGTTTCATGTCTACAACATGCACACACATATATATCATATGTCAAGGAGAGGCAATCTTGCAGTAAACTTCTCTGTGACTATAAACTAGAGCATTTTCAGCAATTCTCTGAGTCTCATTTAATGGCTGATGTTTACGGGGTGATAAACACAGGACATTCCCATCTACGAGTGCTTTTACTCCCAGGAAAATCTTTTTTTCACCTTTCAGAATTTCAGCACTCGACCATTTCCCTGCATTGAGGTTCCTCTGGATTCTGCATTCCCTAAATCCCTAGTGTGAGAACATAATTATGTGTGATCATTCTGCCTGCTGTTTTGTTAGCAAAGTCATACGCACAGCTCTTCCACATGTGTTTAGGTGACGGAGAAGTGTTTCCCTGCCTGTCTCCGTCATTCACAGGACATGAGACAGATTATACCGTTACTGTCATTTGCCTTTGCAAAGGATACGTGAGATGTTGAACATAAAATGCGACACTGTTTTCACTCATCGACAGCCTGCATACAGCCTGCATCTCTGCATCTTTATGGAAATATCAGAGGAAATATCCAATTTACTTTATCAAAGTTGCTTGTGTGAATACAATTTGTATCAACTGAAACATGAATACATCTGTTGAATGAGCTGCCATTAGATTTCGTTGATCTGATGGCGTTTTCCCCTCTTAGTGCTCGTCCGTCTGAGCAAACACTTCCTGTAATTTCAATCTGCATCGATTGAGCACAAATCTCAAAGTTAAATAAATTTATCTTTCATTTTGTGACTGTTTCAGATTCTACATTCTGAAGACTCCTCCAGACAACTGACCCGTCAGTCTCTTGATAATTCTAACAACTTCTTTGAATGTTCAAAACAGGAAAAGCAAGATAAAATGATTATAGATCAAAAAAGAGGGGATAAAACAGATAAATCCTTCAATCCCTATTCCCAAACAAATTAAATATTTAGGTAATCAGACGTAATATGTAATTAACTTTTTTCTTCCTCAACATAAAGCGCCACAAAAATTCTGACTAACTCTGAGCTTCCTGTCTGCATTTTTCATTTAACGTTCTGTCTTCAAAGAGGAATTATGGATCTTCATTTTAAGCTTCTCCTCTCTTCTATAATTGTAAAGTGGTTTGGAAGATCTTTGATGTTTGTCTCTGTGAGAATTTGAGAGGACCTCAAACCACTAGACTAAAGAAAAAAAAAAACAAAGATAATTATTTACAGAGAATGGTTCCTTCGCAGTGAGTAGGGAGGAGGTGGCAGGAGAGGAGAGAAAATTGGAAGATAAAGAGGTGAAACACAGGAAAGATGAAAAATTGAGTCTAACTTGGCATTTTTCCAGTAATCCATCAAGGATTTTTTGTGACAAAAAACCAGAAGTGATAAAACAAAATGGTTTGTGCATAGCCAACGGGGAAGCACGAGTGAGGAGAGACTATTAGGACTGAATGATGAGACTGCTTTTAATACATTTGGCCTGGAAATGAACTAATAAAACTAAAGAGTAATCTGTTATGTGGTGTACAACCATTAAAATCTTCAATATTACAGATGGCTTTAACTGTCAGTGTCAACATTAGCCACCTTGAAATGCGGAAAATAGAAGCGGCACAAAAACAGCCTCATCTGAGTTTGGACAGCCTCAGTTTCTGTGACCATGGAGATGTTACAGGTGATGTTAATCACTGCAAAACTTAAAGGGGCAATTACTTTTTTGCTGGATTCAAGCTAAAAAAGACAAAAGATAAGATTTGCTGTAAAACTTGGATAAGAAGAGATCAGCCGTATGCTCAGGTGGCAGGTAAGATTCTAGTTTTCTTTAAAACAAACTCAGCCTCTTTACTTGCTTGTCCTTTTGTTCTATTATTCAATCACTTGCTTGTTTGTTCTGCTGCACGCTGTCTCCTTCTGTATTACTCAGTCTCTATCTGCTTCACATAGTTTCTCCGTCATTCCTATTGTTGCCTCAGTCATCGAAAGGATACCTGCAGAATGAACTAAGTGAGTGGCAAAAAGAAGTAGTTAAGCACGGCCTGAGAGATTTTACAATGAAACCATAAGGCCACGCTTTACTTTACGTACTAACTGCTTTACCATTTTTTTTCCAGAACACCCAAATCCATACCTCAAAACTATGGGTTCATCAAAAAAAATGACTTTAGTGTGAATATTTCACATGTTCCCTTTTTACAAAAGGGATACATAACATGAATGGCTTCTTCAGCCTGTTAAAACGACTGCATTCAGTCAATCACAAATTGGTCACTTTTTTGTTAAAGTTCACAACTCCCCATTCGTTCCTGAAAAAGTTACGAAAAAAGAGCAAAGTGAGCATGACACATTTGCTATGTGACGAGATGAGACAGTGTATTTGTAGCTCATGGCTGCGTTCCTATAACAGTCCTTCGCAGTTTTGTGACAAATGCCCTGTTGTAACAACATTTATATTTGCATGCCAAGCATAAACTAGTCGTGTAAACACATAACGGCTGCATAACTGTAAATGTCACTTTTCTCCGTGTTTAAGTTTTTAAGTTTGTCAGTTTTATACTTGTTAGAGTTTATTGTAATAGAGTTACAGCACAGCTGTTATCAACTCAAGGAAAACATCTTTATTTCACCTGAGGACATCGTCTCCGACGTTACAGCAGGTTGTGAGAAGGGAAGCTACATAATCGCATTAAAAGAGCATTGTGTCAACCAAATTGGTGGTGAAAGAGAACAGTTGAAATATAGATATATGATGAGACAAAGAGCAGAAAATTCTGCCACAGATAAAACCATTTCCTCTGTCCATTTATCTCAGTGATGAGAAACAATCAGACTCTGCAGTTTATTACTGTAGATAAAATCATGGTGGATGAAAGTAGAAAGCCATAACCAGGGAGATTCTTCTAAACAGCTGACCATATGTGCGTGTCTCTCTGTTAATGTAGCTGCAGTATGCCTTGTTAAAAGTGATATAAATATGTTACTATGTCCCAACTAGTCAGATTTGTTTCAAAATGTTACGCAAAAGCACCAAGAAGACAGTTCACACGACACTAATGTGTTCAGTTGCAACTGGATTCATGGAAAGTAGTGCATGTGTGAAATGGACAATGGTCTAGTTTTGCAGACGGTGCATTCTCACTCGCTCTCGCTTGCAACTTTTATGTCACGTGATTCAGGAAATTCTAACCATGATGTTTTTTACTTTTACTGAGCAGGTTTTGGTGCCACCCCCCCCCCCCATGACTCCATGCCCACACCTTCACTTACAAATCAATCAATTAGTATCACAGCTGGAAAATTGGGGCAGTTTGTTGACTCTTGGGGTCCTAAAGTCTCCAAAACTACCACCAGAAACTGAAATCAACACGGGTGTTTGGAAGGGTTGCAAGATAAAAGCCTTTGCTGTCAATCAACAAACTTAAGCTCCTACAGCTTGCCTAACATTAATGGGATCGAGTTATATGGCCAGATGAGATCAAAATAGAGCTTTCTGGCAGCAAACATCAAAAGGGGGTTTGGTGTAGACAGGAAGATAGGCATACAAAAAGCACATCACACCCACTGCGAAGCATGGTGCTGGATCTTTGATGTTGTGAGGCTGTTTTTCTTGAAAAGGACTTGGACATCTTATTAAAATACATGATATCAAATACCACCAGATTCATGAGTAAATTCAGAGAATGATGCTGTTTATTTACTCATTTTATCACATGCTTTCGCACAAGACTGTTGAGTTCCAATCTTTGTAGCAAATTATTTTTTTAAATGACAAGAATTTAATACTTGAGCCAATCATGTTAGTCAAATAAGGGTTTGATTTTTGTGAATCTGAAAAAAGACCCTTTTTTTGTACATCATTTTGCCAATGTTTACTTAAGGGTTGCATAATTCTGTAAAATCCCCATAATATGTGTAAGTGGAGCTTGAGTTTGTGTCATCTTTACTGCCAAAGCAATTTAATCATGAGAAAATCCATTTGAATGTATTTGTGGAACAAAAAGAACTCATCATCATGATCATCCAGTGTGGTCAGGCTGAATTCTATCTTTACAAGTGGTGAAAACACCAACAGGCAAAGCTGAGTGATTGAGATGCATTAAAATGAAAATCTTATTCCTAAATTTGATTTTCGGACACCCAGGATTGAAGGACGTGCAGATTCTCCATGCTGTGACGGTGTGCTCTGAGCACTATTGAGTATCCAACACTTTTACCAGTGAGTGCTTCTGGTCTGGAAAAACCTAATTCTTATTTGATGTTTCAAACACCCAGTCCAATTCAGTTTACTCAACAAGCTAGATTCTGAGCAAAAAAGAAACAGTTCCGGTTAATAATTACTTTACAGCGAAATGTGTTTTTTTAAAAGGGAACCAGCTTTATCACATCATATTTCTTACTGCTTCAAATATTCAGCAGCAGTCACCAAGGGTTTTTCTAATATGATGAAGTGCACCTTGGAAAATTCAAACTGACCAGTGGAAAAAGATTAGAGTAAGTTAAAGGTGAAAAAAAATTACATATTTGAAAATTCAACCTCAGATTTTCATCAGAATTGGGAAAAGCATTACTGAGGCATATGTACTATGAAGCAGAGATATGTCCAACCGAGAAACTTTATGAGGAAGCTGAAGGTTCCTGTAATACCACTTTCTACCACTAATGGGACGTAAGACGAGTGTCTGCGCTGGAGCCAAAAAAAGAAGAGGAAGAGAAAGCAGTAGCCGTCACTGGCAGCAGCAAACGACAAACTACCGGCTAACAGAGCATAGAGACAAGTCATAGTCACGGTAATTGTAATAATAACTGAAGCTCCTGGCATGCAAACTTTATCTTCACCACTATCCCATTTCCTTAACCGTTGACAGAAAAATAAACTAAAGAAGAGTAAATATTACTGTTGCTTTTCTTCTCTGGAGTTGGTTTTTAGCTATTCAATTCAATGCAGAAGTTTAAAAAAGCTTGTGCGGTTGATGTTGTGGATGCGGCTTGTGTTGTTTATTAGCTTATGAGTTTTTTTGAAGAATCTCTTCAATTATCCCAATTTTTCCGACCATAGTTGCAATGTCCACCTTTTGAAGTTTTAAAAATATATATTTTCATTTAACCGGTAGCATAGATGGGAAACAACTAAATACTAATAAGATTAACTCTGGAGTAAGCTTGACCCTCTGAAACAGAACAAGGCCCCTTAAATGAGGTCAAGTCCAGTCAGTCATCATTACATCATAGTTAACCTTCCTGTCTTCATTCTAGTGCCTGTTCTCCACATACAGCTGCATTATCAAGGGAATGGAGAAGAAAACAAAAAAAGAAACATTAAAAAGAAAACCTTTAGCAAAGACATCTGTAATGAGCCATGTAATGCAGAATAAATGATTTAAAAGGGATTTAAAAACACAAGAGGCAATAAAAATCAAGATATGGCCTGAAAAACAATAGGGAGCTTTACTCCTATGTTTGTGCAGACCGAATAGCTAAAGGGAAATATGTTACGATGACAATTACATCAACCAATACTTTGCCATATCCTTTTTATTGTTTCTATGGTATTTGTTACTCAGTTTTATGGGAGTTTCTCTATATCCCGGATTCATCCAGCCTAATCCCTTCCTTCATTAACTCTCTTTATGGGTTTCTGTGTTTATGTGTGTCCTTCTGAAGAATTGCCACATCAGTTTGGCCTGAATCTCTGTGTACCTTTACGTGTGTTATCATTGCAAGTAAACAAAAAAGCAGAAAGACAAAAGTGGATAAACCACACATAGTGATTAGTGAAGAATAGGCATAGAGTTCATAGAGTGTGGACAGTAGGGACGGTTAAAAAAAAAAAAAGATAAACTTATTTGTGGATTCCAGGCAAAGCACAGTGTTGTTTTATTCAAGTATCAACCTAATGAAAAGAATCCCCGGAATTACAACACATTGAGCAGAATTATTCAAATATAACCCATGTTCTAGGATCATAAGATTATACAACTTTATATTCCTGCAGTTTGCCACTTCGGAAGCCAGCAAACAGCGTTGAACTTTTATATGATGTATATATGCAGCCACTGCCCTTGTACAACCAGATTCAAGGTCATTTTGGGGGGCACAAAGGTACCTAATCCACAGTGGTGTCAAAAAACGTTCTCATATTCCTAAACTTCTTTAATTTCCAGAAAATCCACAGAAGCATTTTGCAAAAATGTCTCAGTGAAGTTTATTGAAACAGGAGCATACCAAAAGGAACCTGCTGAATAAACCCACTTATAGGACTGAAATAAATTGCTTTCAGTGGTGACAAGAACTTCGAATAATAATAAGCAAGCTGGCAATCATTGTGTTGCCGCTGAGTGAAAAAAAATGCACCTAAAGTTAGAGAAAAAAGAAAAGAAACAAAGAAGAGCTGTCTGCCGGTGACTTGAAATTTCCCAAAGTTACAACAACAAATATTTGGAATAAGTTTCTTCAGACACTACACATGTATCGAATTTCATGTTATTTAGTTTTAATGCCTTGTTATGTTTATTTGCCAACTGTTTTATTATCAACTCATTTACATGTTTGACTTTTTTCCTTTGAGTGGTCCAATTGTATCTTTTCTTTAGCTGAATTTAAATCATTAGAAAGTGCGCTTTAGGTCTCAGCATTCAAATAAACATTTTGCAGGATTATTTGCACATGCCAGGATTCTATTCCTTCTGTCTTTTCACCTAAAGGATCAAAATAATCAAAATGCACACACAATATTTAAACACAATATAGAAAAGGTTGAATGACTCAGTTATAGTCTATTATATCAACGAGTAAGTGCAAATAGAATCAAGAGCAAATGTCCACCCTGTCAAGGCAAAGAGACAATCTGGAACCTATCAAATGCAGAAACAAATTAACTGAGTGCCCGAGAGATGAAGGAGAAAAATGTTTTATGCAATTACAATGGGCCGATTCTGTAGTCTGGAGCCAGAATGGTTGAATGCATCATTGCACACAGCTTAGATGGCGTATGCAATTTGACAAGAGTTTTGTTGTTTTTTTACAGAAAAAGCCCATGAGTTTGGAAGTGAGCTAAAAGTCCGTAATACCTGGGACAATATTAGTGATTTCTTTTAAATGTTCCTTCGTGTTCTCTAAACTATTACTATCTAAAACTATTGTTCCTTTAATTAAAAAAAAAACAGAGGGAAATATCAACTGTATCCTTTCCTTTTTGTCAAAAAGAAGGGATAAAGGAAATACCGACATAGCACAGACTACCATCCAGAATCCTGTTGGTTCTTGTATTTTGCACACGTGTGATGCGGCTACCTTAACATTACACAAATGTAGAATACATATTCATAAAACTCAAATTACCTGGCAAAAGGACCCAACACACGACTACCCAAAACAGTGCAGAGCAGTACTAAATGAAAAATCTATGTGAGGACTCCGAGATGCTAAAGTTTTTGCATCAGACCTCAGTGTTGAACTGAAATTAGGATGCAGATTTACGTGTGATGCACAGCCTTGTTAAACGTGCTGGAAAAGAAAGGGGACTATAAATCCATTATTCACTCCATGTTAATTGCGCGTTAACTTTTACTTTCCTGCATTCCATGTAGGTGTATAAAACTTTAAATTGCTCAGCCCATAAAGACACGTGCGCACTCTGAGGCCACGCATAAAATTAAAAAAACATCCCCAGAGAGGTTTTAGCACAGCACTGGAAAAAAATATCCAAATAAGCTAAACAACCCCATAAAACTTAATTACCACAAAAAATGTCAGTTTGTTAACTCGTGTCCACATCGATACTTTCTTTTTGTCAAATGTAAATTATTTGTTTAGCCAGAGGACTGGCTGAGGACTGAATGATTCACAATGTTTTAAAACTTTTGTTTCGGCAATAATTCAACTCTTAAGACATTTTAAAGCCCACTGTGTTAGTTCTTGTGTGCCCGTGATTGTGTATTAAAAGCACCAATTCATGTTCACAGATTTTATTATCTATTTTTTTTGGGAAGGATACAGTTGCAACGGTGGGATTGAGTCTGCTTTCAAGGGGCTACTGAGCCATAGAGTTTCGTGAAAATGTTCTGTGCTCGTGTGTGATACTTTGGCATCGCTTCGAGACCGTGTTGGAAGCTTCGCTGTGGTCAAAATGCATTTCTCGGACAGTAAACCCAAGAGACCGTTACCCTGTTGATTCTGATATCTCTCTAAGGCAGTCATTTGGTGTGTATGTGTATTTATGCTCCTCTCTTCAATGTGATAGAGATTTAACTCCCGCTACATTTTTATCGCCTTATGTGCATTCTTGTGATAGTTTTGTTTTTTCTTACTACTGCACTGGTTATCATTTCAACCTGCAATGTCGTTTATGTGATAAATCTTTATGTCCGCTTTAATGCATGCAGTCATTGTCAGTGAAACAAAAAGGGGAGATAGTGCCAGAATGGAGTTGTACTTATGTGGAGGAAATTTAGGTTCTTATGGGAGCATCGTGAAAAATGCATACATATTGAACTCAGCATATCATTTTGTATCCTGAAGACATCACATAGCTTCCAACTTCCACTCGCAATTTTTATTGAATGCGACAAATATCTCCCTTGAGCAGATAAATATTACATGACTGTACCACTGCAAGTACTTTAAAGATGGTCTGAAAAAGCAAAGCATGAGCAGTGCTGACTGTGTCAGTCAGCTAGGTCTTCTTCACATACTGACACGGGGATTTCTCTAAAATGTATCGTTTGCAGCATTTATTGTAAAGTGTGTAGCAAAATAACAGGGGACTTTTGAATGTGTGCATATGCTTGCACTAATAACATGTCTCTCTGCATCTCGATGCAGGTTACACCTGTGTTAACCTCTCAGTGAGCCCTTGGGTTTTGTTCAAAGCTTAGCTATTGAAAAAAGTTTTAAATAACACTGAATTAGAACTTTGCGAATGCTCTTACCACCAGTATGCATAACTATTTCCCAATGAGGGACTACATAACCAAGTTTCCCTACTGTTACCTTATTGGATCTTTTTTTTTTTTTTTTTACAGTTTGTCACATACTTCGAGCAGACTACATTTATTCAGTGAGAAACAAAATGCAGCTTTAATTTTTCTCCAATATGTTATCATGAATACTTGATAGCTGTAAGCAATCATTTAAAAATTATTTGTATTGAAATGTTTTGATCCATATCATGTAAGCAGTTGAACACTAACTGTGACTGCTGTAAGCGTTTTTTTTACTATAATTAAAAAATGTGTTCTCATGTACTTCTGATGGGAGACTTCTGCGACTCCTGCCAACAGTCGTTCTGCTGCACTTCTGCCTCCAAAAAGACAATGAACTTGTCAGCTCTGGTTCAAAGATTAATAGCCTACTGAAAGAAACATGGAGTCTGAGATATTTGCCCCTTTTACAGATTCAGCTGAACATAATTAAGAGTAAATCTGCTCAGAGCACTCTCTAAATGAATTGATTTGGATTTGTAAAAGTTGTTATTTGATTCAAAGGAGGTCACAGTGCAAATATTAAACTAAAGATAGCCCATTTTGATTTAACTTTTCATATTGATGAGGAGAAACTTTTTTCTGATGTTATTTCCTGGAAGCAGTTAAAGCGTTTTTTTTTTTATTTGCATAACCATGAATTTCATAAACCATACAGACTATCCATTCTGACATGCCGTGCTCAGATACTTTAAGCTTTACATATTTGTACATATTGTGTTCTGTTCACCATTCGGATCATGTCATGAAGATCCACACCTTTTAGTGCTAAAAAGTTCAGGTTTTAATTAGCACAGACAACCCTCAGCATGCGTATTTCTCTCCGTTCACTTGTTCACAGCAACGCTGACAGCACAATAGCATATGGCGTGCATGTTGAAGAAAAACCTGACAAAAAGAGGCTCGTATTGTCTGTGTAAATGTGTGTGTTTGTGTGCGTGCGTATATGCGTGTGCACGTACAGGCACGCTAACTTGAAGTGACAAGTTAACTGGAGGGGAACTAAGAGGGTTAAGTGTGTAAGAAGAGCAAAGGAGATAAAGGGAAAGGGGCGGTAGAAGAATTTGTGCTTACACAGAATAAGTAGTTAGAGTCATCTGCCTAAAGGAGGAGGGGTGGCAGAGGGTAAGAGCAAGAGACAGACAGAGCACTCATCAAAAGGCAAAATGAAGGAGAGTGAAAGTGTGATAAAAATCATTGAGAGAAATACTTAGAGGAAAAGAAACAGTGGCACGGAGCAGACAGGAGGGGACATTTCTTTGCAAAACTACTCTACACTAGTTTTATATATCTAGAAAAATAACATGCGTTGCTTGCCCTCCCCTGAAAAAAAAAGAAGAAAGAAAAACTACGCAAATGATCTGGGGTCAAATAGTTAAAAAAAAGACCTCCTATTGTCTTTTCCTAAGATCTTTTCCTCAAATTATATGGAAAACGTCACGAGGTTAAAGAAACATAGGAGGAGAAGGAAATGACAACTGCGCTGCAATGAGAATCCAGCTGCACTTGGACCTGGCTGTGATATGGGATATGGAAACTAGAGCTGTTCAATAAATATTCTACAATAAATGCTTTAGATACTTTGTCTAATCCAATCACATTGTTACATGGAGACTTTCTCATATTTATCACATAAGTATAAAAAGATATAAAATATCACCTTATTATCAAAAACTGAAAGAAAAAGGCACCAAAAAGAAAGAAATTGCTGCACAGGCTGCTCACTCTCCTCCTGTCCTGATACTATTATTATTATTATTATTATTATTATTATTATTATTATTATTATCATCAAAGAATGCACCAGTGTTTCCTATGCTCGAGATGATTACGAAAACACTGAAGCTGGTTTGCTTTGAATTTTGACAATTCAAACAGCTCTTATCATAGCTGCTGTTCAAACAAGCAGAAAAGACTAACTGAATGTACTGAATGACCAGGTTTTTACATCAATATATATTTTCTTCCACGATTACAACACCAGGATTTATCAAGAGTGGTTCAGGACACATGAGAAATGGCCACCACAGCGTCCAAATCTCAACCTGATTGACAAATTGGAAAAGACAAAAATCCAAACTCTTCTATCACCAATGCATCTTGGTAAAAAGTTTTTGCAACTTCGAGTCATCTTTGGATGGAAATAAGTTGTGAAGCTGGGAGGGTGCGAATCATCAGATGTCGTATCATTAAATTTGATTTACATTCTTTAATTCTTTTTTTTTTTTTTAATGTAACAGGTGATAGACAGCTATTGTTTTCCTCCTGTTTAAAATTTACAAGGAGTTTGTGATGTAAGCCAAGTCCAGCTCCTCTCTCTGACTATTTATTTATCTACTTCCTCTTTGGACTTCTTTCTTTTCCATAACAATTCAACGTCAGGCTGTTGGGGCAAACTCAAACAGCAGGTGACGCATGCTGCTGGCTTAACAACATTTATGCGGTAGTAGGTAGTCACAGGGAATAAATAGGAGATGAATGCGTACATACATGAGGGTAGTTAATAGGACCGGAAGAAAGAAAAGAGACAGCAAAACCTTTTAGTCTTGCATCACTGTCAGCCTTCTTCTGTTTCCAAAAATAAAGAAAGGACACAGAAGCAAAAGTCTATTTTTATATTTAATTGGTTAAGTGTGCAAAGGTCTTAATGGCCAATTGTATTTATGCAGTTCAAAGCACAACTCCAAACTCTTCAGTCCCTCACTAACTACATTTTTTTTAATTTTTTTTTAATCGAGATTTCCCCATGAGTGCAGAGCAATAATATTTTGAGTGGGTCACTGGGAAGTAAGCATCAGCGGAAACCAAGAGGAAAACAGCTTTGAGAGGAACTCATTTAGTGATGTGCTTGTGTGCTCAGCCAGCAGTGTCTACCACGGCATGCATGTTATTGCCGACGTATGAAAAATAAAAGAACGGAAAAACATCATTAAGTCCAATTAGTCATGAAAGAGTAAATACATGAGGCATTTAAAAAAAAAATTCTTTCAGTTTATGAACAAAAAAGCGACATTAAAGCTACATAACACGGACATAATTCCTTCCAATCATAAACAAAAACACACAAGCTAGGAGTCATCAAATAAAACCAAACTCTAAGTACAGAAATGTTTCTCTTATCCTGTTTACTCTTCATTTCCCTTCCTCCTTTGCTTTCCTAAAGCTTTTTCCATTTCTTTTCTCCTGCTGAAGTGCTTTGAAGGAAAGCAAATGTCCAAACCCGCCTTCCAAAATCCCCATTTGTGTGCTTGTCCTCATTTTTAAGTGCCTGTGAGGATATGTGAAAGAGAGAGAAAGAGGAGAGGAAGTAACCAATCTATGTGAGAAAATGTCAAAAGCTTTCCAAATCTGTGCTGATGCGTGGGACTCCCTAAAGTCCCACAGAAAACTAGCGGGGGGGAAATTAAGTCAACAATATTTGGTGACCTGACAAACTCTGTGATTGGCTAGGACTTGTAAGTGCTGATTGGTAGACAGATTATTATCTGTCCCCTGAGTGGTGCACCTTGGGAGAACCAGGAAGGGGGCGCACATTTCAGGGACATTTTATAAACAGAAGAGGAAAAAAAAAAACAGCTCCAGATTCTGTATGTGTGCGTTTGTACATCTGTTCAAGTGAGTTTGTGATGGATAGAAAGAGAGAATGTGTTGAAAACTGAGCTCCAATGGGAAATCAGAGGGTAGAGTACCATTTGTCTCAATGTCTAAGGCTTGTTTAATTTATGTGGGAGAAAATGTATGATTTCCCCAAACACAACACACACTCACTCACACACACAAAGGATGACTGTTCTTGATACCTTCACAGTCCAAGTCCCAGAGAGCAAACTACTTATGTCGCTTCCTACCTCACACAGACTGAAGAGTTATTTTAGTCATGAGCATGTGCAATGGATATATTCAGTATTCTGCACATGCACATATGCTCATATGATGGACAGTAAATTCTCTATCAGAAAATATATATATATATATATCATATATATATATATATATTTATATATATATTATATTATATTATATTATATATACATATATCATCAGACCAGATTCACACGTAAGCGTTTCAGGCATCAACGGTCTGGCTTCTCATCCTCAATTCTTGCCGAAATTAATTTTTGGTCCTTGGTTTGCTTTGCTAGCGTATCTTGTGGTGGAAAGTTAAAAGTAGTTCAACTTTTTCAAGCAACAGTGGAATCACGTGTCTGATCTTGTGACTGCTTGCGGTTCCATTTCCAAACGTCAGGCCCGCTAGTCGAGGCTAATGCACTGTGTCCATGTGAATCTTCCCTAAGTGTTTGTCTTACATTATTGTGCAACCGTCCCATCTTCCCCCCTTCTTCCTACTTTATCTCTCAATTACCCTCTTTGCACCCTCCTCTTCCTTCACCTTCACACTGTACCCCTGCAACTGCCATTTTCCACTTTCCATTTTGTAAGTGTACAGCAGAGAGACATTTATGACGCCAGAGCATAAAATTAGTGCTTAGTAGGGCATACTGAGGCATGAATAAAATTTGACATTTGCAGTGTTGTAGGAAAGCCACCACCTACACCGCAAACAGAAATTCCAGAGCAAGCGGTGGCACTGACAATCAATCACCTGACAGTTAGGAATATGTTTGCACATAAAGTTTTGACTAATATGTGTTCTTGCACATGTACAATCACAAGCAGTGGATGGCATGTTTTGACTAACTGAAAGTGACAGAATCAACAAAGTTATCCAGAAAAGAAATATCTGCACAACCTGCAGTAAGTCAACCTATCACAATGTTTGCGTGTGACTGTTTGTGAGAATTGCTTACCTCCATTATAAAAGTTAAATGTAGGGTATTTGGAACATCAATTTAAGAACTCTTATCTGTTTTAAGATATTATGTCAAAAGAAAAGTTATTTTGTCTGGTATAAGTAAAGCAGTCGTTGTATTTTCTAAGATGGCAGAAAATTTTAATTTCCAACAGAGAAAGAAACAGCTCATTTTCTGTATGCGCTGTAATCTGACCTCCTTTGTTCTATGTCGTGGCAGCCTTGCCAGCCTCTGCTGCCATGTAGTCTGGAGTTAACAAATTTCCATACTTTCCCATCTCTGAGTAAATGACATGCTTCTGCTGAAAAGCCTTCCATACAGGAAAGAATGAAATGAGGCAAGAGTCAACATCGACCTGTTTTTTTCCCATGATGCAGATCCTTACAAGCTGCTTGAAGGGCTTGAAGTAAAGTTTTAAGTTTTAGTTGTGTTTAGCTCTGAGTTTCTGCAGCTCCAGTGCAACGCGTAGTGGTTTTCTAAGGTCACAGTGCATCTTAAAAACCTTCAGCTTTGAAAAAAAGTTCTGGAAATTTGGTGTTAAGTCATAACTAAGTAAGGTAAAGACTGTTTTCTGACGTATGTGTGAATTTTGAAATACTATCGATTTGATTGATCAATACCAAAGATTTTCTGTTAACAGTGTCAGTGTTTGTGCTGTATGTGCAGTATGCATATCATACTTTTGTCTTTTGCAAAGCAGATATAACCTCACTATTACATAGAAGGAATAAAATGCATGCGTGAAGTAGTTGATACCAAAGAAAATAGAAGGATCAAGACAGACATTAAGAAATTGATATGTAAACACATTTGCAGCATTGTCAGTGTCTTGAGTGATGGACAGAAATCCAGGAGAGAAACACTGAGAGAAGCCAGTAGAATGCAGACGTGCCACCCCCTCACTCCCTTCTTTATCTATCTGGGTTCATTGGAAAGTCACAGTTTAAACTACAGCAAAGTCGAAAAAGAAAAAATCCCCCTGGAATTAAAGCTAAAAAAAATTCTGCCAATGGGGCGACAGAGAAGAAAGAAAAGAAAGCAAGACAAAGGAAATAAAAAATACTTGAGAGGAGAACATGAGGGGGAAATACACAGAGGGGGATGTTTTTTTTCTTTAGTGCGGTGGTATGATAGGACTACAAGAAGCCTAATGGCAATCAGTGACATTACTGTCAAGGAACTGAAGCAAGGGTGTTTTCAACACAGGACTTTAATTATTTGTTGCCCAACTGGCGTGACCTAAAAAGTGACCTGTCAGTGTATACTGGTGGCCAACAGCAAATTGCCATGGCAGTAGTGACCTTTCAGGAAATGGAGAGAAGTCCTAAATGGTGGAAACTATTGCTGCCTATTAGCTAGTGTTGCACTGTCTGCTTTTATTTAACTGTCTGAAAAGTTCAACAAGGAAAAAATGGGTTTTGGACAAGAGATTTCAGCCAATTGCGCAAATACATTTTTCGTTCAGTCGTTTTGTTATCCCCACCGTGTAAGACAATGGGGGGAAAAAAATCGAGAGAACTTTACAGGAAGACCAAGATTGTCGGGCCCAACCATACTTCTCTGTTTTTTGTTACTTTGCTATGTGATACAAAAGATTAACTAAAACTGTTCTCATTTTCAGGAAATAAAGCTGTGCACAGAGTTCCATGGAGGCTAAAATAAATTAGAGTGATGAGTCAATTTATTAACAACGCAAGTGTCAGGAGAGCTTCTCACTTGGTGAGACTCGTTATCCGCAATCAGCCCGCAATAATGACGGTCCCTCACATCCCATTACTGAGCAAATAGAAGAAAAAATACAGTTATGGTTCTTTTACAGGTGGTGAAATGTTTATTCTAAATATTTGCAACTTCCCACTAAAATCCCATAAAAATTTGTCCAGTTTTTCTTTCCACACATAATGTAACCAAACCTGTTATCTTTCACATTATGTGAAAAATATATAAATAAATTCCTCATCCTTAAGGCTTCTGTTGCCCCAGATTAAGCAAGCTTGCGTCCTTGCACATCACAGGGGGAATGCATTAAAGCCTGTCTTTGTCCCCTGTAAAGGTTGACCACGATTTATGAGTGTCTCAGACAGAAGAGTCTGTCCTTTTTAAAAGCACCCCGAGGGCAGAAACTTTACATAAAATTCTCCATTCTATGAGGGCACTCCACTCTGGATCTGCCTGTGGGGTGGAGTTACACTTTCAAATGGGCAACCATTCTGACTAAGTGCTACCATCTGAGTACTGGTGTGTGCCGTGGGTTCCATCTCTCAGTAGCTTGGTAAGCTGAGAGGAGGGAGTGGGAAAGAGAGAAAGGGTTTCCCATCCCTTTGGTCACCCTGTGGTTTGCGGCTCGGCGCTCCCAGGCCTCCTCACATACATCACATTCTTTCCTCTTGCTTCAGCTTTCCATTGACAGCGATCCGAGTTGCACTTGGCCAGAATTATTCTGTCTTGAAAGCTCCGTTACAGGGTGAAGCAACACTTTCTTGGGCGATGTTAAAGGTAGAGCGTCATTTTAATAAATGGAATAAATATTCTTTCTATATCACATGAAATTAAGTCATCTAATAGAAAATATAGTTAGTTAGTCATAGTAACATAAATGGTAGCTATTTGAAGAAAAAAAGTAGCAATTTCTTGAACTTTTTTGGCAGGATTTACATTTGTGATGTTTTGACGTTGATTTTGGCCATGTGGTGGTGTCTGCCCCCCTCCCACAAACACACACACGCACACACACACACACACACAGAGGGAAAGCTTTAACACCTGACACTTTTCACCAATATTGACTGTCAGTCCAACAACATGCAGCAACAAACAAACGTGACACAGAATCCAAATCAAACCATAAGCCTGTTTTCTAATGTTTTATTCATAAACTGAAACAAGCATCCCACTGCGATATGCTTAGTTCAATTTCCCTGCCTTTTATAATTGGCTGTCTGACATGTCAATCAACCAACAGGCGCAAGTTGGATGTCAGCGATATTGTTGATGAAGAGGGTGTGCGCCTAAAATGCTGCGTTTGTGTGAGCAGATGCATGTGTTCACTCTGCGTGCTGAAGGCCGAAGTCAAGCTGTGCACTTTGAAGACAGAGCAGCTATTTACACAGATAACTCATGTTTGGCATCAGGCAACAAAATGCTGTCACATATGAGGGTGGGATGTTTAAATACTCACCCACGAGTAAATGTTTAACTGGCTACAAACAGAATGACGGCAAACTTTAGCATTGCTAAAGTTTTAACTGACCTCCATGCTGCTGAATCCATCACTGGTGAGATCATCTCACTGTGCAATCACACTAGCACAAACAAATGTGTGCAACATCTTATAAACAATTCTTCTCCAGAAGAGAAATTCTGATGAGAAGAAATGTTCTTTTTCATTATAGTACAAAGGTTTCTGCTGGAGAGGAGGTGTGAGAATAGAGACCAGGGGAAATAGGCAGAATTAAGAGAGAATGCTTAGAAGGTAAAGATGAAACCCAAAGTGAAGATTAAAATCCAGATGCACTCAAGAGAACATCATCAAAATCAATACACAAAGTTCATCAGTTGTATATCACTCCTCATAAAAGGGATGGGGGTCCTCTTGTCAGTGACTGATCAACTTCAGACTCAGAAGAGCTAAAATCCTTCAGAAAGTATCATTTGTCTCCCTTATGCTATGAATCAGATTATGGGAGTGGGTGAGCTTCTGCTAAATGGAGGATATAGCACTATGCTAAAATAAAGAAAGGAGGAAGAGCCCTGTCACAGTGTGGGGGCGAGAGAAAGGATGAGATTTAGGAAGACAGAGAAGGGAAAAGGGCCATGAGACAAAGGAGGAGAAAGTTAATAAAGGAGAGAAATACCAACACTAGAGAGAAAGAGTCAGACTAATTGCTTCTGTGCTGTCAGCCTATTTGAATGCTAACCACCCTTACTTCTATCGGTCTCACGTAGGTATACACACGCCAGATAAACAAGCACAGCCACGTCAATAGTATTGACATTTGCTGACAAACAGGGCAGACAGTTATCCACATACAATATGATGTATGTACTTATCAACATACCGAAGACAGACTTAAGCATTTAATAAACTGTGAAATGGTAAGTACGGAAAAGAGGTCAATAGCACGAATAGAACTTTTGATCCTAAAGTCTTATTAGTTCTCTGCTTATTGACAGCTAGCAAACCAGAGGAAAGATTGTTACAAGCCTCAAAAAGAGTGCTGTACACTTGTACAGTTTCATATTAAAATTCTCCATTCAGAACAACATAATAAGTTATTTGTTCTCTGAACTGGCCCCAAAACAGAAATATGACTCATGTAAACTTTTTCACATTGGAGCAAATATCATCCTCAGTGTTTCCCTGTGGGCATCACAGCAAGAGGGTTCCTTGTTCAAATCCAGACTGGGGCCTTTCTGTGTGGAGTTTGCATGTTCTCCCAATGCGTGGGTTCTCTCCGGGTACTCCGGCTTCCTCCCACCGCCCGAAAACATGCATGTTAGGTTAATTGGTGGCTCTAAATTGACCCCAGGAGTGTGTGTAAGCATGGCTGGTTGTTTGTCTCTGTGTGAGCCAAACTGCCCGGGACTGGAGACCTGTCCGGGGTGTGCCCTGCCTCTCGCCCAATGACAGCTGGGATAAGCTCCAAACCCCCCTGCGACCCTAAATTGGATTATATAGAAAATTGTATCGAAAATGGACCGTTGGATGGATGAAAATGGATGGATGGATGTTTCCTTTAGCAAACCATAAAGTACTGTTGTAGAGGAGAGTGGGGTGCACACAGTGCTTTTAAACATGGATGCAAGTTTGCACCCATTTAAATGTTTTCCCTTGTAGGTTATGTTAATTTAATAATATAAAACACTTGTGTCATCTCCTGGTTGGTTTTAGGCCATAATATTATGTGGCTAGAAACTAGAAAGTTTGCGATTAATAAACACTAGTTAGGACTAAAACTCTTGCTTTCTACTCTGCTCTTATGTTAATGGATGCCATTTTCATATCTCACATACAGCTGTTCTCATGATGACTAGATGTAATATATTCCCTGAACATTACTATAGTTTGTTTTTGCCAGAATAAAATGGGAGGAGGGCAGTTGCTTTTATTTACAGTGTATGTATGGGGGAGGGTAAACCACTGACTGCCATTTTTTGTGCCATTATTAATAGAACATGTTTTTTGATGTCATTTTGATTAAATAATGGAAACCCATGTCTGTGATCTCATTAGTACATAGGACAGTTGACATGGTAACGTCATGTCAAACATTTACATTTTCAGCCACAACCTTCTGCATAATGTCAAATTTAGTTCCGACTGTACATGTGTGAAAACATGTTCAG